>NC_140442.1:21444452-22044452 GCF_963576455.1 Neolamprologus multifasciatus
GAAGGAACCTCTGGCAGAACAAGCTCAGGAAGGGCCAGTCATCTGCTGTGACTATTTGGTTTGGAGGGGAGGACACAAGGCTAAAGGCTATAGAATAGTCAGAGATTAATAATAATTAATGATTAAATGCAGAGTCTTGTATAAACACATATAGAGTGAAGACAGATGAGTGCAGAAGAAACACTCATGGGAAGCGTCCAGCAGCCTAGGCCTAAGGGAGGATTCAGGGTCACCTGATACAGCCCTAACTATAAGCTTTATCAAAAAGAAACGTTTTAAGTCTAGTCTTAAAAGTAGAGAGGGTGTTGGTCTCCCAAATCCAAACTGGGAGCTGGTTCCACAGAAGAAGGGTCTGAAAACTGAAGACTGATTTTTAAATAGCCTAGAAAGCCAGCAGTCCTCTCCGCCTAACCCTGTCTCTTTTTCTCTTCCTTTTCACGTTATCACTGTGTCTGCTGATAGATCCTCACACTGTTGACTTTATGGATGTATTTGATAAATCGCTTGCTGTCTTTTTAATCAAAATATTTATGATTGTGGATATTTCTGTGGATTGCCTCTTATAAGCTCTTCCCCGCTACTGCTGCTTTCCTGGTGATGTGAATATTTATGTAACTGCTTGATTTTATTTTTTCTTCTCTCCTTTGCTATTCACTTCATCCCACTGTGACTCTATGGCTTTTTAATATTACGTCTTAAACACTGACTATATTCTGGTCATTTTTTTGCCAACTCCAGATGCATTTAAAAGTACATTCAGCGACCACATCACAAAGGAGTCATCAGATTTCAGTCTACAGGATTGAGATCTGATGACTGTAGAGGCCAACTGAGTTCACTGAACTCAAATGAAATAGAGAAACCAGCTTGAGGTTAACCAGCTTGAGCTGGAAGCAGCCATCAAAAGATGGGTACACTATGGCCATAAAGGGATGGACATGTCAGTAACAATACTCAGGTAGACTGGAAGGATGGATCCATGCTATCATGTTGCTCACACTAAATTCTGACCCTAATGTAGCAGCAGAAATCAAGAGTTATCAGACCTGGCAACGATTTTCAGTCTTGTATTGTCTAATTTTGGTGAGCTTGTGCCAATTATAGCCTCAATGCCCTGTTCTTAGCTGATGAAAGTGGCACTGGGTGTGGTCTTCTGCTGCTGTACCACATCTGCTTCAAGGTTGGATGTGCTGTGTGTTCAGAGATGCTGTTCTGCATACTTTGGTTGTAACAAGTGGCTATTTGAAGTAGCGTCATCCTCCTTTCAGCTCAAAGCGGTCGGGTTTGATTACATATGTGTTAAAGAGCACTTGAACAAACATATTTAATGACATAGCCAGTGAATATATATTTTCCATATTATTATATAGCATATTATTTGTGAATTAGCTAATCAAAGTTTGCGTTTTAAGTATGTGATAACTTCGAAGAACGGTGAAACATGCTGATGAAGGCATGCAAAGTTTTCACACTTCTGGATCTGGCGACCCAGGGAGTGACAGTAAGTAGGACTCATAATTAGAAAATATTAAAAGCTGATAAAGAGCAGGTGAAACACAATGTATATCTGCATTATAGAAACCAGCCTAAGGTGTCTTTGCTTTTGATTAAAGATGAAAATGGCCACACTGGAGATAATTTTAAAGTTTGTGCTGTTCTGGTTCCGTCTTTACTTCTATTTCTTTGGGGAACATACTTGCCAGCGGTGAAGCTTGGTGTTGCCTTTCATAAATCTATACATAAAAAATGAGTCAGGTTGTGTGTTAACGAGCCTCTGCCCCAGAGAAAGCCCCTCCTGCTTTACTACGAGTGCATCCACCCAGGATCCCTCACCTCCTGCAGAAAGTCACAGTTGGTGTACTCGACTTCCTCAAGTTTGTCTCTTTCCTCTCTTTGCTTAGCACCTCTCAGCACTCACTCCTCTCTGCAGCTCTCCTTTACTGTATGCAGTTTCCCAGCATATCCATAAATACACTGAAAATGGCTTGATCTCCTAATATCCTATTTCCTTATGAACAGCCTGACTCACGCTTGTTCTAACTGATTATTTTCCACATGTTTAAGTCCAGACTCAACTTTTCTTTCTACTTGCACTTGTGTTTTTACTAGCAAAATATTATTACATGAAGATTGGAAAAGCCCTAAAGGAAGGGAAGTGGGGGTGCTGTGATTCATCCAAGAACTTTCTGTGCAATACAAATGGACTGAATACACCACTGTTCTGTTTTGTTCAGTGCTGAAACTCCAAAAAAGATAGATTTTCTTATTTTCAAGGCTTAGCAAGTCCAACCAGCTACAACGCCTTTTCTTAGATGAAGGTCAAGAAGGTCTTCTGTATTCTTGTGGGGCAACATTCACATTCTTCTTAACATTTAATAATAAAGTTTAAATACTTTAGATAGTGAAACTTAACTGGAAAGATTAGATGTTCAGGTGAAGTTTTCCTAACATACCACGTGACTGCACACAGGAGTGTCGCAGCAGGTGGTTTCGTTTCAGGGAACACTAGCATCAACATTACCACTGTTTTGAGAGGCAGACAGCAAATTTTTTAGGGTATCCACTTTGATCTGCTTTTTACAAATGTAAAGAAAATACCAGAGTTTTGTGGGTTTTGAATGAACGGTCTCTGGATATCAGTTCAAGCACATTTGATGCTATTTCTTGTGTTCTGTGTTGTTTCTCATTTGTAAGCCAAAAAAGGAAAAAAGCAAGTACAGGTTTTGGAAATAAACATTTTTAAGTGTTAAATGAGAATTGATACAGTTCGCCTGTGTGCAGTAAAGATGAACTTTCTGCAAACAGCAAAGTAACCTGGCTCATGCTACATGCTCATGCTAGTGGCATAACCAAAATTACTGCTTCTTTGTGCACTGAACTTGCCTTTGAAATAATTGTTTTGAAGACTTTAAGGACCAGGTTTGTGTCCATTCAAAGTCAGTTGCCATCTTCATCTTCAAAGTGCAAAAAGACAGATCCTCTGCTTTCCGTTGGCGATTGAAGTGGGTCAAGCTGACAATTACCTGCAAAAGTTCGTCATGATATCGCAATCAGCTGTGATAAAGTCGTCATTCTCAGCTGACTGCAAGTTTCCCAACCCTATAAACAGCACATTTGCATACATATGCTTACTCTTGGCCATTGATTGGTGCTCATAACAATTTGCATAGCTGTACGAGAGTGACTGCAGTCAGTTTGAGTTAGCCCACGCGTGCGAGCTGTCCAATCACCTTGCAATTGAAAGTAACTATGCAGAGCTTGGCAGTGTTTTACACTATGTAACATCTTATAATCAGTCTCCAACACCAAAGCTTTCACCGGGGAAACACTGATTTTTTTCCTAGTTGCAAGGAGGCCGATGTCCTATTTTTACTGTATTGTGGCTGAGCAATAAGCATAAAGACTTGAAACAGAGGAAGACAGACAGACATGAGAGTGAACAGGATTAATTTGACTTCGGGTACGAAAGGGAAGCGCTTCTTAATCATTTGTTCATTGCACCATCACAGTACACAAACTGAACAATATTGCAGTTTCTTTAGTTCAAAAGAGCTTGTGCTTTAAGTTGATTGTCCACTATAGGGTGTTTAACAGCAGTGGATTCTCTTTTCCATCCCAATCCGTCCAACTCTCCTCCAACAATATTTTTTCTGTCGTTCCTCCCTCTCATCACATCCTCTCCCCTTCATAATCTCTGAACCCCACCTGCAGAGGAACCGTCGGGACACCTGCAACTTTGACAAGGAGTTCACCAAGATGGCTGTGGACTTGACGCCAACAGACAAGCTCGTCATCATGAACCTGGACCAGGACGATTTCCTCGGCTTTTCCTACATCAACCCGGAATACGTGGCCCCCGCTAATTAACACCGATGGACCGATAGAGGAGGTTTCAAAGCAGTAAATGTGTATGTTCAGTAAATGTCTGTAGTTCTTTTAGGCCATACTGGGGTATCTCCAAGATTGCAGCCCAAAACAGGAATCACAGCACCAAACACTGGATACCAAAGACGTTGAAGTATTGAATCAAAAATGTCCGAGGTGTCAACATCTGCTTTTTGTGCAGGGCAGGAACAAAAGAAAATATCAACCGCATTAATCCAACCAGTTTTATTCAGTGTAGAGAAGCACAAGCTTACCGCTTCACTCGTGTCAGCTCACTCTTTCTTTATTCAACGATAGAATCCCTGATGTGTTTATGGCATTGTATCTGCAACAAGCCTTTCACCGCTCTTAGTATTCTTAAAGTGAAGTATTGTGTTATGTTCCCTTGTGTTATCCCACAAGTTTCACAGCATTATTGTGACATCTACAAAGCACCATCGCGCAAATCCAGGCTCATATTTTCCTGGCATTGCTAAATTGGCCACCATCGATGAGCGCTGATAGTTCCAGGTTTAACTCTGGATCCCTGTCATGCACAGTAAAATGGGACCAAGACCTACGAAGCACACTGGAATGTAGATTTGGTGTTTATGAATGTTTTTACAACATAACTGGCGTGTCACGGTGTTAGCAATGTAAAGTTTTATATATATTCTAATGTTGTTACTCTTGTGTCTTTGTAAAAATTGTATAGGAGTAAAACTTTCTAACTTCTTGAACTGTATGCACATCTGCATTTGGTAATATCAACCGTATCCTCTGCATTCATCCTGACACACACCGCGAGCAGTACCGCCAATCACTTCCACTGGGCCATTGTTTCCATCCCATGAGGCTTAGCGTCTCACACTGAGCGAGCTTCACAGCCCTTTTAGGGTTTTTTTTTTACCCCCTCTTTTTCTTTTTCCTCTATTTCCTCCTTTTCACCCTCCATCCGCCCCTCTGATGCCTCTCTTATTATTATCAGAATTATTTTGGCTCTAGCCCGTACGTCTGACAGGGCTTCAGTGGGAGCCTGGTGCGATGAGTCGTCGCAGGAGTTGGCAATGCAGCAGTCACCAGTGGGGCATCCACACGTGCGCAGACGGTGAACGATGAGCTGCTTTGACAGCCTCCAAGGGAGTCATTTCACAAACAGCAATAATAAAAAAGCAATGCTGCTTTTTCTTTTTTTTTCTTTTTTTTCATTTAAACCACCTGCCTTTAATTTATTTGTGTATGTGTACATTTCTTGACGGTCATCCATATATTAGAATATATGTACGTGAGTGTGTGTGTGACAGACAGAATTACATGTATGTATTTTGGGTCACACACACACACAAGCACCCATACCTGTATACACCCACTTAGCCATACAGTCAGATCCTCGACTGAGGGTTGGAATTACTAGGTGAAGCGTAACAAGGCGGACAATGACTAAGAAATGTTTGCACCTGGAGGCACACAAGACATATACTGTAGGTCCATTGCACAGGCCTAGATTCCCATCCTCCTTCTCCTGCTGCTGCTTTAATCAGCACAAACAGCATCTTCATGAAAGGACACACGCCTGTAGTGTACATCTTCAATAACGTGCACACAGCGTCTTTGAGCTTTGGTGAAACTTTACTCTGCCGTCCTTATATTTTGCTTCTTTGCTGTATAATGTAAAAAAATTTTAAAAAAACAACAACTGCCCTTTGTGTGTCAGCCATATATTTCTCTGGTCAAGGGTGTAAATATCTCCTAATATTAATCACGCCCAGTCTCAGCATCTGCTGTTGACAACCCCACACCCCAAAGCGCTCGATAGCACTCAGCCAGCTGTCTTATGAATTTGTATGGCCGAGTTAATGAGTGAGCACGGCACACTACATGCGTGTGACTCAGATATCTTAAGCGCTGCTCAGTTTTAATATAGGTCTGTCTTTAAATCTGATAAGAAATGTCCTCTTCAGCTTCAGCATCGTTTGACTAAACAGCGCCAACATGAAAAAATGACCGTAACACACGCACAAGCTGGTTTAAGAAGCTAGCAGATATGTTTCACATTAAAAAAAAAAACAATTACAGGACTATGAGGAAATATACTATGCATGCATGTGACGATCTCTCTTTTTCATATCTTGTTCCATATGATATGGACTTATTCTATATTAAGTGTTGGACTGGTGTGTGTGGGTATGTGTGTGATAGTTTCTTTATTAGACAGTAAAAGGGTTTTTACGTCGCTTAATTTATGATATGTCTCATGTCATTGCTGCACATTTACTGAATATTATTGAAAGACTGTGTTTTGCTTTTATTTGTACAGATATAAATATTTTTGAAGTACATAGGGGTAAGAGTCTTCCATTTCCATAGTTGTATTTATACTCAGAAATCAATGTGTTTAGGGGTAAAAATGATGTATGTAAGTTGCAATAGAAAACATGGAGCGAAAACTAGATATAAATATACATCTGTGCTGACTGAAATCCAGCAAGATCTAGATGTTTAGTGCTCTGCCACTCGTATGTGGACTGTATTGGCCTGAAAGTGTCCTTCCCTCCTGTCTCTCCTCCCGACCTTTCCTTTGATCACGCCTTTCCATCTGTCATTTTATTTTCTGCTCTGACCTTTCTCTCCCCTTCTTCCTCTCTTCCTCTCCCACTCAGCTTCCTCGCTGTCTTTCTCTTTCTTCGTTCCTTTCCTCTTGACCTTTATCCCTTCCTGCAGCTTTTTCCCTTGCTTCTTCCCTCGTCTTCTTCGAGGCATTTCAGTTTCATTTGCCTCTCATTATCCCTGATTGGTCCCGTTCTCTTCCCCTTTACCCTTCTCTCTTACGGTTTGTAGCCTTTCAAAGGCTACATGACACTAAACATAACAACCGAGGAGCTGCTGCTAAGGTTTAATTAACATTTGATGGCTGCATTTTGACCTTACTTCTGCTTTGATTTAGGCTGGGCTTACATTCTAAACAACAAGTGATTTAACAATAACCTGAAGATAGTTTTCAGTGTTTAAATGCAGAAAACTGCAAGAAAAGAGTAAGGATGTGTTTTATGAGATAAGATAGTTCACTGATTTAATAATAATAACAACAATAATAATAATACTAATAATAAAAATAATAATGTTTTGTGATGTTTGCGGTTGTAAAGTAATAAATTATGTTGCAAAATCACATGTTGGCTTGTTTCCTTGATTTTGGTCTGTTTTGTTTTGAATGTCTTTCTTTTTTCTAGATCATCTGTTATATTCTCACTGAACTGAGTTACACTAGATGTTAAAGGAACAAAAAACGAAGTGGAGCAGTTATAGCATCACAAGCTGTTGCATACAGGTCAAATCACTGGTTAAACTTTGCCATCAATATATCAACAGTTTATAGGCTGTTGTGTTAATGATGAAATTTGATTTCAAAATCTTTTACTTTTTAATAACTGATAACAACCATTAATTAATCTGAAAAGATGCAAAATGCCACAGAAGTTTAGAAAACCTTTTTATTATTGTCGTAAATCTGTAAGAATGTGCAGAAATTAACGAGGTATCTCTTCATAATATTTTGTACAGCAAATGCAAAATGTGTCTTTATCATTAAGCATACTTTTTAATGGCTTTCAGCAAACATGTATACACAAACACCTCTGAAGGCACCACGTATATGGCCCTTTCTCATAATGTCAATATTAATACAACAGTGATTAATATTTTATTTGAAGGAAAACTGATGAACAAATATGAAGATAAAGGGTAAAAAAAAAAAAAGAAGAACAAGTAGGACATGGTTTTAAAATTACATATGAGGATAAACTGAATACTGGACCTTTCTAAATGTCTGTGCAACATATACTGTTGTACATATAGAATCAGTGATAGACTTTGTGACCTTATCTCAGTGTAGTTTCCCTCTCAAGTACAACAAAAGGCAAAAAACAGGAACTTAAATATCCAAGTTTTAGTTTGACCTGCAGCTCCACAGATTTAGGATTAGCCACAGGACAGAAGTTGCAACTACAGTATGTTCAATACTAGTTCAAGGTCAAGTTTATTTATATAGCACATTTCCAAACAGTCCAAACAAATGTTTTAAAAGTAATGTAGATTTCTATTTGAAATTCATGCTCTTAATATATACTGTTATTGTCACGGTTCTGGGTCATTTTGACCCAGCTTTTTCAGTTTCTTGTATTTTGCTGTTTATTCTGTATTATGGTTTACTTTCTGATTCGTTAGTTGTCCTGTTTTGAAAATTATAATCCTAAGAGTTTTGTTCTTAGGTTTAGTTCAGTGTCTGTCATGTTTCTGGTTTTACTTTGAAGGTCCGTGTCTCATGTTAGTGTGTCCAGTGTTACTCTCCCCTGCGTTGTCATTATGTTTCATTCGAGTCAGCTGTGTCTCCACTTCTCCTGATCACCCCATGTGTGTATTTAAGTCCTCAGCCTCACGTTGTCTGTGTTACCCACCCCATTTTTGGTCATAGTTTATTGCCACAGTGTGTTGTCATAGTTCAGTTCTTAGTAGTCAGTTTTTCATGGTTGCTCTTAGTTTCCTTAGTTTTCATATTCAGTTCCTGCTACCAGTTAAATAAAGGCTCGTTTTTGGTTCTCAAGTCTCCTCGCCTCTGTCTGCTCCTGGGTCCTCAACACAAACCCACACATGGTGTGCCTCCGCAGCCCGTGACAGTTATTCTCTATGTGCCACTGTCTAGATGTACTATGATATACTTTGAGGGTCTTTAGAGTAACTTTGGGCTACTTTTGCACAATGGTGCTGAGTTTGCATGTCTGAATCCGGACTGGGGATTCATGCTTTGCATGGGAGTTAGAATGTTGGCCACATGTCTGTATGGGTGCCCTCTGAGTACTCCAGCTTCCTCCTTCAGTCAAAAGATGTGCGTGGGGTTGTGAATGGTTGTCTGTCTCTATGCATTAATCCTGCAACAGACTGGCCACCTGTGTACCCTCCATGCTGGCTAGTGACAGCTGGGATAGGCTCCGCCCTCCGGATGATGCTGAACTGGATAATAAGAAGAAGGTGAATGGATGGATGGTTAATAAGGTGAAGGATTCAGGTTAGCAATTTTATTTGTATTCAATTGCAAGTCATTTGTTCTTTGATCTCTGGGCCCCTATACAGAAGAGGCTCCCATTTAACAAGTGAATACTTTATGCATAATCATGATTGTGACTGCATTTTGTGAATAAACTGAATAAGCATTTGTTCTATATGAGAGCACACAGAGAGAACTGCAAAAGTAAATTATGTCATGCCAAACATGAACCTTCCCTGAAGACATGTTTTAAAAAATCATTAAAATCTCTGTATGCTAAATGCATATAGGCATACATATGCAAACACACTGGCAGCATGAACTATGACAGAAACTAGAGCGACCATAAATAAGAGTAAAGTGCAGCAGAGGCTTTCACACTTTCAAACAAGGGAACATAAAATTAGACTCAATAACTGTTTATTTGTTTGTTTGTTTGTTTCCCTTAGGCTTGCAATGGTGAGAGAGCGGGGTGTTGATTGGAGCCTGCCCCAAGGCACTGACAGAGGAAGCACTGATTTTGCTATATGCATTTTAGCTCTGTGCCTTTCAGAGCATGCTGAAGCGAGGAAGCTACATGCTATTGCTGAATGAAAAAGAAAAAAAGATGATGGTGGAGGTTCGAGGTAAAAACGGCGCTCTCTGCAGCAGACTGACGAGAGATGAAAAAGGAAAACTGACAAAAGCAAAAGATTCTCTTATTTTTTCATTCAGTGGCTCTTTAAAACGCTCAAGAGGGTAGCATGACAGAGGAGCTTATTGGATTTATTTCACCCTATCTCCTTTCTTGCCCTCTCTTCTACCATCTCTCACTCTCTCATACAGCCGCACAGACGTTTTCATTAGGCAACCATATTAGGCACACCTTCACACCATCAGACATGTTTCTTCCCAGCTAAAGTGTCCCTCTCTTTCTCTGTTTCTCTATTTCATTCACACCACACCTCATTCTTAATCAATCAATGTCACAGTCTGTTATGTTTTTACCTAATCTGACACACACACACACACAGTCATGTTCGCATATCTTTATGAGACATTCACTGACCTGTTTTCCTGTTTGATCATAACTTTAAACCAAGTCTTTAAAGCCTCAGTCACACTTATTGGAAAAATAAGACAGCTAGGAAAAAACAGTGTTTGCTGTTAAGTATTTTGGTGTTGGGAGACTGACATTAAGTAGTTCCTGGTTGCCCAGAGGTTCATCATGAAAGACCGTCAACCTCTGGGCAACTACTTTCAATTACAAGACAATTACACAGGCAATCGAGAAGCAACACGTCTAGGAAAAAGTTGCCATCCGACTTGGACTGATTTCATTCTGACAGAAGAATTTAAAATAACTGAAAATACTTTACAAATGCAGACAGACCAACTCATTGCAATCAACTGGACTCAGCCTGCGAGCGGTCCCAAATTAATGGATAACACCTCTGCTTAATTATTTATATCACTTCCACTGATTTTTTTAAAGTAATTTGTACCCTGCAAGGGGTAATGTAGAGACGAATGACGTGATGGGGACCCCTCCAGAGCTCCAAGGCAACTAGCATCAAGATCCTGACTCCACTGCAATAAATATTTAAACAAGTAGACGGCAACAGGTTTGCAAATTTCGCTCCTCTATCACAGTTACAATTATTAGCACGAACAGATTGCATGTAATTGTCAGCTTGACCCAAATTGGTAGCAGACTGGTTTCATCTTATTGCTGCTGTATCACCATCTTGACACATCTTGAAGACATCAGGTGACAGCGAGTGGAGACTGCAAACGATTGCCGTAATTTTGGTGATGCCATGGTCTCTAGCCACTGTTTTCGCCAGTGTGACTGTAGCATAAACTAAACTCTTCAAGCTAACATCCATGTCCCTGCACGATGAATTACATAAAGGAAGCATTAGAACTCATTAGAAACACTTTTCATGTGACAATGAAAAAAAGTATTTGTCATGCACGTTACAATCACCCAGAAATGAATGATTACTTCCCATTTGAAGACCTACCACGTACAGAAGACTGAACTCTGGCCGTGCCAGAGGCAACACACACATCTGAAAAACTCTGATTTCTCTCCAACGCACTCACTTTTATACATCATTAAATATATGAGCATAGTCACATAAAAATGCCACATCACCACTAGCTGCCCCACACTCCCCATCTGTAAATCTATCCAGCTCGCCCTCCTTACGGCACGTTTCTCTTCCTCCAAACAGCTTATCTTTTGCTCTCTAATTTCTCTGTGGTTTTCAGTTTCCTCTAACTTCTTCCTCCTCCTAATCTCTGAACACTGGCCAGAGGTGTGAGAAGGTTCCAGCTCACCGAGCAGAAGCCCTGCAGTCTTCCTCCTCCTCCCCGCTTCAAGAACCTCCCCATCTCTCTATCCTCATCCTTCTGTTGTATTTCCAATAACTGAGGAGAGGAGAGAAAAAGAGAGCAGAAACAGCTCTCCCAATGACAGAGGAAGGGCAAACATAGGACATTTTGGTGATTGCTAACGTCATGTCCCAAATGCCTTTCTCCACAAGGGCCTCCTCGAGTGCTGTCTCTCTCTGCTGCCTACCAACAGCATCACTGTAATCACACTTTGGTTAGAAGTTAACAGTTTGTCGTTATAAAAAGTTCCTGTCAGTAGTCTGCACTTTATGCCGTATCTAAGAGAGCAAAAGGGTTTTAAGAGAGGAAATTAAGCCACAAGGTGATGCTGATCTTACAACAATCTGTGTTACTCATGGTAAGAAATCTGACTGCAGTTTTTTAGTGTTTCTGCGAACATCCTGAAAGAAACCTAAGATTTACTGTTGTCGATAGTTTTAAAACACGTGCCTGCTGTGATAAATATATCACAGCTGCAGCGTTTAATTCTTAGTAGTAGTGCCTCTCTATATAAAATATACTTACCTTACCTTACTTATACCTCATGACCACAGAGTAGGAAACCTGAAAGTATATTTTATATACATGTTGCCAATGCTGCATTCTTTCAGTAACCTTTTTAAATAAAATATATACCCAAGAGAGTGGCTCAGGGGTGCAGTGGTTAACCTTGTCACAAGAAGGTCCTGGGCATGTTCGTGATTGTCTGTCTCTGTGTGGAGCTGGTTGATCCACAGGCGACCTCTCCTGGGTATACCCTGCCCCTCGCCTTTTGACAGCTAACCCCTGTTGAACTCCATAAGCAGAAGAAAATGAACGAACGGGTATCTAAAAGTCAACTCTCTGCAACGGGGGGACTCAAAGTTTGGGCTCATGTGAACAAGAAAAACGCAAACATCCAAAAAATTGTAGGTAGCGTTCGTAACCTGCCCAGAGAATCTTGTGCTGCCTTGATTTTACCGTTTTTAACCATTAGTGAGGCAGTGTTTGTTGACACCAGCTCCATGCGTTAATGTTAGGAAGGGTTAGCCATGTATGATGGATAGAAAGAAGATCTGAAACTGAAGAGAAATGCTCCCTCTGTCTTTCTCTGTGCTGCTTTATAGAATGACACGAACTGTTGGTGTTTCATCTTTTCTTGACACGCTTGCAGGCTGCACAAAATGTTCCCTCGCTGTGCCACTGGTCAGACTTTGGCTCTATAACTTTTATGCTCTACTCAAAAAACAAGAACATTTCATCGACTGAAAAATGCTGCTTGTATTCTGTAAACTGATTGCATCAACATGTCACCATTCAACCATTTCTTTTTCTATATCCTTTCTTCATCTTCTTCCACCTGTCCTTTCCTCACTTGTTGCCTCCTCCGTTGCCTTTTGCCCACCCTTCATTCTTTTTCTTCCTTATCTCTCCACTTTTCTTCTCAGCCACCATCCAAACTCACTTCGACATCTCCTTTCTCGCCCTCCTTCCTCTCTTCGGCTTCCCTGCTTTCCGTCTCTCACCAGAGGTGAAACGCTGTACTTCTCTTCCTAAAGTCATTTCTATGTTAATGAGTCTTCTTGTGAGATAACGCAGCCGAGCAAGGGCCTCGGACACACACACACACACACACACACACACACACACACACACACACAGATACACAGAGGAAGAGCAAGTGAGAAGAATGATAGGACCTGTCACTGCACTCTCTGGTGATCAGTTCATGGATTTATTTATCTGTAATCCTTCTCCCCCCGCTCTCTGTGCTCTGTGCTCACTTTTCTGTCTCTCTGTTTTTGATTGTTTTAATTCCTCAGCCTTTAATAGAGTCAGGGAATCAGTCAGTGAGCTGTGGCACCTAAACACTTAAGTGGATGGATGGATGGGCTCCAGAAAAGAAGCCACGTTTCCATTCCTTGCGGTTTAGGCAGGCTACAGCAAGCTTTAAAACCCCCTCTGATTTCCATATGTACACATGTTACTCAGGTATACACCTATGATACTTGCACCCCCGGTCACGCGCACACGCACTCCGGTGTGTTAAGTGAAGTATGAAGAGCAGACCGCCTCGTGTGGAATCCTCGCTGAAGTGGAGTCATTAAAAACGGTCCGTGGCTCTTTAAGTGGCGTCTGTGCTTCTCTCCAGAGCGCGATTCTCCATGCATCGCTTGCCAATCTCTCTCCCTCTCTCTCTTTTCTAACTAATCAGTGCGGCGCAGGAGCTGCTGGCGCCGCGGCTAGCGGAGGAGAGAGGAGAAAACAGAAAAACAGAGAGGGGAGGAGGAGGAGGGGGATGACGCTGCGTTTCAAATGAGCACCAAGGACAGCAAGCCACAAAACTACACGCAACCCTGCCTTTGAACACATGAAGTTCGTTTTATTGTGCTATCACAAATTATTCCCTTTTATTCTTCGTGTGTGTGTGTGTGTGTGTGTGTGTGTGTGTGTGTGTGTGTGTGGACAGCTCAATATCTACTCACAGTGAAACGTGGTCAAATCAAAGCCCAGCGTGCTTTGATCTGTCCTGATCACCGCTGTATGTGTGGCACTAATGACCTGCCATACATACCCTCTGTTAACTCTCTACTGCGGGGTCTATTCCTGCTACCCAGCCGGGTCGCGCAGACGTGGGAATACTTTTGAACCAGTGTGTGTTTGTGTTTCAAGTGAAACTGGCTTGGCTTTATAGAGAAGGTGGTGGGCGGGACTTGCAGCAGTGAAGGCACACTATTAGCTCCCGAAGGGCTCTTTCACCGGGGAACCCAATCCCAGCCGACTGCCTCTGCCTCGGGCGGAGTTTGAGGAGACCCGCGGTTAATTTTAGTTTGTGTTGGTTGGACGGAGAGGAGGAGGAGGAGGAAGGAGAAGAAGAGGAGGACGAAGTGGAGGAGGCGACGGCTGTCTTCTTCTTCTTGTTGTTGTTGTTTTTATTTTTTATTTTTTATTATTTGTCGCCTACCAGCAGGCACGTTTCTTGGGAGCAAACGCAAGCGGGTGTAACTGTCGTCGGTCGGTGTGTCCCGGTTGCGGTTCTACACTGACTTCTATGGAGGATAAATCTGATTAATCCTTTCTTGTTGTGCTTTTTGGACCAACTTAACTTGTATAGAGCATTTCACCGGATACGGTTTGGACTAGTGTCTAAAGCCCGTACATTGGTCATCCAGGGAGATAAAACATGTCACTGTGTCAACAGCTGGAGCGGAAAACACGCGATGGATGTCGGTCAGTCTCCGCTTCGTAGATAACACATGGTCTTTATTCACCGTTCTTGCATTCATTCATTCACTGGAAGGGAAGGTGAACAGACGCTGGCCTGCTGTCAGAGACACTGTGGGAAGAGGAGAACCGGTCACAGAAGCGGTGAGTGATGCTTTAGTACAGATTCACGCTGCGGGGGTGACATCGCTACAGACAAAATGATCCCCTGTTTTGCTGTTTTAAAGATGGAGTCCCCCTACACAGACCCTGGCTGCTAATGCTTCACAGATTAATAAGTTAAGAAGGAAAGCAGACGGAGAGGCGAATACAAGAAGCTCTCCCCTAACCCCGGGACGAATAACACGGCAGGATGCGTTACCGCCGTTAACTTTTACTCTGAGTGAGTGTGGGCAGTGCCAGCAGTTGGGGACGACCGTTGGCCGTTAATCCTACGCTGTGTGGGTGCGTGCACGCGCCTCTGTATGTGGACGGTGATGGTGAGAACCGGTTTTTGATGCGCGAGAAAGTGACGTGCCGCTCTCCTACCTTCCCGCCCTTTGCCACGAGCCTCAAGTCAACTCAGCGAACCAGGCAGCCGGGTCCAGCTTCATTTCTCTCTCCATAGCCTCCTCACAAACTCGCCACCTTTACCCACCTTCCCCGTGTTGTTGTTGTTATTGCTCTTATTATTTATTTGAGCGCGTGTCCCTCACTCTGACTCTCCAAGTCTCGCGGGATATAAAGGAAATAAAAGGGGTGAATCTAAAAGAGCGGAGGGGAAAAGGAAAGGAAACACACACACACACACGAAAACAGATTAAGACGAACAGGAGCCGCATATATGAAGATGCTGATGTGTGACCGCGGCGTCCAGATGCTCGTGACGACGGTGGGCGCGTTCGCCGCCTTCAGCCTCATGACCATCGCCGTCGGTACCGACTACTGGCTGTACTCGCGCGGGGTGTGCCGCGTGAAGAGCAGCGGCGACAACGACACGAGCCGCAAGAACGAGGAGGTGATGACGCACTCCGGCCTCTGGCGAACCTGCTGTCTGGAAGGTACGTGATCAGTCTGACTGGCTGCCTGTCTGTCTCTCCTCTCTCTGCTTCTGGCCGGCGCGTGTGTGTTTGTGTGTGTGAGTGCTCGTGCGTGTAGCTGTTTCCACACGCACACGCCCTGTCTCCCCTACTGTCTGCCTTTTAATACCAGAGGAGGTTTGTGTGTTTGCCTATGAGAGTGTGACAGCAGCCTATAATCCCTGTAACTCACTTCTTAAGCTGCTCTTCTCGACTTCACCCTCCACCGCAGAATAGATCGCAACTGAGTAGATGTGGCTGTCATCACGCTGCATAGCTCTGGGTAGAAATAAAGCACTAACAGGGGCAAACAGAGCGTTATTAGCCAGGCATCTGCACCACTACCATGAACCAGGCATGTGCACCCTGGCACCACCACAGTAATGATGGGAAAGGTTTTTCCTTTGAAGGTGGATTGCACTGTTGCTCCAGATTAGAGGAAAAATAGAAGAAGCTTGTTTTGGCCTGAATGGCGCTGGAACTGGGTGTGAATTTGGCGAGCACCTGTTGATTATGGAACCAAAGGCAATGGTGGTTCACTGAATTCTTGCCAGAGAGTTTTTGCATGGGCTCTCAGCATCCAGGCCATTCGGGAGTTTTGAAAGAAAGTGATTGGATTTCTAAATTTCATGAAAATGTTTCACCTTTCAGTTCTGGTTCAGCCCAGAGCCCTTGAGTAAGTCAGAGTCCTATCAGCCAGGTGTTGTAGCATTGAAATAGTTCCTGCAAGTGCTTAGCTGGCAGTTGGACTGTGTGCTAATAACATACAGCATTGTTTTTTAACTCCTCAAACTGTGCTTCTGTAACTCTGTAACGAAGCTAGCGTATGTTGCTAACTTTCAGAAATACTGCGAGGCCCCATGATCTGTACTCTTCCATTCAATGGCTCTGGATCGTTCCAAGTACAAAACTCTTAAACACAAGTTAAGTAACATAAAATATGCTGTGCAGTGCAGCGAGGATGCTCAGATCTCTACACTGGAGAAACCAAAGAGCCACTCCATAAACTCACCACAAAACATAGAAGAGCCACCCTGACAGGACAAGACTCAGCAGTACATCTGCATCTAAAGGACAAAGGTCACTCTTTTGAGGATGCCAATGTTCACATTATGGACAGAGAAGACAGATTGTTTAAAAGAGGAGTGAGAGAGGCCATCTATGTCCACTGTGAACAACCATCCTTGAACAGAGGGCCACACCAGGCATTGAAGAGAAGTTGGTCTTTCCACTGAATCCAGACTTCTTGACTCTTATATGTAGAGCAGGGGGGTCCAACTCCAGTCCTCGAGAGCTACCGTCCTGCAGCTTTTAGACACATTCTTGTTCCGACACACCTGAATCAAATGAATGGCTTGTTATCAGGCCTTTGCCAAATTTGATGGCATGCTGAAGAGGTGACAACCATTTGATTCAGCTGTGTTGGAGTAGGGATACATCAAAAAGCTGCAGGACAGTAGCTCTCGAGGACTGGAGTTGGACACGCCTGATCTAGTGTGTATTTCATAGGCCAGGGGTGGGCAACTCCAGGCCTCGAGGGCCGGTGTCCCTGCAGGTTTTAGATGTGTCCTTGAACCAACACAGCTGATTTAAATGGCTAAATTAGCTCCTCAACATGTCCTGAAGTTCTCCAGAGGCCTGGTAATGAACTAATCATGTGATCAAGGTGTATTGACCCAAGGTGAGATCTAAAACCTGCAGGACACCGGCCCTCGGGGCCTGGAATTGCCCACCCCTGTCATAGGCTGTAGCATTGACCTTGATGACATGGGGCAGCTGTTGGATTTCCCCTTTGCATTAGTGACACGTTAGACTTCATCTTCATGGCGATGCAGTGAACTTTACAATTCACAAGCAATCTACATTTAGATAATGGGGAACTCCCAATACTCCAAAAGCCAGATAAACATATTTCCCATTCGACAAAACACAGGAGGAATAATGTCAGTGACAATCAGCTACTACATCACTGAAAAAGAAGTCAGATGACTCTTCTTTGTGTGACACTGACCAACATTTGACTGATGTAACAGTATCACACAAATTCATATTGAACATTTAGATATCAGCGGTTTAAATAGGCTGTTTTTACGGGAATACGGGATGGCAAGCTAGGCTAACAAATGGTAAATGGCCTGTATTTATATAGCGCTTTACTAGTCCCTACGGACCCCAAAGCGCTTTACATATCCAGTCATCCACCCATTCACACACAGGTGATGGCAGCTACATTGTAGCCACAGCCACCCTGGGGCGCACTGACAGAGGCGAGGCTGCCGGACACTGGCGCCACCGGGCCCTCTGTTGGCGTTGCCTACCACCAGTAGGCAACGGGTGAAGTGTCTTGCCCAAGGACACAACAACCGAGACTGTCCAAGCCGGGGCTCGAACCGGCAACCTTCCGATTACAAGGCGAACTCCCAACTCTTGAGCCACGATTGCCCCATTAACAGCTGTTGTGTTCACTGTAGCTGGTTTACATGAGTGCCAACATGGTATGGTAATGGTAATAAGTGAAACTGTAAATGAGTGTTTGTTTGTGTGTGTTATCTTACATGTTTCCCTCACTTGTCCAAGGAAAATTTCCCCAGAGACAACAATGGCTAATCTAATCTAACATCTAATCAAACATCTAATCTAACTTCGTTATCAGCTGGAAGAATTGACAATGTCTTGAAAAAGTTTTGGTTCCAAGAATGTGACTTAGACCTTGTTATTGCCCAAAATCAGATGAAGTGAGCTAGGCCTTTAACATCTAGTCTATCATTTTGATGTATGGGTTTTTGAGACTTCTACATCAGTGTGACTGTTTTTTCTCACTGAAAAAACATAATAAATTGTACAATACATTTAAGGAAATTAATTGCCCAAAAAATGTAAAAAGCCAGATGTAGTAAATATGATTCAAATTAAAATTCATATAAATCACCTCGCTGCTTCTTACTTTTTCAAGTCCTTATTTGCAGCATTTCTCCCTTTAAAAACTCTGAGTGATTTTCTTGTTAATTTGGACTTTTTCTAGAAACTCTCAAGGCATTTGGCTGCACATCCATCGTATTTAGCACCACACAGAAGAGTGTGCCTTGATCACAGGGTTTGATTGGCTCGCTAAAGCCTTTTGGCTGTATGGATTGGCTCTTACATAGTTATTTTCTACTGAATTTGAGCACTCAAAGCCTTTTTTAATAAAGCCTCATTCACCCATTCATGCAAGTGCTTTTTCTATGCCTAAGCAGTTTTAACCTAACGTTCACATATGCCAACAGTCTGATGGATGCATCAGAGGCAACTTGGGGTTCAGTATCTTGCCCAACGATACTTCTGACATGCTGGTTGGAGCAGCCTGGGATTGACCCACCAGTGTTCCAATTAATAGACAACTGAAGTGAACTTAAAAAGGAAAAATCTGAAACTTGAACAAGGACTTTGACACTGTCAACACGTCAAAGTGTGTGTGTGTGTGTGGGGGGGGGGGTTACAGCACCAGATGGTGCAGGTATGCTGCTGTACGTTTATGCACACAGCAACACGCACATGTTATTGAATGAATAAACAGACAAATTCCAGGATATTCCCAATCCTCCACATAGGCACAGCTGTGGGAGCAGGATGCCAAGTTAACACAATGTCAGCACAATGTCAGTGCATTCACACACACACACACACACAGGCTCAGACAACGAAACATCATTTGCACATATACTCCTTCATGCACGCCTTTAACAACTGCTTTACTTAAGCGAAGAAGCTCTCTTATCTCTTTTGTCATTCTGTCCATCTTATATCCACTTAGCACAGTGGCAACACACTGGTAGCCATGCTTTTATAATTCATAGCTGCCCCATAAGCTGACAGGAAGCGGATGTGTGTACTAGCAACCTGTACTGTGTCCGACAACAGGGAGCGTGTGAGTGACTTAGACAGTAAAGTAGTGAAGCCTCATATATGCAGTGTTCTTACAGTGGAGGCGAACACACAGAGCAGTTACACATACATGATGTGCAGCATTTACAGTTTTATTTAGCAGTGAAAATGGGCACAAGGCAAAAAGAGACATTAATTAAAAGAAATATTTACTTTAAGGCAATAATTAGCATATAAGTAGTAGCGAGCAGGTAGTCTTATTCTAAAGTTTTCACTGATTTTTAAATGCAACTAACTAGGCGTAAATGCGCCTGCACATGCACGTATTCTCCGCTTCTAAATGGAACCTGTTTTGCTTTTATTTTGTGTCACATACATTATTACAGTGATGGATGCTCATTTTAAACCTGTCCAGTGGTTCAAATAATGAGGTCAGCATGTGTATAATTAATCCCCGTCTTAAGCTGCCTGAAAAAACGTTAAAAGACTAGGCCTTTTTCTGCATATAGCAAGAATTCTTGAATGGTATAGTTTTGTTTGCCTTGATTTCAGATGCACTGTATTTGTTAAAAAATAATATGCCAGCTCTTCATTGCTAAATTATAAATTAAGATTCAGGACAGTGTTTCGGTAATGCGGCCTCAATGCAAGGCATCAGCAAACTGCAATTTTAGATAAGCAAACAGCTAAAAGGAAAGCCCAAAAGAAAAGAGCAGGGAAATAGCATAATAAGCATTAACATTTAACAACAACAGCGTTCATAAAGTGAGTTCTAGAGGAATTTTTAATGGGTTGCTTGTAATTTAGCACACAGGAATGTAGAGTTCTTATAGAATTTAAATAACAGGGATGTTTTCTAGATTCTGGCATAAATACAAAGGCCTGTAAAAGGATGAATATTTACATGCACTTGCTAATACCAGATGTTAACAGGGACCAGCAGTGTGTGGTGACGTTGGGATTTCTCTAAAGAGGTGCTGCGATAGAATAAATGAGCACAAGAAAAACTCCTTTAGAGAACAGACAAAACATGAATGAAGAGAAACCACAGTGCACATGAATGAAGCAGGGGAGAGGGGTGGAGAAGAGCAGCAAGTGAAAAGTGATGGATGAGCTGCACGTGCCCTCAGTTTCAGGTGAATCTCTCGGGAGTGTGTGACCACAACGTGGATTTAGATGATCACATCGGTAACAGAATGAAGGAATAGGGTTTCAAACAGAGACGGAGGTAGCAGTGATCGCTCAGGTGGCTGCAGGAAGGAGGCGAGAAGGTTTAAAGATTCAGGTGGGGGTTGAGGATTGAAGGACAGAGTGAAAATGAGGTCACAGCATAGGGAGATAAGCATTAATTAAATATGTGGGGTGTTTGACCATGTCTGGGATAAAAGCAATCACCTGACTGAGAGGGACAGCGATAAAGACAGAGGAGGTAAGAGGAATCGTTAAGGAGGGTAATACTGAGAGAAGGGGACAGGTATATAAAAGAGAAAGAAGCAAGATGTTCAAGGAAAAAAACAAAGAGAGAGGCAAAAAAGACAAAAGAAAAGGGGAGGTGTATATTTTATGATTTATATTTTAATATCTATCCAGACATTTTTAGAGTTTGTATTTTTAAACCAAAAAAACCTTCATATGTGTCCTTTAAAAGAAAAGTCAACTACTTTTGCATGTACCCATTACCATTTGTTACCATTGCTTACGTCCTGGAAGCTCCATTTACAGGGGGAGGGGAGTGGGTATGCAAGATCATCAGGCTCTTGTGCAGTGCTCTGCAACTTAATGCAGATGGTTTTCCATGTAAATTGGTGCTGCACAAGAACTTGAAATGTATTTTGGATTAAATAACTGGTTTGCATAGCTGTGGAGAAGGTATTTTTGTTCGTTACGAACAGTAATATATACTAATACTAAACAGCAGTATTAGCATCAAAATACTAAATACAAAGAATAGCCCAACTGATCGATAAACAGGACGATATTATTGCGAGAAATATAACTCTTTGCCCAAAAAATGCGCATCAAGAAAATAACTTTCATTTATCCTCCAATAAATGAAAATTTAAAAAGTATAGAAGAAAAGGGGGAACGACACTTAAGCCATGTTATGAATGTTGACATTGCATACTTTGTCCACTAGAGGGCACTGTGCAACTTCCCTGTTTGCAACATACATGTTTGGAACGTCACAAACACAACAACCAGCTGATCAAGCAAAGTCGGGTGTATACACATAATCTATGACTTGCCACAATAGAAGATTCTTTTTAAACTGCACTGTTATGTTATCTTAGCAAGGACTCATAAATGCATGACAATTATTAGGGAAATCTTTTTTCTTCCTTTTTTATCTGCTCGAAAGAAAAAAATATCAGTCGATATATCAGATTTTTAAATGACCAAATATCTGTATGGTATTGGTCTTAGAAATGCAACTCTCGGGCTCTCGTTTAAAGTTTAATTCATGGTCTCGCAAATGTTTCTGTCTGCCTACACATTTCAGTTTGGAGAGGGGTTTTCACCCACTGCAAATGTGCTCCCATGCAATCTGAAAAAATCCTAACTAATAAATTTAAATTGACCAAATAATAATTATCTTATGCTGACTGTTAGTAACTAAATGTAGAAGAGAAGTTGCTCAATATCTCAGGGGCTGATGTCACCATGTTCCCCTTTTAGACACACCCCTGTGTATAGGAAAACTGTAGCGTGTGGTCAAAATTTTCTCCCTTTATTCACAATGTTGCTGTTAATACTGCAGTCCTTGATCCATAAAGAGACCCACATACAGGAGGAAACTGTAAATTTCCTCCTGTATGTGGGAATTTTAAAAGATGGTAGAAGAAAGCCAGATGTGGCGATGTGCAGGATAAAAGCAACATCTTGGAGAGACAGACATCATCGGGAAACAGATATTTAATCACAGCTGTGATGGAATTAATAGCACAAAAGGAGAGTTTGTACACAGCTGAAAAGCTTGGAAGAGAATGTAAAATAAAGGCTCCAGGGCTTAAAAGGAAGGAGGGTTTCAGACAGACCCGCAGGACATTTTTCTGTGTTTCTAAAGAAGGTATCAAGGGAGGGGGATAATAAGGGAAGGTAGGCTAAAGGATGAAGGGAGGAGATCTAGTAGAAGATGAAAAGTTTTACTGCATCTGGAAAGTAAAAATGATAAATCAGAGAATGTCGGGAGAGATGGACTGAAGGAAGATAGCAATTGTGCCAGTAGCTACAGGGAAGGAGGTGTAATAGAGATGCAGTTAGAAGGGAAAAAAAAACAAAACAGATTTTTGCCAAATTCCCAAGGTCAGACCTTGCAATGCTTAAGAAAAGCAAAATCTGAGATTCTACAGACCTCAGTTAGTATGTTAAATGTTAAATTTCAAACCAAACAGCATATCAGCACGAACGCCTACCACTAAATGTAAGCATGGTGGTGAAGGCATGGTGATTCAAGCTTTTTTTGCAGCCACAGGACCAGGGCACTTCGAAGTCATCGATTGGACCATGAACTCTTCTGTATACCAAAGTATTTTAGAGTCAGATGTGAGGCGACCTGTCTGACAGCTAAAGCTTGGGCAAAACTGGGTCATGCAACAAGACAGTGAGCCAAAGCACAGCAACAAATCTGCAACAGAATGGCTGAAGAAGAATCAAGGTGTTGCAGGAGGCCAGTCAAAGTCCGGACCTCAACCTACTTGAGATGCAATAGTGAGACTTTGAGAGAACTGTGCATAAACGAATGCCTGCAAATCTCAGTGAACTGAAGCAACGCGGTAAAACAGAGCGGGGCAAAAGTCTTCCACAGAGATGTGCGAGAATGATGAAGTCATAAAGAAAATCCTTACGCTAAATAACTTACTTCTGCTAAAAGCTATTGAATTATAGTCTTAGTTTTTACACCCACTGCTTTTGTATTTTGCCCCATTTTTAGGAGTAGGAGCTTCAAACTGATACATTTGGTGTATCGACTAAACCTTAAGGTCAAAGTTCAAGTTTTCTGAAAATCTTGCAAATGCAATAACTTGAGAACAAGGCGACATGGGATTTGTAAATTGTAAAATACTATAGGTGTGTCGACTTGGAAGCTGAGTGTTTTTAATTGAGTCACGATATGTAAATCCTTAGAATTGACAGAAGATGGGTCTTTTTTGTTCTTTAACCATGACTCTAAGTCTAGCATGCATATATTTGTCTTTCATTACATGTCATATGTATAGAAAAATCTTCTTTTTAATGTTTATACTTAATCAAGCCATCTTATTTTCATATCAGAACTGATGTGTGTAATTGCATGACACTGTTTTAATAATAATAATAATAATAATGTATACTTTATTGATCCTTTATTGATTCCCCCGTGGGGAAATTCCTCTCTGCATTTAACCCATTCACTCTGTGAAGCAGTTGGCAGCCATTGGGCACCCGGGGAGCAGTTTTAGACCACACGGTGTCTCCAGCCTCATGGCAGCAGTTTGTTTCAGGGCAGCTGAACAACAACATCTGAAAGGACTCGAGCCAGGCTCCGAAATCTCGAGGAAAGTCTTCCCAGAAGAGCAAAGGCTGTTGTGGCAGCACATTAATGGTCCTGGATTTAAAATGAGACATAACAATAACATGTGAGTGTAATGTTTGCTAGCTGCGTGGAGGGAATCCTGAAACAGCCATGTATGAAAGCGATAACAGATAAGAGGGAAAACTGGAATGGGATGAATTAATGTTTTGTGAATGTGAGAGAAAACTAGGCAGATTGAAGGAGGAGCGATGAGAAGATTTGAAACATGAACAGAGAGATGTTTTCGGGGGGGGGGGGGGCTTTGCTGTTTGAGTAGGGACAGACTGAAAGAAGGGGGGAAGAAGAGAGAGATAGAGAAGAGGTGTGCAACCGAGCAGAACCTGCCTCGTTCTCTTTCATCAGCCATCACCGTGGAAACTAGCCTCCTCCTCCTCCTCTTTCCCTCCCAGCTTCTCTTTCCTTCGCCTGCAAAAAGGTAATCAGAGAGAGCGAGAGAGGCAGAGGCACAGAGAGAAGGAGGAAGAGAGAGAGAAAGAAAGCGGCACAGTCACCCAGACTGAGCTGTCAGAGGCGCTCCGAGGAAACAAGCAGTCCAATTTGCTCTGCTTTTCAACTTTCTTTCCTGTCCGTTGCTCACTCCCTCCTCCTCTGTTATCTAGTTGACAAAACCATTTAAATTGTGAGTGCGTGTGTTCATGGACACGTGTGGCCAGGTTTACACAGACCACTTACATGCAGATTTTGGATCACATGCCAACTCATTGGGGTCAGCTTGCTTGGGACAAAGGCTGTCCTCCCCATAGAAACTACAAAAATGGTTATCTGTCAGATGTCTAACAAAAAAAAGACCTATGTTTGCATTTTAAAATGTTTTATAGAGACTCAAAGGGATGAGAGCTTTCCTATTGTGAAATACAAATCTAGGTATGAGGTTAGCCAGTAGTCATTCATGTATTCTGTTCAAATTACTTTGACTTTCCTTCATGCTGAGCCGTGGAGCTGACATGTTTGGCAGAGAATTTACTCATTTTGTCGGTTGGATTGCCATGCTACTCTTGGGATGGACCATAATCGCTTTGATGGTCCCCTGACTTTCCATGTACTGCCAAAATCAGGTCACAGATTTTGTCCAAAAGTAGCATGCTAGCTCACTAAATTCAGACAGTAAGCATAATGAGCAGTAACGTGGCTGTAGATGCTATCCAAAAAGGATCATATGAATTACATTTTTTGTATCCCAAATAGTTTTATGATCTACAATCTAAAAAAGCTAAATTATTTCAGTTATTTGACCAGTTTAGGTTGGATTTCAGGAGTTCCAGTTAGCCACATTTGCACCATAATCAAAGTCATGTTACTGTGTTGGGTCTTAAGCTTTTTTTTTTTGTCTTGTTCACATTTAGATACTGGAAAAACGAATGGCTCCCTGTTTTTGTTTTAATTAATCACTCGTGCTTCAATCACACAGGCCTAGAGACCAATCATCAACCTCCTGGCAACCACTGGTTGCTAGGTGAAAACAATATATTCCTTTCCTGGTTGGTTGGTGGTTGCTGAAGGTTCCTGGCTGTGTCCTGTCTTGCATTTCTGCTGCAACCAGGCACTGCTTTTTGTTTGAGGGCAAACAGTCTGGTTTCCTTCACACTTTCACGGTTGCCTATACCTCTTTGTTACCAGTTTCACTTAGAGACTGCCACCAACCTCCAGAAGCACTTTCCAACCAGTCAGACACACCAGGAATATATATTTTTCCCTAGTGAGTGGTGGTTTTCAAGGTTCAAAACGTGGATGACAGGGGTTTTGACTGATGCCCCATTCCCACAGCAATCGTTGCTAACAATATATAACTGTAGCCATTAATCAAGCCATTGATATTGCTTAAAGTTTTAAGTCATAGCGTCAAAATGGCAAAATCTAGAATTCATTATCTTGAGGCTGAATTTCAAAGGCTCTGAAGTTTGTTCAAATAGTGAACATCTAATCTAAATCAGCAACTTGCAAATTAACACAAGGATGACACCTCTAGGAAATAAAATGTGCTAGACTGTAAGTGTATGTAATTTGCTCGTCATGGATGCAATAGCTACTTTTAATGCCAGCGTACATCCTTTACAAATTCTTTTCTAATTTTCTTCTGCTTTTGAAACAAGCCTGAAGTCCAGTGTTATTCCAGACATTATGACTTTCTCCACCTGCCATTTGCTGTCTGAAGAGTCACCACAAATGCCCTTCCTTTCCACTCACCTGCATTCGCCTCATTAATGAGGCCCTGCAGTATTCATACTACCTCAGCTCACCATGTCTCACTTGCCTGTTTGTTAATCTGTGCCTTGTAGCATCCTGGCTTCCCGTTTGGGGTTTGTTTTTTTTTTACATTGTATTGTGTTTAAAAAATAATAATAACCTTGCCTGTGGTTTAGATTCACCAGATGCTTCCAAGTAAAGCTCACTTCTTGTTTTTAATCACCCATTTCACAAGTTCTGCTTTAGTTTGAACTGAAATGCAGACATATCCCCTGACCCTGACTACAAAATATTTTCCTTGCCTTGCTTTTCTTAACAGTTCTTACAATAGACTGTGTATGAAACAGTAATGTATCTGCAGTTTGAAAGGGTAAGGGCAGTGCAGGTGTGCCTTAAGTGACCTTTCTGTGAATTGCAATGCATGCAGGTTAGGAAAATGACACTTTTAGGCCTCTGTAAGCACTTTCCTGATTATGTCAATCACATCTTAGTGAATGCAACAGGATGTTAATGGTCCCCATTAGAGTCAAAAATGACATATTTTAGATTGTATTTTAAGGCAGGCCTAGCTTGTTGCTGACACATTGAGTACCCCTTAATTTATCATTCACATTAAATTCAATTAGTTTTATTTGTATAGTGCAAATCACAACTACAGTCACCTCAAGGCGTCTTGTGGTACGGTGCTATTGGGTCTTTAAGATAAGATGTCAACACTGTTGCTGCAGCATTTTTGATTAACTAAAGGCTTTTCAGGGAGTTTTTAGGACAGTTTATCACCAGCTTCAGCTTTTTTCTGCCTGTTAAAAAATTGTGTATAAATGTGCTTTTCTGCTCAACACTTGTATGGATTGTGTTATTTAAGTTATCTGTGCTTTATTGCGGGGATCTCGTACACTGAGTTTTAGTCTTTTAGTGGGTGGCCAACTTCAGTGTTGGACTCTTCTGTGAATACAGGGTTTCTGCGTGGGTGAGAGTTGGATCAAGGACAAACATCCACCTTGTGGCTCATTTGTCACAGTCATGGGGTTACGCAGACTTGTTGTTTGTATGCGTCCCCCTTTTCAACCTTTTTTTGAGGCACAAAATTTTTATTTATTTATTTAGGAGTGGATTATGTTCAATGTTCAGTATATTTTAGTTCACAAGAACTAGACTGATACGGCATTGAATAGCTGTGTTTTAATTAAAGCATTAAAATGTCCGATGCTTTGATTTGCAAATTAGATAATTTGACAATTTAATTCAGTAGCTATTATAAATAATTCTCAGGTGTGTGTGTGTGTGTGTGTGTGTCCATCTTAACAGCTCCATCTGTAACATGCTGATATTCTCCAGAGTTTTTTTTAAGGTAGTAATTATTTTTACAGTGTGTATTAAAGAATGCGTGGTATACAAGAGGGGGTGTGCAGGTTTGCGCTTATGTTCATATGTTTTATGCATAAGTGACAACAGTTGCATGCTGGGCCCTGTAGGAGAAACTCAACCACATGACTCAGATAAAACACACAAAGACGCACACGCAGGCAGACAATCATGCATACTCTGAACTCTCATTCCTGTTTGTGTCCCATAATGCTTTGCTGTGGCTGTGCCTGCAGCTGCCCTCGAGCAACTGTGACCTTTGTGAGGGAAATGCCTCCTGATAGATGCTCCCACTACGCATGTGTGTGTGCATGTGTGTGTCTCTATGTTCTATTCTTTTTTTGTTTGTGTGTGTCTGTGATCATTACCGTGCTGTTTATTAGACTGAAAAAACAATAAGCAACAGCAAATTTGAAAACACGCAGTCTCCTCCATGCACTTACACTTGACTGCCCAAGCACACACGTGCACGACTTCACAGATTAGCTGGCGTGCCAGTGTCCCCATGTTCAGATTGATGTCTGTAGCTGCTTATGATTAAAAAAAATACATATGGTAAATGATTATCTGTGTGTGAAATTGATAAAATAGCCAACTGGACTGGGGCCAGTCTACTGAATTTTATCCCACTGTCCTCAGACCTCAAAACAACCCAACTCTCCTTCTTTACTATAATGAAATTAAGCTTTTGGAAGGCAACTAATGTAGGAACATAACACCTTGTACGCAGTAGCAAATAACACTGAGAAGACCTGGCACTCTTTTCTGCTTCCCCACATTAATATAACTGCTGGAGATACAATATAACACTTGCACGAGCAATAATTGATCCAGTGTACCATCGTCAGTGCACGTACAAACTTTTCAAGCATACTAAGTAGTCCCATTATTTTAGGAGCCCCATCTAATAAAGAGAAGTAATATCCAGCTGGCAAAGGATATAATTTCACTTGTGGTATGCAGGGAAAGGATAAATGAAAGTGCTCTTTAGGAATGAGGGAAATGGTTGCCTGCTGGAGTCCCAGAAAGGTGGCCTCGGCTGTGGTTTGAAAAGAGATATTTATTAAAAGGCTATCATCCAAACGCCTTCGTGGAAAGATTTGGATGTGTGCCGGCTTGAGTAAAATCTCATGAATAGGAAAACACTTAAAGAAATGAGATGTACGTCACATTAAAAAAAATAAAAAATAGTAGCGCACTCTCCTTACATAGTGAGACAAATGTGTGGCTCTATTTTAATGATCTTATTAATCTTCTGTAACTGAGACGGAAAGATTTTCTTTCTTCTAAGCCAATTTGTTAAGCCTGAACTGAGGGGCTTTAATTTAAGCAGCCACCTGAGAGCCTCACATTGGATTTTTCTTTAAATGCCACACACCTTTGTTCATTTCCAGTGTTTGTTTTATGATTTTTTAATGTTTTACAAATGTGTCATGGTGCAGATTTGAATGTTTTGTTTTTTGCTCTTTACGAGTTGCTTCTGTGGGGAATGGCCACAGTGAATAGCTTATTAGCTTATTAACTTTTTTTGTTTCTGCTTGGCGATACTCAAACCGACCACTTCAAAAGTATTAACCGTGCAGGTTAAACTTTAGGACTACAGCAGTAGTGAGTCTAAATTACCATTTGTAGTCATTCAAATAATGTGCAGACAAGGAAAGAGACATGCATACTAGCTCCCCATGTCATTAGGCACACCTTCCAATACCAGGGATACCCTTTTGTCTTGAGAACTGACTCAAATGAACAAGGTGCTGGAAACATTCCTCGGGGATTTTGGTCCATAACATGATGGCGTCACACGGTTGCTGCGGATTTGCTGCTGCACACGCATGATGTTAATCCCCACCGTCTAAATATTTCAGCATAAATCGACTCTTCAGACTGAGCAACATTTTTCCAGTGTCCTGGTGTTTACACAGGCAGACAGTAAAATTATAAATGGCTCATGTAGCCCTAATTTTGGTGAGCATGTGTAGCCTCAGTTTTCTGTTCTTAGCTTAGACAGAAGTAGCGCGCAGTAGAGTCTGAACTGCTCCTCACTGGATATGGTCTCTTTTTGGACCGTAACCGTAGTGATGACTGTGCAGTAAAATCTCTGAATTTGGATTGTTGATGCTGTCTGCCACATTCAGTTACTTTAATCAACTTTCCTCCCCATTCATAGTCTTGCTTTGAATGTCAAAGTTCAAAGGTGGTCTTCACTATTTCTGCATGCCTAAATGCATCGAGTGCTGCCGTGTGTGTGTGTGTGTGTGTGTGTGTGTGAGAGAGAGAGAGAGAGCGAGAGAGAGAGAGAGAGAGAGAGAGAAGCGAGTGTGGGATCATAGGCTGGTTTTGACACTTGACATAAGTGTTTGTGACAACTGACTCACTTACTGATACAGCATTTGGAGGTACATCACTGAAACATCACTGTAGGCTAAAAATATGTGACTCATATAGCCCCATGCACACACACACACACACACGTTTTAGTTACAGTAACAGGGCCAGACAGCGTGTTTGACTGACAGAGATCCACATCGAGATTGTCTGACAGCTACCTGCTCCCCAGTTTGGATCCTTGTTTTAGTACTCTCCACTGCAATAAAATGTGTACAACACATACTTGTTTGCTTAGTGCTTGACAGGGTGACGTGGAAAGTGTGAAATATTAGACATGACAGCTTCAGTATTTGAGCGTCCGAGTCCTCATGTGCCAAAATTTTGGAATCACTCTGGAATCACCATGTGTTTTGATTATTTACTTTCCTGTTGGAGACTGGCTCAACGTCCTCCCCCTTCATTATTACTGCATCATTAAAAAAGCAGGTAGTGAAGTACACATTTAGAGACACACCAGCACTACTCATCCACAGTACACGCAGTACTTAATTCTTCCTGTTATTCTAAAGTTTTGGAATAAAGTGTTCATCCCTTATTTTGAGCATGTTTGGAAATTACAACCAGAGAAGTCCTGGATCAGCTCCAAAAGCAATAAATCTGTGTTCTCAGCTGTGTATTCATTCAGTCGAATAAAAATCTCAACAAGACAGATCTTTGGTGAAGATGAAGCATACCTCTTACTACAAGGATGACAGTGTTATATGTTTTTGATAGATGCTACAAATCTCACAGAGAAATTCACAACATTCTGAGTGTGTGTTAATCCCGCTCGCTTGCATATTTTCAGTCAGAAGCTCACAGTCCATTTGTTTCTCCTGAAGGCATAAATCTTTAAAAACAGCAGTGCAACCAGACAGCAGACCGTTAGCACATTTTGACCCAAGCGGAAACCACCAAGCGATATCCCTTAAGAAGCAGTTTGTGTAATAGCTGCTGGATGATACCTCTAAAAATAGATCTCGCACTCCAATACTGAATTTTAACAGCATGCTTTGAGAAATATGATCTGTAGTTTGTTTATTTATTTATTTTAGCCGCTTCGGCTGACTGATCGATCAGCTTGTTCCATAGAGTCTACAATTCAGAAGGATTGCTCGTCCTTCCACAGTATTGCACAGTACTTAATCAAACTTATTCACAGTGATCATCCAATGGGTCTTCATCCAAATTGTGCAAAAGGTCATATTTGTAATATGAATTTAGGCAGTAACCTGTGATTTTTAAAATATATGGTGTTGTGCTTTTTTGCTGCTGCTGGATTCCTGACAAACTTTTCCATAAATCCGAGCACAGATCAGATCACTAGTACATTATTGGCTTGCATTACATCAAGAATAGGGATTATTTTCAACTGAAGTTATAATTGACTAATCCATTTAAGGTAGCCACCACAGCAGTACCATAACATTATAAATGGTCTACTTATACAAATAGCACTACAAATAGGACTACTTCCTGTCCTCTGTGGTGAAGTTTCATATCGATCACAGCTTAGCAAACATTCTTTATTAATCGCAGCATGTTCACATTTTGTGCATGGTGTCACGTTTTGAAGATATATTAGATATTTAGCGATGTGATGGCAACTTCAACTAACCTGAAGGTCCAGCACACGAGTCTTGAAGTTATTTTTAGCAGATGTCTTTGTTTTTTAAAATGGATAGTGTGACATCATGTACAAAAACAAAGTGTGTGTGTGTGTGTGTGTATGTGTGCACATCTGCTTTTTAACTGTGTTTTCTCAGTTGTGATTTCGATTCTTTGTCCCAGAGAGAGATAAAAGCGGTCATCTATCTATGTTCCCTCCTCCCACATGTCCGTGAGCCAGGCTATTTTTGTTTTTGTTGTTATTTATTTCCGCTTTGCTTCAGAGAAAGAAAGAAATCTTTATTATAAGAGAATTAACCTAAATGTCTTCCAGCTCTTCATAGGGGTATATTTGAAAATCTACCCAGCACAAAATTGATTGCAGACAACATGTTATCAGCCTGTGTCATCTGGTAGCATTGAATAAAGCCGATATCAGCCAATATATTGGTACATCCCCAATTTTATTGTGCCGTTCAGTGCCCTATTCATCATAATGGTTTGATCCAAATCTGTTCACTTAAAAAGGCTGGAGCTATAATGAATTGCCCAGCCGCCTGACACAAAGCAGCTCTGACTGATGACGCTTTACAGCATCAGCAGCCGATTTTCCGGTTACCTTCCACTCCACCTGTAACATCCATGTAAACCATCCGCATTAATCATTTTTATTTCTCACTGTCAACAAACTCATCCAGTGTGCCTAAATCCCAAAAAGGAAAATATTTTATTACTGCCATAAAAACATATGGCATAGAACAAATTGCTGAGTCACACCACTGAGGACACGGTCTTTCCCAATTACACCACTGATCTAAAGTACTAAAGATAGATGGCCATGTACTTCTACATGAGTAACTGTATTGTTAGGAAATTTGTTTTTTAAGTGGCATTTGGTGATATTATCAAAGTCCTTCCTGAAGCAAGTCTCACCATTTGGCAGCTATCTTTGCAATACACAGGCAGATAGTTCGGTCATTATCTAAGTGAATGGGGAGAAAGCTTTAATCCCAGTGCTCACTAGGACACGAAGAGTCACCGGTCCAAGCTGAAAAAAATGCTGCTGACATGATCAGCGGCTACTCCCACCAGACCACTGAGTAATATAATGCATCCATCACTTTATGGATACAGTAAACCAAGAAAACTCATATATACTCGCCTGCATCATTACTACATTAATAATGGACACGGCTTCATTGGTTAGGCAGAAAAATGCAATTTAATAATCTTACAAATCAAAAAGTTGAACAGAATACAGTGTGTACTTTCTTGGTGGATTGAGGGCACCTTGAAAATGTCACAATAAATCATTGACAGCGCTGTGAATTCTTTATTACAGAAAAACAGTGCCGGTTCACGTGTTTCCTGGTTCCAAAAAAACATGGTTCGGGGCAGCTGATTGACTCTTTATGGTTGGGACAGTCGCCATGTGTGGAGTTTTGGAATTCTCCCTTCGGTTTCAATTCAAGCATTTGAATATCTCAGTGATTACCTGGGTGCCAGTAAGCCTGTTGGTTATGCACATAATTCTGAATATCTTCTTGCTTGATTCATTAATACATGATTTGAATTATAAAATGTAAGCTATGCTTGTTTTGGTTATCAAAGACTATATACTATATACTGCAACTCGGTGTACTGCGACTCGTTGATTAAAAATATTATGCATTTTATCTTAGCTGTTTAATGCGTAGGTGGCTATAAAAATAGTTTTTGATAAACAAGGCCTCAGTAGAGGCCAGCTGGTGACCCCTGGCAATCTCTAGTTGCTAAGGAAAAATGTGTGTTCTCCAACAGGTTGGAAAGTGGGTGCTCCAAATTCCTGGTTGCAAAGAAAGTGCTCCATCATTTACCTTCTTGTTACTGCTTTGTTTGCTAGCAGATTGCTGCCTTCAAAGATTCATTAACTAGAAGCTGGGCAGTGGTGACACCTGGAAAAACATGCTTTAGGCAAGCAGGGTAACCTGCTATCAACCAAAGCAATTTGGTGTAGCATGGTACCTCTTTTCAACCAATTATAACTAGCAACTGCCAGAAACTCTCCAACTAGTCGTGGAACGCACATTTTTGTCCAGCGAGCAATGGTTGCTGGAGATTCACTAAAGAGTCTCCGGAATTCTGTGAGTGGAGCCTAAATTATAATCTTCAAATTGCCAGCTGTAGTATTTTCCCAGCAATGGGTTGTGTGATCTGGAAATACAAAAGCTTATTTTGCTCATACTCAACACTGTCAAACAGGATGGAGGCTGGTGAGGGGAGCAGAAAAAGGGCTCGGTGTATAGGAGAAAATTCAAACCACCAAATAGTTTCTGTTGAAGTATGTATTTGTGGACGTGTTGCACTTTGGATTAAGAGGGTGTGCTGAGGTGATAGTATGCATACATTTGTGGTGGTATATTGCCTTAAGAATGATGTATAACAAAGTTTGATTCACGTGTTTTTTGCAGATGATTATCTTAATAAATGGAGATATAAAAGACTATAAAAGTCAATCAGTTTCACAGTCAGATGTTAGTTTCCATCCCCTACTGCATGAGTTGGATGAATCAATTTATGAATGACTTTCTGAGTGTGGGTGCTGGAAAAAGCCTCTTCATGTGCAAAGAAGCAATTAGCTCGAGTCGTTTATTTTGTTCATTGCCAGCCTCTATCCTCCTATTTCTCTCTAATTCTCCCGTGCCGTTTTACCACCAAACCTCTTTCAGCCCGCACTTCCTCTCTCTTCATCCTTCTTCATCTCTCTTTCTCTGCTGCTCCCCTTCATCCCTCCTCAGTGTCGCTCTCTTTCATAGCCCCCGTGGTGTTGACCATGTGTGAATGGGACTGAATGATGGGTGGGAAGGAGGCTGCATGCAGTGTAGTTTCACACGGGCGTGCACGTGCATGCACATAGAAACACGGTCCTACACGAGCGCGCACACACAGAGTTTACTGGTGGGTGTGTTTGTGTGTCTCTGTGAGTCGGTGTGTTGAGGAGGATGAGTCACTCTCTGCATGAAACGCGCACACACTCTCAGTCACACATGGACGAACCAGCATGCACTCATATAAGCAATCTAAATACACGGGGCTTTTATTTGCATGCATGATTGATAGTGTTCATGTATCATTTTAATGAGCTCGGTGCGCGTGTGTGTTCATTTGATGTCTTTACTTTAGCCGTTGTGCATTTTTGTCTTTTACATTGAAACGGTGTGCGTTTGTGCGTGCTGGGTGTGATAAGGCTTTTCATTAGTGTTTCCCATACACAGCCTGAAGGCTACAGCTCTGCCCTGCATCATCTATCATCTCTCTCTCTCTGCCTGTCGATATACTTTCACATCTGCTTACAGGAAGTGCACATGCTCCATCTCCCAAAATTTATATTGGATGTCAAGTCAGTCAAATAATGTGACCATTGGCAATGACATTTACGCTTTCAAGAAGAAGTGGTTAAAAATGATAGAAAGCAGTTGTTGAAAAGGTTATCCTAACCTTGTGCTGACCCTCACTGTATGCTCCTGCTATGCTGTTGATACCTGGTCAGCACATGTACACCTGTGACTGATGGGAATGTGCATCAAATAGTGAGTGTGTGGATAGAATAAAGGGTCCTATTAATGTGTGTGAGAATATACAGCAAAAGATGCTTGGGATAATTTAGGTCTGACTCCTTGTAAGCCTGTAAGACTCTCAGTAGTAGGATGTGTGTGGGCTGAGCAGATGGTGGTGCAGAGCTAAGCAGCATCTTCAGGGTAAGCTGCTAAGTAGTTTGTGAAATACATTTGCTGGAACACTACTAAACAGTGACATCACTCTTTTCTCTTCTAAATATACCTCTGACAACATGTGTGTGCGTACATAGAATTTAGTTTTGCCTCTTTGCACCACCACAGTCAAATAATCAAGAGGTAACCTGATTTAGATGTAGTTCAAGGAGTTTTTAACATGAGCATCACATTAACTGAGCCATTTTTAAACACAGTCCCACATTTTTAAGAGGCTCAAAAGTAATTGAACAACTGACTGACTAGAATCGTGTCCAGGTGAGGCCTGTTCTCTCACTATGCCATGACAAATGAGGCTTATAAAAGATCTGATCTTAAAAGAAAAGATCCTACCAACCTTTCAGAGAAACAGCAAACATTTAGAAGTGGTCAAATAAACAATCTGGTACATTCTTTAAAAGGAGCACTGAGCAGCTCAGCAACACCAAAAGACTAAAAAAATACAACTAAAAACCATGTTGACAGAATTATTTCCATGGATAAAAAAACAACATCTGACCAAGTCAAGAACACTTGAGGAGGTGTGTACAATCAATCAAAACTCTATAATGCCTTAATGAATCAAAAATACAGAGGGTTTACAAGGTGCAATCCACTAGTCACACTTGGGCTTTTACAGAAAACATCTTTAACTTGTACTAGTAAGATTAGAAAAGTGTGGAGAAGAAGAAAAAGGGAGAAACAGCATGATCTGAACAATATCGCATCATCTGTCAAACGTGGTGGGCATCTGTGGCGAATGATACACGCGGCAGGATGAATTGTAGAGTGTGCAGGGCTATACTCTCTGCTTATATTCAGAAAGATGCTGCAGAACTGATCGGACAGTACCACAGAGTTGCCCGTGTATATGAGATACATCCGAAAATGAGTATTTATCAAACAAAACAACTTTTCATGTCTGTGTTGTTCAAAATAAACTACTACTATACTATCTAAACTGATGTGTGTTTCTTCTCCAGGAACATTCAGAGGTGTGTGTAAGAAAATTGATCACTTCCCAGAAGATGCTGACTATGAAGCAGACGCAGCTGAATACCTCCTACGTGAGTCTGATATGAGCACACACTGCACTGTGCATTCACAACTAGGCTTTTACTGGCCAGTGTTACCATATTTAGAGTAGAACTGTCTGACTATTAACTAAACTTGTTTTTTTTGTTATTTCAACACATCGTATGTTCCCAAGCGATGTAAAGCCAATTCCATTGTTAGGTGTGTGACAACAATGTTTCATATCGGCTTGAAATGAGAATCATTTTGTAAAGTCTGCTTTAGAAACAGCACACAAGCATGATGTGGGTGTGAGGCAATCATGAACATTACTGTGCCCCCCTCTCTAGCCCCATCTGCAGGACAAACTACAGGGGTAGTATGGTTAAGGATCACAAAGTTAGTTCCATCCACTATTTTGTAGTAGCAACTTAAGACTAATGTAGAGGAAAGAGTACAGAACAATGGCTTTTTTTAATTAAATGTAACTAATTAAAAATCACAAAACACTGACAGTTAATCTTTCTTCTAGGAGTGGGATATTCCCACTAACCTTTTTTCTCTGGGGAAGAGAAAGCAGTAGTCTGTAAGCAGCTGAACACTGGAGGTGTTACAAATACAGTTAAAATAACACCAGTTAGTTATTTTGTCATTTCTTGTATGGAGCACTGTTTAGGCGTTTAACAGCTCACCTTATGTGCACAGTACTTATGCATACTGTTTTGATTACAGTTAAAAGGCATGTGATTGAACCCCTGAAGGTTTTCCTTTGATGGTGGCCTGCTACTTTGCCTCGCCACACAAACTTGCACTGAAATATTCCAGCTATCACATTATTGTTAGGCAATAAACCTCTAATCCTGCCTTAACCATTAAATAGGTCTCTTGAGACTACAAATCTGCTTGGCAAGACAAGGTCAAGGCCAAGAGCAGCATTCACCTTGCATGCTTTTTTGACTGCAGGAGAAACCTGAGTGTGAGCATGAAGAAAACAATCAAACTCCATGGAGCATGTCCCTTTACTGGTTTGAAACCAGTACTCTCTTGCTGTGAGGCAAAAGTTAGCTAACAGCTGAGCCACCATGCTAGCATCAAGGTAATCCCACACTGTTTCAGTATTGTTGAGGCCTGGGCTCTGGGGAGGCCATTCCATGATTGATTTGTTTTATTGTGTTTTATCTATCCTGGTATGCTTGTACTGCCTTGGCACTGTGATTGTGATTGTGCTGAAAATTGAATCTGTTGCCAGTCTAGCAATTTACAGATGGTATTGCATGGTGGTTCAAAAGTTGACAATTCTTTCGCTTTGACAAACAATAACAGGATCCACTGAAAGGCCACATCTCTGTCTCAGGTCCTGTGTCAAGTGTGGATATTTTCCATTTCTTAAGAATATGACTTTCAGATACTGTTTATTCAATTCAATTCAATTCAATTTTATTTATATAGCGCCAAATCACAACAAAAGTCGCCTCAATGTGCTTCATAGATACAGAGAAAAACCCAACAATCATATGACCCCCTATGAGCAAGCACTTTGGCGACAGTGGGAAGGAAAAACTCCCTTTTAACAGGAAGAAACCTCCGCCAGAACCAGGCTCAGGGAGGGGCGGCCATCTGCTGTGACCGGTTGGGGTGAGAGAAGGAAGACAGGATAAAAGACATGCTGTGGAAGAGAGACAGAGGTTAATAACAGATATGATTCAATGCAGAGAGGTCTATTAACACATAGTGAGTGAGAAAGGTGACTGGAAAGGAAAAACTCAATGCATCATGGGAATCCCCCGGCAGCCTACGTCTATTGCAGCATAACTTAGGGAGGATTCAGGGTCACCTGGTCCAGCCCTAACTATATGCTTTAGCAAAAAGGAAAGTTTTAAGCCTAATCTTAAAAGTAGAGATAGTGTCTGTCTCCTGAATCCAAACTGGAAGCTGGTTCCACAGAAGAGGGGCCTGAAAACTGAAGGCTCTCCCTCCCATTCTACTTTTAAATACTCTGGGAACAACAAGTAGTTCTGCAGAGCGAGAGTGAAGTGCTCTAATAGGGTGATTATATCTGGTGTAGATATTTTTGGGGGGCCTCCCACTTCTTCATTTGTCATCCATTTGTCCATTTACCTCAGATTTCAGGCCGAGCTCCACACCATGCTAAAATGTATCAGCTAATAAACCTTTGGGGATCACCTTGTTGGTGCAAAAATAGTATTGTATGCCTATAAAAAATGTAATTTGGCTTTTTTTATGTTTGAATGTTTCATAGGTCACTGTTAAGTAGCTTAACAAACAAAAAGAACAACAAGAAGTCTGGCACCTCTGAAGCAAAACATAAGGAAATATAAAGAAAAAGACTTAGTATTCTTTATCACTCTTCTCATCCAAAGGATAATGGGGAATGGGTAAAGTTTCTTAAAAAAAAAACAAAAAAACTCAATAATTATTGTGACTGGCATTTCTATGCCAGCTGGTATAATTATGTACCCAGAACAGTGTTTATAAACAGCAGCTGGCAATATTAAAATGTCTAATAGCAGGAACAACAAAACAAATTATGACCTTAATGGCGTTCCATAACACTACATAATGAAGAAACACAAACTAATGGCAAGTAGTTAAGAAATTGAACCTAAAAAAGGCCTTCATGAGGTTAAAAAGGATTATAAGAAAAAAAGAGGATAAAAAGATAAAGAGAGAGTATTTAGTAGAAAACACAGAGAAGTGAGCTCTCAGTTTATTCTAGGAGCAAAGGTGGAAAACAACAATAGAAAAGAAGGGGAATGGATTCAGCCTGTGCCTCTTTTTCATTGCTCCACTGAACACAGAGCAACATCCCCAGAGGGAGCCAATTAGATCACAGTCCTCAGAGCTGATAAGCCAATAAGGAGCAGAGACCTAGTGACCAGCATTTCATGCAGCCCAGGGTTGTGGGCCATAGGGGCGGAGTCTGTACGTGCAATATCTGCAGCTCTCGGTCACGGCGGGAATGTTTTGCCACGCAAGAAACAACAAACATAAAGAAAACAGATGGAGAAAAAAAACGACAATGATCTGCTTCGTTTACTTTTAGTCTTTTTGTGAAGACACAACCGTATATGATAAAACTCTGATGCATGGGCTCTCCTCATATATTCGGTGTCTCAAAATAGCCCGAATCTCAGTTCTGCGCAACAAGCTGTTTGCAAATATTCCTCAATATGTTATCGCATCCTGCACACATATGACAAATATTTCACTCCCACTGAAGCCTCACTTTCACATTCATTATTTTGCCTCGCATATGTCAGCGTGACTCTCCATCTGTCTTGGGTCTTGTCCATTTTTTTCCCCCTTCTCCGTCCGTCTCTCGGTCTCTCTCCCTTGCTCTCTCTAGCAAATCCTCTGAATGCTTTAACATGTTCAGAATTCAGGTTCAGTCGAGCATTTAGCAGCCCACTGCCTCGCGCGTGTAAAGTGGAACCTTTTTTTCCTTTCTTTTTTTCTTCCCCTTGCATCTCCATCCTCCATCCTCCAGCACAGAAGTGATGCGCACCAGTGATTCTGATGACGTAATGGTGGAGCTACTGTTCTTCCAGCACAAATGATCCTTCATCAGTTTCTGATGGATCTGAAAGGCGACGTCTTTACACGGCAAAATAAAAAGTTTGCACCTGTTATGAACGCGTTTCCACTCTTTGTGTGTATGTGCAGGTGCTGTGCGTGCCTCCAGTCTTTTCCCCATCATGAGTGTGGGTCTGCTGTTTCTGGGTGGGCTCTGCGTGGCTGCCAGTGAGTTTTACCGAAGCCGACACAACGTCATCCTCAGCGCAGGAATCTTCTTCGTCTCAGCAGGTTAGTCATCACTGCGAGTGTCTCTGCGCGTCCATGTGTGTCCTCTTTCCTCTTAGGAATTTAGCTACAGTGATCGTCAGTCATCAGAACAGCATAGATGAAAACACACTTACTAATTCACAAATTCAGCACCTCATACCACATTTTTTTAATTTAAATACAGTACCAGCCAAATGCCTTACATTCTCTGACCTGGTGAAAGGAGCTTGAGATAACAACAAGGCGGCTGTCTGTGTGAGCCACATGTGTCTGAGTGTGTGCAGCTGTGTCACTGTGGGCCGACTCTAAACGGAGGAGGCACAGCATTCAGATATTTGTTGAGGAGCCCATTGAGCATCTAAAGCACACAGAAGAGCCCATGAGAGGCACCAAAGTGTGGATATGGGACACAGTAGCTGATTAATCAATCAACAAGAATGCCATGATGCCACTGTGATGCACTGTGAGGGTGTGAGAGTGCAAACACACACACCTATAGAGTCTTTCATTGGGACGCAGCAAAGCATCTTTGCACACACCCTTGTACTTACGTATCCGTACTGTAATGATCCTGGTGACGTTCCCGGGATCTCCTGGGGTCTTGCAAGGTGATTATTATTGGTCGGTTTTGTAATCGGAATTATTAAAAACACTCATTAACCTTTACTGATGCATTTATTGGACCCTTGTCTTTTTTAACAATGGATTTCCTTAAACGTTGAATAGGAGTTTAAAAAAAATCAATTTAAAGCAAATTAAAGTAAAGGCACTGCTGTAAACAACATTGGTTGAATTTATTATGTAGCACAATATAAAACGGGGGCATTGTTGCAAAACAGAACGCAGATAATCGTCTTATCTCGATTGTCTCGTCGGTGGCCAGAATTGTAATTAAAGACCTGAGATGTGCGGGAAAAAAACAAAATCGCTAAATCTGTGCAACATTATTAGTTTTAACTAAGCATCTTTTTATCTAACTCGCATGTTAAGGTTTGGTAAATTCACTTTAATTGCATTGAAAAGGTTATTAGTCACAGAAAAATTGTATTTTCATTAGTTTTTAACAAATGCGACTGTCTTTTGCAGAAAAATGCACCATGTCCACCAGACAGGACTAAAGATGCAGCTGGAAACATTACAAATGAAATCGCTGAACAAACTGGTCAGCAATAACACAGTACAGGCTCATGCAGTGGCACAAAATGACAACACAATAGCCAACAAAAACATTTCAAATAAGAGATATCCCACAGTAGCTTCACCACACACCTTGCTTTAATAAATGAAGATAACAGACAAAAATCACTATAAAAAAAAAAGGTTGTGGTGTTGTAAGTTAAGATACAAAATTGTTCATGTTGTTTACAACGTTCATGCACTAACAGATAAATGGAACTGGACCTGTTTGAGTGTCTACATGATCTGATTCGTTTCCTCTGACGGTGCTGTAAAGGATAAAGGGAAGGGACATTTTAGAGTTGTTTTTTTTTAAGCCAACAAACCCTGTGTTAGAAGAGCCTCAGTTACTGAGGTTTTGAAATTAAAGTATTCAATTACTGCACACTGCTCACTAGAGCCTAACCAATTTATCGATGGGCTGAAACTATCGGCTGATCAGCTATTTGTTATTCTAGCGGTATCTGTTATTTACAATGGCTGATTTGGCACAGTTTGTCCACCAGAGGGCAACTTCCCTGTTGACCACATGTGTTGGAACACAAAAAAGCTTATCTGAGCAGAGGGTAAACAAGTAAATAAGTAACTATACATATCAAGTAGTGAAATCTGATTATGTTGTGTGCCTGAAAGAAAAAAAATACATTAGATGATATATCAGGCAGCAGGTAGGTTTTGAACCTAATATTTCTAGAACTCATAGGATCAAAATACCAAAACACAAAACTCAGGAAAGGCAAAAGCCAGGGACTTACAAACTAGGAACTACAGAAAAAACACAGGACACTCAACACAAGGGAGGACACAATAAAGAAGCAAGCAAACTGAGGGTTTAAGAGGAGACGAGGGCAGATTGGGGAAAAACACACAGCTGAACTGAATCTAACCAATTAGACAAGTGGAAGGAAAACTGAAGTTAACACACAAAGGACAAGAGTCCGTCGAAATAAAACAGGAAGTAAAAGACCATAGGAATGCAGAATTTACACAACGAGAGAAAAGTGAACAAACATGGAGAAAGGACAGACTTCATACAGGAAACACCGAGACGAGACGAGGACAGGCTGGACAGGAAAGGGGACTAACCTCATCAACCAAGAAAGCAAGAACTAGAAACAAAGACAAAATCTAATAATATATTCAAATGACTAAATAACTTAACATAAATCAGGTCACAAACCCAGAAATAAATCATGAACGCTCTAAACCTTGGGTCCAATACACAGGTACCATGACCATCTCTTAATATACTGTAGTTGTGTTATTTTTGTTAGTTTGTGGCTCTCACAGTTTCTCTTTCTTTATGTCTGTCCAGGCCTCAGTAACATCATTGGAATTATTGTCTATATCTCAGCCAACTCTGGCGACCCAGGCCAGAGTGACAGCAAGAAGTCCTACTCCTATGGCTGGTCTTTTTACTTCGGCGCCCTCTCCTTCATTATGGCGGAAATGGTGGGTGTGCTGGCTGTGCACATGTTCATTGAGAAGCACCGCAAGCTCCGGGCCAAGTCCCGCACTGAGCTCATCAAGAAGTCCGCCTTTAGCCGCATCCCCTCCTATCGCTACCGTTTCCGGCGCCGCTCCAGCGTTCGCTCTTCAGAGGCTCCCAGCCGCGATGCCTCGCCACTGGGGAAAGGTGGCTACACAGGGCCCGCCGCCTCCGAGATGCCCATGTACACGCTGAACCCACGAGAGGCCGGTAATGCCGGCAGCAAACCTGTTGGCGGCTTAGGCGGGCTGCTTAACTCGGAGAGGGATTTCCTCCAGAGCAGCACGCTCACTAAAGACTACAGCAAGGACCCCAACCGCAGAACCACACCTGTCTGAAAGGTGATGGCTACAGATATCGCCCCAATCAGAGTATCAAAGAGGAGAAGGATGAGAAATGCGGGGGGGAGGGAGTGAAAGCAAAAGCAGGGGACACACAGGGTTTTGGGGTGGGAAGGGGGGGTTGCTAAACTTCGACTGTGAACTGTGAACTTTTAGCCTTCGAACTGTGAATCCTGAGCCCTGTGAGAGTGCGTGCAGCAGGGTTGGTTTTAATAGAGAAGTTGTTCCCAGCCCCAGCACATATCACTGTAGTAATACTTGTAACTCCTTATATATCAAGGCACATTCGGTTTATGTTCATGAGTTTTATGTTCATAAATTGATTTTCAGGCTTTTTCCTCACAGGAGAAATGGGAATTAGTGGAAATGTAAAATATATTAAGTGTTTTTTCTGTTTGGGGCAACTTCTCTTTAAAAAAAAAACGACAACAAAAAAACAAAAGCGCCACAAAAAAAACTTCAATGTGAATTTGAGGAGAAGGGGTGACAGACTTTGTGTGAACCTCTGTCCTCCTGACCTTTTGGATAGCAGCAGAGTCGGGTCAGGGAAGGGGACTGGCCTTAGAGCTCCCAGCTGACCCTCTGATTACAGTAAATGTGAAGACGTCAGCACCTTGTCGTGGGTTCTGATTCCTTTTCAGTTCAGCTAGATTCAAATTATAAACTGAAGATCGGTTTGCCCATTGAAACCAGTGCATTTGTGGAAGCAGTTATCATTTTCTATACATTTTGTATATAAACTTTCATACTGATCGATCGGAAAGCTCGCTTCACGACTGAACTGAAAATGAATTGAGCTCTTCCCTGGTCACATTTCCCCTCATTGCTCTGATTCCAGGTCAGTGGTTAAACCTGCCTGCCGGTTTCAATGAGTAAAGAAGAAACTGCGGATTAGCTGTTGCAGGCTGGGTAGAAAAGGTCTGACTCAACAACCTAAAGAATCTCTTATAGATGGTAACGTAAGATCCATTGGTGCTTCCTTCTGTTTTTTCTGCCACCTCTTGATTTATTTATTTTTTCACCTAAAACCTAAAAAGAGGTGGTCTGTCTGCCAAGCTGTCTGTCTGCATCCATGTGTCACCTCTCACCTTTTTCTGTGTAGCCACACCTCCACACATCCTCTCACCCTGCCCATCCTCTCCACTAGATTTAGCTCCTGTCTTCCATTGGTGGCGTTTTTGGAGACTAGTTAGGTTTTCTGGAGGTTGTTGGTTCAGGGTACTGTGGAGGGGAGACCACTGAGCTGTGAATAGGCTTTAAGGCAGCACCGTTTGTTTGCCCACTACCTCTTGGTGAACACATTTCTGATTTAATATTAAAACCTGTCAGATTTACAGCCGCAGGAGTAAACACAAGCTAAAGTAGACGTCTCCAATAGGAGGAAACTGTTCGTATGTAGCACACAAATTAAGCAGCGGGAGATGGAATTGGAGGATATCCAATTGTATTATTTATTTAAGTCACTCACAGCCTCCTCATTGCTCTTCATCTCCACTGCTCACACACATACTGGCTGACAAACTAGTTACTTACTCCACTGCCACCTCTCCAGCCTTAAGAGGACCAGTGTCAAATACTGCTGCGATCCACGCATCGAGGCACCGGAGAACACTTTGTGTGCATCTGACTGAGCAGCAGTGTTTGGACGCCTTTCAGACTAATGGCCTTTACACACCGGACATGTAAAATTTGCACCAATATTTTGTTTGTTAAAAATACTCGCCTATTCTCAATGCAGGCGTTCACAGCTACCACATAATTTTGCAAGACGAATTTGGATCTAATTTATGGAATCAAGCACAATTTTTTCAGATTTTTTGCATTCGAATTAACAGATCTGACCAATCAGACCACTGCATGTGGCAACAAGTGCGCTTGTAGCTCAAAACGCACTTACTGAACATACTGAAACACAAGTACTGAACATACAATGATAAAAATAAACAGAAATAGTAAAACAGTACTGTTTCTTTTCAGACATACAACTAGATGGTGATCAGGACCAGTTCATTGTGGCTTGATGCGTCTTTTTTGAGGACGTTTTTTGCAAAAATGCGGCTTTTGCAAAAATGCGGCATATACCTACAACGACAAATTCGCATCTGAAAGATCTAGAATTTCATTTTGTTTTTTTGCAGCATGCTTGGTGTGTAATGGCCTTACTTTTCTGCAGGAAAAGCAGCACAAAAAACTATTGGGATAAAGCCCCTGATTTACTACTATATGCCTAATATTTACACAGTCAGTCCACTTGGTTTCCCAACAATCTAATGCTGCATCTGTGCATTTGTAAGCAGTGGCAACTACTGTAATTCTGAAGTATTCCAGCCTTTTAGTAAAAGGAGGCATATTCTAAAACATTAAGAAAACAAGCTGAATTATTCACTTTACTCAGTAATCTTCTATCTCACGACACGAGGCGACAGAATTTGACACTGTGAGAAAAAAGGCAACGCAGCCATAAAATCTACAGAGAGGAGACAGGGAGGGTTGTGAAACCTGAGCATGAGTATCTAGTCACACCATTTTTCTCAACCTGTTTCTGGGACTGTGAGTAACAAGTAAGTGTGAAACTCAAAAGAGGAAAAAAAAAATGCTTTTTTTTTTATTTTTTCAGTTATTGTTCTTTTACCTTCCCATAAACAGCCATTGCACTGTTTTGTATAAAGTCGACATGAAACAACACCAACCCGACACTGTCAAGCTACTACTCTGACAGTCATTACTCTGATAATAAAATATGTTTTAAACCTCGCACACACTGTTTAATTTATGATGCTGCTGTTTTATCTCCTGTCTCCGACGCCATAAAGGGAGCTTAAAGGGACAAACGTGCATTGTTACTGTCCTCTACATGTAAATATTAATTTTGCAACTGCAACTAGGGGCATCAGCTTTTGTCATGGGCTGTGAAAGGGGAAAAAAAACCCTACTTTTCTCCAAGCAAGGGCTTTTAATTTGAAAGGACAGGAGCACACAAGGGCTTTTTATGCTCAGCACTGCAGCAATTTCATTTTAAGGGTGTAACGTGGGAGGGAGGGGGAGAAAAAGCAAAGTACATTTGCACAGAAACAATCGTTGTTGAACAAGCTAACCGCTAATACAGCACGCTTTGTGTAAAAGAGAAGCTGAAGTAGAGGAAAATCAGACTACGCTCTTCTACTCTGCCACTTTTTTTTGACTTTAGGTTAGATGAGTAATTTTGTGACGTAATTAGAGATGAAGACTATTGCCTTAAGCAAAGGTAGCATATTTAAGAGTTATTTCAGTTGCTTAAGATTCAAACATAAATTAGCAAAATATGCCTGGTGCCAAATATTACTCCAGATGTTTTCTATGTATCACGACCTCCAGGTTAGCTTTAGGTTTGCAGTTGTAAGTACTCTAATCCGCGTAGGATTTACTGACTCAACGGTAGCGGTAGCTTCGTAGCTCTCATCGGCTCAGACCTCGAGGGGTCTGCTTAGGGTCGAAGTTCAGAACTGCCATCCATGAGCCATGTCAGCGTTGACCATTCAAACCATGCATGCCATATCCATTTGCTTCCAGTGCTTACATTTGCTGTAGTCTCAAATGGCACCCTAATCTCTATACTCTGTAGGGATACTCGACTGCTACACAAAAGACGCCTTACAAGGGCGCGCGGGCCCGTTAGCCCGCGCTGTAATGATGTTTACTTCAGTAGAGCACAGGGTGCTTTTTGAGACTAGGCCGCTGTCTATCTCTTCTTCATAAAGCTTTGATACTCTGATATATTATTAGTAAAAAAAAATATTCTATTCTATTCTAAAGGTGCCACTGTGCAGAGGATGATAAACTCTGTCACATATTATAGTAATCTATTCATTGGGGCGGGGCTGGGGAGGGTTGATTGCAGGGGGGCGGAGTTGGGAAGCAGGGGTTGTAGTCTTTCTAATATTCTATTATTCTAGTTTCATTTTCTACTTTGATGTGATTGTGAGGTTGTGTTGTTTTAATCACATCTGAAGTTTCTGACAGGAGGGACATTAGGAGGAGTGGAGCAGTCGGACGATCGCTCATGGACATAAACCTCACCTCACCGGTGCCAGAGGTCACTTTACAATTTGCCAGCAGGACACTCAGCACTGCAGCGCACACACACGCACACACACCACGCAGATACATGCATTCCAAGTAGCTATACATATAAATTCCTCTACTTTTGAGGACTTTTACCCAAAGCTTCAATGCTAGTTTTTGTTGTTTGCACTTGCACAGGAGAAGACTGCCTCAGATAGCAGGCTACAAGCATCAGTAAACCCTCCAGTTTCACGAGTTTGGAAGACGTAATGACTGTTAATTAAAGAATAAAAACAGGGTTAAAAACTGCCCAATGCATTATTTAAAACCTGAAACAATGAGGCATCGACTTCCAGGAAAAATATGGTCGGAAAACCCCCAGAATGATTGTTATCCAATCATAGAATTCACGGCTATGTTAATAGCAAAAGTAAGGGTATTTAAACACGCACAAGAGAACTAAACAGCTGTGAAAAGCATGTATTAGTGAGGCTAGTTAGTGAATAAAAGGTTTCAGTTTGCTCAGAAGCATATAGATCAGACTCTGGAGGAATGGAAAAAGGTCATGTGGTCTGATGAGTCCAGATTTACCGTGTTACAGAGTGATTTATGCATCAGGGTAAGATAGATCCAGCCTTTACTTTACATCTGGGGTTGATTCAGTCGGTCTGATCTAGGTTCAGCAACCTTATGTACCCCGCCAAGAAATGGGGGGTCAGTTGATGACGTGATTAAAATGAATGACCAACAATGATTCCTTTCTTTCCTCACGGCACAGGCATGATGATCCAAGATGATTGACAATCTTTAGGATGTGCTGCAGAATCAAAAACAAAACTGGACAGAAATAAACATCCGCATCATGTAAGCTCATCAAAATAATGCCATCATCATCAAAGGTAATCAGCTGATATCAGTTGTGACCGAACAGCGTAATCAAACTTTTGCACACTTAAACTTTAACTTGAAATAGAAATTGAAGCTTTGGGATTATTGGTCCTCATGAGTATAGGAGCACAAGAACACAGCACACAACGATGTAGCCTCGTTAATGATCACATACACACATACATGCTCACAGCTTCAGCTTTGCCCGGTGTGGCACAGAGAGAAATGTTCTGTTCTGGGTTAAAAAAAACAAAAACAACTATCACTGTGTCATGTTTGGTGTTTCTTTGGAAGAAAATGACAAACTGTTACCACTGCGTCGCTGTTGTGTCGCTCCTCGATGGGACTTCAGTACACTGAGCCAGCTAATCAACCACGGAGGACCAGAAAAAAAATGTTTTGAAGAAGTAGTTCAGAGACAAACACTTGCTATAAGCACTCTACACTTTGCACTCGCAACACACACACCAACACACACTAACGCATTTAAGGTCACTGTGTGAGGAGGGCTTACAGGTGGAGTTATGTGCCTGCATGTTTGTGTGTGTTAATATTTACATTGTGCGTGTTTGTGTGCGTGTGTGCAGTTAGCCTCTCCTCACCCATGCACCCAGTGCCTGCCTGTCCTGCCTTCAGACAGCTCCAAGATCAGCCATGGGGCGTCCAGTATAACCTCCTCTGCATCCTCGCGACCTTTAATGGTTGGACCGGGATCAGTTTTAGAGCTAACTGCCCCGATCATTCCTCAGCAGACGCAGCCATACAAGCTAATAGGACTGTTCTGGATTCAGTCGGCTCTGGCGGAAACATTTTTATTATACTTTTTAATTTGGATCTTGTTTTTCTTACATTGCCGTCTCTGTCTGTGCAGCTGGTTTAGGATCAGCAGAGGGGGCTTGGGGATAGACTATGATCTATTGAGTCTCTAGTGACACCTGGTCCTGAATCAGCACAAGCTGATTTTGCCTGCTGTTCCTCGTGTTCCCAAATGTCCCATAAATTTGGGGAAACACACTGTTTTTGCTCTGAAAGACTTACTTGTAAAATTGTTAGGCTTTTTAAAATGTGTCCTTTAGGAAGTTTCACTTACCAGATTCCCTCCCCCAAATGATTTCACTTTAACTTCAAGCATTGTTGACGGCGGTGGCAGTTTATGGATTGCGGACATGGTAGTTGTTGTTTTAAGTTTTCTAAACATAATCTATTGATAGATAAAGAATAGCAACCATTATTACAAGAATTATTCCAGTCTTGGTGACTATTGGGCCTGTTTCCCTGTTTTATTTTGGGGGGGGGGGGGGGGGTTTGTGCCAACCTTTAGCCTTTTAGGAAGAGAGATTTTGTACGTGTCCTATATTTCACATGAATTATTTTGACAGGGAATACGGAGCGATTAAAATGTGCTTTTAACGGTTTTGCCTCAAGCCCTGCATTCAGACAGTGCTGTTTACGTAGTTTACAGAATATATCTGTGGCTGGCACGGTTGACTGACCAAGGATGAAAGGCCCAAAACGGTACCGTGTTTTACCAAGCTTGGAGAGTTTCGCTCTGCATCAGGAATATTCAGGCTCTTTCTTGCTGAAATTTCTTTTGAAAGTGGCAACAAAACATGTTTTTTCTCTTCCTGAACAAGTGAAATCAGACTGTGCCCTTAAACGAAAAGATTGTGACTGTTTTTACTGAGATTTACAGAAGACTCGCAGGGAAAAATCTACAACACTTAATGTGACATACTTGTATTGGATTACTACACAGGTTTCTCTATGAGAAAGCCACGCACCATAGAGTCTAAATTGGCCTTGAGTTTTTACTGAGCCATGTTGTAATGGGTAGAGTCAGGCTACTCAGTGTATGAAACCAGTGTGACAGTGCACTGGCTGTGGGCTTTTTGCCACGTTTGCTGCATAACTCTGTGATTGGCAAAGCCAGTTAGCACTATTTCATTTCAGACTGTAAAAAACATTAAATCAACAGTTGCTATTAGATTTCCTTCATCCTTCAAGATTAAGTAAGTTATTTGTTTGCTGGGTATTTTACTTAAATACCCAGCAAACCGTATACAGGACGTAAAATAGAGGTGAAGTAAAAATAGTATTTCAATGCACACGTCTTCTCCTTGTCCACAGACTAGTATAACCGTAACCTTTTAAAAAGCGATTTGTACATCTAAAATCTGCCTCCTTTGCTGCACCCTGGACTTAATGCGTCAGGTTGTTACAGCCATCACCTCTCTGTCCCTGATATGACCGTCATTACCCAGAGACCAGACCACTTCAGTGTCACGTGAAAGTCTTACAAGAATGTAAAGAAATACTCAAGCAGACAACAAAAACCCCGCAGAAAGTGGCTAGCATGGCCGTAAACTGTTGCGCTGTGCCTCAAATTACATATTTCTGTGCACCTACAGTTTAAATTAAGCAAAACATTTGAGTGGGAACGTCTGTCCAGTAGCGGTCGTGATGCTGGTTAGCCTGCTTCGCACAAAGACCCAGAATTCTTTTAAGCTAATGTGAGAAAGCTATGTCCTGCGTACTTAGCACACACGCCAGTATTAATTAACAGATATTGCACTTGTTGTGGCATGTTTTAATGTTTTGTTAACTTCTTGAATTCTGTAGAAGAATCTGAAGAATTTATTATTGCAGAAAGACAGAGACTAAAAAAAGCAGCAGCTAGCGATCCAGTATTTTTGATACAACTCTAAAAAGAAGAAGAAGTTACTTTCAGCTGCTCTTTTATTCACAGGGGTTGCCCACAGTGAGTAGATTTTTATTTTTTATGCCAGCTCCCATAAGGGACATGTGTCTCCTCCCGGGATCAAACCAGGGATTAAACCACTAGCAACACTAGCATCCTCACATTACGCTGGTAAGCAGATGGAAGTGTCTGAACTGAGATACACCGACAGTTTTTGGTGGTAAATAAATGTAACCTGACTTTATCCATTTCAAACTGACCCGAGGACTGTTAGAAAAAAATGTCAGAGCACAAACTCAGGATTAGAGTCTGATATTTTATTTTATTTCTTATGGATTTGTCAGTTAGTTTATTAATTTCTGAACAGAGCAACAAAATTTGCCACAAAGACAGAGCAAACAATCCAGAAATATTGTCTGTTCATATGTATATTGTGAGTACGGCGGTGGCCAGCATAAAGTTGTTTTCAGGGAGTGTATCTTAGAGGCATTGTAGCATTTTGCTTCAAGATGAAGCAGTTGATAACTATAAGGAGGACTAGCAACAATCAGCTGTTACTCTGTGTGTCTTTAGGGTTAACACTGGAGATTCTGGGTGTTTTCTTGCAGCAGTCATGAAAGCATAAAGTCAAATGTACAGCTGAAACTTCAAGTAGCATAAAAAGTAACACTAAAAGCATGATGGTAATAGGTTTAAGTGTTAAAGATTGTGTAAATCAGTGTCAGCGGGCAGCTTTTTATCTTGCTCCATACCTCTGAGCCCTATCATGAGATAATTAGTCCTCTACAAACAAATATACACACACACATGCATGCAGAAACATGCTGGCACTCACATTTGTCTTTCTATACACAGGAACACTGACTGCATCATTCTCACACACACACACACACACACACACACATACCAACAAACACACACACATACACACAGATGCCAGCCATTTTCACTGTATACTTTATAATGTAAACCTCCAACTAACAGCAGTCTGACACGGACACATGCTGTGATTAAAAGCACACTTTTACTTACGTGGTATAAATATGATTACCTATATGAAGGATATTATATACATCATAATATTAGAAAATAAAGAGTCACCTTTTCAAAGTGCCTGTGGTGAGTTCATTTTGTTTTCGACTGTGTGTACCATGTGACTGATTTGCTGTTGCATCCTGTTCTTTCTCCCACAATAATGTGGTTTTTACAGAAAAGAAGCTCATAATTTTTAAAACACCAACAAAACAAATTGGATCAGCTTCAAAAACATTGTTTCATGCTGCTTGTCTTTTATTGTGTTATATATGCTGACAGCGTCCTGCATCTTGCAGTCAGCATAGACGTCTTTACGTCTCTCCACTACACCCTGGATAAGGAATTGTGAAACGTTATTAGTTTTAGAAACTTGCAGATGTTTAAGGCTATACTCTGTTTAATCCACAGTGATTTTAAAAGTCAGATGTTTATAGGCTGGCTGTCCTGTGACATAACCCCCCCCCCCCCCACACACACACACACACACACACACACACACACAAAAAAATAGCTTTTCTATGAGCTCAGAACAACCCAGCTACACCATTTGGTTAGCTAGTTTCTGATACACGCTAATGTGAAGATACTGGTAGAGTCTGCAAACCGCCCATTTTATCAAACACAGAATCATACGAGTTATGTCCTCAGTCCATCACCTGAATCTCTTTTTAGTCAAATTAGTCAAGTTTTTATGAATAATAAGCTCTGACTCATCTTGGCTAACACGTGTTGCCCAAGGCACGTGATATCAAACTAGTCTCATGTCCAAGGCAACAGGCTTATCCACAATGCTTGAACCGAGCCACTCAGCTTGGCAAGATTCAACCTGTGTCCATGGGTCACATCCACTAAAATGACAGAAGCTATGTATTCCAGTGGCTCCAAGTTAAGCTAGCTTCTACTGACAGAAGCTAATTGCAGTCACAAGATGGCAGTAATTTACTGAATGGATGTAAACTGGCAATTCAATTTTCTCATGTGCTACAGTCACTGGTTGCTTGAGAAACAAGTACTGCCCAGGTGGCTGGCAGTAGTTTGTGTAGGTTGCTGGCTTTCACTGGATGAAGAAAGAGCTGTAATTGCTTTGATTGCTAGCATACAGCCATGGTTGCCAGTAATTTTTCATGTTAGTCTGCAAATATCCTCTACATACTAGCCATAGTACAACTTGATAAAGTGTTACACAAACTGAAACTGGAGGAGATTCACCTACAAAGGTTTTGAAGGAAACACACTTTACACTGTTTCACTAAAGCTCAGAGAGTAACTGGACGCTGTTGTAGACAAGTCTGTCAGTTCCATTCAAACTATGACCGCAGCAATATGCTAGTAATCATAAGAAAGTTTTTGCCTATCAGTTGGGGAATACAGATTTTTCCCTAACAACAGGTATTTGACTGGGGGCCTTATTCACTTATTCTACACTGTCCCCGTGTTTGTCACGTGTCCAAAATGACTGACTAGTTAATGCCACGTGGTTAGTGGTCACATGTCTACAAACGGGCTGGTATTTTTTAAATTGTTGTCTCTTTTTATATTTCAAACTCCCTTAATTGTTAATGCAAGCCAGTTTGATCAGTTCTGTAACACACTCCCCTCTAAACGTGCACACATACACACACAGGACACATGAGATGTGTATCAGATGTGCTGTGTCAACCATTCTGAATTGGCTTTCTGACAGATAAAGTCTCTGCTTATCTCCACAGCCACCCCACAGATGCCTGAATGATGGTGAGAAAGAGGAAGGTTGGGAGGAAGATGAGAGTTGAGAGGGGAAATGGGAGAGAGAAAGAAAAAGTTAATTAGGTGACTGGAGGATTTTTAGAGTTTGGGGTGATTGAAGGTGAAAAAGAGAGAAATTCCTCTAGGACTGCATGAATACATGTGTGTGTATATCTATGGGTGGATAATACCCAAACAAGACCTGAAGGTCCTTGCTGACAGTCCAGTGAGGCAACTGGCTGAGATCCTGGAACCTGAACATCTTGGCAAATCATTTTCTACCTCCAAGTTGAGGAGTGCTGGAAATGCAGTCAGTTATTTAGTTAACTGATTGTAGTCTTCTAATTTCACTTATTTTTTAAATGGCTAAAGTTTCAAGAAAAAGTTTGTCCGTTAGTCTTGTGTGATACTGCAAATTTTGGTATAGATCCAATACCTAGTAAATATGCACTGCACTTGAATAGTTTAGATCTTATTTAACTGACAGACGTTTTTCTGCCAGGTTTGGTGGCTCTTCATCCACATCCACCCCGCTTGCATGTCCCTCAAGGATCTATCCTTGGCCCAGTACTTTTTTCCCTTTACATGCTCCCATTAGGTTCTATTTTCAGAAAATATGGAATCTCATTTCACTGTTATGTCGATGATTCTCAAATCTACTTTCCTCTTAAAAATAATTTTAAAAGTTTTAGACCGCCTCTATGACATTATTAAATCATGGTTAGCATTAAATTTCTTGTACTTTAATGCTACACAGAGATTGTACTATATAGACCTTCTGACCCTCGTTTTTCTCTTAAGGGTGATCTGGAATCTGGAAAAGTCCAGAACTCCCTTTGCCAAAACTCTGGGGGTGTTCTTTGATGTCAGTTTTTCATTTGTGAAACAAATAAATTCTGTTGTCAAAGCCAGCTTCTTCCAGCTCAGGGCCCTTGCAAAAATTAAGAACATTTAATCATCTGTTTACTTCGAGAAAGTGGTTCATCCATTTATTTCATCCAGGCTTGATTACTGTAATAGTCTTTATTTTGGTATCAGCCCGGCTCCGCTTTGTCGTCTTCAGCTTGTTCAGAATGCTGCAGCCCGACTCTTGACAGGTAACCATCACCATATTTCCCCATTCTTGGCTCGTTTACACTGGCTTCCAGTACGCTCTGGAATTGATTTTAAGATTTTGCTTGTTTTTAAGTCTCTGAATGGATTAGCTCCTTCGTACCTCTCTGATCTTTTAACAAAAAGTACTCCAAGTAGAACTCTTCAGTCAGCTGATAAGCTGCTTCTGATTGTTCCTAGAGGCAGACTAAAACACAGAGGAGACCAGATCTTAAACTAAACTTTAATACAGTCTGCCTCTTCAAATTAGGATCTCTCCAACACTCAACATTTTTAAATCTTGTCTGAAAACACATCTTTACTCCCTAGTTAATTGTGACTGAGTGTTTGTTTTGTTCTCTTTGTGTGTGTTTGTCATGGCTGTGTACCGACAGGCAAGGAGGAAGGACCCAAAATGCAGGATTCAGTGAGGCGAAGTTGAACTCAAAGTAAACAGCTTTATTTGCAGGTTGCAGATGAACAGCGGACTAACTACACTGGGAAAATATAAACTAACAGCTTATTTCTACTCTATGGTAAAAACTCATCTTTGGGCTTTTCATGTATTTTGAAACTGGGTTTTATGGGTACCCGGGACATGAATGTGCCCATGTTTAAAGCACTTTGGGTTATCTTGTGTTGTTTAACTGTGCTATAGGCTATAAAAAACAGACGTGACAGTCAGCACAAAAAGGCTAAGACATTTGTTTATTGTGCATGTTAGAAGTATGCTTTTTCATTACCCAAAAATTATTATTATTATTATTTATTTAACACTATTCAATGACCTACATCAGGGGTAGGAAACTCCAGGCCTCAAGGGTCCAGTGTCCTGCAGGTTTAAGATGCATCCTTGATCCAACACAGTTGATTCAAATGGCTAAATGACTTCCTCAACATGTCTTGAAGTTCTCTAGAGGCTGGTAATGAACTAATCATTTGATTCAGGTGTGTTGACCCAGGGAGATATCTAAAACCTGCAGGACACCGGCACTTGAGCCTGGAGTTGCCTACCCTTGACATTAAGAATTAACATTAAGAAGTTCTTATTTACATTGATAGGCTGGTATTTGCAAGTTATTTTGAAGTAGAGTTATACAAAGTGTATTTCTTTTAAAATTAAGTAGAGCTCGCTTTTATAGCACTGCACGTTGAAGGGGGCCAGGTTCTTGGTAATGTGTCTGTCATATTTTTTCTGGTCAAACTCTCAGATTAATAAGTTCAGTGTTTGTGCAAGTAAAAGTGAAGCTCATGTGTTGAGTGTTCTAAAAACTGTTTCAGTCAATAAGACTAGATGTACCCAGGAGTGGGAGTTGGCAGATGGAGGAACACTAAAATCAGGTCAAATAATTTGTTTCATGACCTTTTTTTTTTTTAGATTTTCCGTTGTATACAGGCTGTGATTGGTTGACCTGAGGTGCTACTCTGATATTCACTGCTCTTTGTGGATCTAACCATGAAGAGTTGACTTCCGAGCCTGTAGACACTATTAAGAATATTAAGAATTCAGTGAGTGAATCTAATCAGCATCATCATCTTAAATAGAAATTGACATCTCCTATCTTTGATGTAACCTAGTAACAATAACCTACAAACAACCAGTCCAGCATAACTGTAACATTTATCACAATGCAAACTAACCAGTGCAGCTGCACTAAACTTACTTAATGTGTATGCAACCCTCAAATAAAACAAAATTTGTATACAAAGTATAAGATGTTTCATAAAAACATCATCTATAGATCTAATATCTGAGGTAAAAACACTAAAATGACTTATTTTATTTTATTATATATTAAAATTCCTATATATAAAATTTCATTTGCTGAGCAGTGTTTACCTTTTAAAATTACCTGTGTCCTTTAGATCCTTCTCCATTTGTCTCCGCATGGCACATAAACGTTTCTCTCCCTGGGAAATACAGCAACTCTACATTTTGTTACACATTTTGTGAAACTGCACAGAAACAGCTTGTGTTTGGCGATACTTGTTCCATTTGAAATTATCTGAAACTCAAAAAAAAATGCTACTCTGTTTACACCCTCTCCTCCTCTGTGGCACCAGCTAGATTGCGAACTACCACAACCACAACTTTACCTCTGCGCCATGAACGTATTACACGGAAGAGAAGGAAAGAGGGGAATGCTGAAGGTGGGATCTCATAATCTTCTTATTTTTAGTGAGCAAGTGCTTCCTTTTTGCACCACACAAAAAAATAACCTCATTTAGTAATGACATTCATTACCTTCCCTATCAGATTAATAACTCATTAACTGAGCAGACACAAGAGCACAGTTCCAGATATTTCCATCCCTCTTTAACCCTGAATATACCTAAAATAGTTGTCTCAGGCACATTTGCTGAGAACACAGAAGTCCCACCCATCTTCTGTTTAGATCTTCTGTTTGTGAAGAGCAGCCAATCAGAAGTTAGCTAGCTTAAACAAAGAAGAGCTAAAACAAAGATTACATAAAGATCATATATGAATTCTGGAAAATGGATTCTACTGTAAAAGAATTCAATTATGGAGCTGGAAACTTAAAAGCTCCCTTTTAAGTTTACGTGGCTTATGCTTGTTTCTTCCTTGTGTCTTCAATGTGACTGACAACTGTGAAACGATTTACTTGGTTTACTTACAGCGCATGCTGTGTATTTACCCTAGTTTCTGATAGATGTCATATTATATAGCATCTAAATATAACTTGAAAGGAGGGCAGTAAGTATGTATGTAATACGTGGAGGAAGGCTTTAGCACAGAGTTTGGATTCACCACATAAATATTCATGACTCTGACGTCAAGAGATGGCTCTCCACGTCTTGGTTTTATCGATTCAAATGGATGACGGGATTACGAGAGTCTCCGTGCCACACTACGATTGAATGCCACTCTGCTTTTGTTCCTCCAAACTGCCTCCATATGAGCCTTTTTGTCAGCCTGTCACGCTGCTCATCTCCTCTGTTTCAAAGAGATTTTATGACCGTCACCTATGTTTCATTATTGCATTTTCTTTTTTCCTGTTTTCATCTTGGCACAGTGTTTTTTTCTTCGTGATCCTCGCAGCTATTTTACCCCACTGCCACATTGTTCCGTTTTAAAACCCCACCCTCCCACTGAGCACAATGCTACTATCGTAATTGCTTTCTTCAGCTCCAGTAGCCCAATAACAGAAAATGCCCCCGTTATGCTAATAGCCCATAAAGACACTGAGCATTTGCCAGCAGGAGCCCCACATCAGATTATTTCATAGCGCAGTGGCAGTCAGTAGTGTCTTTCCTCCTAAAAATAAAACAGAAATTTGTGACAAATATATTTTTTGTCTGAACACTGAAGGTTTCTGTACCAGGTTTTTGTTTAGTAATGTTCCAGGCAAGTGCCGAACATCACACACAAGTACGAGTGTTTGTGAGTGAATGTTTGTGTCCCACTTGGGCACCCCTATAACAGCTGTTTGTGACTGAATGAGGCTCTGAGGGAGAATAGCTGCCAGCTTTGATGTCCTAATTATTTATCTCTCTGTCTGTCTGGTTGCCTGTTTGTCTGTCTCGATACATGCATCCAGTGACTGAGTGAGTGTTAATTCACTCATGGACGAGTATTTAACTAACCTAACCCACACTGTTAAACTTGTTATTTGAGCTCATATTTTCTATCCTGTGTTTTATACGGCACACCAGGAGCAACACCGGGTCACTTGAGTACAGTGAACTCATTGTCATGTTCAAGAAGCCAATTTGAGATGATTTGAGTTTTGTGACATGGTTTGTTATCCTACTGACAACCAACATCATAAATTGGGTACACTGGTTATAAAGGGATGGACGTGGTGAGCAACAATACTCACATAGACGGTGGCATTTAAACAATGCTCAGTTGGTACTAAGGGCCCAAACTGTGAAGAAGAAACAAAGAAACAACCATGTCACATTCTAAGTCACTTAAATCACCTTTCTTCCACATTCTGATGGTTGCTTTTAACGTCAGCAGGTCGCCCTGGCTGTGGCTACATGCCTAGATACACTGAGTTCCTGCCATGTAATTGGCTGATGAGATATTTGTACTAACAAGCAGTTGGACAGGTGTAGATATAGTAATGTGTTCCATGTTCCAAATGTTACTCTGGAACTCAAAAATATCAATTATATGCCCATAATAAGAGTCTGCAAGCAGCTTTGTAGAGGATTTACCTATGACATTATCTTTGCATTTAAAGATTAGCTTTGCAAACACTTGATTTGAAATAAAAATATTGATTAAATTGACATTTTGACAGTGATTGAGTCAAAAGATTATCTTGAAAGGTTGTTTTACAGTATTTCCCAAATGAAACCACAAATTTCAGCCTGGTGGCTCGACGAAATATGTCAGGGGATCATCACAAAGATGCATGCCTGCAACAGGGGTTGTTGTAACTCCTCCAGTAAATGCTGAGATAGTTCAGTTTGGTGTAAAGCATCAGAGTCCTGACACTAGCATCCCAAGAGCCATGTGGCTATAATGGCTACCAATCCACTGAAATGCTTTTCTCAGTCATGTAATGTCAGTCCAGTGTTCGTAGACTGGCATCCAGCTTTAACTCGCGCTCAGCTGCAGACTGAGTGGGTAAATGTTGAGTTCGAGAGAGAGACGATTCAGCTTTCAGAGAAGGTCAAGCTGTGAGTGAGGAGCACTCAGAGTCATTGTCACTGACAAAGAGTGCAGCCTCATATGTTCACGTGTGTGTGTGTGTGTGTGTGTGTGTGTGTGTGTGTGTGTGTGTGTGTGTGTGTGTGTGTGTGTGTGTGTGTGTGTGTGTGCTGCTTGAGTGTAGTAACACCATGGCCATCTGAAGCGTGAAAAAAGGCTCAGAGCTGTGAGTTCTGCTCAAGCAGAAAGACAAGAGGAGGAGGGGAGGAGGGGAGGAGGGGAGGAAAGCATCAACGGTTGAAGATATCGGTGGAGGGACGATTAGGAGAATCAATGATACCAAGGAACGAAAGAGGATGGCAAAAAAAGAAGAAACTGGTGCTTTTTTTGCACTTTGGTCCAAAGAGTATGTTTTCTCTCCATCTGCAATAAGGCACAAAGCATGGGCCTCTTTTATAGTGAGGATATAGAAAACAGATGAGTAACGAGGGATTCACTCCATGGAAAAAATCCGAAATTCACCAATGCAAATAATTGCTGCTTTTTTCCTGATTTAGTAAAGAGAAATAGACATCTTTAGGTTCTGGACTGTTCACCAGCTAAAGCTGAACAATTTAGAGACTCCTCATTGGGCTTATCCCCTGAAATAAAAAATTACAGATAGCTTAGAAAGACTCATACCTTCCTATGTAAACAAGTAGTTTGCAGTTTTTCATCACATCCATTATTTTTAACAATGCAGTGTTTTTGTCATGAAACCTGAGCTTAGTTTAGACTTGTGCGTTGCGTTTATTAGCCCAGGTGAGTGGCCAACTCCATGCAACAGTCGTTGTTGGGTTGAGGTTTAGGCATTTCCAGTTTCAAGACAACTTATACTATCAAAAAAGGATTCTTCATCCTCAGACCCTTTTATTTTATTAAACTCATCAAACCCTCTACACCGATAAACATGGAGCATTCGTTTGAATACAATCCAACTGCAATATATAAGATAAAAGGTTTATTTATTCAAATAATTAACCAATGATGAAAATGTGCTTGGTTTAACCCTCCTCTTGTGTTAGCTTTCTGTTATCATCTCTTATGTTAACGGGTCGGTTTTGACCCGTGAATTAAATCAGTTATAAAATACACTAAAAACAATAAGTGATCATCCAATTTGTTTCTCATCTCTTGGTTATCTTGTTAGGCTTCCTTATCCATGAAAGTGTTGGTTTTAATACTTTTGGTGTGGGCCTGTGGGTCTTTTTTTGTCACTATACCCCTCGATTTCAATTAAAAAAAATTGTAAAATTAACCTCAAGAGAATCATATTAATAAATAAAAGGTTTTTGTGTTACCTGACTATTACTGAGGGGTATAGGACACATCTCTTAAATAAATCTGTTTTATTGATTTTTTTCATTTTAAGATTAATTACTAAAATGACATCTATGGTGTTACGGGTCAATTTCGACCCATAGATATTTACATCAAGAAAAGACAAAAAATTTTGTTGTTTTTTAGCAGTAGACCTTTAATATAAACTGAAAAAAAGAAAAAGTCCACTCCTCCTTTCTTTTGGTTATAGTCGTGGGTAATTGTGGGCTTTTTATCACTTCCCAATGATACAGCTACACCTTTGTGAAGTTCTTGTCCGAGGTCATATCTGGTAAAAAATAAAATAAAATATTACAGCTGATATTGTGATCCTGCAGTCCAGTGGTCACATCGAGGACCACACATTTTCATTGTTTCTTCTCAGGGGTGCCACTCGTAGCTTTGCCTGTGTAAATCTGTACATTCCAGCCATAGTTGGTTTTTGCATCACAGGCTTCCCAGATTTTTCTGCCGTATTTCCCTGGCTTACTGGGTATGTATTGCCGCATTTTCCTCGAAAAGTGGACAAGACGTTCATCCACTGTCACCTCTGGCCCTGGGATGAACATCAGGGGAAGAAGCTACACCCATCTCTCCCAGACATCCCTGATGGGAGCAAGCTTGTCAGACCTCGGTCTGGTCTCTGTGTTGTCAAATCTGAGGACTCCTGAATCAAATGTGTGAAGTGACATCGTTGCCCAGAAAATGATCAGATGTGTCTTCTGGATGATAGTCCACATTGTCTTTCTCCTAGAAACCTGCCCATCTGAATCGCTATGCTGCTCTGTGTCCTCTCCTTCATTTTCACCAAAAATATGATGCAGAACTTGGCTCACTGTGAATCTTCTTCTCATTTTTGTATGCTGCAAATTGTAAATGTGCACTCTGGAAGTCAAATGGCCACTCAAATGAGTGAATTCACCTCACATGTCTTGATATGTCCCGTCTTTATTGTGTTTTGTTTTTGTGCAGGTATACTGCAAAAAACACACAAAATCAGAATCCCCTAAAGCTCATATAATTAGGAGAGGAGCTTGCTGTCAATGTTTTAGCTGACAGTGCACTTATGATTTCAGTTTTGGCTTTAATTATTGCTTTATACTCATAATATTATACCTGGGTCGAAACCGACCCTAACAACACAAAGGTCATAATTTCAACTAGGGCATTTTATAATTTAGTGAAAATATTTTTTTTGTTTTATTTTGTATAAATAGAGGTTCCTGACAAAGTCAAAAAGCCTTGATACAATAAACAAATGTTTGTGATTTTTTTTATGCATTTGAAATTTAAAATGGGTCGGTGCCGACCCTAACACGAGAGGAAGGATAAACTGAATGTGTACTATAAATATATGAATTTCATTTGACCACATTTTATTAAATGTAACATTTTACATTGTACTTTTGCAGCAAAATGACACAGACAGTTTACATGTAATTACATTTATTTGGACTGTAGACAAAAGAGGCAAGTTGGGCATCACAAAAACCAGTGTTATTCATTTTAATACATTTGAACCAAAGAAAATCTAGCCTTCGCTTGGCTTTGATTAGTATCATCAAGGCATTGGCTACCCCTACCTGAAGTATCTCCCGTATTTATTGTTTAAGGGGTTTCAGCCAGATATCTCTTTTGGAAATCTCCCACAGTTTTCCATAAAGGAAAGGCTGGAAGCAACAACAAACAGCTTTCCTGGCTCAAACCAGCGGGATCTTCTAAGCCAGGGATGTCAAACTCATTTTACATCAGGGGCCACACAGAGCTCACATTGATCTTACGTTGGATGGACCAGTGAAACTTCATTACTTTAGTGTAGTATGGGGGGGGAATCATTATTGATAGGAAAAGCTGTAAAACTTATGAAAGGTTAAAATCTATAAGCGCTCATTCACATTTTCCAAAGCTGTCTGGTGGGTCTTTGCAAGGCCGACTCTGACCTTATGTTTGACACCACTGCTCTAAGGCTTTAACTTAAACAACCAGGCCAGAAAGGAATAATCTGAAATAATACAATGAGATGAAAACCCCACGGTACTTTTCAAATTCGCAGAAGTGGTGTTTAAACTGTCAACAAGGGCTGGTGGCACACTCAGTCTCATTAGTGCTCACTTAACCACCAATCAGATTTTCATCTCAGCCTATAAACAGACTGGCCATATTGTTACTATAGACCAGACGCATAATTATACATGTGACAAGAACCTATATAATGTATGTCAGACAGAAAAATTAGAACCTGCTGGCGTTCCAGCAACAATAAAAGTACTGATTGTGATACTTTGATGATTCACTGTATCAAACTATAATTTTGTGTCGTGGTGCAGATGATTGCATCTAATGCCTCCTTTTCTTCTAGTTGAAATAGATTTCCGTACACAGACACTATAAACAAATTCATATTTAAATAAAACATATGCCTACAATTTAAATATGCATAATCACACACGCACATAAAGCAGAGGATATAATTGTTTCCAAGCAGCTCTTTGATGGCTGAGTCACTGAACATATCCTGTATTATATCACGATAAGAAGAACATCAGTTTAAAGGCAGCAGCTGTTTCCCTTTCATCCTCTCCCCCTCTTTTTTCTTTCTGCATCTCTCCATCCTCCCACTGCTTTCACAATGGTATGCTAAGCCAGGGAAGATAGGGCAAATCCCTCCTCTGAGCAGAGCAGGCTGGAGAGAAAGGAACAGAACGAGAGGCTGAAGGAAGAAAGAGGACCGAGTGCAGAAGCACTCCTCTCTCATCTCTCCTTTCTCTGCCTTCATTTATCTGAGTCCAACCAATCAGCTTGCAGTCCAGCACTGTGTGTCGGTGCACGGCTGTCCCCTGCCACCAACCTGTGGCGATGATGTCACAGGCCCTGCTTCCTAAGCCATACTTGTTTCCTCAGTTCTTGGTTCCTCACCTCCTTCCTATTTACATCATTGCTGTTAGTGCGGCAGAACTAGTTTCAATTTTTTTTTTAAAGATTAGCTGAACCCTAAACATGAAACTGCAGTCACCAGCCAGTGAGCCTGTACATCCACACATTTTCTTAACAGCTTTTCCAATTCAGGAAAAGCTGTCACAGGCCCAGAGGCAGGAAACACCCTGCTCACCGGTATATCACAGAGCTAATACAGGGAATCCTGGCGAACCCAGGACCATGCAAACACAGGGAAAGAAGGGGAAGGACAGGGCAATGGACTTTTTCACCAGAATGGAATTTCTAAGACAATCCTGGGCATTTAGAGGATGTCTGAGGAATGAAGGTGTACTGGTACTCATTTTCAAAAAGAAGGGTGACGTGCAGAGTTGTACAGAGGGCTAAAGCTAATGAGATTTATGGGAAAGAGTTTCTGAAACTAGATTTAGATGATGGGTCACGATCAGTGAACAGAAATGTGGCTTCAGGCTGAAAAAGAGCACTACAGATGTGATGCTTTCTGTAACAGTGTTGATGGAGAAGAAGGAGCTCCACTATGGGAGACAGAAGGACATCGCAGGGTGAGCGGTTTGGAGACGAAGTTAAAGAGTGCAAATAGGATAGTGGATGCACTGAAGAAGGGATATTGAATATGGAGCTGTCACGCCAAAAACACCTTAAAATTTACATCTACTAAAAACACGGGGCAAAAAAAGAAGCATGTTTTACTTTGACAGTTGCTCCAAATGAGTCAAAACTGAACCTTTTAGACTGACTTCATACTGCACCATACTAAAATTCAGCCAACAGGAAAGCATCATAAATGGTGCTTTGTGTCCCTCTAGTGGATTATTTATACTGTACACTAACCCAACGGTGCCTGATGTGTAGTCTTACTTGATATAAATAATGTGATTTTTTTCCATCCTCTGTGTTACTTCCTTGTTGTTGTTTTTTTTTTTTTTTTTTGTCGTTTGTTTATTTCTTTGTTTTTGTTTAATGGAGATATTGGTTATGTTGAAAGGGGACCTAATTTACAGAAAAGAAGAAGAAGAAGGAAGAAAGGAAAAACAACTAAAAAGAAGGGAGGAAAAAAAGAATTGGACAAGTGATCGTGCAATTTTCTGCCTCTGACACTCCCTTAGGCCAAAAACAGGTGAACTACTGTAAGGAAGCAACGTGCTGCCTTCAAGTGACAAGGCAAAAACAGCCCTTCAACGCTAAGAAACAACAAGAACACGGACTCACCCTTTAATGTATGGATGCTTGTTCCTGCCACAAGACAACAAACAAATACATTTTAAAAAGTTCAAATTTTGGTTTATTATCTCAAATTTCAGAAAAAATAACTAGAAATTAAGAAAATAACTCGAGATTTTAAGTTATCAAATCAAATATTTTGGATGGCAAAACTAGTTGAGAAAGACACGACAGACCCAAATAAATGACAAGTGCTCATAGGAGCGTTAAAAAAAAAAGACAAATCTGAAATTCTAACCTCAAGACACTGTCTCACTCAGCAATTATAAGCAATCTTCATCAGCTACAAAACATAGTTATGATTAGACATGATGTAGCAGGCTTAAATTGTCGCCGTCCTCACTAAGAATTGTGCCAGGATATTTCACGGCAAAGATTTTACAGATAATATTATAATTAAAGAAATGTTTAATTATTTAACAACAAAACATGACATTGGTGAAATTACATATGCACTGGTTAGAATAACTACATTCTGCAAAGAGTGATTTGATGTGTTTTTTTGTTTTTTTTGTTTTTTTAAATGCCTTTCTTAACGATTTAACGGACGAAACGAAGAGTTTGCTGCACTATTTCTCCCCTTGTTGCTATCTGCGCAATACTTACTTTGGTATTGCGCAATTAGAAGCGTTTTATTTGGATGCGTTGAAAGCGTTAGGAAAATGTGCGATTTGTTAGCTCTATAATCACCACGCACGGCTGAATGAGCTGGCGTAAAGTTGGAGGCTCGGAAGTTGCGGGGTGTCACGTGAACGCGGCATCAGCTGGAGCGCGCCCTGTGCTGACGAGCCGTTGCTGGTGGAAACAGCTGGTGGTTTCTGTCAGCGAACTCCTCGAGATCGAGAGCAACGTTATTGCGAATAAAAGTTCAAAATAGACTCGAAACCGACTGAAGGCGCTCTTATTTGAATTTCTGCGGCTGTCAGAGCAGACGTCGGGTCATGTCATCCCGTAAAAGCCACTTTTTGTGAGGCACTTGTTAATTGACGCTTCAGCCTGTTAGCACTGAACCGCTATCGCTCGGTGCACCGGCTGCTAACGTCAGCTAGCTAACTTTGTAGTCCCATAGCAACTGGCACAGTGCAGGCTTCCTGGCATCGCAGAAAAGCTGTCAGCTATCGGTTTTTAGTCAACTTTGGACTGAGGGAGGTTTTTTTTCTCATCATGCCTCACATTCATTATAAATTCTCCTCCAGACTCAGCTACGACACGGTGGTTTTTGATGGCGTGCACATCACGCTGAATGAGCTGAAGAGGCAGATCATGGGCAGGGAGAAGCTCCGAGCCGGGGACTGCGACCTGCAGATCATAAACGCGCAGACCAAAGAAGGTAATAAAACATGAGTGTGCACTGATAACGAGCTTGTTTAAACTGAAGTCAACGTCTTCAACTTTGTCGGAAAGCGCGTGGCCCTGCTATCACAGCTGTTTGGAGACAGAGGTAAGCGTTGCGTCACCTCTTTCAGGTTAAACAGGGCAGGGAGTGGGGGGTCCAGAAAAGTCAAGCTAGGACAAAAGGGCCTAATGAATGGGCCACATTCCTGCCGCTTTTACGCCTCATGCTTTTAATCGTGAGGCCTGACGGTGGTGGTGGGTGAGCCCTGTCAGTGCATGTGCAAGTCTCTGGGGAAGCCTGAGTTAAAAATAGCAAAGGTGGAACAGGAGCACCTCTTTATTCATTACCATATGCTTAAGAGCTCCCAGATGCACATGCACATGAATGAGTTATTAGAGTATTTGCTGTTATATACTGTGGCATGAACAAAAGTTTTGTTGTGAATATTGCACATAAGGGTGATACAAGTTCATTGGGCTGTTTGGCTATTGTGGGGCGGCTGTGGCTCAGGTAACAGAGCATGTCATCAAGCAATCAGAAGCTTTTCATGAAGTTATGAGGGCTCAATGCTGGAAAAGGACAGAAAATAAAAATGTGTTTAATAAATTATTTTTAATTTATATCAACTTCTTGGGTGGACTTTGTCTTTGTCACAACACCTCAAGCCAGTTTGTATGGGATACTGACCCAGGACCGTATTCTCCAGTTCACCTGCTCCTGGTGGGTGGAGGCGTTTGGAATTATGGGTAGTTTTTTAGTTTTGTTTGTCTTTGTTTTTTTTAAAGGGTATCTTTTGTGGTGGTGTGGTGGTAGTATGATAAATGAAAATCTTTGGATTATGGTGTTTTGGTCAGACAAAATGTCACCTGGGGAAGCTGACTGTTGAGACAGACATTTTTCACAAATGGATAAATCTATCTTTGTTGCAATCCCAGCACTTTACATTAGACTTTACATTATTACCTATTGGGCTTGTCAGTCAAGTTGAGACCTAATCTTATGCTCTTTATCTTCTTTCTTTTTGTAAGATTCCAGTTAAGATTCTTTCTGGTGAGCTAATCATTACTCTTAAAGCCTCACTATCTTCATCTCTCCCTCTCAGAGTACACTGACAGTGGCAGTCTGATCCCCAAAGGTTCATCTGTCATCATCAGAAGGATCCCCAGCTCGAGCAGCAAGACCCACAACAAGTAAGTCTATATTTTTGGAGTTGCCATCTGATTTCCTGCACGGTTATTAGTCCCTGCCATAGCAAAGGCTCCACCCTGCCTCAGCAAGCTACAACCTGGAATCCAAAGCTTTACCTACAGTTTTGAGGTTTCACTGCAAGAGGACTTATCAAGAGCCAGGGGTAGCAGTGGATACTAGCTAAAGATTCAGTTAAGCTAATAAGAGTCTACCTTGACCTCAAAAAATCAACCCCCCAAAAAACAAGAATTTTAATAAGAAAAATAATCTTAATTTGCTGTATTTTGTCATTGACTGTAAAGCTTTTGCTGTGGTTCATGAAAAGCACTGGTTTGCAGGTAGAAGCCATTTCAGTTTTGAGTATTTTGCATGACATGACCATGAGAAGATACTCTGAGGAAACTACATGGTGACAAACTCAGTGGTTACCCAAATCACTGGTCAGGCTTACGCAGTAGAACCAGCAGTGTTGGGGGTTTTATGCTTGGAAAGCAGGACCTCGCTGGAACAGACTGGCGGTCATGTGACTAGCCGTGTCAGCACCCTACAGACTGGTGAGAGGAATTAGGGCTAATTGGTGGCGTAACACTGCCAACAAGATTAAAAGCAGAAAATGAGCTCTCCACCTGCATGAGGGGACTTGTTTATCCTCAAAAAAGCAATAACAAACAAAAAAACAACAATAAATCACAATCATTTCTAATTATGTTTCTAAAAAGAGCTTGGACACTTTTTAAAATGTAAATAAAAACAGACTGCAGTGATCATTCATACCTTGTTTTTATTAAACATTGTTCAAACAAATATAAAGTGTATCTAATTTAGAAAATATTCTGTAATGAAAGGCGTGCTATGCTTTGGCCAATAGTTTTCTCAACAGTATTTCTCAACATAAGATATACAAAAAAAATTAGGATTTTGTCACCTTCTGTAATTAATGTAATTAAAAGATTTTTCTAATCTAGCAAAATCTCTAGATGAGGGAGTGGAACTGACTGCATGTGCTCAAGAAAACTATTGTTGGGCATGTGGTTCATTGCTGCATGTACAAATGCAGGTTAATAGTTCCCAGAGACTTAAAAAATGTCCCAGTTCTAACTTTGTGTGAACATTTTGTTGTTAATTCAATATGAGGATATTTTCAAACAAAATAATTGTCAATGTTGACATCTTTCAATTAAATTTCAATTTGATTTTATTTATATAGCGCCATATCACAACAGTTGCCTCAAGGCGCTTATTCATTTCATATAACACTTTCCCAAATCGTATCATTTCTGTATATTTTACTTCCCAGGAGCCAGACTTTTATTTATTTATTTAATTTAAAGTTGTGTTCAGCAATAGTTCTCAAGGCTTTCTGAAAGTCTTTCAATGCTTTTCTTTGGACATTGGCTGCTTTTTTACTCATTTTCAGTCCAGGCCTCATCCTTGATCATTCTTAGAGGTGTGGTTTTGCTTTGGTAAGCCCCTTAATGCTGACCTATGAATCATTCAAGCTTAAAAAGGCACAGAACTCAAGGGATGATTCAGTGTTGTCTACACATAAGACGACTTGGGAAAATAATCATTTGAACCAAATAGAAATAAGTTGTATCTTTAGACACTTCTTCTACATGTTGTTACATTTTACACAGCATCCAAATTTTGGAGGAATGGGGGTTCATAGAAGTTTAACAATATCAGTTTAGCTTTCCGCCCATGAGATCCACACCAAGGATTTAGTCCACATATCAGGAAGAACCCTGAACCATGAGGTGATTCACTGTCTTCTGTTCCATCAGATCTAAACAACACAAGAACTGAACTTCAGACTCTCTGTACCTTTGTATTAGCTCTTCTGATGCACTCTTCTGAGTGTGTTAACGCTCCCAATGTGTCTCTCAGAGACAGAAAATATTCAGCCTTTTCAGTTTTGCCAGTTGTTCACATGGGCACCTGTGAACAACTGGCAAAACTGAAAAGGCTGAATATTTTCAGGTGCCCATGTGAACAACTGGCTTTGCTGGCATTTCAGAAATTGCCCTTTTCGTTGAGTGGACATCAAGAACTGCCTTCCTGGGGTATTTCCAATGTAATCACAGGGGACAAACTCTGCATTCCTGCTCTGTTTGTTTTTAGGCCAATGTGGAGCTTCAGCAGTGTGAGTAGGCAAATCAAGTAGGCAGCTTTCAGGGTTGTTGTTCTTGATATATAAAATTATGTCTGTGTGCCACTGTCCCTGCTGTGCACCTCGGCAGGGAATGCTCTGTATGGAAAAACACAGAAATCTTATTTTAAGGTCACTGCGGGAAGATATCTTCTTGATCTGTTTAATGCACGCTGCTGTAACCTGATTTGCCTGCTTTGTCTGCACTTTTCTGAACAAAAGAAAGCACTCCGTTGTAGATTTCATTATCCACCACTTTCACCGAAGCAGCTTTTAAAAGTGCTCTTTAATTCACATCAAAGACTGTTTGGATATGGACAACTGACTTCTGTCAGGGAAAAAAAAAATCTGTGCCTCACACCGTCGTAGAGGAGGTTTAAAAATGTTTTTTTTTTTTGTTATTTTTCAGTGAGCGATCAGAGGTCCAGCTTTACCACGCCTTTGGAGCCAGCAGAGCAGTATGTAGCCAAAACACATCCCACAGCACTTTGCCTTCAGCTCCACAAAACACACACTTTTTTTTTTTTTTTTTTTTTTAAAGGCTGTGTCTTTTAAAAATGGCATGCTGCATTTTATAACAAAGAATAATAATACATCGAATACATGTGACATGCATCGTTTTCTTTAATTAAGCAGACAAAATGGATCAAAGCTGATGGGAATCAAGTATTTTACAATCGCAGTATAACAATTTAAGTGCTTGAAGATAACTGACTAAAAAAAAAACATTTAAAAAGAAAAAAGTTTACAATTAAACAGGTCGTATGTGCTCACTTATATTAAATAAATATTCTCAGCTGTTATGTTATCAAGCTGCTGTGTCACCAGTCAGCGTCCATTGTTGAAGATTGTTCAGTATCTGTCTGTGGGAGGTGGAGCTGCGCGGGTGGGTCAAACATTATCATGCAGGCCAGCTATTCACAGCTGATAAACCCAACTGTTTAATGATGCTGGCACTGCCCAGTTGTGCCTCATCCAGAAGCCACTTTAGCACTTTTTATGGTCTAAATTCTATCAACTCTGGGCAAATACTGCATAACTTTAATTTATCAGGCTGCTGTAAAGTTTCAAATTCTTACTGAGTATTTATAATGTGATTAACTTAGAACCACCGTTATTGAAATCACTGCCTTGGTGTAATAGACAGCGTTATTAGAAGACACCCTTCAAGTGAAGAAATATGCCGATTTAGAGTTGTATAGCCATGTCATGTTACACGCCTTTAAGTAATACATGCCATCGACTGCTAAAGTAACAGAGCTAAAAAAGCTTATTCTCTGATCTATAACAAGAACAAAAGAAGCTCATAACACCAAGCTGTGCATTGTAAGTATTTCATTCTAAAACACTATAGTGCGGTCTTGTGTGTAATTCAGTTAAAGATGGTAAAGTCAAGCTTTCACTTGCTGCAGTCTTAACTGGTGTGCACTGACCTGATTTCTCTCTTTGGTTTCTCAGTAGGAGAAGTGTCTGCCACGCTTCTTAGTCTTTTGAGTCTGTTGGACCGACTTGGACAGACTTTTAAATTTTGTGTTGTTGTTTTTTTTCTACCAATAAAGTTATTTATATCAAGCTGTGTTATGTACTGAGTATGTGTTTCTTCACTGTGGAGAGTGACGCTAATACACACTTCTACACAGAGAAAAGACAATGGAATCACTGGCCATTTAACAAGCTTATAGGGCCACTCCACCCATTTTATACTGGATTCCTCGTGCTGGGCGGCTTGCACAATACTGGTATTGGGAATCAAAGCTGTAGAGACAGAGAGCTGCAGACCAAAAAGACATCACCTGAAATTCACATTAACAATATCATGTAGTTCAGTCAGGTGTTTCTTTCTGATTTGCATGCTGCATTTTAAATGTGACATTAACGTTAAGGTTTAAGTGGCGGCTTTAGCTATAAATTACATTGTAAGTGCTGTAAGTGTGAATTTGGACTTTTTAGATGTTTACAAAAATGTGTTACATTAACAAAGAATTGTAGCCACAACACTTCACATCAGCAGCTCCTGTATAACATAACTTGAGTATAAATTATTACAGCTGATGAGCTTAAATGATGATATCAGAGCGAAACAAACAGATGTTTCAGAGTACCATCTTTTGACCTTCATAACCTTGAACATTTTTCTTTTCTTTTTTTGTGAATGTTGCATATCTTTTTGAAGTAATGAGGATACTCCCATGCTGGTGTATTTAATTTCTCTGTATAGTAGGAGCTTCAGCTAAAGGCTCACTTCAGGGATGTTTTGTCTTTATCTTAGTTTAATATACCTATTTGGCATGCTTTCTGGCCTATCAGCCAAATATTTGTACAAATCAAACTACTGATCTACATGAGGCTAAAGATTTGTTAAAGCAGTTACAGCTCTGAAACCTGCACAAAACTTTCACAACAGTCCAACAGAGACATTCTGGTCTTAGCAAAAAGTCTCAGTTTCAAGCTGGTAAAGCTCACAGGATTAATCCTCTTGGGGCCATGCGCGTTTCTGCATGCGTGTTTCTACAGTGTTTCCATTTAAAGGCTACTACACCAGAACCTGTTAAACAGGTTTTTTCTGTCCAACAATTCACAGCCTCTGTCACACGTGCAGTTTGGATTTCTTTCTTTGCTCCTCTGTTCCAGCACAGTAGAGGAGGATAACATAAATAGATGCTCAGACAATAATAATAAAAAAAAACGCTGGCTGGACAAGTGTACATTCCCAGGATGCTTTGTAAAGTTTTCTTTACATTTTAAATTCAAGAGTTTGGAGAAATGCAGTGTGAGCTGTGTGGACAGTGATCAGTCACACTGAAAATCACAGATGGATGCTGATGCAAATTTTATGTTCATTTAAATGACACGCGTTACTTTCAGTTTGTTTTACGAAATCACAACTAAAACTTTGTGAATTGTGGTTTAGCCCAGTTTGGGGTAAAGGTTTGTAGCTCAAATGTCTTGTTTTGTGTATGCTTGCATGTCAAACCTCAAACTTTATTTTCAGACATTTAAAATAAAACAATTTTAATCTTTTTCCACGAGCTGGGTAACCGGGGGCGGCCGTCACGATTACTTTTATGAAACTTTTTTTGTGTTTAATTCTAACAGATGGATGATCACAGTTCGACAAGAGCCTTGTCCTTTTTCTCCAAGGTAATGCTATTTTCTATTTCTGTTATGCACGTTTATCTTGGTTTACATGCTTCAGTCCAAGCTGAACACTGATCCTCACCCGACGTCTTTGTGTATGCTGCGCATCATGCATTTAGATGCAGATGGCTAACCTGGTTGATGTGGATGCATCAGAGGAGGATAAGATCAAAGTTATGATAAATCAGTCCATCTATGACCCCATGAAGTGAGTCATGTATCCTCACACTGTCGAGTTTCCATCTCTTAAACTCTTCTCGTGTTCTCATATCTCTCTTTACGTCTTCCTTCTTTATTGGTTAATGTTCTTTTTTACATTACACATTCTCACTCGGCTCTTCCTATTATTCTCCAGTTTAAACACAAAACCCAGCAATGTCCTTTCTGCGAATTACACCTGTTATCGCTGTGGAAATCCAGGACACCACATCAGGAACTGTCCTTCCAGCGGGGTAAGGCCATAATGTATCTGTTAAGTGACTTAGCTACTTGTACAAATCGTGAATTGAAAAATAAACCTGGGTGAGTATAGAATGTAGATATGTATAATTTCTTTGAGTGCTGATAGTGTTTGCGTATTCACGTGTACTTCAGATATCTGTAATGCTTTTCCTGGATTTCTGTTATATTTATTATTTAGCCAACATATTAAAAACGGCCAAGGTTCCAGATAATGAGATGAGCACATGTGCAGTTTCTTTTTCTATTGGCTCCATATTACGTCAGCGAGTTATCCTAATATGGTCATCTTAATGAGATACCTCTGGCTTCACCCATCTGCTTTTCAAACCTTCAGTTTGCAAGGATGAGGCAATCAGAGTATCTTGTTTCAGCTAGAGGATTCATGGCTGAGGATTTATTTAACATATCAATCATGCAAAGCTAGTCTACCAAACAAGAAATTATTATTTTTGAATATAAAGCTGGAATGTGTGCCTTTAAATGTAGATGTTTCTGTCTTTGACAGCAGGATAAAAACTCTGAGGCACCTGTGAGGATAAAGAAGAGCACGGGCATCCCACGTTCCTTCATGGTCGAAGTGGATGATCCCAACATAAAAGGCGCCAAGCTGACCAACTGTGGGCGCTATGCAATCCCTGCCATAGATGCGTGAGTGTAAATTAAAGTGTTACTGTGTGTGTTTATTAATGTTTCTTTTGTTTGACAGTCAGGAAATGCATTTATTTACACTTTTTCTTAGAGTTTGCCTTCAGAAATGCATTTATTATTCGTGGCATAGATTGAACCAGGTACTGGAAACATTCCTCAGAGATTTGTCCGCGTTGACATGACAGCATCACATTAGGTTGCAGATCAGTCGAATGCACTTCCATGATGTGAATCTGCTGTTTGACCACATGCCAGAGGTGTTTTACTGGATTGTGTGAGCTCATTGTCATGGCTAAGAAAACTGTTTAAGTTCATTTGAGCTTTGTGACAAGGTGGATTATCCTACTGGAAGAAGCCATCAAAAAATGGGTACACTGTGGTCATGACAGACATGGTCAGCAATAATATGGAACAAAGCAACTATACTTAAACAAAGCTCACTTAATACACCACCACCCTGAACTGTTTACACAAGGCAGCTTTCAAGCTGTTAAGTTTAAGGTCTGACCCTGTCATTCAAATATTGCTGCGGAAATCAAGACTCATCAGAACAGGGAACATTTTTCCAGCCTTCCATTTTATAATTTGGGTTAGCTTGTGTGAACTTTGGTCTCAGTTTCATGTTCTCAGCTGACAGGAGTGGCAGGTAGGTTGGATATGTTGTGCATTCAGAGATGCTCTTCTGCATACCGCTGTTGTAACGAGTCGTTATTTGAAAGAGAGCTGTATTTTATATAGATAGATAGATATCCTCCTTTTCAGTCCATGCTCTATACTTTTGGCTTATTAGTAGCCATTTTTTAAGTCAAATGTCAAATTAACAGCCTTCTCTTAAAGGTACCCAGTTGAAGTAAATCTAGTTAAAAGCATCCTGTTAATAAATAAAAGTCAAGAGGCTTTATTGTCATTTCAACCATGTGCAGCGGTACAGTACACACTGAAGCGAGACAACGTTCCTCCAAGACAATGGTGCTACATATAAAAGACAATCAACACAGGTATACATAAAGTGCAAGTGTGAAAAAAAATTGCAGGAATTGCAAAAAAACCCAAAACAAAGACAGTGCAACACCAGACAGAACAGAACGATACAAACATAAGACAGCGCAACAGAAAAATGCAATAATGACAGTGGGTTGGACACAAAAGTAAATGTGCATGTACTTTTTTCTGTCCATAGAGAGGCATATGCTATTGGCAAGAAGGAGAAACCTCCCTTCCTTGCACAGGAGCCCGAGTCTGAAGACCAGGATGATCCCATACCTGGCGAGCTCCTCTGTCTGATCTGTAATGAACTGCTGGCTGATGCCGTGGTCATACCCTGCTGTGGAAACAGCTACTGTGATGAATGTGGGTGTCTGCGACACACACATAAGATAAATTAATAGTTTAAACATCTAATCACCTGAACCTAATATATCTATATATCCAGTTCTTACTAACTCAAAAATGTAATTACACAAAGTACAAAATTGTAGAAATGTTTAAGTGTATCACAGATATCAGCAAAAATGTGCTAATATTGCCTACCAAAAGCAGCAGAAACACAAGTGCATGTACAGTCTGTACTCAACAGTGAAGTAGGACTGTGTCACATTATTGTACAAATAAACAGTGCTCTGGTTGTTCTTTAATCTCCTTTTCTCTCACTCAGGTATTCGCACTGCCTTGTTGGAATCAGAGTACCATATCTGTCCCACCTGTGACCAATCAGAAGTCTCTCCTGACACCTTGATAGCCAATAAATTTCTCAGACAGGTGAATTGACAGAGTGATAATAATTATATATTATAGATTAAATGTTTGTAATAATGCTTTCTTTTTCAAGGTACAGTTGATGTTGTATTGTTGATCTGTAACGTCACACCAGAAGATTCAGTATTCAGCATTCACTTTGGTCTCCATCCATTTTTCTCCCACCACAGGCTGTCAACAGTTTTAAGAAAGAACAAGGACAAGACAAAAGCTTGAAAAGAAAACCAGCCACATCCCAGTCTCAAAATCTAACTCCAGCCCCCTCTGTCCCTACCCCGCCCCCTCTGCCCATGCAGAGCCAGCCACAGAAACCTCAGCAGTCATCCCAAAGCCAGCAGGTGAGCCTTTTAATAATATGTTTCACCTGGCAGGCAGGAAAAATAAAGAACCTGCAAATAATATAATTACTGTTTTCTTTTCAGGATAAGACCTTTGGTAGGTCTCTGCAACATTCTGTATTTACCCAAAGAAGAAACATGCATGTACACATGTCTCATATCCTGATATAAGTCATCTGTTATCCTGATAATGATATAAATCACAGTATAGTGCATTTTCTGTAAATTCAGTGAATGTTTTATATAATAACCAAATCAAAAGTACTTTTTAACATATCAATATCAGCCTTACGTTAACCTGTAGCAACACACACTAAAGGACTCCACGCAGTCACATAAGAGCTTCTATATATTTTCTATATATTTACAAATGTAAGTTGTAATGGCCACTATTTTCTTCTTCTGGGGTTTATTTTGAGCACCTGATGGCTCTAGCTCCTCGTTTAGGAATGAGAACCCAGATGTTTTTTGGCTGGTCCTTCCTGTGGTGCCGTGGTGACTATTGCAAAGCATCATCTAAAGGAACAATAGACATTTTAATATCATCACTTGATATATTTTGCCATATCGCACAGTCCTAATGTACTATATTCCTCTATTGTAAATTATTGGTTTCGTTTATTGGCTTTAATGAAATGTTTCCCAAATGAGGTGCAGCGATCCAACTTTCTCAGGCCTGATATTGATACAGACACCTTGGCTTTGGGTATCTACTGAAAAGAAGTTCCAGTACTATTATTAAATTAATAACCTTTATCACTGTAAAGAAGAGGCAACATTAGACTTAATTTAACATCATCCCTTAACTTTATTTTTTTTTAAAGGGACAAATGAAACGAATATGAAATGCTAAATTCATATTTATGACTAAAATCATTTTTAAAACTCTTGCAGTTTCCTTTAATTTGCAGTCATGATAGTTTCTTCTTACCCGGTTTCTAGTTTTATTGTGTGTGCACTGTATCGTATAAGGAGTGTAGCACACAAGAAGAAATTGTTGAGAAAACAATGGTAATAAAGTTCACAACAGCATATTAAGTTTTATTGCACTTATGTTAACAAGCAATAAAAAGCTATCCAAAAGCTGTTTAACCTGAGAGACAAAATACAAAGAGAGCGACAGAGCTGGTGAGGACTCGATTCAATTAAGATCTATTTGTGGTAAACTTAGAAAGTTACTAAAAACTAAGAAAACCTTGTTTTCTACTGCTGTTGCAAGAGTAAAATACCTCTGTTTTTTCACCATTTGCTGTTAACTTGCTCTATAAGTTAGCTCGTCTTATGTGTGGCACAGCAATCGTAAAAAAACCATCTAATTTAATTTAATTCTGTAGATCAGCCCATTAAATTAGCCATCATTACAAATAATAATTTAAGCTTTGGGATTCTGTTTTAGAAAGATCTTCCTTAGCATTCATGCTCCCTTGTTTGTTCCACTGGATTTTGATCTCTGCAATGTTTTCTTGGTATACCCCCTGTTCAGGACTCTCTTCTGGATCATCTAAAGACTGCAAATACACCACCACAGTCTCAAGTCTCTGAGGTTCAACCTGCAACTACAGACCCGGCCTCTAAGAATGACACAGCAGGCACATCCCTCCAGCCTCCAGAAAACCAGCTAGAAATATCTGAGAAGTATGTATAATATTACACTGATTTTTACATGGGTATATCTACATCCACATTGTGGACGATCTTCATAATATTTGAGGATGTTGAAGATGTCCCACTCCAGCCAGACAGCAGTGAAAACACACTTAAAGCTGTTTGGGAGCTCCTAGTGTTGCCTGACAATGAAGTAACGCTCGTTGTCTAACGATAAACTGTGAATTTAACTACTGTATTTCCAATTTAAAATCAAAATTAAAATAGCTGGCGCTGCTATTTATAAAAAAGAACACTTTGGAGTAATTTTACTGTAGCTACAGCTTTGCAGTGTTGCTAAAGAGGAAAGAATGAGGAGAATTTAAATGATTGTGATCATGTTGTGCTGACTGTGATGTATTTACTCAGTGAGATTGAAGGAAAGATGTGCAGTGACTCAGCAGGTGCTGCCCTGTCTGGAAAAGTTTCAAACAAAGATCCGACTGATCCACCGTCACAGCCCATAACACCGGTGAGGACATTCATACAGGAATAGTCATTCTCACTCATTAATAATGTTTTTTTGCTTGTGTTTTTTAATGAAATCTTGTGGCATTTGTGTCTGTTTAGGATGATGACACTCCAGCAGCAGAGCAGCCTCTGACAGGTAGCGTCAGTCAAGAGAATCAACACTCCTGCTCAGGTGAGTGACTAATAAACATTATCAGTGTGTGATAATCTATTCCCTACTGTTAACCTTGTGTTTAGACACCAGTAATGTCACTAAAATCAGGAAATAATGAGGGAAAAAAAACCCACTTTTTCTTTGAATCAACAGGTCCAACCTCAGTATACCCTGAATCCTCAGTCAGCTTGGAGAGGTCGGTAGTGTGTGTTTCTGAGTTAGGGGTTTGTATTTTCCTTTTTCCACTCTTTAAACACTGACATCTTTTACCTTTCATGTACCTTCCTTATAGCTCTTCTTCATCTTTGGTTTGTCTCGCTGGAGGAAAGACTGAATCTAATACCCAGCAGCTTTCTACCATGCCCTCCACATCATCCTCCTCTTCATATTCAAATACTCCACCACCTCTTTTTCCCTCCCCACTTTTTCACACGTACTTATCAGCTCAACAGTCGCACAGCACTTACCCTCCTGGATACCCACCTGCCACACCCATCTGGACTCTTCCAGCCCCCCAGGGTACCCCTATCCCATCCCTTTGCTCCTCTACTACCACCTCCTCCCCCATCCCTCGCCTCATTCCCCAGGAGTGGTACAAGTATCAGAGAAAGAAAAAAGAGAGGTCTGTACCTGCTTACAGCATTATGTTTATACTATTCTATAGATGTACATGATAAACTGAACATAAAATATATATTTTATATCTTTACATGTCACTTTTTGTCACTCAGGTCACCTCAAAGAGCATCTGGCTACAGACGCTCCTCTTCACATTCAAAGTCTTCCACAACCAAGGCCTCTTGCTCCTACTCTCACTCTTCAAGTCGCTCTGAGTCTCGCTCTCGCTCCAGAAGCAGATCAAGGTATTTTGTGGCCCTTTTACAGAAATGTTATTTACAGTATTTGGCATTTTGCTGTTTTGCTTCATCCTGAATTGAAAATCTTCAGGACTGACAGAAACTGACTTGTATACTAAAAACATGCAGGAAAAATACAGAGCAAAAAAAAACCAACAGCATTGTTATGTTTAAAAACCTGAAAATTCACATTACATTTGTGGAGTAAATAAATAATATAAAAACATTTAGTACAAATGTAGAGTAGTACAAATGTCATTAAAAAAAATAGTATGTACAGTATAAACCTAAGAGAACAGTAGGAATGATTTCCTCAAGCATTCTTTATGGACGTGGGGTTGAATTAGTTTGAGGGAAGAAGAGCTTCCCTGCTTCAGTAGTGTAGACTGGAGTGGGTGAGATGGGTTGTTTGTGGTGGAGAGCAGAAGACAATAGCAGTACCGCTCATGATGATGATGGAGATCTTCTATCAGTACCACAGGCTGGTAGAAGATCTCAGATCTCTTGTACTCTCTTCTACTTTGTCCGAAAGCTCTGATGAGCTTTCTGACAAAGTAGAGTCTGCTCATTCCCTTCCTGTTCACAGCATTACTCTTGGTCCTCCAGTCACGTCTGTCATTCAGGTAAATGCCAGAGTACCTGTAGCTGTCCATTGTTTCCACCTTCTAATACTCACACACACACAAACACTCCAACACATACCTCAGGGGTAACTTGGGGTTTAGTAACTTGCCCAAGGGTACAGACTGAAGGGGCCTTCTTGTTAGTGAGCGACCCACTCCTCCACAACCACCTAATAACACCCACCAACCAATAACCATGTATTTTCCATACAGTGAGAACTGTCTTGTGTTTTTCTTCTTCTTCTTTAGACACCGCTCTCCCTACTCTCATCAGCGAGACCTGCACACACGCTCTCGCCAGCCTAGTTCTTATACCTACGGTTATAAACGCTCGCGCTCACCTACACCGTCCTCGTCGTCTTCACCTCGAAGGGCTCGTCATTCCAGGTCCAAGTCTCTATCAGGCAGAAAGGACCGCCATCACAGTCGCCATCTTAGCAAGAAGTCATCTTCAAGCAGCAACCACTCCAGGAAGCGGGGAGAACGCTCAGGGAAGGAAGCGGCACGCTCTGAGGACAGTATTTCCAGAAACACGTGCACAAGTCAAGCAAACAGCCTGGAGCTGGACAGGGAGTGCTACCTACAGTGGAAGAATGAGTACAAAGAGTGGTATGAGAAATATTTCAGCAGCTATCACCAGCTCCACCAGCTGCCTGTTCCCCTACTCAGTCTTCCTCCTCCTCCTCCTCCCCCTCAGTGGGTGAGCACAGACAGAAGCAGAAATCAATCGCAAGCCAGCTTAAACTCTCGCTACCAACCACAAGATAGATGCCCTGTTGAGATGGATGGCTGCTCCCCCTCGTCGGAGTCATCCAGTGACAGTCGCTCTCCCCTATCTCACTCTTCAAGCGAGGGTCGCTCCACGCCGTCTCAGTCATGCAGTGACAGCAGTTCCTCTATGTCTTATAAGGCTAATGACAGCCGATCACCTCCATCTCAGTCATCCAGTGACGGTCGCTCCACGCCATCTGAAGACAGAGCTCAGCCAAGAGCATCTACTGAGAGGTGCAATGAGAAGTCAAGACATAAACAAGTCGCGCTTTCAAAGAGTAGCACGGAAATGAAACTGCAAGGACCGAGTACAGACAATAAGCCACTGAAAAAACTGGAGGAGTCGAGCCCACTGAAACATGAACAAAAGAAGAAGAAGAAACAACCTGAAGACAATGGACAGGAGACGTCGCCCCCTCATGCTGAAAGCTCTAGAGATGACAGCAGAAAGGACAAGAGGAAGCACAGCAGTGAACCAAAGGCCTGCAAGCATAGTACTCCAGTACAGAAAGATTCAGACCAAACTGTCCTGAAACAAGACCAACCTGAAAGAAAATTCATAGAAAGAAATTCAGAAGGAGAGGAATGCTGGAAAAGAGGCAAAGATTTAGACTTTAGTGATGGGAAGAGACAGCACAAAGCAAAACCCAACAAAGAGCTAGACGGGACGAGCAAAGAGCGAGAAAAAAACCCTGGAGGCAGCAGAACTACTGACTCTAGATCAGAGAAGAATAGGAAAAGAAAGAATGAGGATCTGGTGAAGAATGAAAGGGATGGTAGTCTTTCTGGTGAGATGCAAAGTGGCAAACACCTGAAAACGAAAACAGCAGAGAAGCCTGAAAACCGTCTTAGTGAATTCCTGAAACCACTTGACAAAGAGAAGCAAAAAACAGAGAAGAAGTCAGAGAAGAAAACATGGCCTCTGACAGCGAAAGACATCTGGGAGGAAGGGATGAAGGTGAAACCGCAGATGAAGATAAGCATCAACATCAACCTGGATGGCAAAAGGACAGAGGAGAACAATGGAAAACACGAGGTTACAGGGAAGGCGCAGGAAAACATCCATTACCCTGAAAATAGAGAAGAGGCACAGAGGGTCAACAGAGGTGAACTAAATGAAAAGGAATCCAGTAGAAACCAGGAAGACCGTTCTGAAGACAAACTGATACAAGGTGAGGGAGAAAAAAGGCTGACGTGGGACAAATTTACCTTCAGAGATGAGAAGGGAGCGATTGCAGGAGAGGAGGAAGACACCAGAGAAAGAAAAGACGATGAAGACGAGGGGGAAGTAGACTTATGGCACTGTGCGCTCACAGGAGTGGAGGAGAGTGAGACAGGAAAGGGGGAAGAAGAGAGTTTGAGAGATGACGACAAAGATCAAGAGATGGGAGACTCGCAGAAGGAGCAAGAAAACAGAGAAGCGTGGAAGGAGGAGCTAAAGGAAGGTGTCGAGATGATGACGAGGGAGGAAGGTACACTGAGGTTCAGCTCATCAAGGAGCAAAAATGAAGGCCACCAAGATGGACCTAACACCAAGCTGGGTGATGGCAGGTCAGAACATTACTGCTTTCATTTTTTTTCTCTCAACTGTTTTCATTTTAATCTTTGTAGCTGCATTTTCCAAGAAATGTTTAGATTAAATAATAATCTAATCTAATCTTATCTGATCTGATCTGATAATAAAATATGATTGCGTTTCTCAAAGTCTAGATCAAAGTACATTACCAGACCTTACCAAGTTGTTACAAGTTGTGGTGACATCGTCATGTCTTTTTTTCCTGTCTGAACACTGCTGAACCTAAACATGTGTATTCAGTTTAAACTGTTCCTAAACGAAGAACAACAGTATTTCCTTTCACTGGAAAAAGTGGAAGCAGGTAGAAAACCCATAATTTATCTGAACAGCCATTTAGATTACTATAGTTATTTTTTTTACATTAGACAATTAACAAGTAAATTAAGTTCAACACTGTTTTACCTCTAATATAAGAACATAATACCCTGGATTGGTCTTTAACAGTCAGGGAAATATTTTCCTATCAGAGCTGCACAGAATTTGCAGTCTTAATCATTTTATCTTTATTTTTCCCACCAGCTCGGCTGCTATTTGTTTATCACATCTTCACAGCAAGCACCTTGTCTAACATTCACATGCATTCTTGGATCTCAGATTTTCCTCACTGTTAAAATATGCTAGTTTAATTTTCCTCATGTCGTCAATTGAGTCACTGGCTTGTTACTCGAGTTAGTCTCTGCAGGGTGGCTGCTCACTGCTCCTAACACATAAAACACAGAACGTAATTTTCTCCGCAGGGATCTACAAAGACTAAAGAACATCCTAGGATGCAATTAAAGACTAAAGAGATCTAGTGTTGCAGCTGTGTATCTTCTTTTATTAGATTACCTGTGATGTTTAATCTTGTGCATGTGTGTTGGGCAGCCGTGAAGAAGAGAGTCGTCAGAGGAGGACAGGGGTAAAAACGTTGGAGAAATACACCCAAGAAAGATGGAAGGAGCTGGTACACGTTCAGGTGTGTATGTCAGCCCAGGTTATATAAGCATCCACCACCTAAGTTCATCCATCCATCCAATGTAGAACCCTACTAACTGCATGTCTTTGGACTGCGGGGGGAAGCCGGAGAACCGGAATACAAACTCATCATAGTGAGGCCCCGGCCAGATGGTGGATTCACATATAGGATCTTGGTATCAGGCAACCACTGTGCCACCATTCTGTCACTCAATTCAATTCAGTTTTATTCATATAGTGCTGAATGACAACAAGAGTTACCTCCAGGCACTTCATACTGTAAGGTAAAGACCCTACAATAGTAGAAAGAAAGCCCTAATTAGATAACCCCCTGTGAACAAGCACTCGGTGGCAGTGAAAAAAAAGAAACTCAAAAAGGAAAAACTCCCTTTTAACAGTCACCTGTTACAACCAGTTGTGAGTTAATGGAAGGAGACAGGACAACTGATTACATGAGGAAGAGTGCCAGAGATTAATATAACTAATGATGCTTAAGCTACTATGACTATGACTTACTAAGTCATGACATCTGAGTCACATTGTATTTTTACTTTTATTTCCCAGGCACCCCAATCAACATGGGAGAGAGATGATGAGGAGGATGAAGGAAAAGCCAGAGTTCACACTGACCATGTTTCTTTGACTCTGCCTCAACCGTCAGTGACCAACAAAGCCGAGGGTGATGAGGAACAGCAGGGAGAGAGGCGCAGGGAGAAAGAGAGAGACTCTGCTTGCTCCTGGTCACACAGAAGTGTGGCTCCCTCTAGTGGCAAAGACGGAGCTGTAAGCACCACATCTGCAGATGCAGGCAGGGAGACGAGGAGAGAGATGGACAGGCAGAGGAACAGAGAGAGGCAACAAGAGAGGAAAAGGTCAAAAGAACAAACAAGAGAGGACGGAAGCAGGAGAGACGGGGACAAAGAGCAAAAACGCAGTGCCTCTCTCCCCACCTCCTCTCAGTTTTACTCCTTCTCAACATCACACAATGCAGATAGGACAGATCTGCAATACGGGGGCAGCCAGGGTAGCAACAAGAGTTCATCCTGTCCCAGCAAGAAATTCACCAGTGCCAGAAACAGGGAAAGCAACACGATAAGCAAGGAACCCAACCTGCTTGAAAAAGATGCACAGAAAACACACAGAGACCCATCACTAAATCTCAGATACAAAGATAAAAACTACAGCCACTACCACAGTAACCACCAAGATTCATCAGGGAGTGATCGAAATAAAGACAGAGCTCCAGGGACACACCACTCCCACAGCCGGGGTAAAGGCAGAGACCTGCTCCCCTTTGAATCTCCTGGATACTCTCAAAGAGATTCCCCTCATTTGGGGTTAATGCAGAGAGAAGCTGGAAAAGAAGAGCGGAAACCAAACAAGGCTCAGAAATTCGTCAAAGAAGGCAAAGAGGGGAGAGAACATCGAGGGATGATGGCTGTGCAGGGAGGAGGTGCCTGGTGGGAGCATGAGGCTGATTATAAAGTGGATGGAGTAGAAAACTGGTTTGGTAGAGGGAGGGATCTGGAGGAAGGGGAGATGCTCAGCAGCCGAAGCAGCAGCGTCGGCTCGTCAGCGAGCCAGGGGAACAGCAAAGACGAAAAGAGGACAGAGAAGGAGAGGAAACAAAAAAGGCAGAAAAAAGAGAAAAGGCAGGCGACCCCGGAGCAGCCGCAGGACGGAGAGCTGAAGAAACACAAACACAAGAAGTCCAAGAAAAGAAGAGATGGCGCAGAAGCTAGCGGAGGAGAGGGGGCCGACAGGTGGAAACGAAAGGAAAACCACTGATCTCCACTCGGATGTGTCACCTCAACTCTAAAAATGAAGTTAAATTTACTTGAATGATGTTTTATTTTCTCTGACCAACAGGTGCCTGGATTTAGTTTTTTTGTTGTTGTTGTTGTTGTTACTTTTGTTAAATTTTTGCTCCAGGATACGTTTTGTATCACGTTAAGATCTTCATAATTCATTTATAGCATTCGCAATCCTCGTATAAAATTGTGAAGAAATGGCACTTTATACAAAATCAAAAAAAAATGAATGTGACTGAAATCACACGGCGAACCTTAACGCTCTTGAATTATTTTGACTTGAAGGATTTTTGCACTTGTTTACAACTTGCTCAGGACTGCCAGCAGTTACAATTCACATGAATCTGCTATGGATGGAAATCTTACATTTTGAATAGTCAGTCAATAATTTGCCTAGCCTTGCACAGGGGTGTGTTTGGATTACTGAGAAAAAGATTGTGAGCATTTAAAATGCACAGCCTACTGTGAATATTTAGGATTTAACCTCTGTGTTGTATTTTGTTTATTTATAATTTCTTTTATGTTTAATCTAAAAACTGCTGGATAGATGAATGATTTAGTAGAGGCAACTTTAGTTTTTCCTGTTTTGAGGGAAATAAATAATAATTTAAAAAAAATCTAAAATCTTGTGTTTCTGTCTGGGTGTCTGCTGGTACTACTAGTGAGCACAAGTGGTAACTCCAGGCTTAATATACAGTACATCTACTTCAATGCACTTTGGATTTGACTTTCTATTGCATCGTTACCTTAAAGCATTATTATTTTTGCAGCTAAATTCTATTATAATAGATCAAGCTACCAACCAACATATAATAAACAGCAGCTATTTATGTACTATTCTGAAAATCCTGCAGGCCAATGTCCCTCAATTTTATAATCCTGCTTAAATAGCTGAATAGCAGGTTGTATACTCGATGTAAAATATATTTAAAGTAGATACAGTAAACATTATGTGGAATGCCACTTTTCAGAGTTATGTGTTGACATCCTGATTTGGCTGAACCATGAATGCACTTCCTGAAACATCCCAAAGGAATTTTACGTGTCTTTCAGGGATTGAGATTTCAATTTGAGTTTCTGTGTTTTATTCAGTCTAATTTTATTCAGAATGAATTTTCATAATTCAGTTTACTCTTGATTATTTGAATTTTTTTGTTTTGTTTTATTAGTTTCAGTGTTTGCTTTAGTTTTTTTTTTTTTTCTTTTCTCAGAATAATATTACATGAAGAGCGTATGTGATAGACAAGATTTAGGAAAATAAGCACAATCGTTAGAATAAAAACTTAGTTTTAATAGTTTATTTAAACCATCCAAGCCTCGTCATGCAGGTTGTAATAACGTTTACCAAACAAATACTAAAACTAACATTTCCTCTGTATTTTTTTTATTTCAGATTATTTTCCAAGTTAATAAAACAATTTCAGTTTTAATATTTTTGAAAAGTCATCAGCCCCCATAGCTACACTGTCCGATGGCTAGTCCAGCTATGTTAACTTGTTAATCTTTCGCTGAAAAAATGTTTTCTGCGGTGCTGTCTTTCGTGCTTGGCTCTCCTACCTTTGCTAACATGATGCTCATAGTGCAGAAGCCGGTGCTGCATTCACTTACCCTCAGATATCTGAGCTTCACTGTGAAACCATAATCGTACATTTAATATTTCATTCAATTTTAGTGTTTTAGCTTCGGGGTGGCACCTGGGGTGGCCAGTCTGGTTGGGGGGGTGGCCTGTGCCCCCCTAGGCCACCCCGCTGGACACGCCACTGAACCCATCTCGTGTCCTGTGTCTTCTAAAGCTGTCTGTACTTTTACAGACAAAAGTTCATCAGCAAACAGTTGGCAGGCCTCTAATTATCAGGCTGTACTCAAGCACTTGAATTCAACCTAAAAACTGGGCTGTCATACAGAACCAAGTACCCTCCGCGGAAACTATAGCTAATGTCACAACTGGATCTGATGAGACAGCTATGATTTCTGGACTCGAAGTAAATAATCCTGAATCAATTTATACAACATCAGTTTGTTTGTTTTGCTTTCATAACAAATAGTTTGAGCCATAAAAAAGAAAGTATCATCAAGAGAAAGACAATAAGCTGCCTAGTTTGTTCGAAAGACACCGCAGTATAATATTATATCACATTTTTTATCTGTGTAATGCTTGTGTAAGTGAAAACCTGTCCGGCTACCTTGATCAGATTTTTACTGCACTACAAACTTCTAGTATGATTAAAAAGAACAAAGAAAGCACAATGAATATAAACAGAATATAATGCTTTTCACTTAAAAGTAAATACTGCCCAGAGAGTGAACTACTGTGGTGGAGTGCTTCTGGTTTACGATATAATTTACACGTGAGCCTTGAATTCCAGTTTATGAAATGGCTCTTGCTGATCATGCAAATACCTCTGCCCTGTCCTCACTTTCTTATATCTTTGTTCCATGAAGTTGGGACATATTAATGATATTTTTTCCTGTAAAATTCAGTAACTCTTCCTTTAGCTAACAGTTCCAATGTGTGTCAAAGTGTACAGGTCCTTCTCAAAAAATTTGCATATTGTGATCAAGTTCATTATTTTCTGTAATGTACTGATAAACATTAGACTTTCATATATTTTAGATTCATTACACACAACTGAAGTAGTTCAAGCCTTTCATTGTTTTAATATTGATGATTTTGGCATACAACTCATGAAAACCCAAAATTCCTATCTCAAAAATTTAGCATATCATGAAAAGGTTCTCTAAACGAGCTATTAACCTAATCATCTGAATCAACGAATTAACTCTAAACACCTGCAATCATAGAATGATTACAATATTGAAAAGAACAAATGCCTGAATCCTAAATTGTGGATATCCTATTGTTGTGATCTAAAATGTAACACTAAATGTGATTAAAACACTAAAAATCTGGACTCCTGGGCTCAACGACTGGAAGGATCACCAGCCCGAGGAAAACACAAAATACACATGACCCCGTGACAAAGACAATTCATTCTTGAATGAAGACATTGATCTGACTTTTTAAAATTTTGCCAATTGTTTATTATTAATTTGGGAAATAGAAAGTGTGTGTGTGTGTGTGTGGGGGGGGGGGGGGGGTTGTAAAGAAGAAGGGAAAGGAAAGGGATAGAAAGAAGGAAAGAGATAGAGGAGAGAAAACCCCAACAATCCCCTCTGAGCAAGCACTAGGTGCGACAGTGGATAGGAAAAACTCCCTATAAAGGAAGAAACCTATGACAGAATCAGGCTCTAGAGGGGGCAGTCAACTGTCGGGACTGGTTGGGGGGTGAGGGTGAAAGAGGGGGGGGGGGGGAGAGATGGGACAGGTGTTAGGAGTTAAAGGGAGATTGGTGAGGGAGAGGTGTCAGGAGAGAAAGGGAGAGGAGAGGTGAAAATTAAGATGGAACAGAGGTGGAGGAAGACGAGGTGACATCAGCAGTAGAAAAAGTAGAAAAAGAAGAAAAAGCAGGAGTGTTCCTCCTCCAGAAGAAGCGGAAGCGTTTTTTCTTCTTTTCCACGAGCTTTTCCACGAGCACTTTTTTCTCTAGGATGAGGGTTCTCAGCTGATCGATTGTCTCTGCATTCTCCTGCTCAAGTTTCTTGCATGTTTTTTCCACTTCTTCTAATTTGGCTTGTTTGTCTTCAAGCCTTTCTTCAAGCCTAACCCTCTCAAAGTCCTGAAGAATTTCTTTGTCTTCTTTCTGCTTTATCTCCTGTTGTTCTTGGTCTTGAAGCAGCTCTTGATATTTGTGCAGTGTTTCATCAAGCTTTGCCTGCAGCGCTCCGTATTGTTCCTGCACACCTTGCATGTCTCTCTGGTTAATGTCCAGTTTGTCTTTCTCTTCAAGGATTTCTTTATTCTTTTGCAGAGCTTCATCAAGCATTACTTGCAAGCCTTCGTTGTGTTTCTCGATGTTCTGAAGCTTGCAATCCAGATGTTTCTGTTTCATGTCTTGCTGTTCTTTCTCTTGAAGGAAATCTTTATTTCTCTGCAGAGCTTTATCAAGCTTTATTTTCTGCGCTGTGTATTTTTCCTGCACGTCTTCAAGCTTGCAGTCCATTTGTTTCTGTTTAATTTCTTGTTGCTTTTGTTCTTGAAGCAACTCCTTATTTTTGTTCAGTGTTTTATCAAGCTTTACCTGAAGCGCTTTGTATTTTTCCTCCATGCCTTGGAGTTTGTTCTGCTTCATGTCCTGTTGATCTTTTTCATGGAGGAGCTCTTTATTTTTTTGGAGAGCTTCATTAAGCTTGATTTGCAAGCCTTTGTTGTGTTTCTCCATGTCCTGAAGCTTGAAATCCATTTCCTTCTGTTTTATCTCCTGTAGCCTTTTTTCTTGAAGAAAGTCTTCCTTTGTGTGCGGTCTTTCATCAAGCTTTACCTGCAGCGCTCCTTTTTTCTCCTCCATTTCTTGGAGTTGGCACTGCATGTCTCTCTGGTTTATTTTCAGGTGTTCGTTCTCTTCAAGGATTTCTTTATTCTTTTGCAGAGCTTCATCAAGCATTACTTGCAAGCCTTCGTTGTGTTTCTCGATGTTCTGAAGCTTGCAATCCAGATGTTTCTGTTTCATGTCTTGCTGTTCTTTCTCTTGAAGGAAATCTTTATTTCTCTGCAGAGCTTTATCAAGCTTTATTTTCTGCGCTGTGTATTTTTCCTGCACGTCTTCAAGCTTGCAGTCCATTTGTTTCTGTTTAATTTCTTGTTGCTTTTGTTCTTGAAGCAACTCCTTATTTTTGTTCAGTGTTTTATCAAGCTTTACCTGAAGCGCTTTGTATTTTTCCTCCATGCCTTGGAGTTTGTTCTGCTTCATGTCCTGTTGATCTTTTTCATGGAGGAGCTCTTTATTTTTTTGCAGAGCTTCATTAAGCTTGATTTGCAAGCCTTTGTTGTGTTTCTCCATGTCCTGAAGCTTGAAATCCATTTCCTTCTGTTTTATCTCCTGTAGCCTTTTTTCTTGAAGAAAGTCTTCCTTTGTGTGCGGGCTTTCATCAAGCTTTATCTGCAGCGCTCTGTATTTCTCCTCCATTTCTTGGAGTTGGCACTGCAAGTCTCTCTGGTTTATTTTCAGGTGTTCGTTCTCTTCAAGGATTTCTTTATTTTTTTTTATCTGAGACATGTTTGAATCTGTAAACTGTCACTCTCAAAAGGATCCAAATGTTTTAAAAGATTTCTCTGGCGAATGTTTGAACGCTACGAACATAAATGCTGCGAATAACGGACTAAAAGTGGTTGTGTCTCACCCCTGTTTAAGGATTCTTTAGGATCAAAGGACAAAGTGGTCATAAGATTCTAAACGTGTCATAGTTGCCATGGCGGCAGTTTAGTTTCCTTTTTGCATTTGAAAATAAACACTGGGCTGATTTTAACACCATTACAAGAAGTGTTGTTAATCATTCTTTTTAAATCATAATCAGGTTACCACAAATTGTTTTTTAATTTAGTAGAACTCAAAATGTTTGTCAGTGGGTAAACAATTCATAATGCACCTTCAGGAACATCAAGTTATTCTTAGTACAGCATACTTGCAATGAATAAGTTGTCTTAACAGTCATCTTAAGTAAACTTTACTCAATTTATTTTGGAGGTAACGAGTTTGCATAGTTTTTTGAGTTCTGGGAACTAATTAGATTTTACAGTGCAGTAGTTTGAACATTTGTAATAACATTTCTGCACACTGGAACAAACCTGTCTCCTTTTCTAGAACTGTTGCTAACACTTATGAGATGAAAATGAATCTTCCATCATGAAGATAGAGAGTGACAAATGTTACTTTTCTTTTTTTCTTTATATCTAAACTTTAAAAACAAAAAACTGTTGAAATTACCTGGACTGCCTCAGCCCAGGTGATGTTAGTTCTTCCAAAAGGAAGAACTAACTGGTGTTATGTGTCAAATTAACTGACATGTTAGCTGGTGGAGTACCCAGTGTATATATATATATATATATATATATATATATATATATATATATATCATCTCTTTTTTATAATAAATAATCAAAAACTTTATTTAAACTAAGATTTTAAAAATATGTGCAGTGATTGATGTGCTTTCAGGCACATGCTTCAATCCACACACAAATACAAAACGATCTGACCACACACCAACACTGTTTCACAAACTCTATAAAGCATTCACACTCCAACGGATGCATCAGAAAGCAACTTGGGATTACAATCTTGTCCAAGGATATTTCGCCTGCAGATTGGAGCAGCCAGGGATCAAACCAGAAAACTTTCTGATCAAAAGCTGACTTGTGCTAAATCCTGAACGGCAGCCACCCCATTTTAGCCAGCCAAGATTAAATGGCGCATTCTTTAATTACAGAGTTAGGGATTGTTACATGGAATTCAAAAGAAATGTTGAACCCATCCAGTGGCGTGTATAGAAAATTTTTGTTGGGGGGGCCAGGTAGGGGCATAGATTTGGAGAAGGGTGGCAGATGTAATTGGCAGATAATGTTAAAAACAATTCTACCAACCGTTAACCATAATTCAATAACCCTATAAACCTAATAACCGAATGCGCTTTTAACTCTTATTAGAATGAGATTTTAACCACTACGGTGCAAAGTTGTTAGATACTGCGTTGATAAAGTACAAGAGATACAATCAGTCAGTGTTTATTCAGCAGTCAAGGACATCAATATTTGCATAGTATTTTTACTGACGTGTAGTGCACATGTGTTTCAGGAAAAAACATTTTTGAATATTAAAATACGAACATTTTTAACATACAATTGCCAAATTAGCCAATGCAAAACCAATGCCTATTAAAAAAAGAAGATAATCTTCTCACAAACTGGTGTTTGATTTTGAAACAGGAAAAAAGTGGGGAAACAAATGAAAAGACTAACATTTGAATGAAACCTGAAAGCAAGTAAATACTTTATATGCTGCCTTATGGTAAACTTTGGTAATATTGATGTATGAAGAACAACACTGGCTGATGATGAAATACAGTCAGCTGGCATGGTGACACTGCCAGTATTAACCTGCAGGGCTGGACTGGGACAAAAAATTGGGCATTTTCACTACAGACCGGCCCAACAGGTATTAAAGCCATAAAGCCTTTGAATGAAAACAAATGCTGTTGTGACAGTGATGTACACTGTCTTGTTGGTATATGTATGATTTCTATACATTTTACGTCAGATAAAAACTTCAGATAATTATTTAATAAAAGCTAGATATTTTAAATGAGAATAAGAAAGAAAAGTATGTCTTTGTGCCCCCCTCTCCCTGTTGATGCCCTACCTGGCCCCCTGGCAACACTTTGCTAGACCCGCCCCTGCACAGTTACCAGCTGTCAGCTACTTAGAAAAGGATCCTGGTGTTATTTGTCTCTCAGAAACAGTTCATAACTTCCCTTCAACTCATTCATGTCACCTAAAAGGTAAACCTGTTTCTCCATCACCTGTTCAGCTCTGATGATTCAGTAAGGACATCTCCTGGTTTCATCCTCATGTTTCCATCTCACCACATATCCAAACCGATATCATGACCAGCAGCTTTTATAGCTGTGGCTCCAGCAAACATCAGCTGATACTAGAAATTAATATTAAATAAATTCTAACAACAGCTGATCAAGCTTAAACGTGCTGCTGTTGTTTAGCGCGACATTCGCTAGTTTCCTGTTTCTGGCGCAAAGTGGGCGATAAATAAACAAGAGAGAAAAGCCGATCAGGTGATCATTGATCAGTTTCATGATTGAAGTAGCAACAGGGGAGGGAGGGGGAGAATGAGAGAAGAAGAGACAGCTGTGCAGCGTAAACACACAGAATAACTCCAGCTTTGTGTCTTTTTTCATTCTAGCTAAAGTACGGGACAAACTGCATCTCTTCTCAGCTCAATACCAAACGCATAATATTTTCTCTGAATGAGGGACCATTCCATTTTTATTTTTTTTTAATGTTTATTTATAAGATTTTAAGTTCAAAGTTACATAACGTCACACCAGACAAAGGACATAAGATTCAAAAACAATAACATTTAAGCACAGAAAAAAAAAGAAAAAACAGAAACCAAACACAACAAAAAAAAGACCCCAAACAGGAAAACAGGAAAGAAAAGGAAAAAAATAAAAACAAAATAAATAAATAAATAAAAATACACCAGTTAGCCAGTACAAATCAAAAGTTCAAAAGAAACACCAATGTCCAAAAAAGATGATCTTCTGTGTGAGTTTAGACAGGGCAACAGAGAGTTCACCAAGACCAGATGATGTGTGAAACATGTCCAGGAAGGAATCAGGGTCCGGCAGAGGTGCAGTTTCACACAAACACAAAGTGCAGTCAAATGGGTTAAAGTTTATGTTAAATTCCCATTAATATGATTGAGAAAAGGGCCCCAGATTTCGACAAACTTAAAATGGGTGTCAGCCAAACGATAACGAACCTCTTCAATATACAAACAAGCAATCATCTCACGTAGCCAAACCCTGAACAATGGAGGAGATGGTGATTTCCAGGCTCTAAGAATAAGTCTTTTAGCTACAATCATGCCAAACATTAAGGCTTTCTGAAGAGGACGTCTGAGTGCCAATGAGGTTAGGGAGCAGCCTAGCACTGCAAGTACACCATCCGGCTCTAATTTTAAGTCATAAATCCGGTTATACATATTAAATATCTCTGCCCAGAAACTCCTGAGTGTGGGGCAAGACCAGAAAAGGTGACCAACGGTTCCAATCATTGCTTTGCATCTGTCACACAAAGACGAAATAGACGGAAAAATGCTGCATAGCTTTGTTTTAGAAAAATGCAAATGATGAAGGACCTTGAACTGTATAAGTTGTAGTCTGGCATTAAAAGAGCATTCTTTAATCTTCTTCAACCCATTGGCCCACAAAGCATCCGATATGTCTACTTCCAAGTCCTTAACCCAAGCATCCTTGATGTGGTTAGTAGGTGGTATAAGTGTAAGAAGTGTAGTAAATTGGCTGATTAGATGATTGGAAGTGGGATTTTTAATCAAATAATCATAAAAGTCACTATGAGCAGGGGGCTTATCCAGATGGGTAAAAGAGTGTTTAACAAAATTCCTAATTTGTAAGTATCTAAATAAATGAGCAGAGGGGAGCATAAATTTTGATTGCAGCTGAGCAAATGAAGCAAAACAATTGTCGATGTAGAGATCCTTAATAGTGTGAAGACCTAATGCTGACCAATGCTTAAACACAGGGTCCATCAAGCCAGGTGAAAAAGAAAGGTTCTCAGTTATGGGAGCAAAAATGGATAGGTCTGGAAGGCACAAAGCACCCCTAACTTGCTTTAAGATCCTAAGAGAATGACCTAGGACAAAATCATTACTTAAAAGTTTAGTAGGTATGTTGGGCTTAGAAAACAGAATACCATCAAGTGATGTACCAAAAATTGATTTAGCATTGTGTGCCTCTATCAAAGGCCAAGAAGGACCGCCTCCCTTCTGAACAGCAGGAACAGCTGAAACACTGTTCCAGAAAACCCACGTTCTGGCATTGCAAGCCCAATAGTAGTGCCTGAAAACTGGGAGGCCTAATCCGCCCTCAGAGGAGGGTTTCTGCAAGTGTGCCTTTGAAATTCTATGGGGTTTATTTGCCCAGATGAAAGACAAAATGATAGAGTCGATAGTTTTAAAAAAAGGATGAGGTGAGAAAAATGGGTATGTTTTGGAAAAGATGAATAAATTTAGGAAGTACTACCATTTTAATAATATTGACACGTCCAATTAAAGAAAGTGGGAGAAGAGTCCATTTATCTATCTTAGCTTTAATACTATCAATAAGTATCTGAAAGTTCAATTTAAATAGCAGCTTACGGTTTCTGGGAATGTTAATACCTAGGTATTTAAAGTGACTGCTGGTGGTTTTAAAAGGTAAGCTATAGTGATGGGATTTCCGGCTCTTTTTAGAGATCCGGCTCTTTCGGTTCGGCTCACTAAAAAGAGCCGGCTCTTTCGGCTCCGAACTGGCTCTTCAGGTTGTTTTGTTGCTTTAATTAATTTATTATTAACAATAATATAAAATTATGCACAAAAGGAATTACTAACGTAAAAAAAAAGTGGTTTTATTTATATATGTTTATATATAAATATATGCGGTGGCCCCTAGAGACAAAACACGTACAAACTCCAAAACACATTTCTAGCATGAACTGAACTTCCAAAGCAGAGCTACTAGATCACTTAAATTAATTACACAATTGAAAGCATGTGTGTATTGTTTGTGTATATATACACAGGCACTCATATATATTCAAATAATTTTAAAAAAAAGTTCATTTACCTGTTACTACCACACACCAAATCCGGTCGTTGGTACTTGCTGGCTTGTGTAGCCACTAGGTAACAAAAGCTCAACACTGCGCCCAGCATCCTGGAGCGCTTCTGTTGTCTTTTGTACGTGTTTTGAGTTTTTACATGCTTCTGAGTTTTTACGTGCTTTGGAGTTTGTATGTGTTTGTACGTGCTTCGGAGTTTGTACGTGTTTGTACGTGATTTGAAGTTTGTATGTGCTTTGTCTCTAGGGGCAAAGCACATACAAAATGTAATAAATAAATCATATAATACAAAAATCAACTATTCACATTTCAAATTTTAACTATTTAAATTTTCAGCTTTTTCCTTTTACAAATTTAAAGTGAAACAACACAAAACACTGCAAACCACAACACAATTAAATATAAATTAAAATATGAAAACAAAAAGAAGATGCATATTCTCTGTCATATGGGCGCGCATGAATAAACTTTCTGAATCCTTTATCATCTGCAACCAAAAATAGTTGTGGATGATTACTATACCTTTCTAATGTGACGTTGTTGTCCCTGGTTCTCTTTCTCTTTCTCTCTCTCTCCCTCTGGCTCTGTTCCTGTGATACTGAGTGTAACTACCGCCCCTCCCCCCTCTGCCCAGCGTAAAGCACAAGGCTCGTGTGCGGAGTGAAGCGGAAAAAGTGCGAGAGAGAGGGTGAGAGAGAGGGTGAGAGAAAGAAAGAAAAAAACACGTGACGGCTCGCGATAAGGAGCCGGCTCGCGTCGTTCACGTCAAAGAGCCGGCTCTAAGAGCCATTTCGTTCGCGAACAACCCATCACTAGTAAGCTAGAGATGAAGCTAGAGTCGAGCCCATCTGCCAATGGCATAAAAATGGACTTGTCCCAATTAATTGTGAAACCAGAGAGTTGTCCAAATTTGTTAATGAGATGAAGCAGGGGAGGCAAAGAGAGCCTGGCATCAGACAGTGTTAGAGCCACATCATCTGCATATAGAGTTATAGTGGATTTGACAGGACCACAGGATATACCTACAATATCAGAGCTGCTTCTAACTGCAATGGCCAGAGGCTCCATAGCTAGAACAAAGAGCAGTGGAGATAAACAGCAACCCTGCCTAGTCCCCCGGTGGAGTAGAAACGGATGTGATCTATCAAAATTTGTCAGTACCGATGATCTTGGCCGTGCATAAAGCATACGTACCAAAGTTGTAAAATTACTACCAAAGCCAAATTTCTCAAGTGCAGCAAACAGGTACTTCCACTCAATTTGATCGAAAGCTTGTTGTGCATCTAATGAAATAACAGCTGAATTTGGAGAGTTTGTTCCATACAATTCAATAGACGACGGGTATTAGAGAAAGCAAATCTGTCTGGGATAAACCCAGTTTGATCGTGTTGAATTAAAGTGCCCAAAACTTTATTAAGGCGTGAAGACAAGACTTTTGCAATGATTTTTTGATCACAGTTTAATAAACTAAGTGGGCGATATGAAGTCACATTGGTGGGGTCTCTGTCCTTCTTAGGGAGAAGACAAATGTGGGCATCATATATGCTATCAGGGAAAGAGCCCCGTGCAATAGAGCAGTTCACCATTCTGAGTAAAAGTGGAGCGATTATATCAATATGGGCTTTATAAAATTCTATGTTGAACCCATCCGGTCCGCAGGCTTTACCGCTAGGGAAAAAAAGGATAGCAGCTTTGACTTCTGTGATGCTGAAGTCAGCTTCAAGTGCTTGGGTGGCAGATTCCGTAAGGGTTGGAATACTCAGAGAGTTAAGAAAGCTAAAAAGCTCAAAGTCAGTGGCGTTCGATTTAGAAGAGTATCGTGTGCTGAAAAACTCAACAAATCTGTCATTAATCATCTTAGGATCAGTAATTAATTCACCGGTAGAGGAGGCAATTTTGTGTATGGTGCGATGGGCTTGCACATCTTTTAATTGTCTGGCAAGTAATTTATGGGGTTTATCTTCCAACTCAAAGTGTCTTTGTTTCTCTTTAATAATATCGCTACCGACTTGGGTTCCCAAAATATGATTGTATTCGAGTTTTAGTTTTAGAATAGCATTAGATATGGCCTCAGTATCAGATTGGCGAAGTGCCTCCTCTAATGTTGATAATTCAGACTCAATTTGGGACAGACGATTTAATCTAGTTCTTTTCAAAAATGTTTGAAAGGAGATGATCTTGTCACGCAATACTGCCTTAAAAGATTCCCAAAGAAAATCAGAGACCTCACCATTGTCGTTATGTTTTAAGAAATCTGAAATCTCAGTGGAAACATAAGTGGAGAAAGTTTTGTCTGACAGAAGGGTAGAATTGAATTTCCCATTGAAAATTCGAGGCTGTAAATTAAAATCTATTTTCATGGTAAGTGGGGCATGATCAGAAATCACGATTTGATGATAAGCAGAGCTGATAATACTGGGTAATAGTCTAGAATCTGTAACAAAGTAATCTATTCTGGTAAAGCTACGATGTACAGGTGAAAAAAAGGAATATTGCCTGTCATTTGGATGCTGAAGCCTCCAAACGTATACCATGTTGAGTGATTTTACCAGATTGTTCAAAACTGCCGTGGATCTAGTAGTGGGGGCTGTTTTTGTAGACGATCTATCAGAAACAGGATCAAAATAGCAGTTAAAATCGTCACCAATTATTATATTAGACATATTATAGACCATTCCATTTTTTAAGGAGCCGTTGGCAACTCTACTAACTAACCTTATGAATAAAATAAACTTCACTATCAGTAACATCATAGCAACCTAACAGCTGTATAGAAACTCCGTCATGCTAGCTCACGCAGTATGAGTTATTGTAACTGACTGTAAAAAGTCAGCACAACGAAAATAAACTCCACCTAAACTTGGTTTATATCTGACCCAGATAGACTGCAGGTCATAACTTCTTACCTGAAGTTCAGTTCACCTGATAGTCGGACCAGCGGCTGCCTCGGGTCTCTCCTCCTCCTGCCTCCCCTTCCCTCATCCACCTGTTGCCTCTGTGGAAGCTCCGCCATAGCCACCACCAAACAACTGAGTTATTTTTACAAATCGGCCAGCATCTGGCCAATCCACCACCTCTCATTGTTCATGCCGTTACTAAATAAATAAATAAATAAATAAGTCATCAGCCCACCGTGCAAATGTCCGATGGCTAGTCCAGCTATGTTAACTTGTTAATCTTTCGCTGAAAAAATGTTTTCTGCGGTGCTGTCTTTCGTGCTTGGCTCTCCTACCTTTGCTAACATGATGCTCATAGTGCAGAAGCCGGTGCTGCATTCACTTACCCTCAGATATCTGAGCTTCACTGTGAAACCATAATCGTACATTTAATATTTCATTCAATTTTAGTGTTTTAGCTTCGGGGTGGCACCTGGGGTGGCCAGTCTGGTTGGGGGGTGGCCTGTGCCCCCCTAGGCCACCCCGCTGGACACGCCACTGAACCCATCTCGTGTCCTGTGTCTTCTAAAGCTGTCTGTACTTTTACAGACAAAAGTTCATCAGCAAACAGTTGGCAGGCCTCTAATTATCAGGCTGTACTCAAGCACTTGAATTCAACCTAAAAACTGGGCTGTCATACAGAACCAAGTACCCTCCGCGGAAACTATAGCTAATGTCACAACTGGATCTGATGAGACAGCTATGATTTCTGGACTCGAAGTAAATAATCCTGAATCAATTTATACAACATCAGTTTGTTTGTTTTGCTTTCATAACAAATAGTTTGAGCCATAAAAAAAAATAAAAAAGAAAGTATCATCAAGAGAAAGACAATAAGCTGCCTAGTTTGTTCGAAAGACACCGCAGTATAATATTATATCACATTTTTTATCTCTAGTTTTTCGTGTCCGGTTATTTACAAATGAATACTGTGTAATGCTTGTGTAAGTGAAAACCTGTCCGGCTACCTTGATCAGATTTTTACTGCACTACAAACTTCTAGTATGATTAAAAAGAACAAAGAAAGCACAATGAATATAAACAGAATATAATGCTTTTCACTTAAAAGTAAATACTGCCCAGAGAGTGAACTACTGTGGTGGAGTGGCTTCTGGTTTACAATATAATTTACACGTGAGCCTTGAATTCCAGTTTATGAAATGGCTCTTGCTGATCATGCAAATACCTCTGCCCTGTCCTCACTTTCTTATATCTTTGTTCCATGAAGTTGGGACATATTAATGATATTTTTTCCTGTAAAATTCAGTAACTCTTCCTTTAGCTAACAGTTCCAATGTGTGTCAAAGTGTACAGGTCCTTCTCAAAAAATTTGCATATTGTGATCAAGTTCATTATTTTCTGTAATGTACTGATAAACATTAGACTTTCATATATTTTAGATTCATTACACACAACTGAAGTAGTTCAAGCCTTTCATTGTTTTAATATTGATGATTTTGGCATACAGCTCATGAAAACCCAAAATTCCTATCTCAAAAATTTAGCATATCATGAAAAGGTTCTCTAAACGAGCTATTAACCTAATCATCTGAATCAACGAATTAACTCTAAACACCTGCAATCATAGAATGATTACAATATTGAAAAGAACAAATGCCTGAATCCTAAATTGTGGATATCCTATTGTTGTGATCTAAAATGTAACACTAAATGTGATTAAAACACTAAAAATCTGGACTCCTGGGCTCAACGACTGGAAGGATCACCAGCCCGAGGAAAACACAAAATACACATGACCCCGTGACAAAGACAATTCATTCTTGAATGAAGACATTGATCTGACTTTTTAAAATTTTGCCAATTGATTATTATTAATTTGGGAAATAGAAAGTGTGTGTGTGGGGGGGGGGGGGGGGGGGGGGGGTTGTAAAGAAGAAGGGAAAGGAAAGGGATAGAAAGAAGGAAAGAGATAGAGGAGAGAAACCCCAACAATCCCCTCTGAGCAAGCACTAGGTGCGACAGTGGGATAGGAAAAACTCCCTATAAAGGAAGAAACCTATGACAGAACCAGGCTCTAGAGGGGGCAGTCAACTGTCGGGACTGGTTGGGGGGTGAGGGTGAAAAGAGAGGGGGGGGGGAGATGGGACAGGTGCTAGGAGTTAAAGGGAGATTGGTGAGGGAGAGGTGTCAGGAGAGAAAGGGAGAGGAGAGGTGAAAATTAAGATGGAACAGAGGTGGAGGAAGACGAGGTGACATCAGCAGTAGAAAAAGTAGAAAAAGAAGAAAAAGCAGGAGTGTTCCTCCTCCAGAAGAAGCGGAAGCGTTTTTTCTTCTTTTCCACAAGCTTTTCCACGAGCACTTTTTTCTCTAGGATGAGAGTTCTCAGCTGATCGATTGTCTCTGCATTCTCCTGCTCAAGTTTCTTGCATGTTTTCTCCACTTCTTCTAATTTGGCTTGTTTGTCTTCAAGCCTTTCTTTCATGTCCAGATTTTCCTTCTCTTCAAGGATTTCTTTATTCTTTTGCAGAGCTTCATCAAGCATTACTTGCAAGCCTTTGTTGTGTTTCTCGATGTTCTGAAGCTTGCAATCCATTTCCTTCTGTTTTATCTCCTGTAGCCTTTTTTCTTGAAGAAAGTCTTCCTTTGTGTGCGGCCTTTCATCAAGCTTTACCTGCAGCGCTCTGTTTTTCTCCTCCATTTCTTGGAGTTGGCACTGCATGTCTCTCTGGTTAATGTCCAGTTTGTATTTCTCTTCAAGGATTTCTTTATTCTTTTGCAGAGCTTCATCAAGCATTACTTGCAAGCCTTCGTTGTGTTTCTCGATGTCCTGAAGCTTGCAATCCAGATGTTTCTGTTTCATGTCTTGCTGTTCTTTCTCTTGAAGGAAATCTTTATTTCTCTGCAGAGCTTTATCAAGCTTTATTTTCTGCGCTGTGTATTTTTCCTGCACGTCTTCAAGCTTGCAGTCCATTTGTTTCTGTTTAATTTCTTGTTGCTTTTGTTCTTGAAGCAACTCCTTATTTTTATTCAGTGTTTTATCAAGCTTTACCTGAAGCGCTTTGTATTTTTCCTCCATGCCTTGGAGTTTGTTCTGCTTCATGTCCTGTTGATCTTTTTCATGGAGGAGCTCTTTATTTTTTTGCAGAGCTTCATTAAGCTTGATTTGCAAGCCTTTGTTGTGTTTCTCCATGTCCTGAAGCTTGAAATCCATTTCCTTCTGTTTTATCTCCTGTAGCCTTTTTTCTTGAAGAAAGTCTTCCTTTGTGTGCGGGCTTTCATCAAGCTTTATCTGCAGCGCTCTGTATTTCTCCTCCATTTCTTGGAGTTGGCACTGCAAGTCTCTCTGGTTTATTTTCAGGTGTTCGTTCTCTTCAAGGATTTCTTTATTTTTTTTTATCTGAGACATGTTTGAATCTGTAAACTGTCACTCTCAAAAGAATCCAAATGTTTTAAAAGATTTCTCTGGCGAATGTTTGAACGCTACGAACATAAATGCTGCGAATAACGGACTAAAAGTGGTTGTGTCTCACCCCTGTTTTAAGGATTCTTTAGGATCAAAGGATCAAAGGACAAAGTGGTCATAAGATTCTAAACGTGTCATAGTTGCCATGGCGGCAGTTTAGTTTCCTTTTTGCATTTGAAAATAAACACTGGGCTGATTTTAACACCATTACAAGAAGTGTTGTTAATCATTCTTTTTAAATCATAATCAGGTTACCACAAATTGTTTTTTAATTTAGTAGAACTCAAAATGTTTGTCAGTGGGTAAACAATTCATAATGCACCTTCAGGAACATCAAGTTATTCTTAGTATAGCATACTTGCAATGAATAAGTTGTCTTAACAGTCATCTTAAGTAAACTTTACTCAATTTTTTTGGAGGTAACGAGTTTGCATAGTTTTTTGAGTTCTGGGAACTAATTAGATTTTACAGTGCAGTAGTTTGAACATTTGTAATAACATTTCTGCACACTGGAACAAACCTGTCTCCTTTTCTAGAACTGTTGCTAACACTTATGAGATGAAAATGAATCTTCCATCATGAAGATAGAGAGTGACAAATGTTACTTTTCTTTTTTTCTTTATATCTAAACTTTAAAAACAAAAAACTGTTGAAATTACCTGGACTGCCTCAGCCCAGGTGATGTTAGTTCTTCCAAAAGGAAGTTAGTTCTTCCAAAAGGAAGAACTAACTGGTGTTATGTGTCAAATTAACTGACATGTTAGCTGGTGGAGTACCCAGTATATATATATATATATATATATATATATATATATATATATATATATATATATATTATATATATATATATATATATATATATATATATATATATATATATATATCATCTCTTTTTTATAATAAATAATCAAAAACTTTATTTAAACTAAGATTTTAAAAATATGTGCAGTGATCGATGTGCTTTCAGGCACATGCTTCAATCCACACACAAATACAAAACGATCTGACCACACACCAACACTGTTTCACAAACTCTATAAAGCATTCACACTCCAACGGATGCATCAGAAAGCAACTTGGGATTACAATCTTGTCCAAGGATATTTCGCCTGCAGATTGGAGCAGCCAGGGATCAAACCAGAAAACGTTCTGATCAAAAGCTGACTTGTGCTAAATCCTGAACGGCAGCCACCCCATTTTAGCCAGCCAAGATTAAATGGCGCGTTCTTTAATTACAGAGTTAGGGATTGTTACATGGAACTCAAAAGAAATGTTGAACCCATCCAGTGGCGTGTCTAGAAAATTTTTGTTGGGGGGGCCAGGTAGGGGCATAGATTTGGAGAAGGGTGGCAGATGTAATTGGCAGATAATGTTAAAAACAATTCTACCAACCGTTAACCATAATTCAATAACCCTATAAACCTAATAACCGAATGCGCTTTTAACTCTTATTAGAATGAGATTTTAACCACTACGGTGCAAAGTTGTTAGATACTGCGTTGATAAAGTACAAGAGATACAATCAGTCAGTGTTTATTCAGCAGTCAAGGACATCAATATTTGCATAGTATTTTTACTGACGTGTAGTGCACATGTGTTTCAGGAAAAAACATTTTTGAATATTAAAATACGAACATTTTTAACATACAATTGCCAAATTAGCCAATGCAAAACCAATGCCTATTAAAAAAAGAAGATAATCTTCTCACAAACTGGTGTTTGATTTTGAAACAGGAAAAAAGTGGGGAAACAAATGAAAAGACTAACATTTGAATGAAACCTGAAAGCAAGTAAATACTTTATATGCTGCCTTATGGTAAACTTTGGTAATATTGATGTATGAAGAACAACACTGGCTGATGATGAAATACAGTCAGCTGGCATGGTGACACTGCCAGTATTAACCTGCAGGGCTGGACTGGGACAAAAAATTGGGCATTTTCACTACAGACCGGCCCAACAGGTATTAAAGCCATAAAGCCTTTGAATGAAAACAAATGCTGTTGTGACAGTGATGTACACTGTCTTGTTGGTATATGTATGATTTCTATACATTTTACGTCAGATAAAAACTTCAGATAATTATTTAATAAAAGTTAGATATTTTAAATGAGAATAAGAAAGAAAAGTATGTCTTTGTGCCCCCCTCTCCCTGTTGATGCCCTACCTGGCCCCCTGGCAACACTTTGCTAGACCCGCCCCTGCACAGTTACCAGCTGTCAGCTACTTAGAAAAGGATCCTGGTGTTATTTGTCTCTCAGAAACAGTTCATAACTTCCCTTCAACTCATTCATGTCACCTAAAAGGTAAACCTGTTTCTCCATCACCTGTTCAGCTCTGATGATTCAGTAAGGACATCTCCTGGTTTCATCCTCATGTTTCCATCTCACCACATATCCAAACCGATATCATGACCAGCAGCTTTTACAGCTGTGGCTCCAGCAAACATCAGCTGATACTAGAAATTAATATTAAATAAATTCTAACAACAGCTGATCAAGCTTAAACGTGCTGCTGTTGTTTAGCGCGACATTCGCTAGTTTCCTGTTTCTGGCGCAAAGTGGGCGATAAATAAACAAGAGAGAAAAGCCGATCAGGTGATCATTGATCAGTTTCATGATTGAAGTAGCAACAGGGGAGGGAGGGGGAGAATGAGAGAAGAAGAGACAGCTGTGCAGCGTAAACACACAGAATAACTCCAGCTTTGTGTCTTTTTTCATTCTAGCTAAAGTACGGGACAAACTGCGTCTCTTCTCAGCTCAATACCAAACGCATAATATTTTCTCTGAATGAGGGACCATTCCATTTTTATTTTTTTTTTAATGTTTATTTATAAGATTTTAAGTTCAAAGTTACATAACGTCACACCAGACAAAGGACATAAGATTCAAAAACAATAACATTTAAGCACAGAAAAAAAAAAGAAAAAACAGAAACCAAACACAACAAAAAAAAGACCCCAAACAGGAAAACAGGAAAGAAAAGGAAAAAAATAAAAACAAAATAAATAAATAAATAAAAATACACCAGTTAGCCAGTACAAATCAAAAGTTCAAAAGAAACACCAATGTCCAAAAAAGATGATCTTCTGTGTGAGTTTAGACAGGGCAACAGAGAGTTCACCAAGACCAGATGATGTGTGAAACATGTCCAGGAAGGAATCAGGGTCCGGCAGAGGTGCAGTTTCACACAAACACAAAGTGCAGTCAAATGGGTTAAAGTTTATGTTAAATTCCCATTAATATGATTGAGAAAAGGGCCCCAGATTTCGACAAACTTAAAATGGGTGTCAGCCAAACGATAACGAACCTCTTCAATATACAAACAAGCAATCATCTCACGTAGCCAAACCCTGAACAATGGAGGAGATGGTGATTTCCAGGCTCTAAGAATAAGTCTTTTAGCTACAATCATGCCAAACATTAAGGCTTTCTGAAGAGGACGTCTGAGTGCCAATGAGGTTAGGGAGCAGCCTAGCACTGCAAGTACACCATCCGGCTCTAATTTTAAGTCATAAATCCGGTTATACATATTAAATATCTCTGCCCAGAAACTCCTGAGTGTGGGGCAAGACCAGAAAAGGTGACCAACGGTTCCAATCATTGCTTTGCATCTGTCACACAAAGACGAAATAGACGGAAAAATGCTGCATAGCTTTGTTTTAGAAAAATGCAAATGATGAAGGACCTTGAACTGTATAAGTTGTAGTCTGGCATTAACAGAGCATTCTTTAATCTTCTTCAACCCATTGGCCCACAAAGCATCCGATATGTCTACTTCCAAGTCCTTAACCCAAGCATCCTTGATGTGGTTAGTAGGTGGTATAAGTGTAAGAAGTGTAGTAAATTGGCTGATTAGATGATTGGAAGTGGGATTTTTAATCAAATAATCATAAAAGTCACTATGAGCAGGGGGCTTATCCAGATGGGTAAAAGAGTGTTTAACAAAATTCCTAATTTGTAAGTATCTAAATAAATGAGCAGAGGGGAGCATAAATTTTGATTGCAGCTGAGCAAATGAAGCAAAACAATTGTCGATGTAGAGATCCGTTTGCCTTCTCTCACCCCAACCGGTCGCAGCAGATGGCCGCCCCTCCCTGAGCCGGGTTCTGCCGGAGGTTTCTTCCTGTTAAAAGGGAGTTTTTCCTTCCCACTGTCGCCAAAGTGCTTGCTCATAGGGGGTCATATGATTGTTGGGCTTTTCTCTCTGTATCTATGAAGCGCCTTGAGGCGACATTTGTTGTGATTTGGCGCTATATAAATGAAATTGAATTGAATTGAATTTTATTATTTGCTTCGAGCCCTGTGTACAGGAGCTGCATGCTAAAAGATCTTTTATTAAAAGGGTTGGCGTAATAAGCAAATGCTTCAGCCAATACCTTTTGATTAGCCTTGTCTCATGCTTTCTTGCTTTGTGGTAAATCTTTGTTCTGTCTTCACTGAGATATTTGAATGCTAATCAATAAACATATCAAATCAGAAATCAGAATAATAGTGTGAAGACCTAATGCTGACCAATGCTTAAACACAGGGTCCATCAAGCCAGGTGAAAAAGAAAGGTTCTCAGTTATGGGAGCAAAAATGGATAGGTCTGGAAGGCACAAAGCACCCCTAACTTGCTTTAAGATCCTAAGAGAATGACCTAGGACAAAATCATTACTTAAAAGTTTAGTAGGTATGTTGGGCTTAGAAAACAGAATACCATCAAGTGATGTACCAAAAATTGATTTAGCATTGTGTGCCTCTATCAAAGGCCAAGAAGGACCGCCTCCCTTCTGAACAGCAGGAACAGCTGAAACACTGTTCCAGAAAACCCACGTTCTGGCATTGCAAGCCCAATAGTAGTGCCTGAAAACTGGGAGGCCTAATCCGCCCTCAGAGGAGGGTTTCTGCAAGTGTGCCTTTGAAATTCTATGGGGTTTATTTGCCCAGATGAAAGACAAAATGATAGAGTCGATAGTTTTAAAAAAAGGATGAGGTGAGAAAAATGGGTATGTTTTGGAAAAGATGAATAAATTTAGGAAGTACTACCATTTTAATAATATTGACACGTCCAATTAAAGAAAGTGGGAGAAGAGTCCATTTATCTATCTTAGCTTTAATACTATCAATAAGTATCTGAAAGTTCAATTTAAATAGCAGCTTACGGTTTCTGGGAATGTTAATACCTAGGTATTTAAAGTGACTGCTGGTGGTTTTAAAAGGTAAGCTATAGTGATGGGATTTCCGGCTCTTTTTAGAGATCCGGCTCTTTCGGTTCGGCTCACTAAAAAGAGCCGGCTCTTTCGGCTCCGAACTGGCTCTTCAGGTTGTTTTGTTGCTTTAATTAATTTATTATTAACAATAATATAAAATTATGCACAAAAGGAATTACTAACGTAAAAAAAAAGTGATTTTATTTATATATGTTTATATATAAATATATGCGGTGGCCCCTAGAGACAAAACACGTACAAACTCCAAAACACATTTCTAGCATGAACTGAACTTCCAAAGCAGAGCTACTAGATCACTTAAATTAATTACACAATTGAAAGCATGTGTGTATTGTTTGTGTATATATACACAGGCACTCATATATATTCAAATAATTTTAAAAAAAAGTTCATTTACCTGTTACTACCACACACCAAATCCGGTCGTTGGTACTTGCTGGCTTGTGTAGCCACTAGGTAACAAAAGCTCAACACTGCGCCCAGCATCCTGGAGCGCTTCTGTTGTCTTTTGTACGTGTTTTGAGTTTTTACATGCTTCTGAGTTTTTACGTGCTTTGGAGTTTGTATGTGTTTGTACGTGCTTCGGAGTTTGTACGTGTTTGTACGTGATTTGAAGTTTGTATGTGCTTTGTCTCTAGGGGCAAAGCACATACAAAATGTAATAAATAAATCATATAATACAAAAAATCAACTATTCACATTTCAAATTTTAACTATTTAAATTTTCAGCTTTTTCCTTTTACAAATTTAAAGTGAAACAACACAAAACACTGCAAACCACAACACAATTAAATATAAATTAAAATATGAAAACAAAAAGAAGATGCATATTCTCTGTCATATGGGCGCGCATGAATAAACTTTCTGAATCCTTTATCATCTGCAACCAAAAATAGTTGTGGATGATTACTATACCTTTCTAATGTGACGTTGTTGTCCCTGGTTCTCTTTCTCTTTCTCTCTCTCTCCCTCTGGCTCTGTTCCTGTGATACTGAGTGTAACTACCCGCCCCTCCCCCCTCTGCCCAGCGTAAAGCACAAGGCTCGTGTGCGGAGTGAAGCGGAAAAAGTGCGAGAGAGAGGGTGAGAGAGAGGGTGAGAGAAAGAAAGAAAAAAACACGTGACGGCTCGCGATAAGGAGCCGGCTCGCGTCGTTCACGTCAAAGAGCCGGCTCTAAGAGCCATTTCGTTCGCGAACAACCCATCACTAGTAAGCTAGAGATGAAGCTAGAGTCGAGCCCATCTGCCAATGGCATAAAAATGGACTTGTCCCAATTAATTGTGAAACCAGAGAGTTGTCCAAATTTGTTAATGAGATGAAGCAGGGGAGGCAAAGAGAGCCTGGCATCAGACAGTGTTAGAGCCACATCATCTGCATATAGAGTTATAGTGGATTTGACAGGACCACAGGATATACCTACAATATCAGAGCTGCTTCTAACTGCAATGGCCAGAGGCTCCATAGCTAGAACAAAGAGCAGTGGAGATAAACAGCAACCCTGCCTAGTCCCCCGGTGGAGTAGAAACGGATGTGATCTATCAAAATTTGTCAGTACCGATGATCTTGGCCGTGCATAAAGCATACATACCAAAGTTGTAAAATTACTACCAAAGCCAAATTTCTCAAGTGCAGCAAACAGGTACTTCCACTCAATTTGATCGAAAGCTTGTTGTGCATCTAATGAAATAACAGCTGAATTTGGAGAGTTTGTTCCATACAATTCAATAGACGACGGGTATTAGAGAAAGCAAATCTGTCTGGGATAAACCCAGTTTGATCGTGTTGAATTAAAGTGCCCAAAACTTTATTAAGGCGTGAAGACAAGACTTTTGCAATGATTTTTTGATCACAGTTTAATAAACTAAGTGGGCGATATGAAGTCACATTGGTGGGGTCTCTGTCCTTCTTAGGGAGAAGACAAATGTGGGCATCATATATGCTATCAGGGAAAGAGCCCCGTGCAATAGAGCAGTTCACCATTCTGAGTAAAAGTGGAGCGATTATATCAATATGGGCTTTATAAAATTCTATGTTGAACCCATCCGGTCCGCAGGCTTTACCGCTAGGGAAAGAAAGGATAGCAGCTTTGACTTCTGTGATGCTGAAGTCAGCTTCAAGTGCTTGGGTGGCAGATTCCGTAAGGGTTGGAATACTCAGAGAGTTAAGAAAGCTAAAAAGCTCAAAGTCAGTGGCGTTCGATTTAGAAGAGTATCGTGTGCTGAAAAACTCAACAAATCTGTCATTAATCATCTTAGGATCAGTAATTAATTCACCGGTAGAGGAGGCAATTTTGTGTATGGTGCGATGGGCTTGCACATCTTTTAATTGTCTGGCAAGTAATTTATGGGGTTTATCTTCCAACTCAAAGTGTCTTTGTTTCTCTTTAATAATATCGCTACCGACTTGGGTTCCCAAAATATGATTGTATTCGAGTTTTAGTTTTAGAATAGCATTAGATATGGCCTCAGTATCAGATTGGCGAAGTGCCTCCTCTAATGTTGATAATTCAGACTCAATTTGGGACAGACGATTTAATCTAGTTCTTTTCGAAAATGTTTGAAAGGAGATGATCTTGTCACGCAATACTGCCTTAAAAGATTCCCAAAGAAAATCAGAGACCTCACCGTTGTCGTTATGTTTTAAGAAATCTGAAATCTCAGTGGAAACATAAGTGGAGAAAGTTTTGTCTGACAGAAGGGTAGAATTGAATTTCCCATTGAAAATTCGAGGCTGTAAATTAAAATCTATTTTCATGGTAAGTGGGGCATGATCAGAAATCACGATTTGATGATAAGCAGAGCTGATAATACTGGGTAATAGTCTAGAATCTGTAACAAAGTAATCTATTCTGGTAAAGCTACAATGTACAGGTGAAAAAAAGGAATATTGCCTGTCATTTGGATGCTGAAGCCTCCAAACGTATACCATGTTGAGTGATTTTACCAGATTGTTCAAAACTGCCGTGGATCTAGTAGTGGGGGCTGTTTTTGTAGACGATCTATCAGAAACAGGATCAAAATAGCAGTTAAAATCGTCACCAATTATTATATTAGACATATTATAGACCATTCCATTTTTTAAGGAGCCGTTGGCAACTCTACTAACTAACCTTATGAATAAAATAAACTTCACTATCAGTAACATCATAGCAACCGAACAGCTGTATAGAAACTCCGTCATGCTAGCTCACGCAGTATGAGTTATTGTAACTGACTGTAAAAAAGTCAGCACAACGAAAATAAACTCCACCTAAACTTGGTTTATATCTGACCCAGATAGACTGCAGGTCATAACTTCTTACCTGAAGTTCAGTTCACCTGATAGTCGGACCAGCGGCTGCCTCGGGTCTCTCCTCCTCCTGCCTCCCCTTCCCTCATCCACCTGTTGCCTCTGTGGAAGCTCCGCCATAGCCACCACCAAACAACTGAGTTATTTTTACAAATCGGCCAGCATCTGGCCAATCCACCACCTCTCATTGTTCATGCCGTTACTAAATAAATAAATAAATAAATAAGTCATCAGCCCACCGTGCAAATGTCCGATGGCTAGTCCAGCTATGTTAACTTGTTAATCTTTCGCTGAAAAAATGTTTTCTGCGGTGCTGTCTTTCGTGCTTGGCTCTCCTACCTTTGCTAACATGATGCTCATAGTGCAGAAGCCGGTGCTGCATTCACTTACCCTCAGATATCTGAGCTTCACTGTGAAACCATAATCGTACATTTAATATTTCATTCAATTTTAGTGTTTTAGCTTCGGGGTGGCACCTGGGGTGGCCAGTCTGGTTGGGGGGGTGGCCTGTGCCCCCCTAGGCCACCCCGCTGGACACGCCACTGAACCCATCTCGTGTCCTGTGTCTTCTAAAGCTGTCTGTACTTTTACAGACAAAAGTTCATCAGCAAACAGTTGGCAGGCCTCTAATTATCAGGCTGTACTCAAGCACTTGAATTCAACCTAAAAACTGGGCTGTCATACAGAACCAAGTACCCTCCGCGGAAACTATAGCTAATGTCACAACTGGATCTGATGAGACAGCTATGATTTCTGGACTCGAAGTAAATAATCCTGAATCAATTTATACAACATCAGTTTGTTTGTTTTGCTTTCATAACAAATAGTTTGAGCCATAAAAAAAAATAAAAAAGAAAGTATCATCAAGAGAAAGACAATAAGCTGCCTAGTTTGTTCGAAAGACACCGCAGTATAATATTATATCACATTTTTTATCTCTAGTTTTTCGTGTCCGGTTATTTACAAATGAATACTGTGTAATGCTTGTGTAAGTGAAAACCTGTCCGGCTACCTTGATCAGATTTTTACTGCACTACAAACTTCTAGTATGATTAAAAAGAACAAAGAAAGCACAATGAATATAAACAGAATATAATGCTTTTCACTTAAAAGTAAATACTGCCCAGAGAGTGAACTACTGTGGTGGAGTGCTTCTGGTTTACAATATAATTTACACGTGAGCCTTGAATTCCAGTTTATGAAATGGCTCTTGCTGATCATGCAAATACCTCTGCCCTGTCCTCACTTTCTTATATCTTTGTTCCATGAAGTTGGGACATATTAATGATATTTTTTCCTGTAAAATTCAGTAACTCTTCCTTTAGCTAACAGTTCCAATGTGTGTCAAAGTGTACAGGTCCTTCTCAAAAAATTTGCATATTGTGATCAAGTTCATTATTTTCTGTAATGTACTGATAAACATTAGACTTTCATATATTTTAGATTCATTACACACAACTGAAGTAGTTCAAGTTTCATTGTTTTAATATTGATGATTTTGGCATACAGCTCATGAAACCCAAAATTCCTATCTCAAAAATTTAGCATATCATGAAAAGGTTCTCTAAACGAGCTATTAACCTAATCATCTGAATCAACGAATTAACTCTAAACACCTGCAATCATAGAATGATTACAATATTGAAAAGAACAAATGCCTGAATCCTAAATTGTGGATATCCTATTGTTGTGATCTAAAATGTAACACTAAATGTGATTAAAACACTAAAAATCTGGACTCCTGGGCTCAACGACTGGAAGGATCACCAGCCCGAGGAAAACACAAAATACACATGACCCCGTGACAAAGACAATTCATTCTTGAATGAAGACATTGATCTGACTTTTTAAAATTTTGCCAATTGATTATTATTAATTTGGGAAATAGAAAGTGTGTGTGTGTGGGGGGGGGGGGGGGGGGGGGGGTTGTAAAGAAGAAGGGAAAGGAAAGGGATAGAAAGAAGGAAAGAGATAGAGGAGAGAAAACCCCAACAATCCCCTCTGAGCAAGCACTAGGTGCGACAGTGGATAGGAAAAACTCCCTATAAAGGAAGAAACCTATGACAGAACCAGGCTCTAGAGGGGGCAGTCAACTGTCGGGACTGGTTGGGGGGTGAGGGTGAAAAGAGAGGGTGGGGGGGGAGAGATGGGACAGGTGTTAAAAGGGAGATTGGTGAGGGAGAGGTGTCAGGAGAGAAAGGGAGAGAAAGGGAGAGGAGAGGTGAAAATTAAGATGGAACAGAGGTGGAGGAAGACGAGGTGACATCAGCAGTAGAAAAAGTAGAAAAAGAAGAAAAAGCAGGAGTGTTCCTCCTCCAGAAGAAGCGGAAGCGTTTTTTCTTCTTTTCCACGAGCTTTTCCACGAGCACTTTTTTCTCTAGGATGAGGGTTCTCAGCTGATCGATTGTCTCTGCATTCTCCTGCTCAAGTTTCTTGCATGTTTTTTTCCACTTCTTCTAATTTGGCTTGTTTGTCTTCAAGCCTTTCTTCAAGCCTAACCCTCTCAAAGTCCTGAAGAATTTCTTTGTCTTCTTTCTGCTTTATCTCCTGTTGTTCTTGGTCTTGAAGCAGCTCTTGATATTTGTGCAGTGTTTCATCAAGCTTTGCCTGCAGCGCTCCGTATTGTTCCTGCACACCTTGCATGTCTCTCTGGTTAATGTCCAGTTTGTCTTTCTCTTCAAGGATTTCTTTATTCTTTTGCAGAGCTTCATCAAGCATTACTTGCAAGCCTTCGTTGTGTTTCTCGATGTTCTGAAGCTTGCAATCCAGATGTTTCTGTTTCATGTCTTGCTGTTCTTTCTCTTGAAGGAAATCTTTATTTCTCTGCAGAGCTTTATCAAGCTTTATTTTCTGTGCTGTGTATTTTTCCTGCACGTCTTCAAGCTTGCAGTCCATCTGTTTTTGTTTAATTTCTTGTTGCTTTTGTTCTTGAAGCAACTCCTTATTTTTGTTCAGTGTTTTATCAAGCTTTACCTGAAGCGCTTTGTATTTTTCCTCCATGCCTTGGAGTTTGTTCTGCTTCATGTCCTGTTGATCTTTTTCATGGAGGAGCTCTTTATTTTTTTGGAGAGCTTCATTAAGCTTTATTTGCAAGCCTTTGTTGTGTTTCTCCATGTCCTGAAGCTTGAAATCCATTTCCTTCTGTTTTATCTCCTGTAGCCTTTTTTCTTGAAGAAAGTCTTCCTTTGTGTGCGGTCTTTCATCAAGCTTTACCTGCAGCGCTCTGTTTTTCTCCTCCATTTCTTGGAGTTGGCACTGCATGTCTCTCTGGTTAATGTCCAGTTTGTCTTTCTCTTCAAGGATTTCTTTATTCTTTTGCAGAGCTTCATCAAGCATTACTTGCAAGCCTTCGTTGTGTTTCTGGATGTCCTGAAGCTTGCAATCCAGATGTTTCTGTTTCATGTCTTGCTGTTCTTTCTCTTGAAGGAAATCTTTATTTCTCTGCAGAGCTTTATCAAGCTTTATTTTCTGCGCTGTGTATTTTTCCTGCACGTCTTCAAGCTTGCAGTCCATTTGTTTCTGTTTAATTTCTTGTTGCTTTTGTTCTTGAAGCAACTCCTTATTTTTGTTCAGTGTTTTATCAAGCTTTACCTGAAGCGCTTTGTATTTTTCCTCCATGCCTTGGAGTTTGTTCTGCTTCATGTCCTGTTGATCTTTTTCATGGAGGAGCTCTTTATTTTTTTGGAGAGCTTCATTAAGCTTGATTTGCAAGCCTTTGTTGTGTTTCTCCATGTCCTGAAGCTTGAAATCCATTTCCTTCTGTTTTATCTCCTGTAGCCTTTTTTCTTGAAGAAAGTCTTCCTTTGTGTGCGGGCTTTCATCAAGCTTTATCTGCAGCGCTCTGTATTTCTCCTCCATTTCTTGGAGTTGGCACTGCAAGTCTCTCTGGTTTATTTTCAGGTGTTCGTTCTCTTCAAGTATTTCTTTATTTTTTTTATCTGAGACATGTTTGAATCTGTAAACTGTCACTCTCAAAAGAATCCAAATGTTTTAAAAGATTTCTCTGGCGAATGTTTGAACGCTACGAACATAAATGCTGCGAATAACGGACTAAAAGTGGTTGTGTCTCACCCCTGTTTAAGGATTCTTTAGGATCAAAGGATCAAAGGACAAAGTGGTCATAAGATTCTAAACGTGTCATAGTTGCCATGGCGGCAGTTTAGTTTCCTTTTTGCATTTGAAAATAAACACTGGGCTGATTTTAACACCATTACAAGAAGTGTTGTTAATCATTCTTTTTAAATCATAATCAGGTTACCACAAATTGTTTTTTAATTTAGTAGAACTCAAAATGTTTGTCAGTGGGTAAACAATTCATAATGCACCTTCAGGAACATCAAGTTATTCTTAGTACAGCATACTTGCAATGAATAAGTTGTCTTAACAGTCATCTTAAGTAAACTTTACTCAATTTTTTTGGAGGTAACGAGTTTGCATAGTTTTTTGAGTTCTGGAAACTAATTAGATTTTACAGTGCAGTAGTTTGAACATTTGTAATAACATTTCTGCACACTGGAACAAACCTGTCTCCTTTTCTAGAACTGTTGCTAACACTTATGAGATGAAAATGAATCTTCCATCATGAAGATAGAGAGTGACAAATGTTACTTTTCTTTTTTTCTTTATATCTAAACTTTAAAAACAAAAAACTGTTGAAATTACCTGGACTGCCTCAGCCCAGGTGATGTTAGTTCTTCCAAAAGGAAGTTAGTTCTTCCAAAAGGAAGAACTAACTGGTGTTATGTGTCAAATTAACTGACATGTTAGCTGGTGGAGTACCCAGTATATATACATATATATATATATATATATATATATATATATATATATATATATATATATATATATATATATATATATATATATATATATATCATCTCTTTTTTATAATAAATAATCAAAAACTTTATTTAAACTAAGATTTTAAAAATATGTGCAGTGATTGATGTGCTTTCAGGCACATGCTTCAATCCACACACAAATACAAAACGATCTGACCACACACCAACACTGTTTCACAAACTCTATAAAGCATTCACACTCCAACGGATGCATCAGAAAGCAACTTGGGATTACAATCTTGTCCAAGGATATTTCGCCTGCAGATTGGAGCAGCCAGGGATCAAACCAGAAAACTTTCTGATCAAAAGCTGACTTGTGCTAAATCCTGAACGGCAGCCACCCCATTTTAGCCAGCCAAGATTAAATGGCGCGTTCTTTAATTACAGAGTTAGGGATTGTTACATGGAACTCAAAAGAAATGTTGAACCCATCCAGTGGCGTGTCTAGAAAATTTTTGTTGGGGGGGCCAGGTAGGGGCATAGATTTGGAGAAGGGTAGCAGATGTAATTGGCAGATAATGTTAAAAACAATTCTACCAACCGTTAACCATAATTCAATAACCCTATAAACCTAATAACCGAATGCGCTTTTAACTCTTATTAGAATGAGATTTTAACCACTACGGTGCAAAGTTGTTAGATACTGCGTTGATAAAGTACAAGAGATACAATCAGTCAGTGTTTATTCAGCAGTCAAGGACATCAATATTTGCATAGTATTTTTACTGACGTGTAGTGCACATGTGTTTTGGGCAAAAACATTTTTGAATATTAAAATACAAACATTTTTAACATACAATTGCCAAATTAGCCAATGCAAAATCAATGCCTATTAAAAAGAGAAGATAATCTTCTCACAAACTGGTGTTTGATTTTGAAACAGGAAAAAAGTGGGGAAACAAATGAAAAGACTAACATTTGAATGAAACCTGAAAGCAAGTAAATACTTTCTATGCTGCCTTATGGTAAACTTTGGTAATATTGATGTATGAAGAACAACACTGGCTGATGATGAAATACAGTCAGCTGGCATGGTGACACTGCCAGTATTAACCTGCAGGGCTGGACTGGGACAAAAATTGGGCATTTTCACTACAGACCGGCCCACCAGGTATTAAAGCCATAAAGCCTTTGAATGAAAACAAATGCTGTTGTGACAGTGATGTACACTGTCTTGTTGGTATATGTATGATTTCTATACATTTTACGTCAGATAAAAACTTCAGATAATTATTTAATAAAAGCTAGATATTTTAAATGAGAATAAGAAAGAAAAGTATGTCTTTGTGCCCCCCTCTCCCTGTTGATGCCCTACCTGGCCCCCTGGCAACACTTTGCTAGACCCGCCCCTGCACAGTTACCAGCTGTCAGCTACTTAGAAAAGGATCCTGGTGTTATTTGTCTCTCAGAAACAGTTCATAACTTCCCTTCAACTCATTCATGTCACCTAAAAGGTAAACCTGTTTCTCCATCACCTGTTCAGCTCTGATGATTCAGTAAGGACATCTCCTGGTTTCATCCTCATGTTTCCATCTCACCACATATCCAAACCGATATCATGACCAGCAGCTTTTACAGCTGTGGCTCCAGCAAACATCAGCTGATACTAGAAATTAATATTAAATAAATTGTAACAACAGCTGATCAAGCTTAAACGTGCTGCTGTTGTTTAGCGCGACATTCGCTAGTTTCCTGTTTCTGGCGCAAAGTGGGCGATAAATAAACAAGAGAGAAAAGCCGATCAGCTGATCATTGATCAGTTTCATGATTGAAGTAGCAACAGGGGAGGGAGGGGGAGAATGAGAGAAGAAGAGACAGCTGTGCAGCGTAAACACGCAGAATAACTCCAGCTTTGTGTCTTTTTTCATTCTAGCTAAAGTACGGGACAAACTGCGTCTCTTCTCAGCTCAATACCAAACGCATAATATTTTCTCTGAATGAGGGACCATTCCATTTTTTAAGGAGCCGTTGGCAACTCTACTAACTAACCTTATGAATAAAATAAACTTCACTATCAGTAACATCATAGCAACCTAACAGCTGTATAGAAACTCCGTCATGCTAGCTCACGCAGTACGAGTTATTGTAACTGACTGTAAAAAGTCAGCACAACGAAAATAAACTCCACCTAAACTTGGTTTATATCTGACCCAGATAGACTGCAGGTCATAACTTCTTACCTGAAGTTCAGTTCACCTGATAGTCGGACCAGCGGCTGCCTCTGGTCTCTCCTCCTCCTGCCTCCCCTTCCCTCATCCACCTGTTGCCTCTGTGGAAGCTCCGCCATAGCCACCACCAAACAACTGAGTTATTTTTACACATCGGCCAGCATCTGGCCAATCCACCACCTTTCATTGTTCATGCCGTTACTAAATAAATAAATAAATAAGTCATCAGCCCACCGTGCAAATGTCCGATGGCTAGTCCAGCTATGTTAACTTGTTAATCTTTCGCTGAAAAAATGTTTTCTGCGGTGCTGTCTTTCGTGCTTGGCTCTCCTACCTTTGCTAACATGATGCTCATAGTGCAGAAACCGGTGCGGCATTCACTTACCCTCGGATATCTGAGCTTCACTGTGAAACCATAATCGTACATTTGATATTTCATTCAATTTTACTGTTTTAGCTTCGGGGTGGCACCTGGGGTGGCCAGTCTGGTTGGGGGGGTGGCCTGTGCCCCCCCCCCCCAGGCCCCCCCGCTGGACACGCCACTGCCCGCGCCACTGCCCGCTCCAGTTCCAAGTAGCTAAACTCTCAGTCACCTGACCAGAGACTCGCTTCCCCTCCACTCATCTGTCTACTTTGCCTACATTACCAGGTAAAGATGCTCACACTGAACACAACAAATACTATTTCCCCCCACAACTTTACTTTCTAATTGCACAACAACCCTCCCTTTAAAAAGCACTTGAATCAAAGCAGGAGCCAAACACAGTTTCATGGAGAACAAAGGCATGCTAGCGAAGTCGCTGTTTGGACAGGTTGGTGGTTGTCCGCCATGTTGGGTTTTCTTGTTAGAACAAATATGAAAGACATGCTCAATATGCATGATGTCTATGCTGGCGAGGGCTGTTGTGCTCACCGTATGTGTGTGTGTGTGTGTGTGTGTGTGTGTGTGTGTGTGTGTGTGTGTGTGTGTTGATGGTTGAAGTCTATCCAAGCATTTCTTGCTTCATTAGCTCACTACAAGGAAAGACATGGCAGAGATCCAGGCTCTCTGTCTTTCTTTCCATCTCTTCTGTTTTACCGCTGTGAGAGTAATCACCCAGTGTTGTGCCAAGGCATGCTGGGATTGAACAGTGGAGATCGTGTGGGTGTGGGTGGGGGGTGCCCAACTTGGCTTGAGTCCAAGCTTCTGATGGAGGGATGCAAGGACACCCGAGGACGGTCGATAATCTGAAATACTTTCATAAGAGAAGACGTCCTCTTCTGTTGGCTTGTTGTGTGCTGCTGCATGACCTCCAAGGTGGCTGCTGTCATGTGTGCAACATCTGCGTTTGCATTTATTAACCCTCAAACTTCAGTGCATCGTTTTTTTAACCGCCAAATATAAAATGTGCAGGTTTGTCTGCAAAAATGGGGGGTGTGAGACTGCATCAGTGCGTGAAGAAAGCAGACGCTCTGACATATGCACAGAGAGACACATCAGACAGTGAGAAAGACAAAAACAGAGCAGCACGGTGAGAGAGACAAAAAGACAGACGCACAAGGATTCACACAGACGCAGCAAAAAAGTGGGTGGCAGAGTAAGATGTAAGGAAAAAAGGAAAGTGACCGGCGCATAAAGGCTCATAAAAAATGAGACATGAGACAGACTTAGAGGTGCTGATGCCAGACAGACACACAGACAACTCTCCAGGCAGGCAGAAGGACAGACAGACAGACAGACAGGTGGACCCTGTAGCAATCAAGAGCAACATCCTGCTCCTCCTCTCCCAGCGTGGCGTGGATCAGAGCCGAGGTACGCTTTTTTTTTCACATTTATTTCTCAGCAGTCTTGAGTTCTCCGTCGTCCCGCCGTCTGCTGCGCTTCTTTTCTTTTTGTTTTGGCTGTTTTTCTTTGTTTCTTTCTGTCTTTCGTCTGCGCTTCCTGCCCTCCTTTGTGCCCGCGATGAGTGCCGACGTCTCAGGGCGCTGTGCCAGCACTGCCGGATGAAGACCAGGCTGTGCGTACCCGTGTGTGTGTGTGTGTTGGTGTATACAGATTGGCTTGTTTTGGTTCATCGGCAGCTGTAAACACTTGTTTGTGGCGTTACACGGATGTGCCTATTGAGCAGAGGACCCACTGCCAGCCTTCACTTTCATGTAATTAAGACCGAGTCTTTACTAAGCAGAGAAATGCAAATAAATAGTTTTTAGAAACAAAGCGAAGCGAAGATGAAGCAAAAAAGTGAAACATTCACTCTTTGCAGTCAGCGTGATGTTATAATTCTCGTAATACTTCATTGCCTCTGCAGTGTGAGGATTTTCCTGGAATTTGCTGTTTTAAATGAACTGCCAAGCAAAATGTTCAGTGTCTTTGTCGAGTTTTATTTTAGTTTTAATATCGTTTTAAGTCTCATAAATAATCTCTATATTTATGGAAGGCAGTAACACAAAATTGCAGCCACTGTGCCAACTAGAAAGGATACATCTCTGAATGTATCCCTGCTAAGTTGTGCTCATTTGCAACTCCATAACTTCCATCATAGGTCCTTTACATGTGGGAAACCAAGCTTTTATAGCCACCCTACCTTTAAAACAGACTTTGGATAAGTCTTCATCTTTGCAGAGAGATTTTGAAGAATCCAAAAAACTAACAGTGTGTAGACCCACAGCGATGACACTGTGCAGGAAGAATGCTTATTGGTTGAAATGTCAGCTTAAGCAGAAAAGGGAACTTCAGCGGAGTTCAGCGCAAAGAGGAAGACGCACCAAAAAATAATCAAAGATGTAAAAAAAAATTGTTTTTTACGCATCACTGCAACTTTGAATGCATAACTTCTTTGTTCTCTACAGCAGAGGCTGAACCAAGGGGTCAACAACAGACCAAAGACAAGCAAAAGTAGCTTACAACATCATAAGAAACATAAAACAAACCACACTCCTAAACAACAAAACACCTCCTTTCAGTACAACTTGTGGCCCGATAACACAACATTTATTTAACATAATATTTGAATTAAACATCATTACTGCAGCACACAGACAGTTAATCAAACCTACAGACAAAACTGACTCCTTTGCTTCATGCTGTGTGTCTTTGTGGATCATATTAGAAATATAAGTCATTAACTTCAAGGATACCTCCAAGTAGAAAAGACCTGTGGGATTCCTCATTATTTGAAACACTTGCCATGTTTAATTTGAACATTGTCACTGAACTCGTGACTAAAAATGAGGAAAAAGGTCAGTTTTAACTTAAAAAAAAGTGACTTTCATTTAATAAATACATGGCATGTATCTTATACAGAAGTGGTACACAGATTATAAATATTTTGTGCACATTGGTAAGACAACAAGGACATCATGTTGACCTACAGATGGGGTTTTTTAAGGCGTGAGGAAGCAAGTTTCCTATCTTTCAAGGTTGGATGGGGCAAACGCGAAGTAAGAGTGTGGGATATTTCTGATACAGGCAAGTGGCTCATACAAATAAGTGTTGTTGTTTTTTACCTCTCAGCTGTAAATGGGTGATGGGCTATTGTTGTCACCCTGTAGGACAATGCATAAACGTATAGGTTTTATAAACTATAATGCCGAAAGTATTTGTTCATCTATTCAAATCATTGAATTCAGGTGTTCAAATCACTTCCATGGCTACAGGTGTATAAACTCATGCACCTAGGCATGCAGACTGCTTCTGCAAACATCAGTGAATGAATGGGTCGCTCTCAGGAGCTCTATAACAAAGTGGACGGGCTTTTAAGTGGTAGTGTCATGGAGTCTTTTGACCCAGCATTTTGAGTTTCATGCCTTTTTGTATTATGATGTTCTTTGTGTTGTTTGTATAGTTTAGGCTTCAGTGAGTTCTGTTGATATTGAGTTCTGTTTCCTTATCTGTCTTGGTTCCTCCCATGTCTGTGTCTTCCCCATTACGTGGGTTAGGGTGTCGTGTCTTCAGCGTGCGAGTCTGTCAAGTCCCCTGCGTTTAAGTCTCTCTCGTCCTTTGTGTGATTTATTTGTCTCCCTTTCTCTCCCATCGTGTCCCTCTTGTTCTCGCTCCCTCTCTTCCGTGTTCCCGTCTCATCCTCTCCTTAACTATCACCATGTCAAGTCTGTGTGTCTTAGTCCTCGACCTTTCTGTTTTATTTTGACAGTCTCATGTTCCATGTTCATTGTGTTTAATTTTGCTTCCCTTTGGCGTCATCTTCATTTGTATCAGCTATTTCCCTGTGTGTTTACACTTCCCCTGATCACCTCCCGTCTGTATATAGTCTGTGAGTTTTCATTTATTCTTTTGAGTTCATGTTATGTTTCCATGCCTCCATGTTTCAAGGTTTTTCATGTTCAGGTTTTATCATGTTCAAGGTTTTATGTGCAAAGCATCGGATACTTTGCATTGGATGCAGTGATGTAAAGCATGCTGCCACTGGACTGTAGAGCAGTGGAGACGTGTTCTCTGAATTGAAGAATCGCACTTCTCCATCTGGCAATCTGATGGACGAGTCAGGGTTTGCCAGGAGAACGGTACTCCACCAAGTGTAAGGTTTGGTGAAGGGATGATTACGGCGTTAGAGTTGGATGTCTCAAGACCAGTCTTGGTCTCGGTCTCGAGACCACTTTTACGTGGTCTTGGTCTTGTCTTGGTCTCGTCTCGACTTGGTCTCGGTCTTGGTCTTGTCTTGGTCTCGACGGACTTTGGTCTTGGTCTTGTCTTGGTCTCATCTCGACTTGGTCTCGGTCTCGGTCTTGGTCTTGTCTTGGCTCGGTTTAGGCGGTCTTGACTACAACTCTAAACGGTGTGGGGTTATTATTCATAGTTGGGTTTTGCCGCTTAGTTTCAGTGAAATGAACTCCCAATGCTTCAGCATACCAAGACGTTTTAGACAATTTCATGGTCTCAACTTTGTGTAAACAGTTTGGGGATGGTCCCTTCCTGCACAGTCCATAAAGACATGAATGAGCAAGTTTGGTGTGGAAGAACTTGACTGGCCTGCACAGACTCCTGACTTCAACCCAACAGAACATCTTTGGGATGAATTAGACTGGAGACCCGGGGTTTCTCATCCAACATCAGTGTCTGACCTCACAAATGTGCTTCTGGAAGAAAGGTCAAAAATTCCCATAAACACTCTTAAACCTTGTAGAACTTATATCTGCATCCGCTGGGGCGACATCATAATAAACTCTATAGATTAAGAATGTGATCTCACTCAAGGTCATATGTTTGTAAAGGCTGATATTTTTGACAATATAGTGCATAATCTAATCTGAAAAGTCTGACAGAGATAAATATGTATGTTGTTTATATCAATAACACAGTCTGTTAGTCCCTTCCAGAGTAAAGGAAAACAACAAAACCAAAGCATTATGGTACTGTGTTTAAAGTAGCAGAAACTCTCAAGCTGCTCTAATCTACTGTGCGTGATCACATAATCAAGAAGAAAGCACATCATTCATAAGCGGTTTGCTGTTAAGTGAACTTTGTACGAGAAGGAAAGGAATAAGTAGAGCATTGTGGAGGAAACACCGATGATATCTGGGGGGTGAGAGGTTGGTCAGCTGCTCCAAAAAACTGTCAGCAATTCTGTGCCTTTGCACAAGGACTCAGGCTCATTATCACACAAACGCACACACAGACAGTGAGTGGGCCCTTTGACTCCTCACAGGTTGCCGCTGATCAACTGGCCTCCAGAAGATAGGAGCACAGAGGGTTTCTTTCAGCTATTACAGGACTTTCCTGTCGGTGAAGCTGTGCTTTTTCCAGTCGCTGGCATCATGTTTGATAGCCTCTAGTGGAGAGTTGCAGCTTAAAAAACCCCAAAACAAACTATCACTCAGATGACCCTCTTGTCCTTCATATGGATTTATGGTGGTGAAAGGTTAAGCATAAATCAAAAATACACATGTGGCTGTCAGGGCGGTTCATTAAAAGTTCTCAATTGATGTGTCTGTACTTTCTATTTTTATCGGTTAGTTGTGCCTTCCTCTGTCTGTTTAATGAAGGCAGATTTTTTTTGCCGTCAGTAGGGGAATGCATTTGTGCGCAACACCGTGTGCAATTATGCGTACATGCACATTTCTGTGAGTAAAGCCTGTATGCTATTTGTCATTTATAATGTGTCCTGTGCTTGCGCAAGTGTTTGTGTGTGTTTGTGTGTCTGCGTTCCTGCCTGGCCCCATCTGTGACCAGAGCTGTGTGCAGAATAACAATGAGAGTCTCAGGCTACCCAGACTCTGTGTGTGTGTGTGTGTGTGTGTCTGTGTGTGTGTGTGTGTGTGTGTGTGTGTGTGTGTGTGTGGGTCCCTTGGCCGAGAGCTGGTGTTGCCCTGTTGAGTTAAATAAGAGATTTAAATCCCACCTCTCCTTTCTTCTCCTCACACGCATGCACAGAGACCTTCGGTGCAAAGGTCTCACTTTTGATTCAAGAGTGTGTGACTATGTGAGCAGTGCATGTAGAATACATGTTGTTTTGCATGCTTCATCCCATCAGTAATAAATACCTGCTGAAGTTTTTCAAAGGTGCACAAGTTTGCTTTGTGAAAGAACTTTTTTATTCATGGTACACTTGCAAACTGGAGCTATTTTCCCACCCCTGTTGTGTTAATGCTACTTATCGTCATGTGTTCATGGGCTTTGATATAAACAGAAATGCAGAAAACTGAGCCCAGATATGCAGAGTTACTGAAGCTGCTTTAAAAATGATTGAATATCGTGGTTTAATTAATGAAAATGCTTCTGTTTTGCTCTCAGGATGCCTTCGAATATTCACAGCTCAGGGATGAGTGGAATTGCTGAATTTGTTTTATTATAACAAACTAGAACCAGTAGATGCTCAGTGGATGAATCAAAAAGTTAATGCAAAATGATATCTCCTCATGGTTAAGATATCAGTTGCTTTGGAGCTTTTATTGAATGCTTAAATGTACATTTCTTTTTCCGAGCACACAAGAACACCTTCTTGAGCATATTGACCTAAAAGTTTAGAACAGCCACCGATGTTGATCGCTGCCTGCACTCTTTTAAAGGCAGAATATGGTTTGAAAAGTGCACGTGAAAGGAAGAGGAAGATAGGAAGAGTTGAAAATAGCAGGTGACTGTTTAAATACCTTTAGGTGTGTGTGTGTGTGTGTGTGTGTGTGTGTGTGTGTGTGTGTGTGTGTGTGTGTGTGTGTAAGGCCCAGCAAGGCGAGGTAATCGGATGAATCAGTCTTTCCTGAAGGAGTACACACATCATGCATATGCATTAACCACCACCCCCCCCCGTCTTTTGTCACGTTGTTGATTTGTATGTTCAACACACCAGAGGGCAGACTGACAACTGTGCTGTCTAGACACCTTATTTATGGTTGTGTGTGTTTGTGTGAGTGTGAGAGAGTGAGAGAGGGGCAGTGTGCGCTCACAACAGAGCACAACACAAGTTTTGAGGTACAACGTGTTCTCCTTCCTGATTGTAGAGAGATAGAAGAGGTTCAGGCTAGTCTCCAAAGTTTGTGTTGTGAGTTCTCCCTTGTCATCCATTTTTAGGTGCTTGTGTGTGTGTGTGTGTGTGTGTGTGTGTGTGTGTGTGTGTGTGTGTGTGTGTGTGTGTGTGTGTGTGTGTGTGTGTGTGTGCACTTGAAAGAAATCACCCAGTGTGAAAGGCTCTTCCCCTGAGTGTAATGTGTGTGTGTGTGTGTGTGTGTGTGTTTGTGTGTGTGTTTAATGTGTACATTCCTCTGTACTCCTGATTGGGTGAGTGTGCAGCACTCTGTTTAATTTGTATGTCCATGGCAACACCTCATTATCTTGTGGAGGGGATGAAGTAGGGAGGTTGTGGGAATTATGTAAATTGGCGTGCCGTCTTGTCATCAGAATAAAGATGGTCCAAAAACATTATGACACACACACAATCATGTGCTTTCTCTCTCTCTCTCTCATACACACACACACACACACACACACACACACACACAATCATGTGCTTTCTCTCTCACACACACACAGAGGACATTGGGTTTTTTTATTAAACATTTTGGTGTGTTTGTATTCAACAGGAATATTTTCTTTTATAATATAATATAGCAGTTTATACTATTTTCTGACCTTTTTTGTCCTTGGCTGGAATAACACTGGGAGGCAGCGCATAGCTAATGTGCATTAATCTACCTTAAACTAAGCTGTCAGGGCAACTCGGTCAGAGTTGGTGTACAGCATAACCAATGCGCAGACCATAAGCCCAGCACCATGCCACTGTTGACCTTGTATGACCTTGAAGCGAAGATCATACCATGGAAGGAGCAGTTCATGGTTGGGGTTAGTCTTTGCTGACACTATTGGCCTTTTTCACTAGTAGCTACTCGGGTCGGCTCAATTCAACTCAGTTTTTAGGGGTTTTCCATTAGGTAATATACCTGGTACCAGGTATTTTTTTTAAGTAACTCCTCAGCCGGGATTCCAAGCAATCTGAAAAATATGTTCCGAAAATGTGACATCAACAGACTGCATGCCACTGATTGGCCAATCATTGGCGTCACTCGATGAGTCATGAGAGCATCTCCTTCATGAAAAGTCAACCCCCCCTTTTTTGAAACCTACACAAAACCCAACAGTCCTCCCGAGACTGACAAAAAGCCATAGAGTGAGCAGCAGGTATGCCATCCCCCCTCAACGTCCTCCATTGTAGTCTTGTGTTTGTATCACAAGCATGTGGCTACACTTTCAGCCATGAGATCTATAATGATCCCTTGCACAGTAAGTTATACTTAATTGTAATAGAAAATGACTGAAACCAAGTCAAGTCGAGCTGAGTAGGTAATAGTGGAATAAAAGCGCAAGTGTGCCTCTCCTCCATAGATCTTCTGCTTTCTGGATGTTGACCTCCGGAGTGACCAAATTTTCGGCTAACAGCTGTATGGGATTCACTTTGTTGGTGCAAAAATGCAATTTTTATGCCTGTCAAACTGTCGTCTTTGGGTTTTTAAAAATAATTCAACTACAAATATGGGAACCAATTATATGATTTCACAACAGGCTGCCAGTAACAAAATGCATAAATTACAATTTTACAGTTTACAATACAATTCAGAATTGTTTCTTTGCTAAATTATCTGTTACGTGTAAACACAGCACTGGTGCAGCCTCTGAGTTAGGTGCCTTTTTCATGCCCGAATGAGTCATAGGTCCGTGTTGAGCAACCTAAGAAACAAAAGCCTCTGAAAATGGTCAAGTACAAGGACAAGACTGTAAGTGAGTGAAAAGCAGTCGATGTCCAACGAAAACCTTTAAAAGACCTTCAGAAAGCCTTAAAAACAATCACAAGAATGTCTGGATCCTTGGAAGCAAAATATACAGACATGAGAAGTGACACATCCAAAGGGACGTGTCCACTTTGCGAATGAGGTTTTCACAAGGATCCAGTGTTCAGGCCACATGCCGTGATTAGTCGATTAGTGCATTGATCTGTGTCTGATGTTTTAGTATATACAGATGATGGGCCGCTCTGGGCTGTCACTGTATTTGAGGCCTTTGTGTTGTTTACCGTTCCAGCCTTTCCTCGCAGATGATGAGCGAGAGGCACCCTGAACAGGTCGACACTCCTTCACAAAGAGACAGACGACCCATACCTCTTTTATGCCAGTTCAGGATATTTTGCTCAGAATCATGTAGCACTTGAGTGGGCACCATGGTCAGGGCCATTTCTTTTTTTCTTTATAGCAAACACAGCTATCATCAAAGCGATGCTGGAATTTAACAGCTCATTAATCTTACATGAATCGGTGTGCTTTTTGTAGCATTTCCAAACGCAAGTGAAAATGAATAACTCCCTCTTCTCCTCCTCTTTCAGTTCAGCAGCTTAAATTGTAAACTTAACAAACCCTCACCTTCATCTCACCCTCTCTCCTCCGTGTCTTATTTTCTGTCGCTTTCAGTCTCCATTTCTAATCTGCACTCATTTTGTCCTCTGTGCTCACTGAGATGTGAAACCCGCACAGTCCCTTCCCCCTGTAATTCTCCCTTCCTCATGCACTGTTTTTCTTTTCTTCTCTTTCTTTTTTGCCTCTGTCTCACTCTCGACTGTCATTTCTGGTCTTTTGTTTCTGGTGAAATTACCAACTGCCGTTTGGCATCAAGCCAGAAAGCTGCCAAGCTGGAAAAAGCAACACACACATAGACGCACACACATTAGAAAGCTTTCTACTCTATGTACATATCTGCCAGTCAGGTCTCGATTTATATCAACATTATTCGTGTAAAGCATCAATACCTTTAATATAACGTCCTATTATAAATTCTGATTCTCACAGCTCAGGGTTCATATTCACAGAAATGTTTACTGAATCATAAATAAACACAAATCTCTGACAGGTCTCAGGTTCAGTGTCACAACACCTCCTACACAATTTCTTTACCAACCAGTCAGGTGGAGACCTCAGTCAGCTCCTCAGGAACGCTCCATCTTGAGCCTGACTGACAGAAACCTCTCTGTCGTCAACCTGGTCACTAATTTTAGCTTAGCTGTGGAAGTTCTCATCTTCATGTGCTTTTTATATTTAAAAATAATAATAAACAAGCACACAAATGTGTCAGACCACTTTCACACTCTCTGCTCGCTTCTGTTCTTCATCTTACAGTTAATCATAAACTGGGGGGTCGGGACTGTAGATTCTTCATGCTCAAACTGAGCCCAAGCTAGAAGCCTGTGCGCGACCCTGCACTGAAAAAAAGGCCATGTTGGATTTACTTGATTCAGTAGTGGACATTGGTTGCACACAAATGTTTTGCTTTGGCAGAAATGTAAACAACTGAGTTAAATCAACACAACTTTTTCATATTCACAAACCTGTGCATTTTGTGTTCATAAAACACGATTGAAACATGTTTAGATGAAGTAAGTTGAGCTCTTGGAATATTTTAATCCTTTACAATTTTGTCATTTTATTTCAACACTATTCAATAACTTTTACCCCAATACTACTTGGTCACTTAAATACTACATGTTGTCTTCATATTACATAATGTTCAACAAAGTCTACAGTCTGGTTACCATAAAAATTGAATGGATCTACAACAACTACCATCCCTCTACCTTTATCCTGGTTGCAGGGGGGGCTGGGAAATAACCCTGAATTGATAGATTACAAGGCAGAGTACACGCTGGACAGCTCACCAGTCTATCACATAGAAACAAACAACCATTTGCGTTCACATTCACGGGTAATTTAGAATCACCAATTAACCTAACTCAAATAACTGCCATGACTTTTAACTGTGAGAGGAAACCAGAAAACTCAGAGAGAAACCACTGCAAACTAGCCATATTGTGGATTTGAACCCAGGACCCTCTTGGTGTGTAGCAACAGCACCAACCACCATACCGCCAATCCATGTTTTTGTGCTTGACAGGTTAAACCACAGTAAAAAGCAATAGTATACACCTGGTGCGTGTGTCATTGTCTGCCTCTTATAACTCCAGTGATTTTCCTGCAGTTTGACATCTCGTGCGATCTTGTGATTTTCATCAGTCCAGCAGCTAACCACTCTTACTAGATTGTATCATGTCATCTCAACAAGAACAAATTAAGTTGTTGAATTTCATACAGATCCTTCATGATTCAATTACATTCATAGAAACATGAAATTATTGTGTTCAAATTACAAGTTAGACTTTTTTAATGTAACAAACCCCCAATTTACTTTTTTCAGTATACCAAAAAAAGTAGAGGCGGCTGCTCGACTTGACTGAGATGGATGCCTTCCTGAAACCACAATCCAAAGCGTGTGAGACTGAAATCCCGTGCAGTGTCACGAGATTTAACATTGCTATATTATTGACTTACTTCACTCGAACATGATATGAACAATTTAATCTACCTGCTCTGCATATTATGTAGTTTCTACACTATAGAGTTACACTTAACTTTAAAGCATGAGACACTTGTGTTAAAAAAAAAAACGCAATATGCTTACATAAATCCAAGAGCTGGCCAGTCCCTTTTTTTCAGTTTGCTAACAGACGACATGATGTTAAAATTAGTGTTTGTAGTGTTTGTAGAGGTCAGAGGAAAACAAAAGCAACTCAAATAATCACTTATTACAATCAAGGTATGCAGAAGAGCATCTCTGAACACACAACCGACCGGCTACAGCAGCAGAAGACCACACAGAAACGAAAACTGTTTGCATGGGGTCACCAAAATTGGACAATAGAAGGTTAGAAAAATTTCACCTGGTCTGATGAGTCTCAATTTCTGCTGTGACGTTAAGACGATATGGTCAGCATGGATCTATCGGTGTAGTGGTGTGGGGAATATTTTCTTGGCACACTTTGGATCCCTTAGTAGCAAGTGAGCGTAGTTCAAATGAATGATTATGACTTTATGACTACAGTGTACCCATCTTCTAATAGCCGCTTCTAACAGGATAGCACATCACGTCACAAAACTCAAACACGTTAAACATACAGAGTGACTGTAAGTGATCTGTACTCAAGTGGCCTCGACAGTCGCCAAAACTCAATCCAATAGAGCACCTTTGGGATGTGGAGCAGCAGGAGATTTAAATCATGGATGTGCAGCCAACAAATCTAGCAGTTGTGCGATGTGATCATAAATCTCAGAGGAACGCTATGAGACAAAGAATTAATGCAGTTCTGAAGGAAAAAATGGGTTCAGTACTAACAATCTGTACCTAATAAAGTGGGTGCTTTTTAGATACTGCTCACCATGTGCTGTGATGTTTCCTTCTTACAGCTAGGGATGGGTATCGTTTAGGTTTTATCCGATACCAGTACCAAACCGGTACTTTTGAAACGGTGCCGGTGCTTAAACGGTGCTCGAACCAGTGCTTAAAGAATCAAGAACACAAACTTTGTCCAAAAACCTCTTATGTTTAGCTGTTTTTTGTAAAAAGATAACAATGTTAGCCTTTTCTGCAGCTATAGGGCATATATGGTATCACTCTTGGCTGGAAGCAGTGCTTAAACAATGGAAAAAACACACCAACTTTGTCCAAAAACCTCTCATGTTTAGCTGTTTCCCACTTTTTCTTTGGTCATTTTAGCCTTTTTGGCCAGGGTGAAGGGAGTATCTGCCATCAAACAAGAAGACAGCCGCATGTAACTACGACGGTGTTTGCTAGTTCACCTTACATGCATTAATTTAATAATGTGGTTAGCCTACTCAACGTAAATTACACATGAACAACATTAAGCTACTTGCCCAGAAAAGAATGGCTGCTGCTTCAATCATCATCCGTCATCATTTCTGCTACACTGGCAGGACTACAGGCCAGGACTCTACTCTTTGGGTTCATGTTGCTAACTCCGGGACCGATAACAGGCACCACACCCACAGTAGATGTGCTCAGTGTGAGGTCCTGCAGCAAGCTATCAAATACGGTGCATTTCTCGGCTTTTAAAAAAACGCTATGCGTCGCCAGGTGTTTCATCAGATTCGAGGTGTTACCTCCTTTGCACAGTATCACAGTATCACAGTATCACCTTAAAGCACTTGTTGCAGGCTGCTGAGTTTGCATCTTTTGCTGTGAAGTACAGCCAGACTTTTGACGCTTCGCCTTGGGCATTTTTAATCTGTAGCTCTGCTCTAAAAAAACGTACGTACCTGGGCCCGCCTACTACGCTTGCAAAGGTAAAATGATTGGCTAGAATCCAAAGTGTATGACATCTCAGGAAAAAAAAAAAAGCACCGAAATGTGCGCTGCTTTTCGGTCTGGTTACTACCGTTTATGTCAGAACCGGTGCCATAATGGCACCGGATACCGGTACCCATCCCTACTTACAGCAAGACTAAAGAGTAAGTTTATGGAGGATGAAACTATTTCAGTGAACTGTTTGCTTGTTTAGGTGATCTTACACGTTTAGAAGATACTGCACTAGTTCAGTGTTGTGCTTCTGGAGCGTTGTTTCAGAAGGTGGGTTCTTTTCAAAAATCATGGTTACATTATTACAATGTAACCTTTTTTTGTCTTTTTTCTTCAAGCCAAATTATTTCAAAATGATTTGTAAGAATTATGTTAGATCTGACATTAGATTATAGAAAACCCTGTATATCCACAAGCCTTATGCACAAAGTATATTTGCTGTATCTGCGTTAGTCTGTTTCCTCTGTCTTTTTCTAATTGCTTAGAATCATGTTTTACCTGTACACTCACAGGGCTAATCATTTCAACTGTCATGATCTAAATATAGATACTAATAAGTCTTTTAATTAGTCATTTTGAGAAGATAAACAACACCCAGAAAAAATACCTGTAAATCTTCATCAGAGATCTTTCTCACTTTGAGTGTGTGTGTGTGTGTGTGTGTGTGTGTGTGTGTGTAGAGTTTCTGTCTGCATGACTTATTCATAGTGGCATAGAATTACTGTCAGGTCACACACACACACACACACTCAATGATTCAAACTTCTACATATCCTCCCTCCTCTTCTACACACAAACTTTTATTGTCACACACACACATACACAGGGGCCTTCACAGTGTGGAGGATTAATAATGTGAATAATGAGGTTTTGTTGTAAGGCTACTCAAGATGGAGGAAAGGGGGTAAAATAGGACGGGGTGAACTGACGAAGAATGAAAAGAAAAGGCTGGAATGAAATGGGAGATATTGTTCATTACAACCACACTGTATTTCTTTTTTTTATTTAATCAAAGCAGTTTCTCATGGATGAGTCATTTCACTTTCAAACCAGTAAACCCACAAGCCTCATCTCGGTTAAGTTTAAAATAACAATCCCCCATAGAGTGATTCATGAAGGACATTATTTTTTCTGAGAGTTTGAGGAAAAAGGTCAATACCGTGTCGGTACAATAAATAAGAAGCTGTAGCCAGGAGTTGGTAAGGGGAAATAACTGGCCTGCTCTCTCTGGAGTAAAAAGTATATCTAACAGAAGCTCTGAAGTTCAGCTGCTAATGTTTAATCTTTAGTCCAGTTTAGTTCTTTTTGCTTAGACTGCTGGCAACTTCATGTTAAACAGGCAGCTATGAGCTTTGTCTTTCAGCTCCTCTAACGCTTTGCCAGGGAGCAAATAATAAACAGCTGCCAAACTGCTAAGCTGACATGTAAAGACAAACTCAGTTGTGATGGAACACAGTGAACAGATCAGATATTTGAACTGAGATATTTTACTATTTCATGAGAAGTATGATCTCTTTTTTAAATGGTCTAAAAAAGTTAGGGGTAACAAAAGGCTGATACTTAAAGGAAAAGCTGGAGGAGTTAATTGGCAACAGATCAGTAACGTGACTGGGTGTACCAAAGAGCATCTTAGAGAGGCGGAGGTTCACCAATCTGGAAAAAAGGTGTATACAAATTGTGGAATAATTTCTGAATAATGTTCCTCAAGACAAAAAAAAAAGTGAAGACTATGAATATCTCATTATCAACATTAAAAGATAAAAGATTCAGAGAATCTGGAGAAATCTCTGTGTGCAAGGGACAAAGCCAAAAACAAAAGCCACAGACAGTACTGCTTTAAAAAAACATGGAAATCACTTCCAGAAATCATTGTCTGTGAACACAGTTCACTGTGCCAGACACAAATGCAGTTTACAGCTCTATCATGCAAAGAAGAAGAAGCCATATGTGAACACGATCCATCATCTCTGAGCCAAAGCTCATTTAAAATGCACTGAGCCAAAGTGGAAAACTGTTCTGTGGTCAGAGGAATAGAAATTAGAAATTATTTTTGGAGAAGAAAACATCAATCTGAGTCACTCAGTCTAAAAGGCTTCATCTCTGATGGTTTGGGGGTACATTAGTGCCTTTGGACCAGGCAACCGGCAGATGGACACTGAAAGGTTTATACAGGTTTTAGAGCAACATATGCTTCCATCAAGATGGCATCTTGCATATTTCAGCAAGATGATGCTAAACTGTAGACGGCAGCTATAACAGCAGCATGGCTTTGCAGTGGAAGAGTCCAGGTGCCGAACTGGCCTGCCAGCACTCCAGACCTTACCAACAGAAAACATTTGGAGCATCATGCAGACAAAGATGGGACAGCAATCCTCTGAAAGGTCCAGCAGCTGGTCTCCTCAGTTCCCAGATGTTTACAGGCTATTATTAAGAGTAGAGGATGTTACACAGTGGAAAACATTTTTTTAAGACATGAATGTTCCAGCCATCAAATTCAAACTGAGCTGATTTTTTTCTTTTTCTTAAAATGTTACAATATCTCAGCTCAATTTACATTTTAAGCAGCATCCCAACTTTTTGGGTGGAATTTGGGTCGTAGAGGACATAAAAACTGATGTTCCCCCAAGACAAGGGTTTCTAAGTAAAAGATCACCTGCACTGTGCGTCTGTGTGGGTCAGTGCTGATCACCGGATCCTGGCGGCCGACCATCCGTCTCAGAGCGAAGAGAATAAAAGGAGGAATGAATATTTAAATGAGTTGGTCCATCACGATAAAACTAATCTGCATGGCTAACCAAAGGTCTTCTGCCAATTTAATGGGAGTGCGCGTGTGCGTATGCTTGTGCACCGTCCTGCAGAAATATGATGCACTGCATCTGGAACCTGCTCTGGTGTTGCCATGGTAATGCCCGTCACGCTGACAGGCTCCCGTTGCACACTTAAACACACACATACACACTTATACACACACACTCGCACACACACACACACACACACACAAACACACACACATACGCACAGTGGTAATGAGAGACCAAGAGACTGGCAGCGTGCCAGGACAGTGTGCACACAGACCCCCCCCCCCCCCCCTCACCATGCGCTGGAATATTCTGAGCCCACACACACACACACACTTCGGACTGCTTGGACTGGCCCTGAATGGGGGTTGGAGGAGTGTGCGCAGATGCCAATCATCACAGTGAAAACATTTCTTTATTCTGGGGACTTTTAGAGCTTAAAAAATGGTTGTTGAGGGGTTTATGGTTTTGTAGGGTCCACAAGGTTACATTCTCCAACAGAGCAGTGCATAATAAAGAGCAGAGTTGGATTAGCTTTCTCTAACAGTGTTCAAAGAGTTAAAATCATTTACCCTCATAATGAGCTCTTTGCAGCTCTCTTGCCCCCCCCCCCCCCCCGCCTTTATCTACTACGTCTGTCACTTTCCCCCCTCCCATCACATCATTCTCCTCTTTGTCATTCACACTTTGAAGTGCAGTTTCACAGACTCGTTTTCTCTCTGTCAGCATTAACAAAAGACCAGCAGTGACTCTATCCGTGACAATGGTTTTCAGCTTAACCTGCATGCCACACACTGAATCGTGCCCTAATAGAGGATCTAAACAATGACTTTACATGACTAGCCAACTCCTTCCATTTAACCCATCCAACTCTTTTTAGCAATTGATTAAAAGTTCCTTTGTTTCCTTTTCTGTAAAAACAAAAATTAAGTTAAATTTTCAGTGTTAAAGTCGACAACTACAACTACTACAGCAGAGAAGCAAGGGGGTGTTAAAGGAGGAGTTTTGTACTAGGCATAAAAGGAATACTGGCAGTTTCCAGATTAAGACGGAAGTTGGAATTTCTCAATCAGAATTTTAATCTGGAATGTTCCCTCAACTCGGATTTCCTTGGTTTGTGGGAGCAGCTCTATCAAGTTAAAAATCTAAGATGGTGGCACTGAACGTAAACAGTAGTAAAACTGTAAACCTATTAGTCTGTACTGCCATTTTTGGGTATTTGTAACTCACTAAATAAGCCAAATGCAGAGGACTGACCAGGCTGTATCTATGAATGTGCTGTAGCAAACCCACCCCCCAGTTATGCTGTATTGCTAGTCACACAGCAAGCTAATCTTTGCTAAGAAACAAAACAAATCCTGATTTTTCTAGCTTTTTTCACTTACTATTACAACACATCAAACTTGGGAGTGACATTACTCCCCAGTTCCGACATCCAACTTCTGAGGTATCTAAAATGCAGGATAAGCGTTCACCATTGCTGACCAGGAGCACCACACTCATCATTCACATCGAGGTTTCATCAAAGCTGCTCAGCTCTTGACACCAGCCAGTTTCTCCACTATACAAGGTGTTCGCTAGGAGAATTGACTGTTCATTAATAACATAATATATCTCAGCTGTTGACATTCATTTCACTGCGCCTTTGTTTTCATGCAGCTGTGGCTCGGGAGTTGGAGCGGGTCGTCTACCAATCAATGTCAAAATGCGCTTGGGCGAGATACTGAGCCCAGTGCGTGATAGATGATGGTTAAAGTGAATGTGTTTGTGAATGAGTGAATCTCTGCGATCGTCCTTTGATGTTCTGTAAGAGTAGCAGAATGATGGGGTTAGTAGGAACTCATATGTTGTATCTGTAGTTTAAATCTATAAGTTCTGTACTTTCAAGAACTCTAATACAAATTTTAGATATTGATCTAAGCATGTATTCTCTGTGAACCTTGTAAGCACATCAGTGGTTTAAGCTGCATGTTCACAACATTGGTGCTATCACATTCCCAATAAGCTTTTTTAAACCTGATAATAAACCATAATTATCCTAGTTTGGTCTGATTCCATGATACCATGTCATAATTGGCATTAAACATCTAATACCTCAGTCGCATAAGCTTAGGGACTGGTTGACTGCCTGCAACCACTTGGCAACCATTTGGGGAACACTTATTTTTCTCTAGCAACCAGTGGTTGCCCTACAGTCGCTAACCAGGAGTTTTCTACTAGTTCCTGCTGACTCAGCCTGGGCCTGTTGATTGAAGCCTAAGGACAATGGGAACGTCTCTAATTTCAGAAGTAACTGCTAAAGTAAGGAGATTATAGAATTCATTTTAAGAGGAACAAGGCTCTCACAAATTTTGCAAAACATCCAGGTATGTAAAGCACGCACCAGCTTCACTTTCTGCATCAGTTTTACTACAGTGTAAATTTTGTAAAGCATTACTGACTTAATATTGATAGTTAGACATTATGCTGTTTTAAAGTATGCTGAAATTATAAATTAAATATGGGAGTTCTCTGTAGTTTGCATAGAAGATGACAAGCCTGCAACCACTTGGCAACCACTTGGGGAACACTTATTTTTAAGGAAATGCAAAAATGATTAACCTTTTATTCAGCTCAGCTGTGACATGACTTATAAAATGACACTTAACCTCATTAACAGGTAAATATAGTGTAGTGGTGTCTTTTTCTTTATCTACTTGAGTGAGATTGAGTGATTTATAGACATAGGGCAGGTTGTAAACAGTAAACAGGCCATACAATGCTTTTGTGTTTCCCTTGCTTTCAGTCAGTTTTTTAAGTTTTTTTGTGTGCGTATAAAAGGTACGCAAAGTTCAAGAGCCCTGGACTTTGTATGTGTGTGCAGATGTATATGGCAAAGTTTACAACAGTGTTTGTATCTCGGTCCTGTGTCCCCTCTCTCTGCACAGAAAGCATGTACACCAGATGAATGACAATAAGACGAGTCAATCACTATTTCCTGTGACCACTGATCTGCATGAGTTCCTGCGGCAGTAAAGGACAGAGGCCAGCTTTGGATCAGTGATATGAATATAAATGAGGGGGAATTTAAATAAATGGGATACATTTGAATGTTTTATACTGTCATCCAGCACACTTATCAGGACTATCTGCATATTTAGGGCCTGGTGATGGATTGTTGGGACAAAAATGGAAAGATCGCCTGGAAATAATGTAGAAGTACCTGCTTTTATATATTGCACAATAACCTGTGTCTTGTGTGTTGTGCATGCAAAAGTCTGCAAGGGTAAATGAAAGTCATCTGTGTGAAGCGGCAAAACAGTTGATGGATTAGGTTGGTATTCAGATCGTTGTGTTGTGTGTGTGTGTTTGCATGTCTGCGTGAGCGCTCTGAGAGCTTGAAGGGGAGGATGAATGTTCAGGTAATTGGTTGAAGACCAGGTGTAATTTTAGCCTCAACAAATTCATTTCAGAGCTGGTACCCTGCCGGAGAGCCGAGACAGAGAGCGATGAGTAATAGACAGAAAGCCTTACATTGGATGAAGCAAAAATCAGATTTTTTTGAACACTTTATTCTGGCAGCTCTATGCAATCAGCTCACAGTTCAGAGATCAAGGTAGAAAGAGAGAGGCCTGTAAGGACATGTATCAAAGGTCCCACGCCAGACTTAAAAGTTTTGAAACTGGACTTCTTCTTTTTCAAAATTCTGTATTCAGTTCTTCCAGTCACTCCAGTATTTTACTTTGGATTTATTTCAGCTTAGATAATTCTAATTAAAAAAATAATAATAATAAAAGAAAAGTGTCAGTGCAATATGTCAAAGATGTCAAGGTGGTTTTCTGTCATCATTCAGATTGTAGCTACTGTAGTTTCAACTTCTGCTGCACTCCGAGTGAAAACACAGTTTCCAGTACAGCTAATTTGTAAGCTGTACAAAAATAGTCTTTTCTATCAGTAAATACAATTTTCCCCAGCTGATATATCTATATCTATCTATCTGTCTGTCTGTCTGTATATCTATCTGTATATATGTATATATATATATTTAAAAAAAAACAATAAAACAAACACAAGTTTCAGAAACACGATCGTCAGACTAAAATACAAATGTGATTGTGATAGTGACAGTTAGTTTAGGCTGTAGTAATAATCTCCTGCATGTCTACATGCACACACTATAGCACTATGAGCACTGCAGCTTAGCAGTATACACGGCTGTACTCGGGACAAGCCTATTACTACTTGACATGCAAATCTCTTTTCTGACCTTCTTCTGTCTGTCAGTCTGGCTCTCGCGCGCGCACTCTCACCCCCGCCACATAATCTCTCCCTCCTCTCCTCGCGAACTTTACGTCCCCCTGCTTCTCCATGCTCACTTTCCCTCTTCCTCCCACACATTCACATTTCAGTCCAATTTTCTTTGCCCCATCCTTTCTCTGCAGAACAATGGTCTCCCCGTTTGTGCAAGCTCCCTCACTCCTGCAGCTGCAATTGATCACTCTGACTGGTGTGCGTGTGCGCTCAGTCTGGATGTGGCCGAGTTAAATCCACTAAAAAGGCAAACTGAGCAACTTAGAATCCGTTATAACCCCCATGGCCCCCCAAAACCGTATAATGTATCCATGTATATGAGCAGATTTTGAGGATTGCATATACTTGTACAGAATTGCGTAAATTTATCAAAGCTGGCGTTGTTTACCCAAGCCAATAGGGTCTGTTTCCTGCATTTGAACTTGTGTGTGAATGATTAAACCTCGGCCTCTCTGTATACACTGCTCTGTCTGTCAAGGTGACTTCAATGCCTCTTTGAAACTGTTCAAACACACAAGCACACCCTTAGCTGCGTGTTAAAATTAAAGCGTCATCATTTATTAACACAAAAGCTTTTTTTTTTTTGCTATTTTAATGCAGTACTTCTTATGATTTGGACATAAAATAAAACCCTTTTCACTGACACATATCTGATCAACATCGAGTTACGTTATTTTATTCAGTCTTTATTTGCTTTTTTTTGTTAAATCTCGCTTTGTTCATCTTATGACTCTCCCTGGCTTACCAGCTTAATGTCATGAATGTTTGTCCCAAACATTAGTTTGACCTAGTTTCTTTTAACTGGCTCTGCCACGTTTGGCCTAATTTGAAGGTTAGAAACAGAGGCGTTTATGAAGGAAAACAAGAAAGAAGTTTTCCTCACCAAACGCTGACATACAGTTTTGGGTGCAGTTTCACTGTTGCTGTTCACTGCCAAAACTTTCAATATGACTGTATTTGCTTAAAATAAAGAAAAAAAGCATGACATTACAGGGCCTGATAGCATGCATGAGTCAAAATGCCCCAGCTTTAATGTCACTACATCCTGTAGTCTCCCAAATTTCCAGCTACTAAAATAGAAACATGCTATCAAGCTTGCATTCGCTCTGTGAAGACTTGTTAATTCACTTGAATTCAGTGGTGTTTATATAGCATCAAATAACAGCAGCAGCAGCAGCAATTAAACGACCCCCTCTGAGCAAGCATTTTGCAACAGCAGGAAGGAAAAACTCCCTTTTAACATGAAGAACCCTCTAGCCAATTTTCTGTGATCAGTTGGAGGTGAGGAGAAGAAGGCAGGACACAAAACAAAACGAAACACATGTGAAGTTTAAAGGAACTCGTGGTTAAAAAATGTTTTCTGAAATCTTCAACTAGAAATTAAAGATTAATCAACGGTGAAAGTGAGTGGTATTTTGTAAGATATTTAATAGTTCTACAGACAGTCAGTAGCAGTAGAATTACAGTAGTACTACAGCATCAGTAGCAGGAATTCATCGAATAGCCCAGGCTTGGGCAGTTCTTTGCCAACAGCCCACCGCCCAGTGTTCAGAGCTTACCCAGTGTTTATATGCAGTATAATCTAATCTTGTTGTCTTTGATAAAATCATTACTTGGCGGAAGGCGAACTCTGCCTCTCACTCTGCCTCGGAGTGAAACACACAGATAAGGGCAGTAATCTGTGCACAAGGCTGGGGCTTGTTTTTGCCATCGGTGGGTCAATGGTCATTGCTTTGCACGCACGCGCTGCTGGTCTCTCGCGTGCAGCGGCCGCTTTTGTTTCATGGTGAAGCGTTGGCAGATTCCACACTGTATTTGTTTCTCTGCAGTTTGGCCATCTCTCTCCATTCTTTCCGCCCCCCCCCCCCTTTTTTTAATTTTTTCTTCCTGTTTCTTTGTTGTTTTCTTGAATACCAAAGCGAAAACACGGAGAGAGAAAGAGATACTGAGATTCTCCACATTCTTTATTTTGTCTGGTCGATAGATATTTTCACTTTCTATTCTGCATACAGCTACAAGGAAACACGTAGAGCATTAGGTTTCTAAGATGGCCTATCTTGTGTGAGCTTTCGTGGAATTACAGGTTTTGGTCTGGCGCTACATTAAAACAAAACGCAGCTTGTCTCATATATTAAAAAGATGGTGTTAGGCTAATGCGCATATTAATAATTAAGCCATTTATTGTATAAGTGCCAAAGATGTTCTGATTCCAGATGATTATCTACTAAAAGAAATTAAGGGTCAGTGTGAGAAATTAACAAAGAATAACAAAGAAATAACTTGATAACCATGGGGTAAAAACAAGCAAAGGTGTCAGAAATCTTCCTCAAAAACTTTAATACAACTACTTTCAAAAGTAGCATTTAAACTATTAAATGTCACGAAATGCAAGCAAGTAGTAGCCAGGAATCTGCTGTGCCTTCCGTATAGTTTCACAATTTTACTGCTAAACTTTGATTTTTTTCTTCTTCTTTTTTTTGTTCCCTGTCTGGATAACCTTTAATAGTTGGTGTCTTTATAATCACATGTATATCTCCATGAATCCTAAATTTAGACTAAATTAATCAGTCAAGCAAAACAAATCCTACACTTTACACTTTGCATCTGTGGTGCGTGTGCCTAGATTTCTCGCTGGATGTTTTATTTGCGGGGAATTCATTGCTTATCGTGGCCTGGTTACCATTTGCATACTTTTTACACCGGAGTTTCTTTTTGTATCAGCTCAATCTGACTGTGTTTTGGCTTCTCAGTCAGAGGAAGTGGTGAATGGGTTTCCTGCCCCTCCTCCAAACACACACATACACACACGGTGAGATGTGTGTGTGCAGAGAGAGAGAGAGAGCGACGGGGAAACCAGAGAGCCGAGCGAAAGAAGGTTAGCCAGCCAGCGGCGAGTGAAGAAAATGGCGATCACGCAGGATGAATGCCTCCCCTCGTAGATGCTGCAAACGCGTTGAATTTCTTTAGCCTTACAGTCGGCTTTCCTTTCCACTCTGTTGCACTTTATACTTCAATGAGGTACGGATGTTTTTGTGCTGTTTTCGTGCTCAGACGACCGTTTGTTTGTGTCGAGCTAGCGTAGGTAGTTAGGAGAGCGACGGCGGCTGGTGGAGATAAGTTGAGCAAACGCTGTTGTTTAGTTAGCAGTGATTAAGCTGGGGTAGCTTTTCTAACTCCTGGCGTTTGGGACTCGATTTTGCTGAATTTGTAAAAACGTCGACGGAAAAAAATAAATGCTGATGTTTGCCTGTAGATGGCTAAAACATTTCGTAGAATCTTTCAGGCAAACATTTGCCTTTGTAGGCGGCTTAACCTTGTGCTAACGCTAACTACTAGTAGCACTTATTAACCCTAGTTTGCCAGCTGTGCGTAAGCATTTGGTTCTATGGTATTGCTTCTGGACAATTTCCGTTTGTTACAAAAGCTTTTCCATAATTGCTACATCTGAAATACGACCGTGTAAGTTAACTAGCCGCTTCGTAGCGTTAGCTTTAGCACCTGAGCTAATCTGACGACGCAGGTTACTCGTCGGTAACCGGGACGGGTTGTTTTGCATTTTAGGAACTTGCATATTCTGCACAGGTTTCTCCGTGACCTAAATTAACCGAAACTGGGTGGTTATAAATAATTTTGATTTGACATTGTGGGGGGGAATGGTAAACCTGCAAAGTTGTGCTACAATCGGAACCTTTAACCCCCTCTGTCGGTGGACAGACAAAAGCAGCTGGTTAGCTAATCCAGTGTAGACCTGAGCTCTGCTGGTTTTGCAGTCGCATTCCCCTTGCTTTACAACTGCGACGACGAGACTGCAAACAGCACAGTAGCATTTTATGATTTAACTGAATCGACTGTGATCTGATGCCCTGCCGGGGATGTTGTTTTGAGTTGCACTGGAAAAATACCAGGCTCGAGAGAAGCCATGTTGGTTAAGCTGCAAGTCGGGCAACAGCTGAGATAATGGCCGATCAGGACCCGAGGTGCAACTTTGACCTACAGGCGCGCGCACACCCACACACAATTTGTGTGTTTGTCTTTTTTCACATGTTCTCCTGTGGGGCCCCAGCTTCGTGGAGCGGCGGAGGGAGGGGGGCTGGCCATGCATCGCCTTGTTATGCAGCTCGACCTGCATTTCAACATCAGCTAGTTGAAATGCTTTTCATATGATTAGTGCCAAATAGTCGTTTGAAGTTTGTGGCTTTAATTGAATAATGTTTGCATTTTCAGGGCTGACGCAGACCTGTTGTGGTAGCGTCCTAATGTTGTCTTTTAAAGCTGTTGCTTTACTGATAATAAACAAATTGTAACACACACACAGCACACATATCCAGGTTAGATTTTATCAGTCGCTGGGGGGTTTATTTTATGGCTATGGCGTGCAAGTGATTAGGCTTTTCTTATCTCTCCTCTCTCTCTTTCATAGATTCGGAATTGGAAGCTGTTGCCACCAAAGAAACTGAAGCATCTTAACAGGTCAGTGTGGCACCTTTAGACACACATTTCATATTCAATTGCAGTAAAGTATATTATAATAGCCCTGCAATAAAAACGACATCATAAAGATCTTTGGATTTTGAAAGCATGGAAAATAAATGGGTGTTCTTTGAATGTGTTTTCTCAGTTTATGGTGCTGTTGAATGGTTTTATGTTGTGTGTAATACCGTTTATACCCTATATAAACACATTAATGGGTGTCTCGAAACAGTGCCTGAAAATGAGGACAGTTCAAAAGCTTAACAGGAGAATTTTTGATCCTGTTCAGGTCTGCTATTTATTTGCCCATCAAACATGTGGAGTGCTCAAGGTTAACTCATGAAAGAAGCTGAAGTAGAAATGCCCATTTATGGTTGTTGTGTTGGTCGCATTTGCACACAAACTGCGACATTGCCACAGCGCCGTACCTTTTACACCAATGTAGATGGGGTGACTACCTGCAGCAGTATTTTGCTGAACTGTAGGTGTCACCACTCAGGCGAAATCTTCACACCAGCACTGGTATAGCAGGCGAAGTGGTGAAATTTGAAAGCAAGAAATATTTCTTTTTCCTTTTTTTCCCCCTGAAAACCTCATCTTACCAAAATCTGTAAATTAGCAGTAAAATAACTGTGAAAACAGACACAGTGTAAACTTATGCCTTCTCCCCGACAACAATGAGAGACAACATTTGAGTGGTCTTCTCTGTCATGTTAGTTAAAGTCCACTGTCTGGGTGCATGTGCAGTTGCTGTATTGTCATGTATACTTCAAGGACAACTCTATGTGGTCTGTTTAAAAAATAAAATAAAAATAATAGTAATAAAAATCTTCAGGCATACTCATAGACCCTCATAGTTGCCGTCTGATGACAAAATTGACATCAGTCAGTGTGAACTTGCAAATGGGAACCATAATCAGTGCCTTACTATCCAAAACCTCTTTTTAGGGAAAATGAGACATGACATCGGTGCAAGTCAAATATAGTTTTATAGCCATCTCAACAATATACAGTGGGACGAAATATCGTCCTCCTGGATCAAAGGTGCAAAACTGAACCAGTTGTGCTAGGCCCAAGCACTAGATTACAAATGCTACAGCCATAGCTAATGTATCCTATTAGTCTACCTTTGCCATTAGATGTACACACAAAATGCCAAAAAAATCCCTCAAAACATAATCTAAAACTAGATTTGGTGGCGCTTTAAATGCTACTTTCATGAAGGTTTTACCCTGTATAACGATATATATCAGATGACGATATAAAAACGTCTATCGTTTCATTTTACGCTATCGTTTGGTGTCGCAAAATAAACTGTTTACGGCAATATTTTATTACACTACAGACGGACAAGCGCCTGTTTTTATGGGTTGTCGTTAGCAACAACGACGGTAAGACCATCGCATGTCCGCTTGTTTATTTTCCACATAAGCCTTTCACAATAAAGCTCAAGATCCTGGTGAGACTTTTCAAAATAAACCGAATCACGTGAAAAAGTAATAAATAAACCTTAGACTCAAACGTTAGAACAGGCTTTTCCCCAGAGCACGCCGTGTAATAAATACTCACAAAGAAAACAGCGGCCCGTTACAACCTATGTCTAAAAATGTGTAGTTTCATGCATCGGTTAAAACACTCGACTCCAGGTACACGACGCCCAGCTGGAAACACTTCACCTACCCGAGATTCACAGAATTTACAGAAAATATTCAATGTTTTGTGATTTATATCGTTATCGGACGATAGATGTTTTATATTGGGATATGAGATTTTGGTCATATCGCACAGCCCTAGCTAGGTGCGTGATTTTTATGTGCCTGTTGAAATGAGACTGAAACATCTGGATTCCAAGATTAGGAGGTGTGGCCTCTTAAGTGTACTTATTGCGGGAATTGGGCTGTTTTCACGGTTGCAGTGTATCCCTGCATGTTTCTTGACACTAAATAAAGGACCTGTATATCTAAACAGACATTAATTGTCTGTTCAGACTGCTGGCCCAAAGTCTTGTATAATGTCAACAGAATTCACAGCAAGTGAGTGTAAATGCCTCTCTGTTCACTGACCATCACACAAGTGCTTTTAGCTTTTTCATTTTTTTTTCCATTTTCTTCTTCTTTCTTTCTTCTTTTTTTCTTTCTTTTTTTTTTTAGAACGCAGCGTTTCAGTGTACAAATGCAAGGGTGACGGTTAGTCGGCTTTCTAGGCACTTCTCTTTGGATGACACAGGTCCTACCTCTGTGTGGTGGGATATTAGCGGGTTGTGCATGGGTGGGTGGGTCAGGGGGACACTGGATGGGCAGCTCCTGCTTATGCAAGCACATGCAGTTCCGTTTGAATTGAATTGGAGGGTCTGGGTTGGTCTAGGCCGCATTGTGCTGAGTAAGCTTTGCTGTTTTAAAATCGCTAAATGAGAAGCCAGAGTCCCGATGTTTTGTGTGTGGAGAGGTGTTTGTGCAGCTCATTGTGCTGGTCTACATGCAGACACACAATAGAGCTGTGGACCACAACTGGTGGTCATCAATGCGTCCCAGTGGCCGTGCTTCATGTTTTCTGTTTTTTAGGTTGAGGTCTTGTTTGGGGGCGTCTTGTTTTACATTTACACTGTAAATTCTCCACCCTCCACAATGGTCTCATAGCTTTGTTAGGTGGATTGTTTGGAGATGGTTGCTAAAGCTTGTTGATGATGTTTCACATTTTCCCAGCAATGAAGCATATTTTCCAGCTGTGTATGTGGGAGTGACTCCTACTGAAGGCATGGAAGTGGAAATAATTCATCCACTTAAATATAAGCTCATTTGAATGAATCTACATGGACCGAAGATCCTGTTAAGCGTCTTTAAAATGGTGTCAACTTTTAACTTGACAACTGAGGAGTGTTTGTCAAGGCAGTTTTGCTTCAATGTCCTGAACAATAGCCTCAAGTTTACAGCTGGTGTTGGATCTTTCTTTCTAGAAAGAAAAGGAGGAGTATGAACAGTTGATACTTTTGAGGCTCCGGTGGGGATTACATCCCTCAAGGAAAGACTGAATAAAGACTGTGAAGCACTTTCACTTTAGAGCCCCTTAGTTATGTATGAGCATAACTCGACTGAGAGAGTTTCTATACACAGACATCCCATACAAGTCTGGGATATTTATAAGTCCACCTCACTGCATTTATCCTTTTTTGTATTTGTAATCTTAACACAATGTGTAATTGGTTGTGAGTAGTGTTATTTCCTTTGGATCTGCTGTCTCGCTTCTCTTTATTTTTGGCTGTCTGGGTCCCTTATCCAAGTTATTCTATAAATATGTTTCACTGTTGTCTAAAAGAGTTTCACAAGAGGTTTAAGAAGTGTTAAAGCGGGAGCGCTCAAAATGAGTCACTGCTGAAATGGCCAAGTTTAGACTGTCATGTTTGGAATTTAATATGGCAGAGCTATGAAGTCCCATGAGGTTGCAACATTGCTACATTGTTGCTGTAGTGGTGGAAGCTCAGGTAGTTGACCATTGGACCTCTGAGCAATAAAGCCACACCTGTAGATGGTCATGAGAAGCGAAAGGACCGAAACGGAGCATTTCATGAATTTGACGCGTGCAGGCTCAGACAGGGTGGCAGCCACTCAAAGACAGTTTTACATAAACAAGCTGTTGAGCTGCATCAGTGAAGTTTGAGTCACACTAGTATAACTTGCATTGTAGGTTATTAGAAACGAGACAGTGTTTTTATAAAACCGCGGGTCTCATTTTATTTTTAGACTCACTTTGAGCTTTTAAAACTTCCTAACCAAATTCCTTAACTTAATATATTAGTTAGAAATGATCAGTTTTACTGATTTCACCTATTTCCAAAAAAGGCAAGAACTCAGTTTTTCTCATTTTAAACTTAAATATTTGCCTGATTACAATGAAAAACAACCCTTAAATCTGAAACTCGCCCTCCCGTTACCAGCAGCTTGATTTAATATCATATTCCTCTCTCTCAAGTTACCCTGACCTGAAATGAACCCGGCCTCATTTTGACTGCATAAAACTACAGATTTAAATCAGCTTGGCTGGAAGTGCCACACCGGCCCCCTCACAAAGCCTCTGCAGTTGGCCTGTTTGTGATGGAGACTTGCTCATTTTCATTCCCTAATTGAGTGATGGTTTTCCTGCAGGGAGCCTCCAGTGTCGAGCCTCTGTGAGAACATACTAATGCAAATTGATGCAAATGATGTCCATGTAAATTAGCCACGCGACCACCTTCTGGCTTTTGTTCTTAAGGGACAGAGGTGTGGGTGTGTGCTCGGATTCATCTCTGCTGTTTTAAGGCTTCACATGCACTCAATACTGTCTACTCCAGCTTTACTGCGTGACGACTTCCATATATTAGGATGCAGTAGTCTAAAGCTAAAATCCAATTTTTGATCTCTTCCTCCTCAAAAACCCAGATATAGTTTGATTATTTTTAGTGTTACAGCTTTATTTGATAGCAGGCGTGAAGGAGTTCACTGTGAGGGCAAGTGGGTGGCAGCAAAATTTGTGCTTTACAGTGAAGCTCACAGGAGTAAAAGTGGCTTTCATCCTTTGAAAACAACTCAATGTAGCACTTCCTCTTATGGTTAACAGAGAAATTCATGAAATGGAAGTTGAATAAGGACATGTAGTAAAAACTAAAAAAAAAAAACACTTCCACTGTCTTGTGTACATTTCCGTAGTTAAATAAAACGTGTATCTGTTTTAGTTACTGAATTACAGCTATTGCAGTTTTGTACATCTTTTCATCTGACTGCTACTTTTTAATCTCTTGGCTTCCTTCCTTTGTTTTTCTCAATATGGAAAAAACGAAAAGTGTGTGCTTATTAATGGAATGAGCTCTCCAACTTATCTTATCCACTTGAAGGGAAAAAAACAAAAAAAGACCATATTTAGAGGTCAGATATTTTGGGAGAGCAGTCCTGCTTCAGCAGTCGGCTGACGTGTACGTTACAGTAAAAATTAGAGCCTTTTCTGTCTGAAATTGTTTGTGGCACAGAATGAAAATAGCTCTAAAGTGTATTTTGTGGACAAAACAAAGTAAATGTTGATCTTTTCAGACTCAAAAGAATCCTGACATTGTGGTTTTATTATAGCGTATGAAGTCCTTCAAGTCAGAACGAGTTGGACTGGCTTATTCACAGCCTTCCAGTAATTTCTTTATTAAACAGAGTTTAAAACATTCTTCAAGCACCTAAAATCATTCCAGTTGCAGTTTGCATATGATTAACTTTATAAAGATGGACCGATGACAAAAACAACAGGAGGATGATTCTCCTGTAGCTGTCCTGATTTATTACAGTTTTACATTAACAGACTCATTAAAGGAAACTGAAAGCACGTGGTCAGTGTGCTGAAGTAAGGAAGAGGTGCAATTTATGACACATTAGGGTATTTTCTCAGCAGTTGTTGTGGAAGACTGATCTAACCGAAGAATGCTGCAGTTTTGTTAAAGTCAGAAATAAGATGTTTGTTTTTCTTTTTTTGTTAAATCCTCGCTTGGCTCGTGTTTCTACACTATTGGTCAAATAAAATGAACAACATTTAGGAAATGTTTCTGTGGTAATGTGTCAGCCTTTGAATGCAGTCTGTGTTGTCTTTGCTATGTTAATAAAACATCTTGTTCAAACTTTTTGCCTTTTTCTTTCCCTCCTCTTCTTCTGACTGCCTGTTCTTCTTTATCTCTTCTTCTGATTCGGTGACTTGTCGCGCCGCCTCCCTCTGTCAGCTGTAGCCGTCGGGGGGGATGGGCAATTGTTGGCCCATTCATAAACAGATGCTGTCTGTAGGGTCTATGTGTGCTCTCCAGGAGGGCCCCCACCATGCGCCGCTGCTGCTGTTGTTATTGAACCTAGAGCCATCTGCTGAAGCACTTGATGGTTAGAAATAAGTGAAGGAAGGAGAGGGGGAAGTGTGGGAGCAGAGAGGAAGGGGTTGTGGGTGAAGATGGGAGCAAACACAACCCCCCTCAAAATCCTTAGGTCAGTTAACTTGATTAGAAAAGGTTAGAGTAGACAATTGATTTCATTTAAATGTGCTAAAAAGAAAAGTTCAGGAGAAGTCTCACATTTAGGATTTGAAGTTCTGTCATGTACAAGATGAATACATGCCGTTCAGACTAGTGTAATTCCACACCAGCCTCTAAAACACTCAACACTGTGTGCATGTCATGAAGATGTTATACAGATCAGATTCTGCTCCCAGCAGTAGCAGTGTTTGCCACAGAATCGGTCTCAGTAGTAGCGCGGCTAGGTGCATGTGCGCCCACGCTTTCATACATTAAATAACACCATATAGCCTATACGTGGCAAGAGTAAATAAAGGAGAATGAACCAGTCACATCTCCAATGAGTGTGTCATTGTATGGAAAAGCTCCAGCGCCAACGTGTTGGACCGCATCTGGGGAAGGTAGACGGTTTGGTTTGCAGTCTCAGAAAGCTACAGCAGAGCAGTACCAGTTTCTGCTGCAGCTTCTGGTTAGAGCGGCCCAGGCTTGCAGTAGGACGCTACAGTCAGCAACTGCAGTGTAAGACCGTGGCATTGGAATACGTCCAACCATGGGACACAAGACTGGAAGGTGGTGGTGGCTGGTTAGCAGTCACTGAACTATCATATATATATATATACAAAAAATTACATTACAAAATATACCTTAATGGGCTTGGCATCACTGTAAATGTGACATACTTTAACTGAAAATCTACAATTTAAAATTTTCTTTTAGTAAACATGGTGATTTAATGCTTTTTAAATTATTTTACAGATTTCACTTTTTTAAAAATTTGCGATTAAATCGGAAACGAGGTGCCAAACTATATTGTATATCAATGCATCGGTCTTGTTTGTGTGTGCCCGTCTGTGTAAAGCGGAGGTAAGTGCTGTGCGCTAATCTCATTATTGGATTAGACTGAAGCCTGTAGCTTTCTCCTGCGGCCTAAATGGCACACCCACCAGGGCCAGTGCTGCTTAACTTAACACTCGCTGAGCAGGAAACCAGGCTGACTACAAAACTACAACACAAACTATACTAATTAAAAGATGTCCCAACATCAGGGTTTCTATTTTTAGATGATCCTTTTGAAGTGATATAAAACTAAGGATGACAGTTTTGTTATTTGTACATTTGGGAACCTGGGATTATAGATTTTTGTGTAATAAAATAACCCTTTTTTGTGTTAAATAAATCATTGACAGAGAAACAATGTCTTTTGTTGTCGACAGGGAACACACCCACAGAGGGAAGAACAGTGGATGGAAGAGAGAGAGAGACGGAGAGTGTGAAAAGGAAGGAGGATAAGGTACAGGACTGGACAAAAGGTGAGGCATGGTGTCAGGAATTCTTTCCTTTTTTTAAAAAATTGATTTCAAAATAAAAATAACCAAAACCAGCTGATAATTTATTTACCGTCTGCTTAATCATTCATTTGTATAAAGGATATCTGTAAAATTACGAGACATTTCCACTGAAAGTATTGCAGTTTCCCACTGCCAGGCCAATTTGTATTGATTTGATATTGCAGAAGTATGTTCTCTGTTAGGAGCCCATGTGTGATTTATCAGTGCCTGCTTCTTCTGAAAGCTCGCATAGAGACATTTATCTGTATTGAGCAATGTACCATTAAAAAGAAGCAAGCTCTCTGTGCTCAATAGGCAAATTTTTCCTAAGCACCCAATGCAATTATGCGTAGTATGATTGATATTGCATATCAACAGAATTCTACTTCAGATAGTAGAAAAGGTTCACCATAAACTTAATAGTTTCACAACCCCGAGTGCTGCAGTTCTGTGTGGTTGTCTCCTGTCAGGAGATAATAGAAATAAGCAAATATCAGCTCAGACAAGATCTAACCCACTTGCTGTTCATTTCTAAAATTGTTTCAAAGTTAATAATTAAATTTTAGCCTTATTTCCCCCACATTTCCCTGCCTGCTCTGGGTTCTAAAGGTTTTTCTGTCCTTGCTGTGTAGTGCTTTACTCCAGTGACAGTGCTGGTGTACTTTGACTTGTGACGTCGGTGTGTTTTCCATTTGAATTGCTTTTAGTTTCCACTGACTCCTGTTAGTACGGGTCTACTACTGTTACAAGTAAAACTACTGTCATGGCTACTGTAGGCAGGAAGTTTGATAGTGTCAGTCTGTGACCTTGACTATCACTTTATCAGTGCGTCTCTCTCTATTAGTTTTCACTCCCCTCTGCCATCCTGGATATGTAGTTCCCTCTGTTTCTTTGTATAGTAGATGCAGTACAAAAAGTATTTAGTTCAGAATTTAAGCTCTGTAATGGCATGCTCTGTAAAGGTGCCGCCACTTGTTGTTCCTAAATAAAGGCCATGCGTTGATGACACAGAGAGGGGGGACTCACTTTGAGCACATTGCCTTGCTGTAACTGGAGTCTGTAGGATGACTGGCCCTGACTTGCCAGGTTAATCACCAAATATCAGGGGTGTAACATCGCTGAAATGACAATATAAATGACAAGGTCTTGTGTTATAGTTTTGTGTATGTGTGTTGTGAAGCTAAATATAGGTTGTACTATTTTGTAATGGTTGGGGAAAAATAGCTTGGGTAGTGCCTTTATGTAATGTTATGCTAATTAGCCATGTGCTCATGTTGCTTGGGCTAATTGTGTGTAACCCTGTGTTTAGTGGTTTGACTGCGTACCTTAAGCACTTTCCAGTTCTCATGACAGGCTTTTTACTGCATAGATAGATAGATTTTTTTTTTTTTTTTAAATTGTGCCACCCACAACAGTGGTTTTTGGTTTCCCCCCCCAAAAAAATCACCAGTACTGTGACTAAATGTTTTTAACCAGATTTACTGAGGCTTAAATACATTTTGGTTTATAATGCAGCCAAAAATAACAGGAAAAATATATAGGCTAACAGAGTTTTTTAAATTAACTAAATATGAACTAGTCGTGTTTGCATGTCTGGTGGCTCCCAAAGGCCCATTTTAACTCTGGAAAAACCCTGTGTAATAATCGACATGAAAATGTAACCAGATGCTAGTGCAGTATTGTAATTGGTATGATTAAGCCCATGATTGCTCTTTGGTATATTGCAATGGCTGCTGTTGCACCAGATGGACAAAGATCCTACAGTTTCAGAACACTGCAGGAGTTTAGTTTTGAGACACGACTTGGCACAAGATGATAAAGCAAATCATGCCGAGCTTCCAGAAGACTGAAGAAAGTCTCCTCACTGCCGAGGTTCAAACATGAGCTTGAAAGGGAAAATCAAACACTGTTGACTAATTTTATGCTGTTTGTAGTGTAGATAAACCCTGGGTGTGGGTGGATATGTTAGAGTAAAATCAATTGGATGACTAAATTATGGACAGAATGACTGAGTCATATGCAAAACCTGAAGCTGTTTTAGTTTGCTGTTGGTCTGACCTTGATGAGAGTGGGTGCCCCTCCAAACTCCTCCCAAAGTTGAAGTACTAGTGGATTGTGACGACTGTCCTTATCTGCTTCTGCACACACTCCTGCTGCACATGGCAATCTCACACACTACATGTTGTTTTGAAAAAAATATGGACGAACACGACTCAGTCACATCTGCACTTATTTGCTCAGTCCCTCTCATGCTCACCTCACCTCACGTCTGTCATGCTTACCTTACGCCAAATGGGGGAATTGAAGCAGGAAAGATGCAGATTGCTCGCTTGCATTTGCTGGGTCTCTAGGCTATTTATTAACAAGGGCTGTTGGGAGTTGAGAGACAAGGGCATGTGCTCCCAGCACTGGCGTCATCTTGCTCGGACAAGCCCAGAGGGACTGGGAGTGTTTTGAAGAATGTTGCCACGACAACAGGGTCTTCCCTAACAGAAGAGTTTTGAGCTCCAAGAAATTTGGGAGGATTTCACCTGAAAATAATCCCTGAACACAGATTTCAAATGGAAAATAATTTTCCAGTCTGTAATAATGCACCGTGTAGTATTTATGTTACATCTGCTGTTAAACAAGAAGATGAATGAAATTATCGTTCTGTAATTAAATCTCAGCTCATTGTATCTGATAATGCAGAGCATGCCTGGGACACTGAACACCACTCAAAGCTCAGGAGTAATGATCTCTATCGACCCTTTTCAGCAATACTAATTCTAAAGAGTGAAAGAGACTTGTGCTCATATCATAACCTCTCGTGACCCGAGCACTTGTTTGGTTTGCATTTTCATCTCTACTGCATATTTGTGATTGGACCGCAAATATATAAACTACTATATCTTTAAGTAGGTAGTCTTTGCTTTGGTATGTAGTTGTTGGACACTTAAAAGTATGTCCTCGTATGGTGGGACAATCCCTTTATTTTAGAAGAAAACAAGAAGGTCAGCATTGCTTAATAATGTATAGGATGCAGAAAATCCAGAATGTCATGTCCCCACATGAGGATGCACGGTCTCAAAAACAAAATCCAAAACAAAATATCAGCTGGAGAGAGATTCATGCCCATCAGCGAGGTCACAGATGATGTCACAGCTCAGATAGCTGCTAGTCTGTCATGTTTGATAAAAGCAAATATCAAATGAGCTAATGATATATGATATACACTGGCAGAATTGCTTAAGTATTGAATTGAAGTGTGCTAAAGCCTTTAGTGCATCTCAAGTTATTAACACTAGACAAAGCTATATAGTTGAATCCATCCTGCAATGTATATCTACCTGTGTGTATCTCTCCCGCCACCCTCTTAGTGCAACTATTAATATCTTAACTTTTATTTCTGAGGGCCTGTTGTGCTTTACTGGGATGCAGATGATGTCTAAAAAATGTGTCCGCTTTTGGCAGCAAAGCACCATGCTTCAAATAGATTTGCAGTTGCATAGCAACAGCAGGACACATGAAGAGGGCCTTTAGTTAAAAGAAATGTTGAGCTGACAGTCGCTCAAGAGTCGAATTAAACACAGAGCAGTCATCTAAAAAACTATGCGTTCAGGCTAATGAACGTCTCTAACATGTCAGAAAAATGCAGAACTTTGGCGATGACTTAACATTTAGGTCTTCCAGAATTTCACAACCAGTTAAATGTTTTACATGTTACAGGAAAACATTTTATTAGTTTTAGATTTATACTATCCCATCTGCAGTTTAACGATTTGGGATTAAACAAAAGACTTTCGAATAGCATCAGATTCATTACAATGTGTTGCTTTTTAAAAAGAAATTAAGAACAAAAGGAGGCTTTTAAATATTCAGATGTCCCTTGGCTTTAATCCCTTTCTCCTTCATGTTTTAAATGTATTTGCATTAATTGGTAGATTTTGCTGATCTTCTCCATTCAAGGCCTCATTGTCTCTTTCACATTGTTTAATTTGACTCTGTCTGTGAAGCAGCAAACGTGTTCACTGTGCTCTATTCATGTGCCACTGAATTGAGGAAGTTACTTATACATGTTAGAAGCTGCAGCTGCATTCCTGGCCCATCAGCCTCAGTGACAGGTTTCTGCCTCTCAAATTTCACTTCTCCTGCCTTTTGTTTTCTCCTCCTTACCGTTGAGGGAAAAAAAGGTTTTCATTGTGTTATTCAGTTCTTTCTAATCCTGTATCTTGTCCCTAAACTCTCCTCCGCTCTTAACTTTCTGTCTGTAAGGTGATAGCAGCACTTAAGTTGATGCCAACTCCAGGGGCCCCTACAAAAGCCTTACTCAGATGGAAGCAAATAGGAACAAACTGTACTTGATGTTCTGAGCAGCAGCAGTAACAAAGCTTATACACCTTGGTGATGCTGACGTTTTGTTTTTTCCAGTAAAAATAAAACTGGGTACAGTGGGAAAAGGCCATTTTAATAAGTGAAAACTGCAAGTTTAGAAAATTACTTGGCATTAAAGGGTTTGGATTTAGAGGCGTGCATATATTATATTATTCTACAGATCTTTTAGATGTAAAGTCAGAAAGTATTACACAATAGTAAAGGTGCCTCACCAGTTTCTCCCAGTCTTTATTTGTAACTGGAACCAACTAAGTTTAAACCCACTGTCATGATGGTGTTTTTTTATTTTTATTAACATAACAGACTCAAATGTTGGAATGGTACCAAGATGCCTACTAATGTTACATCTGTTAAATTTGACAGTATAAACATCGGCTGTAGCTACCATGACCTCACCCATTAACTTCTAAAGTTGTGTTTTGCAGCCTGGAGATAAGTTTCTACTGTTGCTATCCTTGTCTTTTAAAAATGGATATGACGAAGAGGAGGGAGGGGTGGGGGGTCTGACTGTGAATCTGCACACTGACCTGCTAATTTAGTAAACATACACCAGGTAATCCTCCTTCCTGTAAAAATGCTATAGAACAGTTTTTATATAGGTAGAGTTATGCCTGAATTATGCTTTAGCAGGAAATCGACGCTGTGATATATGATGTATCTGGACACCCCTCTCAACCTTAAGCTGTAAATTTCCACACCAATCGGTCATTGCGAACTGCGCTGACCTGAAGTACAGTTGCATTTCTCGGGAAGTGCTTCTGATTTTACGTGGAAGGTTACAGCGCAGGGTTAAGATGGGCTTCCAGTTAAATTCCGGATTATGAAGTAGATTTTCCGCTGAAGGATAATTCAGGCATTAGAAACCTTGTTTCTTCTATAAACTTCTATAGCGCTGGGAGTTATTTTGCAATCTCTGGCATTGCCCCCTGGTGACCATAAAAAAGAATGAAAGGTTGAGCCGCTTTTCACGCGTGGAAGCTTCAGGCATCTTTTATACATTCATCTGGTTACATTATGTTATCTTGAGAATTTATACAACATTAGTCATTGCAACTATTCGCCTCAACAATGTAGCTGATTTCAAAACAGTGTGAGCTGTCTCAAAGAAAATGGTGACGTGCATTTCAGAAAAACACAAAGTGCTTTCATACCTTACACAGATAAGTAGGTAGGCTTTGTCAGAGTATATCTAAGCGTGTGTGGACACCAAAAGCCAGGCACATGTTGGTACACATGAACAACACTGTGGATAATCTGATGAAAAGTTGTGTAATTTATATATAAATATATTTATAAATGGATATATAGATAAAATATTGTTCTAGTAGCTCAGTTAGTGATGTTCAATGTCATTAATTTGGATTTCACTGCCTTATAAGGATATAAGCGGTTTTCCCTGCATACCTGCTTTGAAGCAGATGCTTCGGAGTTGACAGAAGTCTTTCCATGTAGGAAGGTTGAGCCAAGACTCAGGGAAGTAAACAGCTCAGTTTGCTGGAAGGATCTTGCCCTTTGAGTGCCATGGCTGCCGGAGGGAGCAGGTCTATTCCACAGTAAAGGCTCTGTATTTCTGCTCTGACTTGTTTTGTTTAACTTTGTTCTCTCTTTTGGATAGCGCTCTCTCTTTAAAATATTTTTGTGTCACTTTCCTGGGAAAGGAGAAAGGAAAGAGTTTTGGTAATCATGATATCATTGTTGTATGTGTTTTTGATTGGTTCCAGAGGGTGCTTAAGCAGCTTCTGGCAGGGTGTATGTCTAGATGCTGGCTGTGTGCCCAGTTTAAACTAGTGAGCTGAGAGTTAATAAAGGTGGGATTAAGCCTCTAAGTGTTTCTGGTCAGCGTGTTGTCTCAGAACACTGGTTGCTGGTCTGGTTGAATCTTTTTCCTGGTGTGAATTGCTGTAGGATGCATCTTATTTGAGGTTATTCTCGCCACAAAAAGCACCCCAGCTGCCAGTGAATACTTAAATTGTAAAAACGTATTTCCATTGCTTCATTTTTGCCAGCGCATTTGCTCGTGTGCACACATGGGTTTGTTTGTTCTTTTATCATGTTGGCTTGTGAACAGACTGGTTGCTATTTGAACTGGAGATTTATAAATAGACCTGTATACTGCTTGCAGCAGGCAGAAAGCTAACGCACTCTATCCTGCACCAAGAAAAATGTCAGGAGACACGCACACACTTTACTTATTCCTGTCAAATGCACTGGGCCTTTTTCAATGAAGGTTGCCTATGTCCCACTCCCCTTTGTTGATTTCTGGCTTTATTTGTATCCCCATATCTCAACGTCTAGTATTGTATTTGTCCCTTTACTCGTCCTTTTGCTTTGCTCGAGGTAAGAGGTTTTCCTTGCCTTGGTGTCCTAGTGCAGAGCTGCTTTAAGCTTGTTGTATAACCCTAATCTAGTCTTCCCTGTAGATGTTCACCCTACCCCGCCCTTCACCAAGAGAGGGTGCGCGTGTGTGTTTGTCTGCTTGTTGGTAGTGGATTTCTGACTAACCTGGCTGACTCCACCTGCTCCATAGTCTCTCGACAGGAGAAAGGAAAAGGATAATGCCATCTTCATATGTTAGTGACACAGAACCCAAACAAAGTAGTCTTCGTTCAATCCCTTAAATAAATACAGTGGCTCAAGGGAAAGTGGTAGCCACCATGTTTCCTCTACACCTGTGCTTGACCAGAACGATACCTCTTGAGGCTTTGACTGTAGGAGCAGTGGATTTCTGGTAGTTATCATGTGCCTTAAGCACGTTGTGGTTTAGTGGTTGGTAGGCATGGGAATCGAGAACAGGCTCTTGTAGGAAACCGGTTTCCAGAAAATAGCGATGCAGTCTAGAGATACAGACACTTATTTTTATTGCACAACAGGACAAGATAAATAATGGAGTGGAAAACTGCATCCCGGACAGAAACGACCGCATTATGCTGCTAACACAAGTTTAGTTCTTTGTAAGCATCTGCCAAGCATGCTAACACTAAGCTAGCCAAAAACCCAGAGAAAGGTCTTAGAGATGTGTCTTCATTAAGGATTTTTGTCGGTGTATGTGGGGGATTGGAGCCTCAGGTTTATATTGTTAAATGGTAAATATGAGATGGTCTGTTTCTGTTATTTTACAGAGTAACGTGAAAGTAATGTAACAAGTAGTGTAACTAATTGCTTTTGCCTGGGAGTAAATAAATAAACTTTTTACTTTAAAGAAAAGTGTTCTGTGTAATATGTGTAAAAATTACTTTTTTGAGTAATGACTCCATCACTGATCACAACAAAGAGTAGCTCAACAAACATGTACAAACATTTGACCCACAACATGCAATTAACGTGCATGAATTTCTTTATTGCTGCTTTGCGATGGTGGTTACTCTCAAAAAGGAGCCAATGAGAATCCAATGGCAATCAAAAATAGATATCGATATAAAATCTGAATGACTAATTTATCATATCAATATATTGATAATCGGTTCCCATCCCTACCAGTTGCTGACTCTTTTTGAAATGATTTAAAATGGATATATCCTGTAGCATTCACATATTTTTTTTCTCTCTCCTCTTCTCTCTTTCTGTTCCTGCAGTGCCAGAGCATACCAAGTCAAGACAGAGTCCTTATTCTACTCAACCTCCCCCCTTTTCCCCTCCCCACACATTGCATACACGCACACACGTACAGTCCTCAGCGATGCCAAGGGGGGCTGATCAGCCTGCTGCCCGCTCTGACAAGCCCTGCCTCTTCACCTCAGACCCTTGAGGCTGTGCTCTCTGAGCTCTGACGTTTGACCTCCCCTGTTTCGACCTGGGATCCAGAGGTCACCTGTTCTCCAGTCAGCCCGGGGACGCCCTCCTGCCCAGCCAGGTGTCACAGCCACCAGCGGCACTTATAGGTAACCTGTGAAGAGAAGGAAAAGGGAGCAGATGTGACTTGCTTAACACACAAGATAATAAAGCAAGAAAACGATTATGCTGTTATATTTAAATGGCACTGAACATTAATGTGTAGGTATGTTCTCGCTCATAGCTCCTGATGTCTTAGCTCTTGTTCTGCCAAAGTGAGGATTTGTGAAATTTGTATGAGGCTATAATTGATTCACAGTGGCAGCTGTCCTCATCTGCATCCCAAATGATGGTTCATTTCTAAAAAATGGTTATAATCCAACAAAAATGTATGTTATAAGATTATTTGTTGCTACTTAGATGTCGGCAGTCATTCTGTTACCAGCGCTAAAAGGAAAACATCCTGAGTATTATTTAAAAAAAAATAAAAAATAATTGCTTATCTTTGTTAAGATGCTGAATGGGGAGTTTTAATTGGTTTTTAATTCATTTGAGCTGGATAACCACCTTTACCTGCTAACTTAGATTCAGAAAACAGCATCTCACCACTAAACCCTCTGCACTCGTCTTTAAGCTCTTACTTTCACGCTCTTGTTTTCTTTTCTCTTTGCTTGCCTCTTCTCTTTTTTTTCCTTTTTTTGCCATGACTGTTTCTAACATTTTCTCTGCTCTGTTTTCTGCCCCTCAGCCTTTTTGACAGTCTTTCCTCTCTGTTTCCAGGCATGGCTCCCATTCGGGATTCCGTCAGCCACTCCCCTAATCAAACAGGTGACTACACATGGTCTTCTTTGATACTCTCAGTGTTCTGCAATTCAGTCCTCCTTCAAGTACCTTCTTTAGTCTCTGAGCAGTCATCAGATGAGTTAGACTCGGTCTGACTTGACCTTGGCTGATAATTTTATTTCTAACATACGAGAGACAGAGAGGGAGATGAATGAGAGAGAAAGTGGGTGTCAAAGGGTGGAAAAGAAGACTTGGCAAGCAAATGCGATAAGCAGCGAGAGCTGGCAACCATTTTATGTGTGAGAGACTTTTAAGTTGGGACCAAGTGGTTAAAGAGACTCGCACATTACCAGGTTAGGTTCAGGCATCTGGTGAAGAAACATGGCTAGAAAAGGGCAGCTGCTGTTTTAAATGAAGAATGTTGTAAGCTCTGATTCAGATTGTAAAACGGTGCCTCGTTGAGCCGATGCCGTGGGCCTCGTGTGCCATCGCAAAAAAAAAGTGAGCAAAATCTGTGGTAGCCTGGTTGTGGCTGTCTAAATAAAATTTTCCTTTGATACTTCTTTGCACAGTAAAGTTACTTTCTGTTGCTTTTCCACTCACATCTGAGACTCAATGGGTGTTTGTACAGAAATCTGTATAGCATTTTTCTATGCAGTCTAATTATAGAAACATGCCAGGTCTAATTTTATTTTTTTATTATATTTTGGGTGAGAAAAGGGTTTAAAAGTCTGAATAATTGAAGTTGCCACCACTTCATTTCCTTTGCCAACTGCTCCCCTCTTTCTTCCTCCATATTTCCTTTTTTCACACTCTGTTGCCATCTCCCCTATTCCCTCCATCACTTCTCTCCTGCTGATGCTCATCCTCCACCTCACTGAATCCAAGTTTTATTGCTTTGGCACGCTTTTGGCTCCTGCTGTGGTTACAAAATGGTGGCAGCTGTGTCCAAGCTCAGCCCTGGCAGTGAGCACATCCAGAACAGTAGGGCAGCTGAAGCTTGGAGGGAAATTAAAATAAATAAATAATAAAAAAAAATATAGGCAACTTTGAGGGATTTAATTATCATCAGTTTTTTAAATTTGGTAAATGTTACTAATGTTGTGATTTTAACTTTATTTTTTCTGTGGTCAAACAATATCTTCTGTTTCCAATCGCTCACCAGGTCTGGATCATCCTGGCTTGGATTCGCAGTATGAGCCTCCCCCCTGGTCGTCTGGCTCTCCCTGCAGCAGTGACGGCAACAGCAACTGGGGCAAAGCCCTAGTAGACGGAAGCACCGACACCCCCAATAACCCTTCTTCAACCAGCTCTTCCGTCTGGCCTCCCTCATCTTTTTCTTGCTCATCCTCTTCTTCCTCTTCTGGCTGTGGATCAGGATCAGACCCCGAGTCAGCATCAGAATGCATGGACGCAGACTCTAGTTCCTCAATCGGCTCAGAGAGGAATCTTGCTGCTACAACGGTGATGATGATGTCAGCAAATGCTTCTTCGTCATCTGCAACTTCTTCCCCCACCTCTTCTTTGGGGAATGCTGCCATGATGGTCAACGTTTCAATGAACGGAGATGGCAATGGCAACAGTCATCAGGTGGTTGGCGCAGGTATGGAAACCATCAGCAGTGCAAATAATGGAAATAACATGTCTGAGCCCTCACAGTACTCCATGGCTGGGTCCAACAGTATTGGCAGCAATAACATGAGCAACCACAACAACAAGCTTGTCAATAACGGCAGTGTATGGGGCACCCCTTCAGGCAGCAATGTGATCCCCACTGGCGGAAGCACCCCCTGCATCAATGGAGGGTTAAACCCAAACACTTTAAACCCAAATGCCAACCATGGTGCCTGGCCACAAAATTCAATCCCAAATCCAGCATCCCAGGGCCAACGGCCTCTACAGGCTCAGGGGATAGGTTCCAAACTAGGTATGGTTCCCCAGCAGGCCCCCTTGCTGGGCTGGGGCGGCATGGCAGCTCCAGACAACAGCAGTATGATGCAAGACACCGAGGTGAATAATGGTACATTAAGCAGCAACAGTGGAAATGGTGGCCTAAAGCCTACCAACCTTAACACTGAATCCAATGGACCAAATAACACTATCACAATGAATACTACTACTACTACTACTAATGCCACAATGACCTCTAGTCCACCAAACTCTACCGCCTCACCCCAACTCAGCGGGGATTGTTCTTGGGGTTCCATTGGAGGAGGGACCGGGGGTCCGCTGGCCAATGGAAACCCCTCGTCAGCACCCCAGCACCCCCAAGGAGAATTGGGGGGCAGTGGGGCATTCGGTACGCCTTGGGGCGCAGCTACCTACCCTGTAGACAAGGGCCCCCCAAATGCAGACACTGTGAACCCCCAAATCCCCTCTACTGCTGCTTATAAGAGTAATAATAACCACAATAACACTGGGGCCCCACGCTGGGACCAGGGGCCCACCAACACCCCAAACCAGCCCCAGAGCAACTTGTCCTGTGGCACTGGCTCAAATCAAATCCTTGGCTCTACAGGCCAAACAGCAGGAAATGGAAACCAAACGACGATGGGTCCCCCAGCAGCAATACCTCGCCCCTGGGGGAGCAGTGTGTCCTTGTCCTCATCGTCGTCTTCCGCAACGCCTAGTAACAACCCGTCAGATGCTGGAAGTCACAAAGGAAGCTCTTCTAACAATGGCTGGAAAAGCCTGGAGGATGACGCCATGGGAATGGGAGGAGCAGTGGGAGGCAGTGGAAGCCATGGCTTGGGGAGTGTCACAGGAGGCTGGGGTCGCTCTGGGGGAAGCGAGGGAAGTGGTGAGAGCTCCGGAGGCCGTTCTAGCTCAGACAGAGAGAGCATCCAGACAAAGGGGGGAAGGAGCAGAAAAAGTCCCAATCCTGCATCAGTACTATCACTTCTGGTCCGGGCTGAAGTGGACCCGAGGGTCCTGTCCAACACTGGATGGGGACAGACGCCCATACGGCAGAACACTGCCTGGGATGTCAATTCTCCAAATAACAATCAGAACCAGGGCACCAGGGGAGATGAGAGAAAGCTTAGTAGTGGAAGCTCCGGCTGGGGCAAAACGACACCGGCAGCTCCCTCCCAGACATCTGGAGGTAATTTGCATGAATTTAAAAATATATATATATATATTATTAAGAATAAAATTAGATAATACAAGGACAGAAAGTGATGCATCTTTCCTGTATTTGCAGGCTGGGGTGGTGGGCCAGGCAGCTCAGGCATAGATACAGGAAGTTCTGGCTGGGGAGAGCAGAAACCAACTTCTGGCTGGGACAGCAAAAGCCCACTGAACGGAGGAGCTGGGCATAGCGGCTGGGATGATGGAGCCAGCTGCAAGGGTAATAACAGCAGCAGCAACACCTGGAGCAACAACATTAACAAAGATGACAGGTAATTGATCAAATTAAATAAATATACAAGAAAGAGAGCGAGGGAGCTTCAAAGCTTGGCATATTTTTAAAGGCTTCAGGTAAACCCATGTTTTTGTTTGTTTTAGATCCAGTACCTGGAGTAATACCTCCAAACCACAGCAGGGCTGGGGTTCCAGCAGTGCAAATGTAAGTGACACCTGGGGTGCCAGTGGAGAAACCACCAGACCAAGCTCCAACAACCACTGGGGAGAGCCCCAAAAAAGCGCAGGCTCAGTAGGTTGGGATAGCGACAGTGACCGGTCTGGTTCTGGATGTTGGAGCGAGCCGAGCCGTACCAACACCAGCAGCAGTAACACCTGGGTGGGGAGCGGTGGATCAAATACTCCAGACGTGAGCACTCCAAATCCAGGCTCCACCTGGGGAGAGCCAGTCCTCAAACCCAAACCTCAGAGTACCACTCAGGGCTGGGCTGAGCCATCGAAGAACAACACTGGAGCCCAGAACTGGGGTGAGCCCAATCCTAAACCCTCTAACGAGTGGGGAAAAGGTCCTGAATCCAACATGTCCAGAGGCAGCCATGGTCAAAACAAGCCCACAGGTAGTTATCGCATCTAATGCTAACTTTGGAAGAGATTTGACACTGTTTAGAAAAGACTTTTCAGTGGAAGGACCAAAGGTTGATGACTCACTCATTTATTCGTATCACAGGCTGGCTGGGAGGCCCCATGCCCACAGTAGGTCAGAAGGAGGAAGTGTCGACTGGGTGGGAAGAACCTTCTCCAGAGTCCATCCGCCGAAAAATGGAGATTGATGATGGAACTGCAGCTTGGGGAGACCCAGGTAGACACTCACTTTACAGCAAGTTTGCCCAACCCGCTGGGTTCGAGGCTATAATTGATGACTGATTACTTTTGATTGTTAGATTTATATTTCACCTTTTAAAAGTGTTTTACTTCCCTTGTTTGTGATCAGTCTTTTCATCAAACCTCACATCTAACTGTAGTTTTTCTGTTTTTGACACTATCCTAACCTGGACCTAAAAGCGCAAGTAAAAACACAAAATCCAAGTAAGAAAGTTGTTTGTTTGTTTGTTTTTTTACTGTAATAACCACAAGCATGTTTATCTGTTTTTATGACTTGAAATTCAAATATAAACAGTAAATTTCAAAAACTTGTGTACAAATTTTGCAAATAACAAAATTCAATGCAACTATTTGCATTAAATTGCAGGCAGTGTCTCAGGCATTTGTTGTTGTGTACAACTATTTACAAAACAACCAGGTGTCAAAAAAACATGCCACACAAATTATTTGTGCCACTCCAAAAGAAACATTTCCCATCCAGTTCCAGGGTGTGTCTTATCTTCAATCTGCCTTTGGTGGCTTTTTGGCAAGCATCTGTGACATTTAGTAGTTGCCTCATTGTTTTGACGCACAACAAAATCAAACAAGTAGACTACACACCAAGCACAGAACATGCACACTAACTGTACACTCCAAACACTCAAAATGTCAGAAATCTCACATTTCAACACTCGAAATCGATATAGCTCTTTCGCTCCCACACCTTTCCCTTCTTCCTAAACAACCAAATGCCATGTGTTGCCATGGGAATTATTTGCCGCAAGTCTGGTTTAGCACAATTTAAACTGATTTATAGTTTCAAGTCTGCACTTTTGACACAAGTTGAAACGGAGACTTTAGCTTTGTTTCAACTTAAAAATAAATAAATAAATAAATTCAGCTGATAAAACTGTATTTATTTTCCCTTCTAGGCAAATACAGCGGTGGGTCTGTCAACATGTGGAACAGGACTGGTCAACCAGACCAGGAAGCTGTGGGCCCCTCCCCTCAGCACCAGTCCCACCCAACCCACATGTCAATGCAGCATGTTAACCAGGACAAAAGCTCCGGTTCTGGTAGGTTGGATAATGTTTGCACACCGTATGAATACTCACGCACGGTTGTGGCTTTTATATTCCTGACTGTGAAAACAGGAAAGGACTGTGCATAGAAGAATGCATGCACATGCCCAGACAACATTAAAACAGGTGGAAACATCGGTACACCACAGACTCGCACTTTTTCATTGTGTCGTCTATTCACACAAAAATGTGGTTTGCCAGGTTACAGCATGTATTATTAATCACATATTCCACTTTATTTTAGCCAGAGTGGAAACTTCTCATCAAAATGTTGTGCAGATTCTTGCACAGATTGTCTACGTTAAAGCATGCTGAAGAGTTTTTAAAAAAATATATTAATGTGATTTAACACCTACGTCAGGAGCCTGGGGCAGTATTTAAAATGGTAGAAGTGCAAACCTCGTCATGGAGTCTGTAAGAGAGGAACAAGGCTAACCCAGACTCTGATTAAGATGGATAGAAATGAAGTCCTAAAAGGGTTGAGAAAGTGCAAGCAAAGCCAGTGTGAATACACGCACTCACAAATGTATACAAAGGCATACACCAATTTACACAGAAGCATGGCTGGAGACCAAACACGTACAGTCATTCCCTCCCATTTTCCCTACAGTGTTGTCTGTGTTGAAGGCTTTTTGAAAAGCCAGTTGAGTCATCTCTTTGGAATGCTAAGAGCATCGATTTTTCTCTTCTCTCATTCGCCTTTTTTTTCCCATTCCCTCCCCCCTCTTCTTTTTCACCCGCCAATTGTGCTTGCTGTAGAAACACAGGCTTTTGATAGGTTTCAGGAAAAGAGAGTTAGAGAGACCGTGAGTAGCACAGGAGATGGTCTGCTGACTTGGAAATAGGACAGGTTCCAATGTGAGATGGGAAAACTAAAACGAGTAGGAGAGCTATTCTGTGGAAGGGGCCGGAGGAGGAGAAAAGGAGGGGGCTGTTAGGGTTATTCAAGGTTTCTGGTTTAGTGAGCTAACTGGCGGCGCTAAGTGGATGTCTGGGAAGGGTGGGACCCTCTCCCTAGCTACTGCATTGAGAAAATTAATTTATGGGTCTTGATTCATCTTAATTTCAGTTATTACCTAGTGAAGTAAAAAGTCTGGGTCACTTAAAGGATATGATCAATAAATGTAGCTAAATTAGACTTTCATGGTGTTGCAAAATGTACATGTAATCAAACAAAAACAGATGCTCAGACTTATTCATACACACTTGCAAACACACACTGTGGTTAAAATTTTCTCTGGGTCCTTGAGTCAGCTGATGCACTCAAGTGGACAGGATGGAGTGATAGATTGGGGGTTATTGATTGGCAGTTTGTGTGTATTTGTGTGATGTGCTCGTTTGTGGCTATATGTATCTACCTGTTTGTGTCAGTCTGTCCTCTTGTGTGTATACGCGCATATGTGGTGAACAAGCCAAGTCAATTGCAGGATATCAGTGCCAGAGGCCACCCCATGATCTGTCCTATTTTTACAGGGAGGTATCCCTGGCATCTCCCCAAACGTCTCCTGTGCAGGGAGAAAGTAACGGGCCTGGGTGGTTGGCTGTAACAAGAGCCTTTTGAACTCATACGTTACTTTCTTGAGCATGCATTCTGTTACATTTCAAAGGGTATAATGTCCTGCAATGACACATGCACATCCACAAGCGTGAAGAAAAACACTGCTTACATAAGTGAGTGGATATAGGGTTCCCCAGGGAGTGTTGCTCTGGTCTCCAGTTTCAGCTAAGTGGGGGGAAATCTACATGAATTGCAGCATTATTGTACATTTGGAAAACAGGTTGGGTCTTGCCACCTTTAATGTGATGCAGCCCACTTTCCCACTGGCCTAACATTGGAATTGTACAAATGTTAAATAGTGTTTAAGTACATCAAGTAGATTAAACCACAGAAACTGTACCCTCATAGTGATCATCTCCTTTGTTCCTTCAGGTTGGGGTGAGCCATACCCCCAACAGAAGGAGTCCTCATCATGGGGGGAGCCTAGTGCTGCTCCGCCTGTGACTGTGGACAACGGGACGTCTGCCTGGGGAAAGCCCAATGACAAGAACTACAGTTGGGGTGACGGCAGGGATAGCAGGGAGTCTGGGTCAGGATGGGGCAGTCAGCATAAGTCTGGTATGTGCACAAAGCAAACCCTACAAACATCTGATTGCAACATCTGTAAATAATAAGCAGTCTGGTGTGACTAAAGTGTGCCAGAAAAGAGGTGAATTTACTTGCTGATAATCAGTTTCTACATCTCTCCCTCCCGTCATGATAGCTCCAGGTCCCAAGCGCATGGACACATGGTGTAGTGACGAGATGGGAAATAGCTGGGACCAGGAAGAGGAAGTGGAGATCGGCATGTGGAGCAACAATCAACAGGACAGCAGATCCCATGACCAAGTCAGCTGGAACTACAAGCATAAAAGCTCTACTAAGGTACATTTATCTCATCTTTGCACTTTTTTTCTATTTGAAATGAGGCCATTTAATAAAGGGAGGGAGTTTTATTTATTTATTTATTTTAGAAGTTTTTAAAGCAGTCCTAACAGTGCTCCCCTCTGTCCACTCTGTTTCAGATGAACAAACCAGTCAACAAACAGGATGATCCCTGGATGAAACCCTTCATCGGCCAGTTCAGCAGCATGAACTTCTCTGTAAATATTATTAATCAGTCAGTTAAATATTCCCTGTGTTTGTGTCCCTCTAGCACACACGGAGCTATTGATAACTTTCTTAATGAAAGTAGTGTTTCGGAAGCAAAAACAGAAGCTGTAAGTACAGAGGAATGCTTTCCATTCACTATGAGACACTCGTTAAGTTAGTTTTCCACCAGATGACTAGGGCTGTGCAATATGACCAAAATCTCATATCCAGATATAAGTATTCTATCGTCCCGATAACGATATAAATCACAAAAATGTAACATTTTCTGTAAATTCTGTGAATCTCGGGCAGCTCGACTTGTGGGAAGTGTTTCCAGCTGCGCGTCATGTAGCTGGAGTCGAGTGTTTTAACAGATGCAAGAAACTACATTTTTAGACAGAAGTTGTAAAGGCCGCCGTTTTCTTTGTATTTATTACACGGCGTGCTGCAGGAAAAAGCCTGTTCTAACGTTTGAGTCTAAGGTTTCTTTTTTTAGCACCTGGCGGCTTTACTTCTCATCCGTAAATAATCTGCTCTTTCACGTGATTCCGTTTATTTTGAAAAGTCTCAACAGGATCTTGAGCTTTGTTGTGAAAGGTTTATGTGGAAAATAAACAAGCGGACACACAATGGCGTTACCGTCGTTGTTGCTAACCACAATGCATAAAAAGAGAAAGAGAGAACTTTAAGAAATTAATATAGCCACTACAGTGACCATCAAAACGATGAAAAAATATTGCCATAAAACAGTTTATTTTGCGACACCACGAAACAAACGATAGTGTAAAATGAAACAATAGACGTTTTTATATCGTCATCCGATATATCTCGTTACATCGAACAGCCCTACAGATGACTCATGTGTACGTTAAAGCATGCTGAAGTGTTTGGTTTTTCAAATGTAATAAGCCCTGATTCAAAGAATGCAAGATTTATGCTGTTCCGTCTCCATAATCACATTTTCTTGGCTTCGTTCTTGCAGAGGGACTCCCCTGATGACTCCATTAAGACTGGAGCAGGGATGGTGCAGGACAAGCGTATGGACATGGGCAGTATTGGGGACTTCAATGGAGTTATGGGGAAGAATTCTGGGTCTCGGCACCACCTCCACAAGGACTCCACCATGGATCGCAGTTCTTACTATGACAAGGTATGGAGAAGCATGAGCAGAGTTACATGTACAAGGTGTATTCTTTCCGGAGCTGTGCTGTATATGCAGGCTTGAGGTAAATAACTGATTCTCATAAAGGGTCGGGCAATGTCTTAGTCTGCTGTTATGGTGGGGTAGGTGTAGAATGAAGGTTTCGGAGGTTTCTTCCTGTTAAAAGGGAGTTTTTCCTTCCCACTGTCGCCAAAGTGCTTGCTCATAGGGGGTCATATGATTGTTGGGCTTTTCTCTGTATCTATGAAGCGCCTTGAGGCGACATTTGTTGTGATTTGGCGCTATATAAATAAAATTGAATTGAAGTGTGCCTCTGGCTGTACAGTGCCTCACAGTGGGGGTTTTAATACAGTGCAGCTTGCTGGTCTAAAACTAGTGTTTTATTTGATTCTTTCCTCATCATGTATCATTATCACTAGAAGCAAGCACATGTCAGTACAAACTGTTCCCGCTCAGTTTGGCTTGCTGCGTTTCCTTTAGCACAGTGTGCTCCTTCTTATTAACTCTTATTTCATCCTGCTATCTCGTTTCTACCATCACGTCCTTATTTTTAGCTTCTCATTCTTCTCGTACCTCTTTTGCTCCCCACACTGTCCACTCCCTGCAATTATTTCCTTTGTTTCTACACATTTGATTCTCTTTCCTCGACCTTCAACTTGTCTTTGGTTTCGGAAAAAAAAAAAAAAATTAACTTTCTTCTTTTTCTTCTTCCCTCTCTGTGCTTCTTTTGCTGCTGGTGTGCTTCCTGTCCCTGTGTGCTTACCGTCCATCTGCTGTGCACCTGGCCTTGCTTCTGCAGCTTTCACCCTCTGCTTACGATATCCCAGCTTCTGATGAACTCTCCTCCAATCAAAGCATGAGCCTTTCCCCCTCCAATTCTGCTCGGTCTGTCTCTTGTCTCAATTCTGGGCCGTCTGCTTCCCACTCTAGTTCTGGGGCTGCTGGGCAGGTGAGTGAAGAAGAATGAAGAGAGAGTTATCTTGAGACGTTAGAAATTCCCTGTTTGATATGAAGATTTTTCACTTGATGCGAAGAAAGAATTAAATCAGTGATTTTCTCCTGGTCACATGGGTAATACCAAAGCTTTGCCATTACTTTTAAGTAGGGGCAAGACTACCGGTGGCAGTCTTCCTTTTGAGCAGCAAAGAATACAAAGCTGTGTTTCCACCAGAAAAGTGTACACCAAGCATTGCTGGGGGGTTAATGATGCTCTGTTCTCCCGCAGTACTGCTTATGGTGTGGGACAGCTGTGTGATGAAGTCCTAACCAAAGACATCAGAGAGAGATGATTGGGGGGTGACTACCTTTTCAGGCAGTTATGGTTAAGAAAATGCCCACAGCAGGCTGCTTTATTAGTAACTTTAACGATTGTAGCCTGTTTAAAAATTATGTTTATGCACAGCATGGGCTCTATTTATGGCTGGAATATTTCAACAACCGTGGTAATAGTGGTGGAGAATTCCCACTTTAACTCTGCTCCAGAGAAACTGATGTTGGCTCTGAGCCTCATCCATAAAAATAGCTGTCTTGTTGTAATGGTGTGCCCTCTAGTGGACGTCATGGGATATTCAAATGGTGGGGGAGGTTTTTTGTTTGTCTTTCTTATGGCAAGCTTTGACTGCACACAAGCGTCTAACCTTGTGTGATTCATTCTCATTGTTTATCAGGGTTGTTTCTACACTGTTTTACATTTTTCTTCTCTGTTGTTGCCCCCCCCCCCCCCCCCGATTAGAATGTAAACCCAATGTTGGGCGGCAATACCGTAGCACAGGGCCGAGGTGGCCCCCAGTCCCAGCCCCCTCCTCAACCCAATCTTCGTAATCAAGTGCCTCCACCCATCCTGCCCGCTCAGGTACCCCACATAAAAATAAAACGCACAAAAGGTCGCACTCAGAGTGAGTTCTTGTCTCTATTACTCCTGATTGTTTTCCAACACTCAGTCCCAAATTATTGTTGTTGTTCAGGTTCCTTCATCCCTGTTGAAGTACCCGGGAGGCAATGGCGGTCTGAACCCTCTGTTTGGCCCTCAGCAGATGGCTGTTCTCAACCAGCTGTCACAGCTAAACCAGATCAACCAGATCAACCAATTACAGGTGAATACCGACAGAAAAGAAGTGTATAGCTTTAGATTTTTATTTCTAGTTTTAACATGAAAATAACATGACAGAAATGGAGCCATAATTCCTAACTGTAACATTATCAACATGATGGGTTTACATTATTCTATTTCTCTGCAGCGTCTTCTCCTCCAGCAGCAACAGCAGAAGGTTCAAAGCCAGAGACCCATGCCTATGGGACGTCAGACTGAACAGGTGTGTGTCTGGGTGCTACTAAATTGCATTAGTTGTCCCAGTGGTGTTAGCTCCTTAGTTGCTTTCTCTAACTGTGCACCTTCTGTCCTTAGACACGTCCAATTGGTTCCTCTCCATCACCGATGCAGCCACCACGACACATGGACCCCTCGCTGCTGAAGCCGGCCGCGCCCCTCAAGCCGTACCTGGATAACTACATGTCCCACAGCACCCCCGAGATGCTGAAGGATGCTGCCACTCTTGGATCCTTCAGCAACTTCCCTTTAAGTAAGTCAACTGCTACTGCTGTTATTACAGATTAGGCACCCTAATCATAAACTAGTTTGACTGTGTGGAGAAGTGAGGTGATACTTTTTATTTTACACTTAAGACCTCAGATTTGTAAGAAGATGATCATGAGCAGGATAGATCTTGGGGATTACATTTTAGTTTTACCTTTTAAAATATGCAGAGTGTTCTTGATTATCTGTTGACATGTACTCTTCTGTCCTGTTTCTCAGACTTGAATTCTAACCTGAATGTACCCCTGGACATGGGTGTTGGTGGTGGTGGTGGAGTGAGCTATAAAGAGCCACCCCAGTCCAGACTGAAGAAACTTTGGGCTACCGACCCTCCGGAGCAGACCAGCAAACCTGGTACAGACAAAGCATTTATAGTTTGTCACACTGCATGCTGTGGTATTGTTTGGCTTTCTGGGGGAGGTATCCATGAGGTGTTTACTATGTAAACAGTGAAAAAAAACATTGTTTTTTAAAGTGACTAAAGCATCCCCACACTTTTTCTCACTGCATACTTTAAACTCTGGCTTTAATGGTTTATATGTTTGTGTTTGTCCCACAGGTGCTATGTCGTCTGGGCTGCGTCTGGAGGACTCCTCCTTCTATGACTTAATTTCTCCTGGCCCCTCTCCCCTGAGTCCTCCCGGCCAATCAATGGGCTCGGTGGGCGATGGCTGGCCACCTCGTGCCAACTCCCCCCCGCCCCATGGAAACACTGTCACCTGGCCCCCAGGTACAGACACCTTTAAATCCACCAGAATCCCCGAAGTGTTTGCTTTGAACCCTGCTGATGTCTGCATGTGTTTTTTGTTCTCAGAGTTCCGGCCCGGGGAGCCTTGGAAAGGTTACCCCAACATTGACCCTGAGACTGACCCTTATGTGACCCCCGGCAGTGTCATCAACAACCTCTCCATCAACACCGTCCGCGACACAGACCACCTCAGGGACAGGAACAACGGTAGGCTGCGCACATGCCAGATCCCTCCCAATAACTGTAATGGTAGCACAGACCCACACTGACCCCTCCTGCTGATGTTTCTAGGGCCATCCTCATCACTGAACACCACGATGCCTTCTAACAGTGCCTGGTCATCCATTCGTGCCTCCAGCCACAGCGGTTCCCTCACCAGTACAGCACAAAGCACTTCAGGTGTGTAGTTTGGCTCTGCTTTAGTGAAGTTTAAATGTTTTCTTTACCTTATTTATTTATTGTAAACTTGAAAAAATTTGTTAAACGGGTTTTGTTTTTCTGCTCTCGCCTTGCAGCCAGACCCAGTGAGTCAAAGTGGTCTCCCGGCAGCAGTGTGTCAAACTCCTCCCTAGCTCATGAGCTTTGGAAGGTCCCCCTGCCTCCCAAGGCGCTGTCTGTGGCGGCCCCCTCCAGACCACCGCCTGGCCTAACCAGCCAGAAGCCCAGCCCTGCCTCCTCTGGCTGGGATGGCTCTGCCCTGAGGCTGGGGGGCTGGAGCACCGCTGAGTCCAGATACACACCTGGTAAGAGAAGCACATCCTTTAACCTTAATTCCATCTGCGAAATGAGCAGAACAGACTTTGGGGTTGTTGTTTTTTTTTTTGTTTGTTTGTTTGTTTTCAAAAGATTTCAAGACTGTATAGAGAAGCTTGTGATAAATTTTAAAATGCACGGCTCCTCTCCTGTGCAGCCTCAACTTGACCACAAAACCAGCTTTAGCATCCTATCCCAGCTGATGATTGACTATGGTGTATGTATTGACAGGTTCCAGTTGGGGTGACAGCAGCAGCTCAGGGAGAACCCAGTGGCTCGTTCTGAAAAATCTCACACCTCAGGTAGTTGTACTTTCATTCTGTTAACGTTATCACAATCATTACTTCCATGTTTTTCACATATTTTTCACCTCTTATCACTTCCCCTGTTTAACTCAACTTTTCTTTCCCCTTCTTCCAGATTGACGGCTCTACATTGAGGACTCTGTGCATGCAGCACGGCCCTCTGATCACATTCCACCTCAACCTGCCACATGGTAACGCTGTGGTATGCTACAGCTCCAAGGATGAGGCCGCTAAGGCCCAGAAGAGCCTGCACATGTAAGACTATCACACGCAAATACGGGCACTTCTTACTTTTATTTATTCGGCTTCTCTTAGAGCAGATGACCTTGAATAAAAACAGGCTGTTGATGCCAAATTAACTTGTCATAGACAGATTAATCACAGATTTTTTTGACACTCAGTCAGATGTCCCCTTTACAGATAACCCATGCATTCTTCCAGGCATATTACCCCCCTAAAATACTCCCAAAATTAAGTGGGGAATTTCAGTAGTGGACAGTTGGCTTTTTAAATGGATGGAAAAAGAGCCATATGATGTTGTGTACAGACAAAAAGTCTAACCTGCTCTGTTTCTACAGGTGTGTTTTGGGGAACACTACTATTCTGGCTGAGTTTGCCAGCGAGGAGGAAATCAGCCGTTTCTTTGCACAAGGGCAGTCAATGGCCACTCCCTCCTCTGGCTGGCAGACCCTCGGCTCCTCTCAGAGCAGAATGGATCAGTCTCACCCCTTTCCAAGCCGCGCTTCTGAACCCAACCAGTGGAACAGCAGCGACCTCCACAGCTCCTCCCTCTGGGGTGGGCCCAACTATTCCAGTAGCCTGTGGGGGACCCCCAGTGGCACCGAGGCAGGGAGGATCAGCAGCCCTTCTCCAATCACCTCCTTCCTCCCAGTTGATCACCTGACAGGGGGTGGGGACTCCATGTGAGCTGCCTGCCAGTGAAACAGGCTCGGGGAAGGGTCAGTAGAGAATTATCAATAATCAGCAGAATAGAGACACAAATGTAGTTCTATAAATGCAATGGCACTAGTTGGACTCTTTCTCATTTACAAGATATTCAACAAAACGGGGTCTCCCCTGTGGAAAACAAGTTACGTTTCTCTCTCTGCACATATGTCCACTTTGTTTTAGCCCAAAAACATATCAGTCGGAATACTTGAATCATGCAGGCCAATTCTATAATGTGAACGGATGGATATTTGCCTCCAGGTAGTGCTCTTTCAGACCGAAAAAAAGCTTCAATCGAGCTCATTATTATTATATATATTTTTGTTTCATTCGTCATGTTTATTTGAATTCCAATTCTTTTTAACATTTTATTTTTGTTTTACTTTTTTTTTTTGCATTTGTTTGCTGACAATGTTGGAGTATGAGCTTTTTTAACTTTGCACTGAATGTGTTGTTTTTTTTCTCAGTATAATCTGCAATATAGAGGGAGCAGCCAGTTTTTTCCAGTGTAGCTGTTTACTCATTGAGGTCCTTACTGTGTGTGTTTGTGAGAATTACTATGTGTGTGTCCGCGCGAGCTGTGAATGAGTACGTGTGCGCTCCTCTCTGCCTTGGCACGCCTACCTTACTGCGTTGTCGTGGAGTTCAAGATCAACAGATAGTTAAAAAATTAAACCTGACTTAGGATGATTATCTGGTGATAGTTCAAGTGACATTAAAAGTATTGCACCAATTGTTTTAAAACTAAAGAAAGTTGAGCTCTGCAGTGCAAAGGACTGTAGCCGCAGCTGGGACTAGTAAGCCCCGCCCACCCTAATATAGGGAGGCGGGGGATATCTAGCAAGCCCCTCCCCCTCCCTCCCTTTCTCATTAGCCCCCTGGCAGGCAGGTTTTAGTGGGAGGGAGGGGGGGGAACAGCACTTTCAGAATAGGCTTTCAATGTTTTGGAGGTGCCACACTGCAACCTCTTGTTTACAAGACTTGGGAGGCAGAAAGTGTGTTCATTCTTCATTTTAAAGAGAAGATGGAATAAAATTTTAAAAAATGCACAAAAAAATTTTAAAAACGCTTTTAAAAAAAAGATAAAAAATTTTTAAAAACAGAAAAAGTTTAAAAAAAACAAACAACTCTTACTGAGGATGAAGACGATGCTTTGTAACTCTGGGAATTCGGATCAGTGTTTTTTGGCCATGGCGTTGGTTATTTTGAACTATTCCTCTTTTTGTCTGCTAAATAACCAGCAATGGTTCTCAGGAAATCAAGCCAGTTTTCCCCCCTTGTAGTTTGAATTAAAGAAAAAAACTACTACTCCTTGTAGGAAAGGAAAATACAACTTCTAGCACTGAAAACTATGTAAAGGTCTGTAAGTTTTTGTTTTTGTTCTCTCTTTCTCTCTTTCTCTCTGCCAAATAACTGCTTTAAGCTGGAGAAGCTCAACACACTGCTTTCAATATGCTGTCTTTTGAGGGAGGGAGGTGAGGTGTGCGGGGAGGGGGAGGTCGAGGACACTCCCGGCATTCCCTCTCCTCCTACTCTTCCTCCTCCTCCACTCCACTGATGTTTAAAAAAAAATCAAGAGTGGGGATCGTTTAATGCGTGAGCGCGTGACTGTGAGCGGGGAAATCGTCGTGTCTCGTCAGACTTATAAACCAAGAGAAAGGCGACTCTGTATCTATGCATACTGTAGCCTCTCGCATTCACATGGCCTACTGAGAGGCGTTTATTTTTATTTTTTACTCCCTCTTCGACCATGTGTCACAATGTTTTAGCTGTTTAACAAACATTACTCGCTTTTCCTTTTTTTTAAAATTTCTCTCATTGCCACAAATGGTGTTTTGAAAAAAAATGGAACGAAGAGAAAAACAAAAACAAAAGTCAGAAAAAAAACAACAAAAAAACTCTCGTTTTGGTTGAAGAAAATATTTTAACAGTAAAAAAAGTCGTCCACATTTCATTGCCTTGATCCTAATTGTGTCCGAAGATGCAACAAGTCAAGTGGCTTCTACCTGTTTACAAAATGAATATGATTGTATTGTACTGTTTTATTTTCTTTCCTTTGGGGCAAAGGGGGGGAAGGTGGGGTATTCATCTGAAGTTCCTGACGTACGTGTGTGTGTGTGAATGTGAATTGTGGAGGTTTTGTGTGAGAACAGCGTGAATGTAAAATCCACCAGTGGCGTTTTTCTTCACAACAAGAGAATAACAGATTTATCTACCAGTGACTGTTTAGTTACTTTGATGCACAATTTGTTTGTTAGGGTCATGGGGGGGGAGAGAAGTGTCAGAGGGGTGCATGAACGACGAGTCAGCATTAGCGAAGCCATGGACCTTAATTATCTTTTCTTCATCGTGTTTGTGCGTGTCACCCCCCCCTCCTCCCTAGTTCTCTTCTCTCATGTAGGTTTTTATTTCAGAAGTACTAGAAGCTTTAGTCTTTTATTTTTTAAGCTTAGCCCGTGAATATTTAACAACTTCAAAGCAAATGCAGTGAGACAGAACCTTGAGTATTAGCCAGACTTGACAGTGATGTGTGCCAGTATTGAACCGCTCTCTACCAAATAATTCAATCATACAAAAAAATTAGTTTACTTAATTCCAGATCTCTTTGCTTATAAATATATATATAAATACATACTTACATATATCTCTTATTTGTATTTGTTGTCGTTGTGTTGAACAGTTGTTATCAAGTGGAACATCTGAGCTTTTTTTTTGTTGTTGTTGTTAGTTTTAGTCTGACACGTTGAACTGAGGAGACTTGGATTTTGCACTTGGGTGGATTCTAGAGGAAAAAGGCCGAAAGCAAAGCTGAGACAGATGTTTAGATTTTCAGGTCTCTCTGATGGAAAAGGTGCGCCTGTGAGTATTCGACAGGGTAGAGTGTGTGCGCGCGCACGCACGCGCGTGTGTGTGTACTGTGATTCGAGAAGATGGTGCTTTATTGGTCTCCCTTGGTTGGTGCACCTCCGGCTCTGAGCTGGGCCTGAATGTAGCTGAAACGGTTTTTAAAAGTATAAAAGACAGCGCAGCCTCAAATGTGCATGAGGGGCAACAAAAAAATTTGTAAATTTTTTTGTTTTTTGAGAAATTGAGCAGCAGTCACTGCTGCCGTGGTGTCGCTTGACTGAAACGAGGCGAGGAGGGGACGGGACTCGCGATTGGCTGCTTCTTCCTGGCTTTTCAGGGATAAAGGGTTGCACTTTTGCCTCCTCGCCGGCTTATCCAGGATCAGCTCCTCCTCTCCAACTCCTAAGCTTAACTACAGGGAGAGGAGACTCATAACTGACAGGAGGTCTGAGGCGGGGGGGAGGGGAGGGTGGGCTCTAAACTGTCTATATTCCCTTACTGCTCAATGACATTACTTTACACTTTGTTCATTCTGATTTTTGGCAGCGCTGTCGTTCCTGGCGCTGATTTGAGAGCAGCTTTGTCCATCCTCAGTATCCTTTTTTCTTTTAACTTTTTACCGGGACAAAGGCTGACCCCAGATCAGCAGCTCAGGTGGCAGCATTGCTGTGCTGTTAGAGAAGGGACAAGCAACGTCTGGAAAACGCCTCTCAATAATGTTGTTACTGTTTTGGTTCCATAATCGTATTTGTATCTACTGTCAGCCTGCGTGAGACTGTTTGTGAGAGTGTTTGTGTGTGTGTGAGTGAATACATCATCATGCCAAATCGAGGAGGGAGGGAAGGAAAGGGATAAATCCTTTATTGTTGTTGTTTGGTTGTAGTTGTGTACGTGTGCATACGTGTACTTAAAAAGCTGGACAATATTAAATGCTTGAAGATTTAAAAAAAAAAAAAAAAAAAATTAAAAAAGTCATTTGCAAAAGGATGATGTGAGGAAAACCTTTTTAGTAAAGTGAAAACCACCACGAGCAATGTACAATCCCCAGGGCTGCCAAGCAGCTTCCCGACAGGGCCAGACGAGGGGAAGGAAAGGAAAAGGAAGTAGCGGGCAGGAGGGAAGCTGGCTGGTGATACTCTACTACTTTTTAATGTTTAAGAAAAAAAATAATGTGACTTTTTTGTGTTTCTCTTGACTTAAATATCCTGTGAGTAAATGCTATATTATATCATAACACACCTGACGGCTCCTACAGTCGATCAAAAAGCGCTAAGGCTTATTTTTTTGACAGGAAAAACAGAAAAAAACAAACAAAAAAAAACAAAAAAGAAAAAATACAAAAACTGTGAGAATCTGCTGTCTTTTTTTTCTTTTTTTTTTGTCGTTTTACATTTAGTATGAACACACAAACAAACCCTGAAAAGCTTTAGTCTAACCAGCACAAAGATGTGGGCGGGTGGGGAGGGAAGGGTGGGTTTATCAGGGGGAAAAGGGTGGGTGTCGCTCAGAGAGACTATGCAGTGGAGTGTTTGAACCCAGGCTTACATGTCCACCTTGGGTTTTTCTTCTTCTTTTTTTCCCTGTCTTTAAATAAAACAAAAAAATAATTCCCAAAAAAATGAGTAAACACCGCTGAAATGGGATTCCCACTAATATTCCTCAAACGTGTCGTGCCATCGTTAAATTGTACAGCTAGTACAGCTACTAATAATAATAATACAAACTGAAAAACCTTTATTACCTAGCAAACGGTGGGCCAGTTGTAGCAGGAGGAGGAGGACAGGTTAAGATTTGCAAAAGTCCATTTTTGTCGATTTTTCTCGCAGCTCGAGCGAGGCCGGTGAAACTGCAAATTTTACACGACTACAGTGCTTTTTTTTCTTTTTATAGAGATTCTATCAATCCAGTGTGTAGTTGGATCACCTGTAAACCTATTATGCACATCGCTTTGGGAGACTGTTGAAACTATATATAAAATATATATATGAGAATATAATCGTACAGTGTCTATAATCAACGAGGGGGCGTCTTCCTCTCTTGCAAACAAAAACAGGAAGTACCTTTTTATTTTCAAACGTCTTCCTCGGGTCATCAAAGGATTTTATCTTTAAACTTCGGTGGAATCTGCACTTTTTGAAGGACAATCTTTATTTGTATGGGTATAAAAATTGACAAAATAAACGAAGTCGCCTGATATTAATGGTATAAAAAACCAACTCCAGTGTGCTCTAATAATGAATGTCTCCTCTGATGCTGTCTACTTGTTTGGTTTCATTTTAATCCTTTTATTCTCCTTCCTTGTTGCTTGGTTTGTTCTGTATTTTTTTCCCTCTTTATTTCTTTCTGGATTTTACTGCTCTTAAGAGAATCTGTACTAAGGTGTAGAGTAGTGAGTAGTAGGTCTTCTGTTGGCTGTACTCGTATACTGAATTACTGTTTGTAACCCGCTGGCTTCTGCAGCCAGCATACAAAGCTGTATAACTTGGGTACAACCCTCAATAAAAGACTAATACACAGCGGCCGCCTCCCAGAGTCTTTATTTCTCTCCGTGTGACTGAAAACTTCTGCTTCGTGTTCCCAACAACATCTCTGACTTCAGGAGACGCAGACATGCTGCTGTAAAGGAGGGAGCAGCTGAAAGTAGCTGCTGCTTTTGTTTGCTTGGACAACCTCTCAAGACAAGGTTATGTTTCCTGTGACATCAGGATTTTAAAGCCCTCTGAATGCTTTGGTTACTCAAAGAAAAGCTTTTAATTTGGTCTGGTTTATAGAAATCTGTCTTAGATTGAAAGAATTCAGTTTCGGTAAACTCCAACGCTGGGTTTGCTAATTTTATTATTGTGTAAACGTGTTAGTTGTGAGTTTATTTTTGACCCTTTAAACCAAAGTATCATATTTTATACACAAGTTTTTGAGACTTCTACATTTTTGTTTTTTCCCTTTAAAAAAAAAAGTTGCACCACAAAAACATACCCGATGTAGCAAATATGATAAAATTACTTTTTTTTTTTTTACTTTATTTTCATTTTTCATCAGGTTTACAAAGCCCACAATAGAATTTTCTGGCAATTATTTAATTGGCCAGGTTTTAAAGGGTTACATTTTTTATTTATATTTGTAAAGGTGCATTTGTTAGGGCTCAGGTCGGGTACTGAAATAAAAACACTTCAGTCCCAGTCCCAACGGGGGTCTCCAGACAGTAGCTCTCGAGGACTGGAGTTGGAGACCCCTGGCCTGGAGAAGACAGATTTATTTGAGCTGCTGGTGGATGGAGCTAAAGTTAATCTTCTGGTTCTGCAGATGAAAGCTCTTTGTATGTTTAAAGTATTTACTGATTAATGATGTGGCGCTATTTCAGCTTTATATACAGTCTAGAAACCACAGGCTTATATACTTAAGCTGTATTTTTGGGAGCTTTTTTCCTTTGACAGGTCAGTAGTGGATGCAGGTGGTGTAGGTGAGCCTCCCAGCATCAAGCTTCAGTCTACCTACAACCCAAAGTAGATGAGAAATGAAAATAGATTGATAGTTATCGCAAATCCCAGCCAGTGGAGACATCAACTAAAAGAACTGCAGCTGAATCTGGGTCCTTCCTTTTTACTGGACCCAAAGCGGAGTAACAGCAGACACAGAAGTGTACAATGTGTCTTTATTGATCTATTAATGACAAATTGTACATGGGACCACAGGGCAGAGCTGAAATGAGAACAAATCAAACCAGTGATATAATCTTGTTTAATATTGATTTTTTTTTTTTATCTCCAAGCTCTCCTGAACATGTTCATTTAAATACAGTCAAACACGAGACAGCTGAAGCCAACGTCGCCATAATGGACACGAGTTGAAGTAGGAAACTGTTTGGCGCCCATCTGCTTTACAAGAACTTCCTGTTGGGTGGGTGGAGGTGACCCTATCTGGGCACAAAGGAATATAAATTGAGCACCGACACAACAACGTGTGACCAAAGACAGAAAACGGGGCCTGATGATGACTTGCCTCTGGTGTGCTACAGAGCATATTACTCATAAACGTCTTTCTTGTCTGCGATGTACTGTACGATCTCCTCAGGAGTCATCAACTTCTCTGCTTCTGCATCTGGGATCTCAAAGCCTGCGGCACAAACAAGTTATTGGTTACGGCGTGTGCTAAAGTAGCCATGTGACATGCATCGATAATGCTGGACGAATAAGCAGCTTTCTGCACAGATGGTCACAAACATCTCGCTGGTACTACGTCCTCAACTGTAGGTCACACATATTAAAAGCTGTTAGTCTATTAACTTCACTGATCAAAATAAGAAAAAAAAAAGTCCTCTGAGTCCGATTTAAACTTTCTGCTAACTGCCAAAAATGATCTAAGAACCCTGTTCTCAGCATACTTCAGACCCGCCCAGGACATCATAGGTTTAGACAAATAAAGGCTCTGAAAGGACTTCCTGTAACCTGTTGAAGAACACCTGACCTTGTATGGAAGTGCATTAGTCCTGATGTAGTTATCAAATCTGCAATTTGACTAAGAAGTCACCACTGACACTCCTGCAAGCACTCATGCTAAATGGACTGATTCTTATAGAGCACTCTTCTTCTCTCTCAAAGCACCAACAGCACTGTATATACAGCACGCCTCATTCACGTTCCAATAAACACACTGAAGTTTTGGGTTTAGTATCTTGCCCAAAGATGCTTCGGATCAAACCACCAACCAATTAGCAGAATGCCTGCTCCATCTGCTGATCCACAGCCACCCCTGTTTAAAATTTACTTCCCAAACAGATTATATAAATCAGCTGAATTATTACAAGTCAAAAATTAAAAAGCAACAAACTGCAACCTTCATTAACCTTCTCAATCAATTTTCAAAATAAATCCAACAAATAAATGCTGTAGAATGATGTGTACTACAGTGTTTCTACCACAGGATATAATCTGAGCATATCCTGCTTTATGTGGGACGTCCACACAGAGTGTCGCATTTACCCTCTGAAGACAAACTTGACAGCACTTTGACACTGCAGACGCTCAACAGGCAGGAAGACTGCAAGACTGATGTTTCATATCCACATACTCCCACTGTGGCTGTACAACAGCAGTCACATTCTGCACTTCAGGCATCGTAGGAGTCAGAAACATCTCTTTTGCTGACTTAATGCCTAGAGCCACAGTTTGGAATAGTTTTCTATGCAGTATAAAGAGGTTTGCTCTCACCAAACTCATCTTCCATGGCCATGATGATCTCCACCTGGTCCAAGCTGTCCAAACCCAAATCTTTCATGAAGTGAGAGCTCGTCTGCAGCTGTGGAACAGAAACCAACCCGAGGGTTAGAAATTCAAGCTTACTTATACAAAAACTTACAAACACTACAGGCATTTGAGGGTGCTTTAAAATAAAAACAAAACCAAATCTACATGAGGAATGATAGTATTAATTTTAGATTGTTTTTTCAAGTTAAAAATCGAATTGTTATTAAATTCACTTCATTAAAATCAGTAAACTTTTCAAAAACAATTTCCATGACCCATTCTGGACAGGGATGAGTCACGATTGCCTAATTTCCCCTCACAGATGCCTGCGAATGTATTATATTCATACATGTTTCAGCTGGAATTCACTGAAGGTCTCTTGTTGTTCTCACCTTCTCTGGGTTGATCTTGTCGTAGAGCTTGAGTACATACATGACTCGTTCTTTGATGGTTTCTAGAGTGAGGGGGGGCAGGTCTCCGTACTGTCGGCACAGCACACCCACCGAGGGGATCTAAGGATTGCCAAGAAGAAGAAAGAGTTTATTAGTGCAGAGGGGAGTGGGGGTTTGTGATCATGCAGCCTGTACATTAGCTTTCCTCAAGTGAGTGTGTATTACAGTGTGAAAAGATGCAATATCTTCCAGTACACTGCAACAGTACAGATGTAAAGGCTGAAAAAGTTTATCCAAGTTTCAAAATAAAACTTAAATCTTACGGAACTTTGACCAAGAAGAAATCTGCGCTGCTTCTGAAGCTTTTAATGTGTGGCTGATTTTACTATCTCGTCTGTAATTACTGCGTTATGGTTTCATTTGACTAAATTTGCAATTAAACGCATTTATCAGCGCATTAGTGTTCACTTACAACTCTGCACGCAGCTTGCTAAAACACCTGTAACATTTTTTCTGTGTTATACAAACACACTTATCGTAATACACAGTAACATCCGCACTACAACAGTCTTTTACCTTTCTGCACATTAATACCCGATGTTTAGCCAGAATCAGCCGTGCAATGCCGAGTTAGAGAATGAAGTTGCAAGTGCAACAACACAAGTCTGTCAATGAAATCACCGACTTTGCTAACTAACTAGCTAACCAACAGGGCAAACATGGCTGTCCCGTTTTTAAAATCTAACGCCTCCGTGTTTCGTGTTTCTCTGCCACAACAACACAGAGTCGTTCAAAGCGAAATAAGCTGCTCGTGTGACACCGTGAACTCTCAGCCGGCTAGGCTGGCCCCGCAGGTCTGAAAGACATCGGTAGGTCACAGCGGCTAGGCCGCGATGGTTCAATGTTACCGGAGACTCACCCGGCTCTGGACGAGCCACCGCGTCCTCCGGCTGTCTGCTGCGAAGGAGAGAGGTCGGTGGACGGCCACTGCCTGGACGGCAGTGACTCTTAATGCGAGGTTACTGGAGCAAAGCCTCAGCGAGGGCCGAGCAAAGGAGCGAACACACTGCTGCAGGACACGAGCCGCCATGACGGAAAGCAGTTACTGAGAGCTACCAGCGTGCGAGGCGAAGAAGAAGAAAAGCGGGTCAAGGGCTCCGTGTTGCGCATGCGCACAGTGCAAACTTGTGTTTATTTCTAATTTGTCGCTTTATCTGCGCTTTTTTTAAAAAAACTATTTAAACACCGTCCATTTCTCACCACGAGCACATGGGCATTGAGAAACTGCCAATGACTTTGATTTAACTGGAAAATAAAAATGAACTTTCACATTCATAAAACAACACGTTGATTGTGCATATGAAACAAAAACAAGTATAGAAGTTGCTTTCAGCCCTTTAGGTGTACAATAAGAGCTCCTGCTAAAATGAAGTTAAATAAAAAATAATAAAGTCTACACAAATTAGACAATAAAAATGGACAAAGACAAACTTTTATTCTCAGTTTCTCTGACATGGATTAAGCTGTGTTTCTGTGTTTTTCCCTGTGTCGGCCTTTTCTCTGACTCCTCTGGTAGTTTTGACTGCTTGATTGCTAGATCCAGGTAGCAGTAATGTCTCCAGGGTTTCAGGCAGATTACACTTCAGTTTGTAAGAGCGACAGTCCTTTTCATCCTCCTGTTTCTTCTACATCCGTCCCACCTGCCTGAATAACATCCTTGGACGAAAACCCTCGAGTGTCCACAATCACACCAAAGTGCTCTTCCTCTCTCTAAATGTTCCAGCTGCTTAAAAAAACTCTTGTTTTTAACTTTGCTCATCAGTGCTGCACAGCGCATGTAGCTTTTCATGCGACCACTTCAGTTAAACCCAGCTTAACCCTCTCAGTGTCTTTAGTCTCATTGAAGATACTCCAGAGTCTTTATCACAATCCTCCACGGCGTGGAGCTGTTTCACAGAGGAGCCGCCTTTCTGTTTGTCTCAGGGTTCGTTAAAAAGAAAACACAACAAAACTTACATATGGATATGTATATCTGTGATAAAATAATAATACAATTTGTAAGTTGTTGTTTTTTTTTCAAAGAACCAATTTGTGGCTCCCTATTTTTTAAAAATGTCAGACAAGATTAGTCCATACCATTAAAAAAGAAGAAAAACAGCAAAAAAGAAAAAATCCCTGACACTATCACAAAATATACAGACAATTATTCCAGGGTTTATAAAATCTTTACTTATTATTATTATTATTATTATTATTATTATTATTATTATTATTATTATTATTATTATTATTATTATTTTAGCTTTACACGCGCACATTTATTATGTCTGTTTTTTGTTCGATTTCTGATATTTTAAATAAAGTTATTTGATGGCGTCACGTCCGGGCTTGCGCAGAAGACGAGAAGAAGGAGAAGGAGCTTCCCATAGAGAAAATCCGTATCGATGCTTTAGATAGTATCGCAGAATAGTAAACGCCGTTTGATAGTTCAGCGGGTTTCCAGCCATGGAGTTGTCTGAAATACTGTACAACAAAGCGGAGTACATTGAGACGGTACTGTGTGGGATTTTAATCACCGCTGCTTAAGCTAACGTAGCCTGCTATCTGTCCAAGCAGAAAGTGAACGGGGCGTTGGGCGGATAGCAGAGACGGTTGTTTGTGCTCATTTATGTGGACAGACACAGACACGATTATTAACAGTGGTTGTTGTTTTATTTCAGGCTTCTGGCAACAAAGTGAGCAGACAGTCGGTACTATGTGGGAGTCAAAACATAGTCTTGAACGGCAAAGTAAGGAAAACACACACCTGGAAATGACGCTGTGAATAGAAAGTGTCCATCTGTGCTAAAGCTTAGTCTTTGGATGTTCTCTCTTGCAGACTATTGTTATGAATGACTGCATCATCAGGGGGGACCTGGCTAACGTCAGGGTGGGCAGACACTGCGTGGTGAAAAGCCGGAGTGTTATTCGACCACCTTTCAAAAAGTTCAGCAAAGGGTAAAGTATTTTTGACACACGTTCAGGCCAGCCATGTGCTTTTATGTTCTAGATAAAGATGAAGATGCTTTGAGATTGTTTTTAGTTATTGTCACTCAAAATATATTTAAAGTCACTGTACAAATGAATAAAGGAGAGAATATGGTAAGTAGAAAAAGCATATTGTCTCATCACTGCCCTGTCCCCCCCTGCAGGGTGGCTTTCTTCCCGCTGCACATTGGAGACCACGTCTTCATTGAGGAGGACTGCGTGGTCAACGCAGCACAGATTGGTTCCTACGTCCACATTGGGAAGAACTGTGTCATAGTGAGTGAAATAAAATCTCACACACGCACACAGCTAGCTGGCAGTGAAAGGACATCGCTGTGAAGGGGTGGGGCGGGGGTATAGACAGAAAGCATGTCTTTATTGCCTGTGGTGAACGAGTCACATGGCAGTCATGCAACCTTCTGCTGGCAGTCGAAGGCTGAATTAATAAACAAAAAACACAAGCTGGCATTTTTTTTTCACACTGTTGATCTGGATCACAGAAATGGGGACTTCACTTAATCACAAATTAGTCATTATGTGTGTATATGTGTGTGTGTATGTATGTGTGTGTGTGTGTATATATGTATGTATATATATATATATATATATATATATATATATATATATATATATATAGATATAGATATATATAGATATAGATATAGATAGATATAGATATATAGATAGATATATATAGATAGATAGATAGATATATATATAGATAGATATATATATATAGATAGATATATATATATAGATAGATATAGATATATATAGATAGATATAGATATAGATATAGATATATATAGATATATATAGATAGATATAGAGAGAGAGATATGAAAGTGCATGACTTTGTGATGTTTGATGATGTTTAAATTTCTTTTTCCCATTATGTGTGCAGGGTCGCCGTTGTGTGCTAAAGGATTGCTGCAAGATCTTAGACAACACCGTGCTTCCTCCTGAGACAGTAGTGCCACCTTTCACCGTTTTCTCTGGATGCCCAGGTGAGCAAAACGCACACAACTAATCAGTAGACCAGCATCTTTCTACTTTTCTGTCTTCGTTCTCCTCGCTGTCTGGTCTTTACCTGCGTTTGTCTCGCTCTCTCTCAGGTCTGTTTTCAGGAGAGCTCCCAGAGTGTACACAGGACCTCATGATTGATGTAACCAAGAGTTACTACCAGAAGTTCATGCCCCTCAGCCAGATATGAGTCGCACTCTTAAACTCTCAGCCAGCCACACGTTGGGGGCTCTCATCAGACTCTTAAGAGATCACCTTTTATCTGTCATCGACCCGAGGCCTTGAGTTTAATTTCCCAAGAAAAAAAACATCACGTGTTAAAGTCAGATTCAGTTGCACAAAGCTACCATGTGTTGGCAGCTCCAAATTTCTGAGAAATAAAATGAAATCCCGTTAGATGTCATTCTGATGCTTTGCCCTGTCACTGCATCACGGAGAAAAACTCGTGGACCCCCTGTGTGGCCTCTGATCATCGCCGTCTTTACCCGATGGCTCTCTGAGAGCAGCTGCAGATGAGGATGAAGAGGTGGAGGAGCTACGAAGGACGCAAGAACACGGCTTTTAATATTGAACACCCACGGACCAAACAGTAGCAACACTAGTCCTTTGAGGATGTTGGCTGAATGTGTGTATCATTCATATCAGCAGAAGACACATTCATTTTACTATGGCTGTAATTTTCTTCATTGTTTGCTTTTTTTTGTCCCTTGCTGGACATTGTAAACTGTTCAAGTATTTAATATTGTTTTTATGTTTGGGGGACGGCCCTCATTGCTTCGCTTCTGCCGTTTTCTGTGAGACAAAATCTGAAATAGTGAAGCATATGAATAAATGTAAATGACTGAAAACCCTACAAACGTCTCAAAGGTGTTAACTTTATCTAGGATCATTTACTTTGGATTATAAGATAATAGTTTTTTTACCACAGTAATGTTATTTATTTACTGATGTTCCTGAGAATGTGCAATCTGCTGATTTAGAATCTGTAAAGGTTTCCTGCTGGTCATCTATTAACAGGGGTGTCAAACTTAAGGCCTGGGTGCCAGGATTGGCCCAGCAAAGACTCTAATCTGGCCCACTGGACTGCTTTGGAAATGCAAAGGAGAGCATACATATTAGACTGTATTTCTGTCAGTTTTACAGCTTTCTTTCATATTACAACAACATAATTAAGCAATAAATGGTTACATTACAGACAAGTTCCTCTTTTTCAGTTTATAATATAAAAACTACTTTTTTTTTAGTTTTAAATTAAGAAAGGCCTTTTTTGTCATGTATAAAAACTGAGACACACTGTTGAATATTGCCTTATTTTTCTTATATTAAGATATCTCACAAATTAAATGTGAAGTTTTTAGGTTTTCACTAGTTCAGCCCACTCAGGATCAAAGTTGTCTCTATATGATGTAATCATTTATTTGATGTCACTGATCTAGTAGAAATGTTTATTCTACCGCTGTCCTCTGGCTGCCCGTAGTGGTTTGTATCCAGTGGCTTTTTAGGCGTGAAGTTTCAGGGATGCCTCTGGTCATTATTGCTTTATTAAAACAAGAAAGCAGGAAGAGATTCAGGAAATGACCCAGCATGGACTTTAACTCCGGTAGCTGCGTATTTCTCACAGCATGCAAGTCATCTGCTCAACCTGGTGAGCTAAATGACAAGTTAGCTTTGTTAACAGAAACATTTCTAAGTCTCCAAACTTTTAATACTGTTAACCTGCTCCTCATTTATGCTTGAGAAGAAAAAACAGTTTCGATACTTTGCTTATTTACTGACGAAGTTAAAGAACTGCAAAATGACAGGGAAAAGTAGCAATGAGTTTGACGTGAAGATCATCTGAAGCAGAAGAGCTGTGCTGCTGTGAAACATGACTAAAACAGAACACACTGTTTAGAACAGGAAATGGCACAAAGAGGCCTTACTGCCTGTTTTTAACGTTTATGTTTTGTCTTTATTCCCATTTTACAGCATCTTCTTTCTGAAAACGCTGTCCTTATTTTTAAAATGAAACATAGCCGATCCGATTGCGATTCAATGGTTTTATTTCCTTTACAATGTGAACCACATATATCATACCAACAATTAAATGTTCAGTATATAGATTAGCCATTTATTACCTTTTTAAACAAATAAGAAACAGCTGATGATAGTGTTGGCTCCAGAGACTTTGTGGCATGAGTCACCCTGATGAAACAATGTGGATGAAGGCTGCGACTGGCTCAGGGAAGAAACAGAAAACACAGGGTGACCCCAAGCTGATCTGAGGAGGGGGAGCGGGGGTCAACTCCGCAGGTTTAACAGTGGGACTGCAAAGACGACACAATCCTGCTCTTATCAAACTCTTCAGTCAAACCTTTGGGAAGGAGACATCCTTTGATAGGCTCAATCTTTAAGTGCTTTTCCTGTCAACACACACACTTCCCTGTAAATGACATGACGTGCAACAGAAACAGCAGGCGGGTGAAGCTACTAGTTTGTAGCCGAACACCTCGTTTCGTCTCAGAAACAATACTGCCGAAGTGGAGTGTTAGACACAGAACAGCGAGCCAAAGCGTCTAAGAGAAGAAAACTAGAACATTTCAAAACGCATTCCTCTGCTTTAATGAAAAGCGTGTGGACAAGCAGACCAGTCAGTCCTCGGGAGCTACACCACCTAAAACAAAATAAATTTAAATACTTTTTTTTTTTTTGCCAAAGTTTAAACCCAGAGGTTTAACTGCATACGACCTGAAATGTGACTTTACGGCACATTTGTCTGTTCAAGAATCAAGGTTGGGTCCTATGTTAAGATTATTCACTGAATCAGTGATGGCTGAAGCAGCTCAGCTTACCAGACACTTAAACCCCACCTCCCCTCCGCCCTCTGCAGGCAAAGCTGAGGTGTTCAATACCAAGCTTACATTTTGAGTCTCAGCGGTTTCACAGATCCAGGACTTTGACAGATTGCCAAACATCACCCGGGTTCTTTTTCCTACTGAAAAGCCTGAAATCATAGGAATATAAAAGGCAACCTAGAGCACAAAAAAAGAAAACGCAAAATGAAATCGGTGACCAGAATTTAAGTTAAAAAAACAAAAAAAAAATAAAAAAACCAAACTGGCATGCTTTATACAACTAAATAAAGGCCACTTCACAGGCCATAAAATGTGAAAGGGAGAGAACTGGAGTCAACATGAGGAACAAACGGAGAAGAAAGCAGGAAACATTAACACCACACTGGTCACTTCCTGTGCGTAATACAGGTAGAACAGCGCACTGTATCATTAACACGGCAGGGCTGGTTTAATACTGAGACAACTCAAGATTTCTTTAATCATTTACACCCACAAACATGCTCAGGTTTAGCTCTGATAACATCACGTTAACATCCTAAAACAAACCGATTCATATTGCTTTGTTTTACCCCGTTTATTGACTCATGTGCCATTAATGTCTCCTGCTCTGCTCCCTCACTGAATGTTGGAAGTAAACAACCATTTTAGGAATGAAACTCAACCCCATGTTACTTCGTTCTGTACCAAGTTTAAAAAAACAAAACAAAAAACAAACCCATCCACATTTTATTAATGCACACACCCCTTTCACAAAATACAGACAGCATCCATCTTCCCATCCGACACGCTGGCCCAGTTACCTCGTGTGCGCTGGGTGGCATGTTTGGTGGTTGTTTTTGAGCGTGCCACCACTCCTAAAGCCTAAAAGATTAAGTTCGGCTTTTTCTTCCAATATCTTACACCATATGTCAAACAGTCTCTGCGACATGTTCAAATAATTTTGAAGAAGTGACAAAAATCAAGTGAGTGCGAGAGCTCCTGTTTTATTTCTAAGCATCCCCACACTTAAACCTCTATTCCACAAAAGCGGCGCCGAGCCGGTTTTTCCTGGGAAACTGCCCACGTTTTTAATCAAGTTAGAGGGCTAAATGTTATCGAGCATCTTGAAAAGCACGGTGGACACAGAATCTGACGACTGCCATCAGCACGAGTGGTTCTAATTTTGATGAGCGGTGCTGTGGCGCCTGGCTGAAATGCATGATTAGATCAGCGCCGCCATTTGTAGAAAAGAGGTGAATGTAGTGTGTGGACAACTCATAAGTGTGCACGTTTAGGGCCGGACAAAGGTACAGCTGGAATAAAAATGGAAGAGCCGATTTATTTGCATGAGTTAGAAGTGAAAACTAAGTGCAAAAAAATCCTTATTGCAACTCATCAGAATCATCCCACGACCACGGGAAAACAGCAGCTGCTTTCATAATAAGACCAGAGCAGAGGGGTAAGGGGCTGTTGGAGAAGCTGCATAAACAAAGAGAATACAATTCCTTTTCCATTATCCTCAACAGCAACAACAACAGGAAAAAAAAAGTGGAAAAAGAACAGAAAATTAACTTGGCTATAGCTGCTGCAAACAGTGGCAACAAACCTAGAATTTTAACACTGGTGGTTGAACAACTAAAAACAAAGAAAAGGTGACGGCCTGAAGTACAAATCGAGCCACCGTAGAAGCAGAGCACTTAGCAGAGAATAAAGTCTGAATGTCCAAACACTGACAGCCTGCTGTTGTAGTTAGACGCCGTCAACCTAGTAGCCAGACAAACTGAACTGCTTACAAAGTGGCAGATGAGGCAGCGCGATGCCACAAACACACACCCGTACTCCTACTAGGCGATTTAGCTCCACCACTGACAGGCTACGCCAACTAAGAGCTGCAATGATGAAGTAACAAAAAGAAGGGGGTGGGGTTAACGCAGGGGTGACTCGGGTCCAACGTTTGGCGAGCGACACAATCCACTGAGTGAAGCGATTTGATCATGGCCCTCACTTCCTTATTAAGGTGGCGGGTGAGGATGAGTGAGGTTAAGGGAGGGAAGGGCACAAATGTGTCAAAGATCAAAGTGGCTTTTACTTGTCGAGCAGCACGGAGCGTTATTGCCCCCCTCAAGAACTGTGTGGATCCCAGGATAAGTCGGGAACTTTCTTCGTTGTCTCCTTTCCAGGGCGGTGTTTGAGGAATGTGCGATGTGGCTTCCTGGTCACGTGCGCGCACACTCACGCCCACTCGTTAAGTGTTCTTGATTGTAGATCGATGATTTGTAGTATAAGAGCTGGGAAAGGAGACAAGGACTAGAATTCGGGAGCTTTCAGTCCTCGTTTTCATCTTCAGCCGAAGCATCCGAGTGCACGTGTCTGTACATCTGCACATGTCCCACACGAGCCCATCCATCCCCCCCGCCCCCTCTCCTAGCCTTGGCTTTGAAGGCTAACCCACCCACCATCCCCTCGCCTCGCATGTAGGCAGGGGGCAGATCAAATCATCCTGTTGCGTTTGTGCGTTGGGGAGTCTGTGATGACATCACTACATTGGGTGGAGTTTCGTTTCCTGGTTCCTCCCCCCCCTCCGGCAGAGGCGGTGCCAGTAGAGTCCAGATGCAGCGCCATCTCCTCTGAGATGAAAGTGTTTAGGTCGACATCTTGGAGCCCGTTACGCCTGCTGCGGCACACCGGCCCAGAGCCGGAAGAAGCACCTCCGCTCGCACCACCTCCGTTACTGCTACTCCCACTGACATGTGTAGGAGAACCCGGAGCACCGGAGCGCACGCTGATGCTCGCCATGGCACCACTCAGACCTGAAGAAGGAGACAAAAGAACAGGAAGTTTAGCAGCAGGTAGACGTCTACGTCTCATTTACAGCCTCTGATAAGAAGAAAGCTTCCATTAGGCTTATTAAAAAAAAAAAATAATAATAATAATAATTTAAAAAAAATCAACTTTATCTTTTAAATGGTTGATGGACAAGCTCATTTTTCATAAAAGTCAACATAAAAAATAAATTAATAAATAAATAAATCACATCAGCATCTGTTCCCCTCAAAAGGAAGCTCCTCTAACTATCAGCTCCTGATTACGCAGCTATTTCAGGAGAAAGGTGACAGCACTGAGTAATATTGCCATTTTCTCATTTCTAATGCAACAAATGAAATAATTTCAGGCTGAATTCATCATTTTAAAAAGGAATGAAACACTCAGCACATTGTTCATGTTAAAAAAACAAAACAAAAAAAAAAACACCAATAGTGCATGATCCAATCTGACAGAGATATACAAAAAGAGAAGGCTTGCAGTTAATCACCATGTCCGTAATTTCAACCAAGTTAAAGTTAATCTATCAGGTCTGATGATCACAGCAAAATACAAACAGGTGACAAACTGTGAAATGTCACAGACTTCCGTTTCTGTAATCTGACCCAGTCTGACCTCAGATGCACCCGCAATGTGACGCCCGTCGAGTTCTGAGTATTTATTTGTGGTACAGCACAGCAAAAAATACCAGCATATTCAAATGGAACTTAATTATAGAAAGGTGAGTAATAGGAAACAATCTGTCTTTCGATTAGTCAAATAGTGTCTTGCAAACACAAATGACAGGAATTGACCTGGGGGAAAAAAAGGAAGAGAGAAAAAAAAAAAAAAAAGTGCTTTCACAAAAATACCCTTATCTCTGAGCCACATGTAGCAGAAGGACAAGCCTCCAATCTCTCACAAGCGTAAACACAGAAGGCCTCTCTCGTGAACACATGAGAGGCCTTAAACACAGCACTGTAATGCTCAGACATGACAGACCTGTTTAAAAGGTCTCCTATGAAAGACCTCATCTCACAGTCACTGTGGTACATTAACCATTTATCTATCAAAGTTAGGAACCAGGAGGCCACACACATACGTTTACGAGCATAAATAACACACACACAAGTTATTTAACGTTGTAGCTGCCACTGAGGGGGTGTAAGTCAATTCTGATTCTTTGGTATGGAGTTGGCATTCGAGTCAGCCTTGCACTTAAATGTCCTCACCATGCAGTGCTATGGCCTCCCTGAAGGGCTGGAGGTCCGCTTCTACAGATGAGCCAGTCTCTGCTGGTGAATTAGCGCGGCTGGGGGCCACCATGGCCAGCCGAGGGTTGGCCCTGCTACTTCTGTGCGGTGGTGCTTTGCCGCATAAAAAGCTGATCAGATCCTCCCTGCGGATGGTTCTCCGGCGCTTTTTCACCCAGGCCAACATGTCCTGTAATCCAATGCACATTATAAAAAGCTGAGAATTTATGCTTCAAAAGGAAGCGTATACTGAAACCCTACAGCACAACCTGACGCACATCTCCTGAGAAATTTAACTACACGTCAGCTTGAAGCAGGCGGCGACTGTTGAGATTGTTCAGTACGGTTACATTTCCAGCTACTTTTTCCATTGCGTTTTTTGAATTTATCAGTAAGAATAACACTCATCATCTCAACATAAGGAATATTAATCGCAGCATCAATATAAGGACTCACAAATGTCTGTAAATTCCTGGAGGGAGATAGTCAATTCCCTCAGGTCTACTCCAACAGTTTCAACAAAGAAGTGGAAAAACTACAGGGACAAATGTTTACTCTTTGTTTAACAATGAAAAGGGACCCAGGAGGGTGAAAGTCCCAACATTTTAATTTCTCTCTATCATGTGTGCCACTGCAAAAACACTGGGAGACAACCGCATGGTAATTAACACATAATGCACCAGTAAAAGCATAAATGTCAGCAAAGACGTTGGTCACTTAGAGTAGGGAAGGCTCTATAGTCAGGCATCTGTTATCAACAAACACCGATCCAGTCTTTTTTTTTTTTGTAATATCCTTCATTGACCCTGTCGTGCATAGCCAATTTTGGTTTCCTAAACGACAGCCTATGACAGGAAACTGTAAAGTCACAATTAGTCACAAGCAAGAGGAACAAGACCCACCTTATTACGACGTTGGTGTCCTATCTGGATGCCCCGATCGAAGCTTCTCTGATGGGCCTCGACACTCTCTGTGAGAGTGAAAGACAACAACAGCTGTTCACTATTATATATAACAAAGCCAACCAAATATGTATCTCTATTTAACATTTCTCATGTTGTACGCTATTTATTATGTATTTAGAAGTGGAGATGCTCTACTAAGAGACAGGCTTTGTTTCACTAGTGAATATCTGACATTGTGCTGTGCGTTTTTTGTTTGGTTTTGGTCCCTTAAACCATGTGACAAGCCGATCAACACAGAGTTGATCAGCGATAATAACCACTTCTGTTTACCTTTTCACGTGGGGGGACAGATCAAAAACTTTTCCCAAAACTAACAAAGTTACAGCCAGAGTCTACACCGCTGGCTTAACGCACAGACACAACAGGAAGTGTAGAACCTGGTAGTCAAGGAACAAGGATGGAGGAGGATGTGGTTGGTTACCTTTGTAAAGGTTGGTGACTGCTGTAGCAGCGTTCTGAAATGGCACCCACAATGACAGGCCCTGCTGATGGCATACTCTGTCTGAAGGTGAGAGAGGAATAATTTAAAACACTTGTAATTTAAAGCAAATACCATGGTGCCATACTAGTGGTGGTCAAATGACAGCAAAGGGGTTGAAGTTGAGGATCATTTTCATTCGCCATTTTGTCTTGCATCTACAACTGCAAGGGGGACAGGGTTTGGCGTAAAAATAACTGGCAGTCAGCGCTAGATGGCCAGCTTGGCAGCAGCTTGTTTAGCAGTAGAGTGCCGACACACGAACTTAACTGCCCTCTCAGCAGTAAAGTTGCAGAGCCCAGTCAAACACACACACTAGTAAAGACTTAAGCCAAACTCCTGTTTCTACGTGCCGGGGATTTATCCCGACCGATAAGAGCCAAGCTACAGCAGATTGTAGACAAACCAATATTATCCTCGCCATCTTGTGATTATAACGTTTCGCATCGGCTCAACTCGCCAGCTAGTCGGCTGTTTAAAAAAACAAAACAAAGCCAGTGGACACGTATGTGCGGGCTCTTATTTCAACGCGTTTGGGGGACAACGTCTACAACCAATCGATACCGGTGTAGCAGATGTTAACACTGACAGCACACAGCAGACTGTCATCTGGGAATGTCGCGTAGCTACGATTGTTGTTGCCATCGCCATTTTGTAACTAGCCTGGCTAACCTGACGATAGCGGCTGTCAAACTTTAGTGTCAAAGTATTCGCGTTAACTCGAACTACCTCATCGCTTCGTCGATGTGGCCACTGCTATTTGGTGCTCGGTGTAGCTACACAACGCCAGGTTATAGCTCACAATTCTTTGTCACCAGCTAGCCCGGACTAGCTAGAAAAAAAATGTAGCATTGCAAAATTCACCTGTAAACGATAGTTTCCCCAGTACCCGGCTAGACGAGGAGTTTCCTAAAGAGCTAGCTACACTGCCGTTAATGTTAGTTTATAGGGCTCGGCGTACAGTCAGGCTGCTAACAAACAAGCCAAAGGGGATGCAGGCACCGTTAGACGGACAAGCAAAAAGGAGAGCGCTGGGCTGGACCTTTGTATAACTGTGCCACGGCAGTGGCGGAGTTCTGGAAGAGATGCCACAGTTTATCCTGCTCGTTGTCGACGTCCTCCTCGCTCGGCTCCCTCTGCTCCGCTTCGGCCAAACACTGTCGCTCCCATTTTGAGAACCAGTGCTCGGGTCCGTGTTCCTGTATCTCCGAGTCGCCGTCTTCCTTCTTCTCCTCCATTTAATACGCCAAAAACTCGAGGGAAATTCGATTTTTAGCTTGAAAAGATGGCCGTTTCGACGCCGTCTAAAGAGTTATATGAGGGGAAATCATGAGTACTTTTATGTTTTTGTTATTTTTTTTCTTTTCTATTTCGTACTACGATACTGCGTCGCCACCTACTCCTGCCATCATAAACCTAGCTAACTATTTTTCCTAGTTGCCGACGTCGGGATATATGCACCACAGACTATCCTGTTATGCACTTCCTCCCGCCCCATTACTCTACATGTCAGCGACAAATGGCCACATGAACGCTGCAGGGTGGGCTCTGGGTCTGTGCACGCAGTTTAATTGGCTTTCAGACACGTCCCTCACACCGCTGACACAAAAGAAGCTCAGTGAAAATTCACTTACTTTAAGTGCTCGCTGGCAAATTTATTAAGCTAGCAAGAGACACAGAGCTCAGAGAGCAAACACATTATATTATATTATATTATATTATATTATATTATATTATATTATATTATATTATATTATATTATATTATATTATAGTTGATCATTTCTATAGCATTAGATATAGCGAATTATCACCTATTAATCTAGGCATAAGTTACAGACTTATAATATATGAACTGTTGCATTGTAAGTATATTAAAATATATACGTCAACAACAAAAAATAGACTTTTCTAAACCCGTTCAAGTTCATTAGACGAAGCTGAATGTAGGACTGACATATGTCCACTAGATGGCGCCATTTCATGAAACTCTTCTTCAGACCTGCTGCTCTGAGAAGAACCAGCTACAAGAAAAAAAAGAATGTATGATTAGTGGAACCCGTATTGTCCCACACAGTTATGTGTGCATTAAAAATATTGTTGCTTTTTGACAATGTTCTTTCATTTGTTGAAAGAATGTAATAGTTTGTAATATAGGTTGGTTGAGTATATCAGGAGGACATGCTAGATTGAGCACAGAAGACAAAGTTAAAGAGCCAAGGCTGAGGGGGTTTGGGATGCCTTGGATAGAAGATGTTGGAGGAAAAGAGAAAAACCTCAGAGAAGATTCGTGGATGCTGTGAAGGATGATATGCAGAAGGTTGGTGCATATCATATCTGTCACAAAGGAAGATGGGTGGAGGAGAATGATGGGGGTTACAGGTGACATGGAGAAGCAAGCAGCCAAAAGAAGAAGAAGGAAAAGATACTTGTTAATAGTAAAATCTGGAAATTAATCCAAAATGTGCGTTTACTTTATTAACGCGTTCCTGACCCGGCAGGCGATCAGCTCTTAAGTAAATCACATGGTCTTAGAGCAGGAAGGCAGCAGTTTTACTATAGTATTGTATTTTCCAATTAGTTTTTGACTTTTGTTTTAAATTCAATTTAGTTCACGTCGGCTGATTTTCCTGTTTTAGTTTAGTTTTTATTGTTTGAAAATGTTGTAGTTTAGTTTTTACTAGTTTCAGTGTTAGTTTTAGTCTTTTTTCATTACTATTGCATGAAGGGCAACTGCCAGGCACAACCTAGGAAAATCTGACTCATTTGACCCACTGTTGCAGGCATCAAGAGTCTGAATAAACAAAGAGTCTTTATTATTATTAGTAGTAGTAGTATTGTTGTTGTTATAATCAAACTATTAAAGCTAAGGATATTTCCTCATTTTTTAAAATGTGATTTTAGTTACTTTTCTTCAAAAGTTTATTTTATACTTTTAGTTAACTAAAATGTTTCACTGGAATCGAGTTTACTTTGGACTTCTTATTATAATAACCTTGGAAGGCAGTAGATTTTATTTGGTGGATATGATATTATATTCTAAATACATTGCGCAGTTGTTGTTGTTTTTCCATTTCAGTTTTTTTAATTGTCCTGTTTTAGTTAAATCTCGAGTAATATAGTGCATCCAAGCATGAAAGTGCACGCAAGTTCTTGAAAACCCAAGTCCATAAAGTTAACACACATTTTGAATGAAACTGATAACCAGGTAAACACAAATTAAAATACAAAATTGAATAAATAAAATAACTGGTAATGACTCGAGCTGTCCATGGTGTGATATTAAAAGTTAATTTAACACAGCTGTGCAGGCACAATAGTTGGAAAAAAAATATTCGTGTTCACTATAAAATAAAAGTCCCGCTTGTGTAAATGGGTTGTCTTTAATGCCAGTGAAAACCACGTGGTTTTACAGTTTTATTGGCTGAATCATGTTGTGTGTCCATACAATGTTTCTGAAAGCACGGATTTATTTATTTATTTTTTTTTAAGTAAATCTGTTCAGAAGTGCTCAATGAAAACTTTTGGTTTTGTCACCTTGCTGGGTAAAACGTCACACACACGCTATTACCACGTATTTACACAGTTTAGCCCCACAGCTCAGCGATTTCTCCCATTCAAATCAATGTCACGCCACGTACAGCCATTAAACCAATCCCACTCGTGTAATAATTGTCGTTAGCTCTTATATTTCCTCTCCCTTTAATACACACACGACCCGGCCTGTGTGATTTCGCGTGGATGGAGAAGCTGGCTCGGGGATGGGCCCGTGTTTGGATCTCCATGCGGATGTGACATTTCAGAGAAAAGCGCGACCGCCATTTTGAGATTTACCTCAGACATCACAAACCAAACGGGAGGAGCGGGTTGAGGGAGCCGCACAGCTCAGGCTAGCGTTGTATGACCGGGCACATTCTTCACGAGAAGCGAGGGGAATAGCTAGAAATGCAACGAGCTGCTGCAGCGTTTCGTCGTCTGTCGTGTTAGGGCGGTTTGGAGGATTTTGGTTTATGTCGGGCCGCGCAAACTCTCGTCTCCGTGAACTTCTAAATTAACGTTAACATCAGTGCTATTCCGTATTGGGAAGCTGGTTTGAATGGATAGCTTTTTCCTCCGCTCTCCCCCAGACGAGGGACAATCGGAGGAGCACACAGACTGGGGATATCGCAGGCAAAGTTGTTGAATGTGTGTGTATAGCAAATGAGCCTTTGTTTTCATTGTCGTACCTTTAATACCATTTGGCTGCCTAGTGTCAGGTAGCTTAGCGCTAGCTTGAAACAGGGTATTTGTACCTGACGGTGCAGGTCGTGCTCAGAGTTCTCTTATTGCCCCACATTTCCCGGGGTAGACCCGGATTGATTTAGCTAATTTCAGCGGGCCTCCGATTTCGGAGTCCCCCCGCCCTCCCCTAATTACATCCATCGCAACCCCTGCCGTCAACCAGCGACTCGCACCCACCAAAGGCGCCGAGATTGGGCGAATAGCGAGCAAATACGTCCGCGTTTCTCTACCCGCTCCCCCGCCGACCTCCCCTCCTCACTCCCCGGCGCTGACAGCGGACAAGGCCGAGTTCGCAACAGAGCAGGCCCGGCCGCCAAGGCTCGACCTGTCCCCACCTCCGCATCCCACTACACCTCACCAGCAGTCCAGAACCCGGTTCCCCACCGAGTCGACCCTGGACAAGGTCGAGGGCAACAGAGAAAACAGGGAACACCGCATCACACCTACAACAACAACACCGCCGCCTGCCAACATGAACCACCATCACCACACGCAGCAGCAGCAGCAACAGAAAGCCGGCGAGCAGCAGCTCAGTGAACCGGAGGACATGGAGATGGAAGGTAAGTAATGGCCCCGAGTAAAGTGAACGGACTTTTTATTAATCTTTTTTTTTTACCAGGTTTGTGCCATAAGTTAACATTTGCACGAGAAATGCACGGAATTTTATCCGCATTAACGGAGCCCAACATCTCGGTAAACACGGAGGCCTGCAGCTAGCAGAGATAGCCGGTTGGTTTTTTTTGCTGATTGTGCGTCCGATGCAGCATACTTGTATTCAGCTGACCTCATTTTGCGTTACAAGCAAACCGAGTCCTTAACGATCTTCGTTTGCTTGCGATATTCAGCTGTTTGCAGGTTTATCCAGAACCGGTGGCATTTTCCCCGCACATTGTCGCAGATTAGCCGCATAAATCATTCATTCTGATCGGCAACCGTATCTCCAAATAAACAGTTCGTCGGCTTGTTGCTTGGAGATTGCCAAATCACCGCCGTCTAGAATCCGCTTGCACTCACAGAATTCCGGGCCCGATGCTTGTTCGTGGCCCAAGTGTTTGTAAACAGTCTGCTTAGTGTTGCAATTAACACGGATCCAACGCTAAGGTAAATTAATCTCTCTGCTCTGACTTGGCTGTGTGGGCTTTTGAGGTGATTTTGACAGCTATCGCTAGCTGCGTTCATCACTTCTCCCGCGAATAAAGTAGTGATATATGATTTTATTTTTTACTGATAACGTTAAACTTTAGTCCGTTAGTTGTTGTTCGACAAGTGACGTTGGTTCAGCCTCTAAAAGAGAGAGCGTGTGCGTTAGCATCGTGTGATTGCTCGTACATTAAATGCTGGTTTCTAAATGGCTAAAGAGATCGGTTGACCATTTGGGTAAAAATATGTTAGGTGTATCTCCAAAGTTTGACATGTTACCATATTGTAACAGAGTATCTGCTTCACTAACATCCACTTTGCGCGTTACGCCTTGTAAAACGCGAAGAACGGTGCTAGCGCGGCTGCTAATATTGAGCTAGTCAATTAGCTCCAAGGCGCACCTCGTTACGTTCTTTCTCTAGCTAGCATGCTAGCTAGCTAGCCAACTAGTGCACGGAGGGGGTGTGTGGCGTTCCAAAATGGTGGCTTGTATTTTGCATCGTTAAGATTTTGCCTTTTGCCCGAGAGCCGGGCCTTGAATTTTTTTCTCCGAGCTTTTAGCTTGTGTCTAAATTTTATCTCACGATTATAATTTAGCAGCTGAGGGTAAAATGATTCTTCTAACAGTAAATCTACATCAATAGCTAGTACTTCTTGACTCCAGCTAATGTTGGCTAATAAAGGCCTTGAGGTGAATCTGTGGCTAGTGTTTGCTAAGGTGGCTAACGGGAACGCAGATGCGTCAATCCTGTGTTAGCTAACATACTACATTTTTAGCTATCCTGCTGAAATAATAACAATGTGGAACACCAAGCGTACATTATTCCGTTTTATGTTAATTTATATCCTGGTATTTAGTGTCGTTACGTGAAACGTGGAGCAACGCTGGCAAGTAACGGTAGTCGCCGCTGCGGTAAGCCAGGCCCGCACAGAAGCAGCGCGGGGATTTGCTGCTTCATTGTATGGAAGACCAAAAGGCATGGAGCTCGCCATTTTTAATGATCTGGTTTTTTTTTCTTGTTCTTTTTTTTTCGTTTTGGGGGTCCAGTTTGGAGTCCGAGGCGGTCATTTAAGCAGCCTGCACACACAGCATTACCAGCATTTTTATTAAGTTTACACTGATGTCAACTTGGGGCTGAGTATAGGGACCAGTGGACACTTTCACTGCGTCATTCAAACCTTTTAGTTTTACTACGTTTTCACACGCTTTTGCTTGTTATTTGGGAGCACGTATCATACAAATGACCTTAAGCAGTTACATGCATGCTGTGGAGTAAATAAAGAAATGACCAGGCGTAACATTCGCATTGTGTGATGATTCATTGTAACACTAATCACTAGTAGCAGGTGCATTTAGCGGACTTCCCCACCCCCTCTTTTATTTGGTAGTTCACCTATCATACCTTATCCTTAGGTGCACTGAAGCCTTACAAGGACAGTGAAGACAAGTTGACATAACAAACTGTTCACTGGTGCTTCTGACTTCTCTCTGAAGCACCACACACACACACACACTCCCACACTCCATTTCCGTTATGGTATGAGGCGCCATGCAGTTGCAGCCCCACCATCACTCATTTGGCATAGCTAAGTCATTTTGCCTTTTTTTGTTTTTTTGTGTGTCTCCGCACTCTAATTTAAAAGCAGGGCTGTTGCTGTCACATGGCTGGCCAAACTTTTAAATGGGTCCCTCTAAAAATTAATATTGAACAATCTTGATGCCTTTATATTCAAAAGGTTCTCAGGAATACAAGACTAAGGGGTACAATTGGCACAATGGTGATGACTTAATATTGTTTATGGGCATTTTGGGCCAGTTTGCTCAAAGTACAGGAACACAGTGTGGCCTGATGCAGCAAACTGCATTGTAGCCTCCTAGTGCCAAGTCACTGTAACAAGATCAACCGTGTAGTTATAACCTTTTTGGTGTGGGTTAACCACACATCTGGAGTGTTTTTTCTGTTTGCTCAGCATAAAGTTTGTATTTTAGAGGAGAAGATTGAGTGTGATTATTGACAAACATTTGCTACTTTTAGTCCAAAGGATTTCAGCTTCATAAGATTAGAAAAGATTAGCATTTTTTTTCTCTAAAAACTTTTCACTTGAGGGTTACTGCAGCTATAGTGAGACTTCAGCTAAATCACAGGGGTTCATTTTTATTCTCTTTATAGTTTAAGCCAGTCGGGGTAAGCTCTGCAGTCTTGCTCTTTGTGGATTTTTGTCCCATAAGTAAAACACCCAGCTCTTACTGTTGCAGTTTTTGGTGACAGAGGCATTAATAAATACATTTCAGCATAGATTGACACAGTGGGCGGGACAAAAGGTTGTCATGGAGCTGACTGACGGAGCCCAATAGCATGGTGTAATCTGCTTGGGTAAATGAGGTCAGTCTCCTGGAGGATTCGGTCAGCAGCGTTACCTGTAGACCGACACAGAGGAGTGCCACACGCAAAACTTTGTGCGAGAGACGAGGTGACAAAGCAACCCATTTTGGGACATCACAGGATCCGGGCAGATTTCACTCACTCCTTGAAGTCGATTCAGCGCGCATCTGATTCCCTCATCGGCGTGTTTTGGTAAATTAGACTGTGCGTCGAGCTGCCGAGCTGGGATAATTATTGCCCCCTGTACGCGTGTGTTTTGTCTGAATGATGACTTGCTGCTTAATCCTACATTGTATCCGTAATTACCCAGCCTACTGTTGGTGTTGCTGGGCCTTTGTTATGCTCATACACACACATACACACTCACACATTCACTTTCTGTTGCTCTCACTCTGTCATACACAGACTGAGAAAGGAGGCTTAAAATCCCGTGTCAGCAGGGTTTTCCCATTAAAGTGAAGAAAAAGGTAAAAGAAGGATCCCCCACTATATATATATATATATATATATATATATATATATATATATATATATAAAAAATCCGTTGTGACCCAAACCTGAAACTAAAAATGGCATTAATGGGAGAATAAGAGGACGCTTAAGTTGTACTTCTCTGTCTACTCACATTGTCCAGATTTGTTATTTTGGTTTAAAATTATAAAATGAACATATAAAAGTACTTGCCACGCTTTATTAATCCTAGAGGGATTTTCGATCGCATGTTCCTGACCTTTTGACACCTGCGAGTTGGGAATGCAGAGTTTTCAGCCACATTTACCCCAAGTAAAGAAAAAAAAAGTGTCTCTAGCATGTTAATCTATCCAGGAACGCCATATCCATGCAGCCTTATTATGTTGTTTATCTCTCCCTGTGTAGCTGGGGATACAGATGATCCTCCAAGAATCCCCGCCAACCCAGTGATCAATGGTAACGTGGCCATGGCAGACGGACACAACAATACAGAGGAGGACATGGAGGATGGTGAGGATTATGTGCACCTCTGCAAACGCTTTAGTTTCTTTGAAGCTTTTCGAGTAGAAGAAACTGTAGGTCGCCTGGTTGAAATTACACCTGAAGTTAATGTCTTTATATGTAGTAACTCAAATGCTGACAGCTTGTCAGTGGGAAAACATAAAGACTCTTGTCCTTGTTATTTATTGGCAGTGTATGAATTAAATTTAAACGGTATTTTCTCTAACTTAATTTAATTGTAAGCTCTTTTACTTCTGCCAGTTTTCAGAAGTTGTTTGAAGTAACTTGTAATTATGTCTTTTACATTCTTTAGCGTGAGTTAAACATAACTTATGAGGTCAATAAAAATCAAATGGTGCCGCAGCACCGTGCTGCACCACTGTTGCATCATAGTGGGCAGTTTAGGCTAACCCCTGCTCGACTGCAGCAACCGTCTACTGCCAAAACATGTGGGGTGGAACTCTGTCTCGAATTTCTGTTGTCGGATTGCAGGTGTTCAGGAATAATGACAGTTCTGACCCCAATTATTTGGATCACTGGGCAAATAAAGCAGAAGTGCTGTATCGAATTAAAAGTTCTCAGTGAATCAGAGGGAATTTGTTACACACCAAATCTTCTCATCCCCCTCTTAACGTGTCACCCTCCCGTCTTCTCACAGACACTAGCTGGCGGTCGGAGGCGACCTTCCGGTTCGTGGTGGAGCGCTTCAGCCGCCTGAGCGAGTCAGTGCTCAGCCCGTCCTGCTTTGTCCGGAACCTTCCCTGGAAGATAATGGTGATGCCGCGCTTCTATCCTGACCGACCACACCAGAAGAGCGTGGGCTTCTTCCTGCAGTGTAATGCAGAGTCAGATTCCACGTACGTAAAAGGGAATTTGGGATGTGGGCCTTTTGATATAAGCTGTGATTATCAACTCACTTTATGCTCTCTTGGAAATTCTGCTGCTTTGAAAGTTGCAGTAGGTTTTTCTACTGTAAGTTGGGATTAGTGGTGCTGTGAAGAACTTCCTGGAGATGTCTTATCCACTACACTGCTTCGAGGGATGTAGTTTACCTAGAGCCCCGAATTGAGATGTGCCAAAGCTGCAGTAAAAACTCAAGTATCTCATATGATATATGATGTTCTGAGTGAATGAAGTGAAAGTGAGGTTTTAGTGTGTAGCCAGGAGGCCTGACGCACAGTGGTTGTGGTCGTCTCTGGTACCTGGCAGGACCGCAGCAGCTCAGCGCAGTTATCCCATACTGTGAGACTGCAGTGGAAATGCTTTTTATTGCTGTTTTGCAAAATGCAGCTGCTAATGGGAAAACATATTTGTTAAGACTGCACACAGTCAAGTTTGGAGCCGGTGAAATTAGATTAGAACTGGATTTATTAAAGGTAAAGAGGCAATCCTGCTGCATCGTTTCTGTGCTTTTCGACTTCATATTAGACAGTCAAAGCTTCTTCCATATGTCTAGTTTTTCAGCAGCATCTTCCTCTTTCCCAGTCTGCTTAATAGCTGGGACTAGCAAAGCTCTGGTATTTAATGTTAACTTAACTACACAATTAGACCACTTTTAAATATTCTGCTCTGTTTCTTCACTCGTGTCCTATACAGAAGGATACCTGCCAGAGCAGCTTTCGTGCTCCAAAATTACAACCCAGCCGTCCTGTGTTGCGGTTGGGTATTGCTGCATTAACGGGGTCACAGCTGCTGGTTTTAACCACTGCTCTGGTGGCAACTCAGCTTTTGTTTTCTGTGCTGCTCTTGAGACAAACAGCTGCCAGTTCCCACAATTAAATATCATTTTTCACAATCGAATGTCACTTTTTTTCCCCTTTTCTTTTTTTTGTGCAACTCAGCTGCGTAACTTCATTTAGAAAATGTGTTGTCAGCCCTATTTCCCTGGTGGGGGTTGTTGTTTTTAAATACCCTTGTGTGTTTGGGTTTATATTTTCTCTTCATAATATATCTTTGGTGTGTAAACTGAAGGTTGTGGGAGGGCACAGATGTAAATGTGAGGCTTATAGATTGATTCAGTTTGTAACGCCACTCTGAGAGATGCATAGATGCTGTTGGTGATTTGGGTATATCTTGGTTAATGGTGTGGAAGGATGTAAAATTAGCATCTGATGCTTTATCCTGTTACCGTGCACAACACTGTTTTATGTTTTTCAGTAGCTGAAGTGGAACAGTGTTGGATGGCTTACTTGGCTCATAAGTTTGCATAGGTTGCTGGTCCTGCTCTCCTATGTTTAACGTCGCAGCCTACGCAGTTTTCTAAATGTGCCGATTTCAGTGCTGCCAAAATGTTCCTGAGGAAATAATACAACTTTTAAACAGTTCTTTAGTATTCAGGTGTCGTGTCTTTGGTGTTTCAGGTCATGGTCTTGCCACGCACAGGCCATGCTAAAGATCATTAACCACAAAGACGACGAGAAGTCATTCAGCCGCAGGATCAGTCACCTGTTCTTCCACAAAGAGAACGATTGGGGTTTCTCCAACTTTATGTCCTGGAGTGTAAGTACATAAACCTGTCAGAAATTAATGTACTGTTACTTTTGTCAAAGAAACAGTGGAATATTTTTGCTGTGAGTGTTGGTGGGGTTCTTTTTTTCTTCTCGCTCAGCAGTTACCACTTTGTTAACCTTTTGTTTGGGCCTGATTGTATTCTTTCATTACTACAAATTGCTATTCTTAAAAAGATTAACTGTTTTGCAATGATGCATTTCAGGATGTGACTGATCCAGAGAGGGGCTTCATCGACGACGACAAAGTTACATTTGAAGTCTACGTCCAGGCGGATGCCCCACACGGAGTGGCGTATGTTGTGTTCTATTTGAGCCGTTTCTTTTTGTCTTTATAAACTATTTCCCATGTGCATTTTCTCTGTTCTGTTCAGGGTTTATGATTTATAACTAACTGAAGTTTTTCATCTCTGTAACCAGCTGGGATTCAAAGAAACACACAGGCTATGTTGGACTTAAGAACCAAGGAGCGACCTGCTACATGAACAGCCTGCTACAGACACTCTTCTTCACCAACCAGCTACGACGGGTAAGGTTTTGTTTTGTAGCTTCTAATGACTGTGTGGCTGTGGCTGTTTTTCTTATCTGTTATAGGGTTCTAAGCATAATAGATTTGATTATTTAAAATACCTTTAAACCCCCTGATTCTCAGCACCACTTTCAATAAGGTCATAAAGCTTTAAATTTTTCATCCAAGTAAGAATAACCAGGTTGTAATGTGACATGAGGTAAACAAAGCTCTTAATTCTTGATATAGTAGTTCCACCTTTCAGGTGCTTGGTTAAATGAGTGGATCTTGTATATCGACTTTCTTGTGTTTATTTCCCCCAAATGCGAAATATTTCCAATAGACACGCCTGCTGTTTTCTTTAGCCAACAAGCTCAGTTGTTAAGCTCTGCACTTGCCAACTTCCTACTGCCAAGAAAATGCTACTGACCCAGGGCGAATGAGATGAGTAAAGGGAAGAAGACGACGCTGTGAGCGAGAATAGGCCAGGCTATGTGGGCACCGCAGTGTGTGTCAACAGTCGGAGGGTTAGAAGGCGTCAATGTAATCAGTACTAAAACTGGAGGAAATGAGCATTGAAACAGTTTCAAATATCATCGTCTACATATTGAAAAATATATATATTTTTATGACATGCATATTTATTTATTTATTTGTAACGTTCTACTATAGTTGCTGCTTTTGTTTCATTGCTCCCATGCTGGCCCTTTTAATTCTACGATCAAAGTGCTTTCTTGAAATTTTCCAGTAGCATATCTGGAGTTTAAATATAGTAAATGTTTTCACAAAAATAGTCCAGTCAGCCTAAGATGATTAGTTTTATATAAAAGTTGTAATCCTGGAGCATCCTTATCCTTCCCAGGCGGTCTACATGATGCCCACAGAAGGAGATGACTCCTCTAAGAGCGTCCCCCTGGCACTGCAGAGGGTTTTCTACGAGCTGCAACACAGCGACAAACCGGTTGGCACCAAGAAGCTCACGAAGTCCTTTGGGTAAGTTAGGACTTGCTTAGAATATTATGTGTTGTAAGCAAAACTATTAGATCCTTGCATGCTTGACATGTGGGTCAACCATCAGAATTTCACAATAAGTGTTGTGACGGTTGGTCGTATTCTTTTACTTGAGTTTGTGTTTTTACGTGCAGGTGGGAAACACTAGATAGCTTCATGCAACATGATGTGCAGGAGCTGTGCAGAGTGGTGAGTTTCCTATACACATTTAAAAAGGTCCTGTATGCACGGTGGACAACAGCTGACGGTATTTACTGTTTCTGTGTGTGTGTGTGTGTGTGTGTGTGTGTGTGTGTGTGTGCACTGCAGCTCCTGGACAACGTAGAGAACAAAATGAAAGGCACTTGTGTTGAGGGAACAATCCCAAAGCTCTTCAGAGGAAAGATGGTGGTATGTCATCTCTCTTTCTCCGTCTCTTCCTCCTCTTAGCTGACTCGCCCTTTTAGTTATGGTCATATTTTGCATATCTTTTGTGCAATATTGTTCTTATGAGGGGAGATTTATAGTGTTTATTTTGCTCAGTAATGTCTCTGCAGCACGTCTCGCACAGTAGATTCTGTAAACACAGCGACATGATGTAGGCTAACACAGCACAGGATGTAGCCTGGAACAAGGCCAGTTTAAGAATAGACTGAGGGTAAATCAAGACGTGACCCGATGAGAAATAATGTTTCTGACTCGCCTCTCATATCGTATAGTCTGACTCTGCGTGTGTGTGTGTGTGTCACTCTGCAGTCATATATCCAGTGTAAGCATGTGGACTACAGGTCCGAGCGGATAGAGGACTACTATGACATCCAGCTTAGCATAAAAGGAAAGAAGAACAGTGAGTAGCATAAATGTGGTGTTTTATTGATCAGTGGCACATTTGTCCTGCATGATCATGATTTTCACACACATATCAAAGCGGCGATTTTCTAAATATAATCTTTGCTTCTTTCCAGTCTTTGAGTCATTCAAAGATTATGTGGCAACCGAGCAGTTAGATGGAGACAACAAATATGACGCAGGAGAACACGGGCTGCAGGTGAAGTATTTATGCAATTTGTTGGCTCTTGTTGCTTTCATGCTGTTGGTATTGAAGCAAATTGGACTAAAATGTTAGTTTTTATATGTCATTGTGAAAAAATATTTGGCGTTCCAAAAATTAGACGTGCTCAAATGGATCAGTAGGTTTCCGGTTTTTCTTGCCAAGCTACAGAAATATGTAGCTCTAAAAATAAGATCTGGAGCTTGTTTACCTGCCTTGTTTTGATATGGTTTAAATGAGCAGCCTAAAGCTGAAAGGGTTTATAATGGCAGGATTAATGTCAGTGGGATGTCCTCACCAGATGTCTGACTCATTTTTGTTTTGCGTCGCAGGAAGCAGAAAAGGGAGTGAAGTTCCTTACCTTCCCTCCGATCCTCCATCTGCAGCTGATGAGGTTCATGTACGACCCACAGACTGACCAAAACATCAAGATCAATGACAGGTAAGGAAAAAACAAGCTGATGCTTTAAAAATAGTTTTTGAAGTAAGGTTACTTGTGAATTACTGTGCAGAACGCACCCTGCTTAAAGTAGATCACTCCCCGTCACACAATGAGACAGTAACTGTGCTGCTCGAATGTAATTTTAGAGAAGGTCTGCTCCTTTGTAGCATAGGTTAAAGGAGGAATGTCACTTGAGCTTTACACTCGTGAAAAGCTTGCCCTGACCTCGCTTATTCAGACGGTGAGAAAGGAACCAAGATTGTTTTCTGTGCCATCAATCTGTGTACAGTTAATGGTGTTCAAAATAAAATCCAGCAGAAATAATGTGACACTTTTAGCAAACGCTACCATTTAGAAGTACTAACTTTCTGCTGTGCCATTTCGATGAGCTCTGACTCATCCTTGTGATGATGCTACAGTCAACTGGCATCCTGAGGTCTTTGTATACGTACACGGAGACACAGGTGTGGGTGTGGAATGACAATAGTTTTGAATATGCTCAAGTTTACTCTTGATTTCTTCCATTTTATGCTACTTTTTGGCTGATATTTGACCCTTTTTTGTATTAATCTACACATTGTTTTTTCATATTTTTTGTTTTTTATTTCTACCTTTCCATTTTTTAAAATACTGCTGCTTACCTCATCCTTTTTTTTTCCTTCTCAATTTCTTTGTCTCTAACGCCTCTCCATCTTTCTGTGCTCATTAGATTTGAGTTTCCAGACCAGTTGCCTCTGGACGAGTTCCTCCAGAAGCCAGACTCAAAGGACCCAGCCAACTACATCCTCCATGCTGTGCTAGTCCACAGCGGGGACAACCATGGCGGTCACTACGTCGTCTATCTTAACCCCAAAGGAGACGGCAAAGTGAGTGTCAAGGATCCAATAGTGAGAACAATTTTTTTTTCTGCACTTTTCACCAAAAATGCTGTGGGGTGTGTGCTTTGGGATTCATATTTGTTGGGGTTTGTATGCTACTCAATGTAAAAAACAAAAATGAGTTTATGTTATGGAGGAATTCAGAGCTATGTTATCTTGGCTCTTGACCTTAAGTGTTTATTAATTACATACAGCTGCATGCATTAAGATTCAAGGGTTGAGAGTCAGAATAAGTGCTTCCCAGGTCTGCAGTGATTATTATACTGAAAATGACAGAACACACAAGCTTCCTGACAGGTGAGACGATATCGCTTAATGTCAGAAAAGGGATGTTTCACAATTTAGATGTTTAGTGGAATAAACGCTGTCAGAAAAGATGTGTTAGTGTAAAGAGTTGGATGTAAACACGAGCTCTCAGCTCAGGTCAGACTCTTAATCTCATACTCATCGAGTAAACCCCTCTGATATGCACACATGAGTGTGATGTTACTTTAATTCTGCATTTGGGTTTGTGTGACAATGATTGTCTTAAGTGCTCTCTGGTTTTTCTCTTTTATCCCCTCCACTCCAATCCTTGGTGGTTGCCCCACCCCTATCTCCCCTCTGCTCCTCATCCTCCTCTGGCTTCCTCATCTCTGGCTGCGACCCCATCCTGCAATCACCATCTGTCTCCGTCTATCATTCTGTCTCTTTCTGCAGTGGTGCAAGTTTGATGATGACGTAGTGTCACGATGCACCAAGGAGGAGGCCATAGAACACAACTACGGCGGACACGACGATGACCTCTCCGTCCGCCACTGCACCAACGCGTACATGTTGGTCTACATCCGTGAGTCCAAGCTCAGTAAGTAAACATCCGTCCTTCTTCACTCGTCATTTAAAAAACATCGGTATGAGAAACTGTCCCAGCAACACATGAAGGGTTCCTCTGAGCTGATGAGTGCAAATAAAATTCCTCTTTCACATGGAGGTGACTGTACTGAATAATACTGTTGTACTAAATGATCACTTCTGCCGTTTTACCCGCACTCAGGCGAGGTGCTCCAGCCGATGACCGATGTGGACATCCCCCAGCAACTGGTAGAGCGTCTGCAGGAGGAGAAAAGGGTGGAGGCACAGAAAAGGAAGGAACGCCAAGAGGCTCACCTCTACATGCAGGTCCAGGTAGGGAATCGGAGGTTATTTAAGCGCTCTGTGGTGCTTTGATACTTTGCGATCAAAATACTTGGGTGGCTGAATAATTTAGTATACAGCACATGAGAAACCTACAGTGTAGGAAGTACAGGAGAAAATTGAAGCTGTGTTTGTGGATTTCAGGTAAAGCCACATTTGTGTCGAAACACCACACCTAGCAGCCTGTGCCGTTTTACGCCGTCATACTGTAATCTGGATGGTGTGGTGTTTATTGCTTAAGGTGTGTAAAGGTGCAGGATTATTCATTCATATTAATCAGTGTATTTGTTCTGTTGAAGCTCGAACTTGAACCCAATAAAGTCGACCTCCATAAGAGGCCTGACAGAAACAGCTTAGTTCGTCAGAAGCTATGCAAAGTATAACATCGTGCACCTTTAGACGAGGCATATATGTTTCATAGGTGGATGAATGCTGGATTTCAGCGCGATAAGAATGAACTGTTTTGCCTTTTTAAAACGAGTAGATGACGTTCAGACATTTATGTTGGATCGGCTCGTCGGGCTAACGACGGGCCGGAAAACGGAAGCTGCTTCTTTCTGTCAAGCAAAGTGTTCGAGTGTTTTGTTGGACTCTGTGTAACCTACAAGCGGCACGCACAACTGCAGGTGTTCTTGCTCTGGTTTAGCGGTCTCTGTGTGGTTGAGATGGGGAGAAGAGCAGTCAGTGATAATGAGGAAATGGCTTGTTAAATGATAAAGGTTTACCCTTTTCAGCTCTGACTTACTTACTTGTTCGAGTATTAAAGCAGCACAAAGGCTAATTACGCTCATTATTTTCCTCTGAAGAGGTGATAAGCGTAACATTTAAATGCTGTAATGAGGCTGTGTGAAACTTTGCTTTGCACTTTGCCTGTAAGCCATCAGAACTGACACCTCATTAAAAGTCTTAGCAGTGGAGCACCCCTCTAAACAGAAAGCTCTACATAATTATGATTTCTTTTGTGTGTGTGTGTGAGAGACAAGCAGATTGCTTAGACAAAAGCTTAAAAGACTTTTGATGCTGTTAGCTACTGACTGCTGCAGTGAAATGTCACCACCAGTGTGGATACAAAGAATGAAGCTCTTGCTTTGTCAAGATCTAGAGATAACTTGGGTGTGGGGGAGTGAGTTTTCATTGCATGAAGTCTTTAGTCTCTTTTTTTCACACTTTGGTTCTTGGTCCAGTTATACTAATGCTGTTCATCTTCCTTCTCTGGGCAGATGGTGACCGAGGACCAGTTTTGCGGTCATCAGGGCAACGACATGTACGACGAGGAGAAAGTGAAGTACACGGTCTTCAAGGTCCTGAAGAGCTCCACGCTGCAAGAGTTTGTCCAGAACCTCTCACAGACCATGGTGAGGCATCTGTGGGACTGTATGCTCTTTGATGGTGATGGATATTTGGATGAAATTTCTAACTTTTTTTTATTAAAGAATAAAATAAACCATTTAAGATTAACTGCGGAGAGTTTTAGTTTGTAGATTTCAAGATGCATGAAATGTTTAGTCAGTAAACTTATCTTTCATCAAAGTAACTTGTGCTAGGTGGAAGTTTAATATTTGTGAAAGAAACCGCATTCACGCACATGCTGCGTCTCAGGTTCACGCTCTGACCCCAGGCTGAAAGAGAGGGTTTGTTAGCTTGTCAGTGCGGAGCACACATGTACACACACTTGCTTAAATTCTGGCTCCCTGCGGTTGATCAGTAAATACCAGTTGGAAATTTTAGTCTTGATGTCTTTTTCTCAACACGTTTCTGCTTTTCCCACATCTTATACGCAAATTGAAACTTGTGTATTGATGTGCCGCAGGGTTTTCCACAGGACCAGATGAGGCTATGGCCCATGCAGGCCCGTAGCAACGGAACCAAGCGACCTGCCATGCTCGACTACGAGGCCGATTGCAACAAGTCGGTAGGTGTTTGCGCCGTGACACACATCTTCAAAAATTCCTGTATACTTTAGCCAGTTTTTGCATTAAAACAATGAAAGAAAGCTGCCAGTGGACCAGAACAACTGTGCTAAGATCAGTTCAAAAATATGCAAGATTTAGAGCATGGGTGTGCTTTTATCCCTTAATAGTGCACTGCATAACTGCCAGGGAAAACAAGGTCCTTCTAGAAGGAACTATCACTCCCTGAATTATTTTTTTTATGAATCATTATCTAAATTGAGTTTAATTTGAATCCCTGGATAACTACTCCATGTATGGAATCACCTGTCAAAGCTCTCTCTTTTAAAAAAAAATTAAATTAAATTTAAAAAAATCCTCTTTTTTTCTTTACAAGTTTTCCATATAATGCATCAGTTTTATGTCACTTTAATTCCTGGGACCACCCCTGAGTTTATGACTCAGTTAAATGTAACATAAGAAACTTTCTTTTTTTCTTTTTTTTTTTAAAGATTTGAACATTTTTGTGTTTCAGATGATCGACTTGAGTGACAATGAGAACCCCTGGACAATATTTTTGGAGACTGTAGATCCAGAGATGGCAGCCAGTGGGGCCACGTTACCCAAGTTTGATAAAGACCGTAAGTTCTCCATCCATCGGCGCTCATCATCAGACTTTGAGTCTTAGCGCTTTCTTTTTTCTAATCTTTTAAAATATTATTTTTGTAGAAAACCTGTTCTTCAGGTGTCAGTCTCTGATTCCACTTACATAGCTGCCTGCGTTGGTACAGTGTAGATAAGAATAATCGACACAATGCCTTAGAGGTCACAGTCATAAACATAGAGTACTAGTTACTCAATAACATAGTTACTGATCGGTTTGAATGTTAATGAGTCTGTTTTGAGTGTTTATGATTATTAACACTGTGTTTAGCTGCTGATTAAAGGCTCTGGCATGCTACTGTTTGTAGTGCGATGTTGTAGCTGCCTGCTGCCACTTGGGCTCAACGCCAGAAACATGCGGGGAAAACGCAAATGTAGTTTACGTGGTGTTGGTGATCCTTGTGGTTTGTGAAAAACAACTTTCATAGTGGAACTAAGTGAACCCGAAGGTTAAAAATACTAGAACTGCAAAGGCTTGGACGCATCTCTTTGTTTCTCAGTTCGCTCAATCTTTCCCTTTGCATAGCTGGAGAACTGCACCAACAGACACAAATGCAGAACCATAAGTGGCGTTTTGTGCTTTGTTTAGTGTTTCAGTTGAACAATATTTATGCAAATTGAAGCTATACTGCTCCTCAACCACTTCTTTGGCAGGCGTGTTGTATAGCTGCTGATTTCACCTTGCCCTGTTTTGTTTTGTTTTTCTCTTCTAGATGATGTCATGTTGTTCTTGAAGATGTATGACCCCAAAACCAGAAGCTTAAATTATTGTGGACATATCTACACACCTATATCCTGCAAAATAAGTAAGCGTGACTCTGTTATAACCTCAGTACCCTGTCATAAGGTGCAGTGTATGAATTCTTCGTCTGCAGTGAACGTAAAGATTTTGAGATTTTTCTCTGCTTCTCTTTTTGCCCTCTAACCAGGAGACCTGCTGCCAGTCATGTGTGAGAGAGCAGGATTTCAGCAGGAAACTAGCCTTATCCTCTATGAGGTGATCTATTTCTGTGACGCCCAGTCGCTGACACACTCCTGTCTCTTTCTCACTTGCTACCTCACACTCTCACATTCTCAGGCTCCTCTATCTGGCACAGAAGCTGTGTGTCAGGCTCTCCTGTGCACACTTGCACACTGTCATATGTAGACCTTGGTGTTAATACATCTGCCACAAAAATAAATACTCTCTTGCACTTAGCAGATAAATTGACTGCATAACCCCCGATGCTTGGTGTGTTACAGGAAGTAAAGCCCAATCTAACAGAGCGGATACAGGACTATGATGTCTCTCTGGACAAGGCCCTGGACGAGCTCATGGACGGGGACATCATTGTCTTCCAGAAGTAAGTTGTTTTGGGGGGGGGAAGTTGTTTTGTGCTTTGAGAAATCTGCCAAATTGATATCTTGGTGCGTTTCACATTGGGAGCTTTGCCAGATTATAAGAACTTCCCGAGGTCGACACACTTCACGTTGCCTTTATTTTAAATGTCTCTCTTTGATGACGCTCTGGTTGAGAAATTGTTGTAGAACTTGTTAGCTTTACTTGTTATGTCTGTGCCCTCATTTACTTCTTGACCTGCTCTTTCTGTCCTTGAGCTCTACCTTCACTTCACTCACATTGATCTCTGTCACATTGATCTCTGTTTTCCCGTCATTACAACACAACCCGTACCTCAAACTGTCTTTCCAACCTTTCTCCAACACCACAGGGACGACCCAGAGAACGACAGCAGCGAGCTGCCTACGGCCAAGGACTACTTCCGGGATCTCTACCACCGGGTGGACGTCATTTTCTGCGACAAGACCATCCACAATGACCCCGGCTTTGTGGTCACACTGTCGAACCGCATGAACTATTTTCAGGTACGATCGGTTGAGGTTCTTTGGATGAATATTGATTTACTCAAAAATACTCACGTGAAGCTGCCGAGTCATTATACGAAGACTGATTTATTTATTTTTTGCTGCTACTGTTAATCCAGGAGTGGATTTCTGCTGCCCCCCCACCCCCTCCACCTGCTAGCATGAAATTTGATTGACAGGTGAAATCTGACAGGCCCGTCATGAACTGTCTGTTTTTGTGTTTGTCAGGTGGCTAAGACTGTAGCGCAGAGGTTGAACACAGATCCCATGCTACTGCAGTTCTTCAAGTCACAGGGGTAGGAGGCTTGTCTCATCCACACACACAACACACTGCATTCTTTGTAAATGTAGTAACAATAACAGTGCATAATAGCGATTGTCTTTCTTTCTTTTTTCTTCTTAAGCCGTTGTTCTCACTGTAAGCCAAAATATGGCATTTATAGTCAGGAAAAATGCAGTTAAGGGCTTTGAAACAACAATGAACATGAAGTCAACTACAAGGGAGAGAATTTTAGTTCTTGCTTTGCACATAACTGAGTAATTATGCTTTTGCTGTAGCATAATTATCCCTTTTTTGTGGTTTTGACAAAAAAAAGGTTATACTAAACAAAGGCTTTTCCTGCATAGAGGGACTGTGACAAAATGTTTCTGACCAGTTTTGTTGTTTTTGGTGTTTTATTTACTGAATCGTGTTATGTTGCTTCTTAATCTGATGGTCAGAAAGAACAGGAAACCACATGGATTTGGGCCAAATAACTGACTCATCACCTTCACTGTACGTTGATCGATCTCGCCGACGTGCGTAGTCATCTCCCAGAAGGCTCATTTGGAGCCAGGAAAATCTGCTAAAGACGGCCTGTAGTTTAATGAGTAATGCAGTGTTGTTTCAAGGCTGTTTTTTCCTAAATAACTCAAAATCCTGTCATTCTGTTTGACATGTAGAAAGGAACGTGTAGACTGCGTTTGAATGGTGTTGTGACTCGTAGCTTTTGTCAGGTTTGCCTTTGATTTGATTACTTGCAGTTGTCAGTAGAAATGTTGCATAACCTGTCCCCCCTCCACCTGTCTTCTGTTGTTTTTCCTCCTACTCTTCCCTCTCCCTCTGTGCTTCTTTTTTTTTCGTCTTGCTCTGCTGTTCACCTCCACCTCTGCTTCTTTGCTTCTTTTCCTCCCATTTTTCTTTCTCTTCTCCTTCCACCCTTCTTCCCTCCCCTTTGTTGTCCTCCCCCCCTGCCTGGTGGTGTGGTGGCCAGGTACAGGGACGGTCCAGGGAATCCTCTCAGACACAACTATGAGGGAACGCTGCGGGACCTGCTGCAATTCTTCAAGCCTCGGCAGCCCAAGAAACTCTACTACCAGCAGGTAGGACTGGTTTGTCTACTTTTTCTGTACAGGATTTCAAGTTTCTTTGTTCTCTCTTTCAAGTAAGATAACTGGCGTTTCCCCTGAAAAGGAGCTCAGTGTTTCATAGTGCCGGTAATAATTCTGGTAATCTTAAATGTCTTTTTGTCTTTCCTCCGTTATAAAATATAAAATGCTGTCTGATAGAAAACAAAGTCATTGGGGTAAAAATGTTTTCTGACTACCTAAACTTTTAACACACAAACGGTTGTGAGAATTTTTTTATTTATTTCAAATCTTTCCTGCAAACCAGGAACGAGTTACATCCTCAGGTGGATGACTTATCTCAGTGTCTTGTTCATGAGCGACGGGGATTTGTATCTTGATCTACGTCCCTACTCTCACCTACGTCACGAGCTTTGGGTAGTGACCAAAAGAATTAGATCATAGATACAAAAGGCAGAATTTGCTTTCTCTGAAGGTTGGCTAATTTCTCCCTGAGAGAAAGGGTGAGGGGTTCAGCTATTTGAAAGGGACCGGGTATAGAGCCGCTGCTCCTCCATGTTGAAAGGAGCTAGTTGAGGTGGTTCGGGCATCTGACTGTGATGTCAGATTGAGGTGTTCATGTTACACAGGGTAGACCCACAACACACGGGGGAGACCACATTTCTCAACTGGCCTGGGAACGCTTTTGAGTTCCCCTGGATGAGCTGGAGGAGGTGGCTCGGGGAGAGGGAGGTCTTGGTTTCTCTGCTTAGGCTGCTGGCCCAGTGACCCGGCCCCAGATAAGCAGAAGAAAATCGAAGGCCACATCCTACGAGTCCACAAAAGGAGTGACTTTGTTTTTCTCTCTCTCTTTTTCTCCATTATGTATTCCCAGTTAAAAATGAAGATAACAGACTTTGAGAACAGGAGGAGTTTTAAATCCATATGGCTCAACAGCCAGTTCAGAGAGGAGGTACGACACTCAAAAAACCCAAAAACCTTTACATAAGGAAAAATGTTTCTGTGATTCAACCATAGACATGAAACTGTTTCTTGTGTTGCAGGAGATTACTCTTTACCCTGACAAGCACGGCTGTGTGCGGGACCTTTTGGAAGAATGTAAAAAGGCTGTGGAGCTGTCTGAAAATGGCTCTGAGAAGCTCAGGTATCCATCTGCGTTTGGCTTGCTTGTCTTCCTCTCAGTGGTTGCAATCAGAACTTTTTGACAGCTGCTCCAGCTGTTCTGCCGTACAGGGAGTTTGCATCTGATGGTAAACTCAGTTAAAATGAAAAAATCGAGCACACTATGGTCCGTTTTAGCTTTTTGAACATTATCTTTGACACTGGGCAAATCACTAGAGATTGAGTGCTTGTTGTTGTGGCCTAGACCGTCTGTAGTGAAGTTTATCACTTTAGTTTTCCTCTGATCTTGATCCAGGTAACATTTTGGCTTTTGTTTAACCCCTTTGATTTGTTTTTTTATCTAATCCTAACCACGTGCAAAATGTGTGCTGCTTCTCCTTTTTTTTTTTTTTTATAAACACTTTTCACAAAATTATAGTCTGACAATTACAACACTCACAGCAACCGCAGCCTGCACAGCCCCATTTCATTCTGTAAACCTGCTCTCTGTGACTGCACTGGCACCTTTCCCTTTAGTTTTGTTGAATTTCTTGTTTTCCCTGGTGTGATGTCCGAATCAGATTTTGCTGCATTTGAGAATCTCCTGCAGAGCGTTAATGCCTCCTCCCTCGTTCTCCCTCTGCAGGCTGTTAGAGATAGTAAGCTATAAAATCATCGGAGTTCACCAGGAGGACGAGCTGCTAGAATGTTTATCTCCTGCTGCCAGCCGCACCTTCAGAATAGAGGTGAGTGTTTATGCGAGGCGTTGCCTGTGCAGCGCGTTTCACCGTGTCGTTTATTTTATGTTAGCCGCTTAACTTCCACTTAACACGCCGTCAGGCCGACACTGTATTTTTGCCCTCGCAGCCAGTCAGTTAGCAGTAGAAGTATTACTTCTTCATGCTTGTTAAAGGTTAAATACCAAGCTTCTGGCTCAGTTTTCTCTGTAGCTCTTGCGTCATTACATCACGTTAAAAACTTTGACCACCAGGTGTCGGTAAAAACAGTTGGTTTATTTTTAAATTTTATAGTCAATGGCTTATTTTCTTCCTTCATCTCTCTTGTGCTGCTTGGCTTTTCAGGAGATTCCTTTGGACCAGGTGGACTTGGATAAGGACACTGAAATGCTAATCCCTGTTGCTCACTTCCATAAGGAGGTCTTTGGCACCTTTGGGATTCCCTTCTTGCTCAAGATCAGACAGGTGTGTGTTTTTTGTTTACTTGTACCACATAATGTGGGGATTATTATTTATTTTATTTCCTCTTGACTCACTGCCGTCCCATTCTCCTCTGTGCAGGGTGAGTCGTTTCGGGAGGTGATGAGGAGGATCCAGACCATGCTGGACATCCAGGAGAAAGAGTTTGAGAAGGTAAGTCGTCGTTGGTTTGCTTCTTCTTAAACAGCGTTCTCCTGATGCTGAAATAATTAAAGTGTTAACAAGGGGGGTAGTTAACCATCAGATATCTGTCTCTGTGTTTTCAGTTCAAGTTTGCAATTGTGATGATGGGTCGGCATCAGTACATCAATGAGGATGAGTACGAGGTCAACCTGAAGGACTTTGAACCACAGCCAGGTATTTACTGCCTGCGGTGCTACTGGGAGCGATACCAGTGTAACTGCTGCTGTTACTGATACTGCACCGATTGAACGACACCAGGCTAGAGCCAAACACAAAAATAAAACATAAGCATGAAACTGTGACAGTGCCTCGTCATCCACCACTTCAATGTCACGGCTGCTCATATTTATACAAGTTTATCCACCTAATAATGAACTTTAAAGACCTTTTATGTACACTCACTGGTCACCTTGTTAGGTACACCTTGTGTTAGTACTGGGTCGGATCTGCTTTTGCCATCAGAGTTGCCTTCATTCTTTATGGCACAGATTCAACAAGGTGCTGGAGATATTCCTCAGATACATTGACATGACAGCTTCACACAGCTGCTGCAGATTTGTGGGCTGCACATCCATGATGTGAATCTCCCGTTCCACCACATCCCAAAGGTGCTCTACTGGACTGAGATCTGGTGACTGTGGGAGTTATTTGAGTAAAGTGAACTCATCGTCACATTCAGTAAAGTGGTTCGAGGTGATTTGAGTTTTGTGACATAATTTGCTGTCCTGCTGGAAGTAGCCATTAGAAGACGAGTACATGGTTATAAACATGGTCGGCAGCAATACTTGGCGAGGCTGTGGTGTTTAAATGATGCTAATTTGGTACTAATATCCCCCACACCACTAAACCCCCACCAACAGCCTGAGGTGTAGATAAAAGGCAGAATGGATCCATGCTTTCATTCTGTTTTTGCCACATTATACCATCTGAATGTCACAGCAGAAATCAACTTCAGACAAGACTGTTTGATCTTTTGTGGTCCAAATTTTGCAAACCTTTACAAATTGTAGTCTCAGTTTCCTGTTCTTAGCTGACAGGAGTGCCACCTGGGCTGGTCTTCTGCTGCTGTAGCCCATCTGTTTCAGGCTATGACAATCAGAGATGCTCTTCTGTAACCTTGGATGTAACGAGTGCTTATTTGAGAGAGAACTGCTCCCCTGTTTACTTTTTCGGACCGTCCTCTGTAAACCCCAGCGATGGTTGTGTGGAAAAATCCCACCAAATCAACAGTTTCTGAAGCACTCAGTCTGAAACCAACAACCATGCTACATTCAAAGTCCCTTAAATCACCTTTCTTCCCTGATTTTGAATTTGAACCTCAGCAGGTCACCTTCATCATGTCTGCATGGCAAAATGCACTGAGTTGCTGTCATGTGATTGACTAATTAGATCTGTGTGTGTGTGTGTGTGTGTGTGTGCAAACAGTTACACAGGTGTACCTAACAAAGCGGCTGGCAAGTGTATTTCTAGTATTTACCACACTGCCTTTCCAGTGATTCTTCTACAAGTGTGACACGGCACCTCTGGTGTTTTGTTCACTGCAGCAGTGATTGGTTCTTATTTGTAATGTAACTGCATCAAAATGGCCAAAAGCTCCCCTGCAGTCGATAGTTTTGATGTGTGTAGCCCAACCAGTCACCAGAATCATTAAAACTGGACTTTATTTTCTACACGTTCCTAATATTGGCCGGTGTGTCAGCGACACCTGAGATTAATGTCGATGTCACGCGGGCTACAGAAATACTCCCACTGCTCCTGTTACTCTTCATGTGATTTCTGTACTGCAGGTGGCGCTGTCACTCCTCCTAATGGCCTCTCTGATGTGTCTTCCTGTGCAGGTAACATGTCCCACCCGCGCCCCTGGCTAGGGTTGGATCATTTCAACAAAGCTCCAAAGAGAGGTCGCTACACCTACCTGGAGAAAGCAATCAAGATCCACAACTAAAGCAGCCCCCACCCCCACCTTCTCCCCTGGTCCTCCTCATCCTCTCCTGCTCCGCCTTCATCCCTACCTACTTTAACAAACCATAACCACAGACTGTAACCAACAACCGTGTGTGTGTGTGATTGTGCGTGAGAAAGACTGAGAGAGAGTGTGTGTGTTCATCACTTCACCCTGCCTGGACACCTCTACAGCTCTACACCGGCACTATGTCTTCAGTGATTGGGATCTTGCTGCAGCTGATGGATTATTCAACCACAAAATAAACCGCACCAACCACTGACTGTTTATTTTGTTGTACATTTTATTTCTTTTCCCTTTTTTCCCCCTTTTTTAAAAATCGTCTCCCTCCACGTTTGAGGCTGTTCGGTTATTTTTTCTGGCTTGTCTGCCTGTTGACTGCTTTTTGTTGCCTGTTCAGAAATGGGAGACGTGTAATTGGATTTTATGGTTTAAAAAAAAAAATTAAGAGGAATCACAACACAGTATAGCATATAATATGTATGCTATATATAAATATTTTCATATATAAATATGAACTTCTAGGCTTAGTTCTCACTTCCACCTCATTTACAGCTTTTTTTTCCCCTTCACAATTTTTGTGGGGTTGTTTTTAAATAAAGTTGTTCAAAGGGGCGTCACACTGCTGTGCGCAGAGGTCAATGAGTGTGCTGTTTGGAGGACTGACTCGCAGAAAATGATGGAGACATGCAGTCGTTTTAAAATTATTAATAATTTTTGCAAAAGCAGCTGCGGGCTGGCGTCCACCCTGAAGTTCTCTGGTTTGCTCTTATGATGAGGTTTCCTTATATTTTCTGCTCCCATCCCTATAGAGCAACAAAAATCAGTATTTCCAAGTTTACACTCAAGTTCTCTTTTCCACTTAGTTTGGTTGGAGGAAAAAATTAATTTTTTTGTCTCTTTCTGCAAACCTTGTATTATTAAAAACAAAAAAATCTGCAAAACAGAATCTGTTTAAAATAAATGGGGAAAAATACGATTTGTCTGTATTTCCTCTTGAACGTTGGAAATTAATCTTAGAAGTTTCTCAGGTCTGGCAAAAGTACTTTTTTTTCTGATTGTGAGTTGCTCGGTAACATTCACACACAGACACGCACAGATATGTGTTACCTCCCTGATGACTTCCTTTTTAGTTTTCTGGGGGGTTGCTAAAGGTTTGTCCCCCCCCCCCCTCTCAGTCATTCCTCTTGTAAAACAAACACACACACACACACACACACAAGCTGCAACCTCTCTTCTTTCTTGATTGAATCTGTCGCCCCCTGGTGGTTGGAAGCAGTAACTGCGCTGTGCTTGGTAGGGAGCTGCAGACACTTAGAGCCCCACTGGTTTGAGGATTGTTTGGAGACAAAAAACCAGCATTGTAAGAAACACTTTAAGCCCTATGAATTTCTTTTTTCTTTTGTTAATTTCAGGTTTTGTTTTCTTCTCTTTCTTTTAAAGCACAGATGGAATGCACCCCTAATAGCGCATAGCTGGCTCTGTACAGACAACATTTAAGAATTGTATATTTAAAAATATGAACGTGTAAAATTTAAGAGAAACACACGCCTTTGTTGTTGGGTACAGAAGGAGCCAGGTGTTCATATTTCTTGTGTGTAGGTTTCTTTTTTGTTTGTTTGTTTGTTTTGCGTTCCTGATGTACCATTGACAGGTTTTTTCCCCCTCTGTTACATTTGGATTGTTTTTCTTTTAAAAACTAACTGCATTGGTTTGTCTTGTTAAGAAGTGCAGTACAGAGATGACCTGCAGAATCACACCTTAATTTGATCTTTTCCACTTTAAAATCCTCAGTGTAGCAGCAGTGTACGACAACTATTCCTGTATATTGCCTTTTTGCTGGAAAATGTATGTTGAATAAAAATTTTCTATAAAAACAAATAGACGCACCTCTGCTGCTTATCCGTGCCAGTGTGCGACCTGCGATTCCCGGTATTTGCCAAAAAATGATTGCAGAAATTTAAGCTGTTATAAATGACTTGACCTCAAATCTGTCAAAAAGTGGGTCAATCATATCTCTCATGAAGAATATCAAGTAATGTAGAGCCAGAAATGACAAGTGACTTTTACATATCCTTTATTTTTTTCTGGGTAAAAAGTGTCATTAACATTTAAAAGTGTTTTTCAAGATCGATCTAGCCAAGAGGGCAGCAGAAATTGTTAAAAAATATAACCTCACACTTCTATGAACTTACTTGAAGTGATGAAAAAGGACTGGACTGATGACAATATGAGTACAATCATGAAAAGTCATAAAGATACTTCAAAAATAGGTCATTTCTCTTTTTTTATATACAACCTCCTACCTAAATCCTGTTCACTACAGTCTGATTACTAATATAAGTAAAGATATTAGATGTAAAAACGCATAAAAACATTGGTCTATTTCTTTTTGTTTTATTTGATATAAATCACAAAATGGTTTGTTTTAGAGAACTGGTGCAGTGGGGGCAGGAACAATATGATGAAATGAACAGAGGTGTCATTGAGGATATTAGAAATATGATGAGGAGACTGTTTGTCTCCATAGTGCTCAACCTGAGCTGTCCCTCTGATGTACTCATTTCTTTTATTGGGACAGGGCAGTGGGGTGAGAGGATCGGGGAAGAAGCAGCATATGTTTGCCTCTGTTCCCTTCATGCATGTCCACTGAAGTCTACTTCACTCACCACTGTGGTCACTCTACTTCATCAAACTTACTCCACAATTCATCTTTCTCCTCCACCTGATATCCAACCTGTGAGGCATATAAGTTGAGAGCAAGCGTTTTAGGTCTGTGTCAAAGGTGAGATATTTAAAATAGGAGCTATTAGTGATCACTTTTTACACACCACCAGTGGTGTGTAAAATGGCTCACATGCCCGCACAGTGGAGTCTGTGCGGGCATGGGCAGATGGGGAGGGGGCTTGAGCACCTGCCTCTTTCCTCTTGGATCCCTCAAGTTCCCTCTTCTTCAGGTATTGTTTTTATGTGCGTGTGCTTGTGGAGTCCTGCCTGAGCCCCTCAACAATAACATTTAAATATTAATCACACTATTAATCACATTTTTTCTTAATAAAACGATATGGCTTGTATCAGTCACATGATGAACATTAACATCACAGAAATCATTTTCTAAAAAAGGCAGACAGAGTGCGCTGTTCCTGGTTGGTAACCATGGCTGTATCCCAATTCAGGGTCTGCAGCCTTAACGGTCCTCAAGGGCCGCGTACTCAAAGACCGCTAAGGCCGGAAGTGCGAGGCTTGTAGGCTTGTGAAATGGGACGGTCTAGCCTCCGTCGCGCTGCCCAAACCAAACGCTGGAAACGTTTCATACAGCTTTGTGTGACAGAAATGAAGGAGAACATATTTTGTTCATTTGTTTGTTTGTGTCAACATGAGCTTTGTGTGATTTGATAAGTATCTGAGGCTGAGACCACAGGACAGTAAAAAATGATTGTTGGGCTTCATTTCTGTACTGAACAGTCATTTTAGTATTAGTTAGTAAATAACAATTAGCTAATGTTGTTCATGAGACTAAAGTCATCTCACTTTGGTAATGTAAATATAATATGGCTAATATTATATTAATCATTATTAGTTATTACAGCATTGAACTTGAACTCTGTGTCAAATACTGAGCTTCAGTAAACATTCAAGTTGCAGTTATTTATATTTGCTATCACCTTAAATCTTCACTCAAAGACAAGTATCTGTGACAGTTTATATACAGGTGTATCATATATAAGAGACAAATGTTGTTCGTTTATTATGTTGGCATTATTACATTTGGCTCAATGCTTACATATATGTGTAAAAAGAAAATGTATGAGCTGTGATAACTGTTTCTGACAGAATGAAGAGTAGACTGATATATGAAATATTCCTTTATTGGGTGAGAAAATCAGACCATGTCACAACTGCTTTCAGTCATACAGAATAGATATCAGAGCCTTAAACAGGCTGACTTCTGCTAAATGGGTCAAACCACATAACATCCTTATAGAATATGATGTAACACTATAGATCAACTTACCTCAGAATATATTAAGTCAGCTTTGACAAACAAATATGATCAACTGTTTCTAGTAGAATTCCCAAGTTGTCATCTTGTACCCTCTCAGAGCCCTGTATGCTTGCAGAGACCCCTACAGTAGGGAAACATGCAAAACGGTGTCCAAACCTTTGTATTTTAGCTTTATTTATGTCTTACACAGCATTCCAACTCTTTAGCTAACTTAATAACTTTAGCTAAAGTGAATAGTTAGTCTAATTCATTAGTGCAGCATTACTGGATCACCTCTGTTTGAAGTGATATAACTATCACTGAAACAGCAAACTTTGTAACTAAACAAACAACACTTCTTATTCTCTAAATGTTTGGCTACAGCTGTAGATTACACTATCAGTGCTTGTTCACTCTTGACAATAATCACATTTCTAAATTCTCTTTGTGCATTTACAGGTAAACAATATCTAATATTTTATCTAATTGACTGCTTTGTCTTTGAAAAGGTGAAGAGCCTGAGGCCGGTGACAGTCCAGTTCTACTCTAAGTACATCCTTACGGTGGCTCACATGACAAGGCTACATTCCTGTCCTGCCAGAAGAGAAGAGAAACTTCAGAGTCTTCATGCAGTTCAACCACACCTGTCATATTTCGTATGACAGGGGTCTTAAACTCCAGTCCTCAAGAGCCGGTGTCATGAGCCGGTGTCATGTCATTGCACCAGGGACACATGGTCCCTGGTGCAACACACCTGAATACAATTAGTAGGTCATTAGCAAGAGTATAGAACTTGACTGCATGCTGAGGCGGCAACCCCTAACCCCACTCAAGTAAATTTAAGTAAATGTATGTATTTGGAAACATACTTCTAAAAATACTTTTATTGCACCATGTTCATTTACTCATGAGCTGCTGTAACATGAATCAAATGGCTGAATTGCCAACTCAGCATGTAGTCAAGTTCTATATTTGCTAACGACCTATTAGGTGTGTTGCAACAGGGACACATGGAAAAGTTGCAGGACAGCGGCCCTCGAGGACTAGAGTTTGAGACCCCTGCCGTATGGTGTTCATGCAGTTTTCTACCCCACAGTTACAGCATGTCTGACTGCCTGTTCAGCATATGCAAAAATATATGATGAGTTTAAGCATGTGATGACAAAGGCCTTCCATTATGGTGTTTGTCATCACATGTCACAGACATCTGGATGATCATTTGGAATAAACTAAAAACTAAAAACTTTGTTACTTCATCTTTTATCTTTATTATTATTATTGTTCTTATTTTACATTTTTCATTGTTAGGCATTAGGTTTATTTGTAGTAGTCATTTCCAGCTTCTTTCCCTCTTCCATGTTACTGTGTCAGCTTGTCAGCATCTATTTGGGGTTGGGAGTGGAACAGAAAGTAAGTAAATCCAAAGTGCCATTAAAACCAGGAGAGGTTCTTATATTTCAGAAGAAGGGATTAATTCAAAAGAAATGACCTCAATGCCATATTTTATTTAGGAAACCCGGAGAGCACTTTGCAAAATAACACATTCTTATAATTTCACCCTCAGATGAGCCAAGCTACGACTGTCAGGGAAGGTGATGTAGGTACAGAGCATGTGAGAGTGGTTAAGTTAATGTCTCTTGTCTAGATGAAGGCACAAGAGGGATCAATGGCAAGGCGTAGAGATTCAATATTTTCAGTCTTCAGTGGACACTCCCTTTCTGGCACAAAACACCTGTAAAAGATGGTTGATTTAGGAGGTGACCCGACAACTTCAGCTTGTCAAACATAGCAATGGAGTAGTATGTTAATTAAGCATGCACTCAGTACCCTAAGAATTATTATGGTAGTTAAACACAGTGAGGCCCAGATAGCAAGGAATCAGCTGTTTAATCCTAATGGGCAGCTTATGTCTTATTTTAGAATTCTTAAACACCTATACATTTCCAGCCACACCCAAAGAATATGCCATATTATTTGATGCAATACCTACAGGTATTATAATACTTTTTAAAGGTATTCAACCTTGCATATCATCTGTTTTTCTCCCCAACCCTTTGGATTCACACATAGGAAGAATCTGTCTAACAAACCATAGTAAAAGTAATAAGAATATTTGTGCTTTGTTCCAGACAGAATCTCTAACTATTGCACATGTGGTCTCTTATTGGAATTCCTTTGTCAGTGACATTAACTGGAAAAGAGTATGGACAATTCCAAACAAGTATCTGGTAACGAATAAAGTGAAGGAAGTCTCATTTAAAATACTGCATAAATTTTATCCTGCTAATCATTATATGACAAAGTTCAAAAGGGACATAAATGTGAACTGTGGATTTTGTGGAAGCCATCCTGACACTGTGCAGCACCTCAGGATCTGTTCATACGCTAGAACATTTTGGAAAGACTTCAGTATATTCATTGCTGGACATCTCTATAAAGACTTTACTGTGAAATGGGAAAATGTTATATTTTGTTTCTTTCGAAGGCAAGAAAAAAAAAAGATGTTTACTTTATAATAAACTTGTTAGTTATCTTAGCTAAATTTTATTTTCACAAATGCAAATACAGTAACCAAAAGCCTAATTTTAAACATTACTATAATGATGTTTTATGTTACATAAAATTGATTCGTGGATCACTTAACAAAAAGGCTATGAAAACTATTACTATTAATTACAAATTATTTGAATGTATGTAATTCTTTGTATTAGACCCCCTGGCATATGTTAATTTTGTTCTGGTTGTATACATGTTCTGTATACATGTTCTCAATAAAGTTAAAAAAAAAAAAAAGCGTGCGGTCGCTGTGCGGACACAGCCAGGATCTTTCCAACAACTCCTTTCACAATAAAAGATCTTTCCAACAACCCTTTCCACAATAAAAGATCTTAATGTGGGTGTGGGGCAGAGGAACACTTGCAGTGCGTCACTGCCACCCCGCCCCACACCATGCACTTGCAGCGCGTCTATGTGATGTTAAAAAGAGATCTCACTCTTCCAAACAGAAAGTAACATCCGGCTTGAGAGAGACATCTTGATTCTTATTAACTCTCTGATGGGACGACGGAGCCAGCGCGAGTTGAGTCACTGCAGGAGAACTCGTTCCACACTTTCAGCGCCCAGTCATTTACTCAGCGAGTTTTCAGAGCAAGCCGCCAGTTCGTGAAATGTGCATCTTACTGTATGGACTTGTTAAAAAGATGAAAATTCAGGAGTTTCTGTATTTCTGCCTTATTCTTGTAACTGCGTCTGCGAAAGGACATGAAAACGGTAAGAAGACTTAGCCTAATAACTGCATTCATTTAGCGATCGGAGAAATTTAAAATAAAAATCACGGATACGATTTTCGGCAGAATTTATACTGTGGTGTAAATTTGAATGTTTTAAATGTGTCATTTTGATTTTACAAGTCCAGAATATAAAAGATCGTAGAGGAAAATGGGGAATCTGGATTACTCAAAAGACAGTTTTTGTTTGTTTGTTTGTTTGTTTGTTTGTTTGTTTTATTAGTCCTTTATTTATCTAGGTAAAAAAAAACTAACTGAGAATAAAAATCTAATTTCCAAGAGAGCACATAAGTACATAACATAAGCAAAGATGCAGATGCAAAGCACTTCCCTCTTACAATGAACACCTATTGGGGGCGCTATTTCTCTTGACCAGAAGTGAAAAACTGTACTTCAAACATGATGATTAAACACAGTCAAGCTCATAATTATTCATACCCATGGCAAATTTTGACTTAAAATTACTTTTATTCAACCAGCAAGTTTTGTTTTGACTGGAAATGACATAAGTGTCTCCCGAAAGATAATAAGACAATGTACAAGAGGCATTATTGTGGAAAAAAACATTTCTCAGCTCTCAGTGAGGACCTGCAGCTGTGCATTGTGGCTGCTCAAAAGTCATGAAAGGGCTACAAGGCCATATCTAAGTGTTTTCAAGTTCCAGTGGCTACAGTACAAAGTATTATTAAAAAATACAAGATGTTCCACACCAGGGAAAATCTCAGACGATTTGGTCGGAAGCCAAAAGTGACACCTGTGCTGGCCAAAATAAAAATCATAAATTTTATTTTCAGCTAAATTTATACAGTGCTGTTAATCTAAATGTTACGAATGTGTAATTTTAATTTTATAAATCCAGAATATAAAAGATAAGGGAATCTGGATTATTCAGATTATTGGATAGAACCTGTTATGTATTTATCCACCAGGGGGCAACAGTTGTTGGAGAGTTTTCAGTCTGTGGGGCGCATGCCCCGGTTCTCTTAATAAAGAAGTAACTGTGAGTTAAACATGGTCTCCGTGGTTCCTTAATCCTAGGATATCACAGAACCTCTTTCTGGCACTCCACAGTGTCCAGAAATTAAGAGTTTTTAAGTGAATTAAGAGTTTACTGTATCAGTTTCTGGTACTCCACAGTGTCCAGAAATTAAGAGTTTTTAAGTGAATTAAGAGTTTACTGTATCAGTTTCTGGTACTCCACAGTGCCAGAAAGAGGACGTTTTTGCCTTTCCAACCTACAGGTGGTGGCACTTCTGTGGACCAAAACAAAGTAAAGTCTGTACTACTTAAATTCACTCGCGGTTTAACATTTCTTTTCAACCACAATGAAAACTGTACGTCAGAAGAAGCAGCATAGGTAAGAACAAACTATAACAGCTAATCAACCACAACAATATGTGTGATTTTATAGTTTCCAACGTTTCTCAGCTCTCTTTATTGTTTTAGGGAGAAAAGAGAGGATAGTGGTTCTTCTTCTTCTTCTTCTTCTTCTTCTTCTTCTTCTTCTTATTATTATTATTCTTATTATTATTATTATTATTATTATTATTATTATTATTAGTTGTTGTAGTATTGGTAGTAGTAATAATAGAAGTATATACAACTGGACAAATTTAACTGTGAATTAAGTGAATTAAGAGTTTACTGTATCAGTCCTGTGTATTTCCACTATAGAAAAATACTTTCTGTCAGAGGAAGGAAACTCATCCCTTGGCCAGTGGAAACAAACAAACAAACAAACAAACAAACAAACAAACAAACAAACAACCCTCTGCACTCAAGTCTGCTGTGTCTTGAATGAGGGAGAACCACAGACACAAATGTCATATTACAAATTTATACCACTGAGGCATGCTGGGTAACCAGGTGACTGAGAAAAAAAGTGAAATTACATCAAACTGAAAAACGCAAAAAGCATCTTTTTAACGACTGACTCTGCTGCTCTTCAAGAGTAGATTTAAATTTTTTTTTCAATTTTGTGACGACAAATTGAATCGTTTTTTTTTTTAAATATTGTTTTATATTAAAAAAGTGGGATTATCTTGGATCTACTTTTTTACTTTTGAAAAACGTCTTTTAGACATTGGTCTAGGTTGTAGGTCTAATGAGTGACTTGTGTAAACACAAGTAAAACACACAATATTAAAAAGTGTAAAATGTGTGATGATTGTGACACACTGACCTGTCAAAACCAAAACTAAACGAGTCTCATGGTCATTTCAAATTCAAATTCAAATTCAAATTTTTTTATTTGTCACATACACAGTCATACACAGTATGATATGCAGTGAAATGCTTAGACAACTGCTCTTGACCTAAAGAAAAAAAAAGAAAAGGCTATGAATAAGATAGGAAATAAATATGAAAATTAAAAAGGGTAAATTTAACCAGGAAGGAATAAAATAAAATATAAAAATTAAGTTAAGAATGAGATAACTGTACAACACAAATTAGAATGAAGGGTAAATTTAACTGGGAAAGAATAAGATAAAATACACACAATAACAGCAGCTGTACAAGAATTAACTGGAAATGAGGAATATAATGTCCAGTGTTGTGCAATCCACATTATTTAGTGTCTTGTGCAGTGCAAATATGCTTAAAGATTATTGGTTTATTTTATTATTCTATTATTAGATTATTTTTCATTTCACAAAGTATGACATGAAATCAGTGAATAAATCTTTTTCATATTTATAAACTGTGCTTTTAGAGTAATGGAGGTTACGTACATGCGATTTAGGACTTTTGACTTATTGAAACATAAGAATTAAAACATGCTTCATCCTTCAGGATGGGGAGTTGTCACAGTTTTGGTCCCAGAAGGAAGAGATGCCATCTTACCCTGCTCCCTCAGCACCAAGCTGAGCCTTCAACATGAGGTCTTTGACTGGAAGAAAGATGGTCAGAAGGAGGTGTTCCTGTACTCTGCTGGCGACGAATACAATAACGGACGTCCGGGACAAGACGAGCAGTTCAAAGGTCGGGTCTCATATTTCCCAGAAGAGTTGAAGCTTGGTAACGCCTCCATAGTCATCAGAAACACCAAGCTGGTCGACAGTGGAGAATACTCCTGTATTATTCCACATCTTCACCCAAAGCAACAAAGTTTCAACATTAAACTCATCGTTGGTGAGTTTTTCATTTTTGAAAACATCCTGAAAACACGACTAAGATCGCTGCTTTACTCACTCCAATAATGCAATAACTGAGTTCTGCACTTATGATGTGGTGGCTCTCACTGTTAGATTGTACAAATGTAACTACGAAGCAAACAGCAGGAGATAAGCTGATGATGCAGAGTGAAAACGTGTTGTTGTTGCCTTTCAGAACGTGTCTTTAAGGACCAATCAGGTGATGTCACAGGTGAGTGATGATGTCATGTTTATATCCGTGACGTGTGCTGCAGCTCTGCAGGCCTGAGCATCATTTGAGAAGTGTTGATACTGAACAGCATAAACAGTTCAGTAAATCAGAGTCTGTGATGCTCTGCTGTTAAACACAGATCAGGAGAAACGGTGTTGAACCCTGTTTTTGATCTATACCCCTAGTGTGTGTTAAATGTGAATAAAAATAAAATACCACGACTTTCAGGTCTCATTAAATATTTCATTCAGAATAGAACACAGAAAATATATCAGATGTTTAAACTGACAAAAAAATTATATTTTAGGAGAAGAAAAAGGGGTCTTTTTTAATTTGATGGCAGCAACATGTCTCCAAAATGGAAGGACAGCATCAGGTTTACCTTGTGCAGCATTCTCTCTTCTTTTAACAGCGGTCCATAAATAGCATGTGCTGGACTTTGTGACAGGAATGTTGGTGAAACATCTGCACCGCATGTTGCCAAGTTCAGTATTCAGACTCTGCCACTACGAAGCCATGTTTTTTTTTAATAGATCCAGTGTGCAGTTTAGCATGATCTTGGAGAAGTACAGTATAAGAGGCCTGTGACTGGACAATATGTTACTCTATTGAGGTCCCTTGCCCACAGAGATTTTTTCAGATTTTCTGGAACTGCCATCAAATTCAAAATGATCAAATCTGGGTTCTTCTGGGAATGAAATATGGGTTTGTGAGATCTGCAAATCAGAACAGCTCACAGTTAGCAGCAACATGAAGAATCTGAACAGGTTGTTGTGTGGCCTTGTCTCTCTGTGACACCTGAATTTGAAGCTTTATTCAGAGTTCTGTGTGTAAATGAGTGAATGGTGCACAGCCTCTGGGTGCAGAGTTGTAGCACACAGGCAGATGTAAACATCAGTGACATCGTCAGCCTGTTGATTTCTCCACCTCTGTCTTTAGTCTGAGACGCTGTGGGTTACGGTCATGTGATAACACTCACCTGTAACAGTACTGTAACTGCAGTATACTGTAGTACTGTACTATAGTACTGTTGTTTAATTTATTTGGTTTAATTGACTGTGAGTTAGTTTTTTATGGTGATTAATTTAAGGAAAATTTCATAAACTGATTTTGTTTTCATCCACCTTCATGGAAGAAAACTACAATAACATTACAGAGTATATAATATAACAGTATATTAGTCTCCGTGACCTTGTGCTGCAGCTGTAGCTTCATGCTGTGCTCACAGGTGCAGCTCCAAAGCCTTTTGTTGGGATCCTGAACATCACGGAGGACGGGGCGCTGCTGAAGTGTGAGGTTCCAGGTGCTTTTCCAAAACCTTCGGTGGAGTGGAAGGACAGCGATGGAAACATCCTTCCAGCTGAGGAGCCGCAGGTGTCGTACAGAGGAGACCGCTATTACGTCACCCTCCTCATCGCTGTGACCAAGACAGACACCAACGTCTTCCGCTGTGTAGCCACACAGCTGGAGATTAGCCATGTGACTGATGATGAGATCTACGTGCCTCACTGTGGTAAGATTTCTTCTTCTGTTCTCATCCTTGGTGGAATTTTCAGGTTTTAAATAGACTCTGTTTAACAGTAGTTCTGTCTACTGTTCTGTGCTGCATTAACTTTTTGTTCAATGTGTTTCAGAGAAAACAGCTGAGAACTGCTGTGGAGTGGGTGTGGTTGTAGCAGCATTTTGTGGTGGAGCTCTGAGTACTGCAGTTCTGTTTGTAGCTATAAAGTACATTAGAAGATGGCAGAGAGGTGAGAATAATGATGGATTTCATATTTAGCATTTATTTTGACATACAGTATGTGTGAGGTGTAAAATTCTCAGTATTTTATGGATGAATCTTTTGGTTTAATCATCATAATGCTCTGGATTGGCTGCAGATTGCAAACACAAAGTCCTTTTTTACAGCAGGTAGTTTCAGGCATATCGATCTAACCTTTCAGCTAAAAGGAGAAGGAGTGTTTCTTTTTAAAAAAAAAACAAAAAACTGAGTTATCTATTTGCCGCAGATGTAGCTTAATAAACTGTAAACTGAGGTACAAGAAGACATTTAAGGGGATGTTAGTGCTGAGCGATTGTCTCCACAGTCTGACCATCTTATCGTCCTGCTGTATGATCACTAATGCTGTGTCCCATCAGCACCAGGGGCAGGTCAGTGGGGGGTGATGGGCTTAACATGCAATTCAATTCAATTTTATTTATATAGCGCCAAATCACAACAACAGTCGCCTCAAGGCACTTTATATTGTACAGTAGATCCTACAATAATAAATACAGAGAAAACCCCCAAGAATCATATGACCCCCTATGAGCAAGCACTTTGGGGACAGTGGGAAGGAAAAACTCCCTTTTAACAGGAAGAAACCTCCAGCAGAACCAGGCTCAGGGAGGGGCGGCCATCTGCTACGACCGGTTGGGGTCAGTCAGTAAAGCAGCAATGGACACTCTCACAGTGAACTACTGTGAGTCTCACCTGGTTAGTGATCATCACCAAGTGTTAAACTCCAAAAGCTCAGGGACTCAAACCACAGACAGAAAACAGCAAACCATGAGAGACTTTGGGATTCACCACACAGTGCCTTAAAATCAGCAGAACACGAACCTGTAACACTCAAAGGCAGCTTATGAGTCTTCATCCAAGAGAACCAGACTGTACATAATTTAAAAAGCTTTAAAAGGTGGAGACAAAATCAGCTGCTTTTCGTTCTTACAGCTCAGCTTCTCAATTTGTGTGAGCCAGAAGCCGCTCAAAGCTGTAAAACTGCTGTGATTGTATTTTAACTTGAACACATTCTTGATCAGATTCTCTTTTTATTTTTGCTTTACTTTGTTGTTGTTGTTTTTTTTGTTGAGTAAGTTTGTTTGTGGAGAGTTTGTCTGTATTTGTAAACGTGACTTTAAAAAGATTCCAAGCAATAAAAATGGTGACTTTCAGAATTATGTTGGCGCTGTTAAAGCTGATAATGCTAATGACATACTTGTATTTAATTGCAATGCTACAATCAAAATGCTGATTATATTTTACCATGTGTTTAATCATTATTATGTTTTGACTACTGAATTAATAGAAAATATCTAAGTCATGACATGAAAAATTTGTATCGCAGTTTTTAAATAAAAAGCCCCCAAACATCCTATTTGTGTGGCTGTTATGTTTGTGTAGCTCAGATATTTCCACACTTCACTCATTTTGAAATGTGAGAAACCTTCTGCAGACACGCAGACCTTTAGCCACACCAATGATCATCGCAGCAGATAAAGATGAAGGATTTGCTTCTGTCTGTTTTCTTTTTGATCCACTGATGATTTGGAAGATGGCGCGGCCACGTCCAGACGGCTTCCTGACCGCTCCACACAGACTATGCACCTTTTTAGCTGTTTACTTATTTATTGCTTTGTTATACATCCTAAAACCTTCTAGTTTTATAGTTTACGACAGCAGACCACTTCTCAGTTCCCACATAGACCACCAGAAGGCCACCACCTGCACTTTGTGGTGTGCAGCAAATAAGGAAGTCAATTGTACCAAGCTAACAGCTGGTTTGGAAACACAGATATAGCAAACAAAGACTGTAGATAGTAATGGAAAAACAATACACCTATCCATCTAGGGAGTAGCGTTCTGTTCTCTGCCTTGTGATTAGTGGAGGAATTCTGAAAGGAAGTTTGGTGTGTGGGGAAAGACGCTGAGAGGAATAAAGGTTCATACAGGTGTGAGCGAGTTTGATCCATGGTGAAAGAGATTTGATGTTTTGGTTATTTTTTATTGTTTGTTTGGATGAAGTGGTAGTTTTAGTGTTAGTCAGTCCACACAGCCTTGTAGGACTCCTTTTCTTTCCGTTCTGCTCTTTCCTTTCAACTGGTTGTAGCAAAGGGTTGGATGTAACAGCATCAGTGTCACTAAGAACGATTAATGGGAAAAAATTGTTAATTTTTCTGTAATTTTCCAGACACAGAGATTCAAAGTGTAATTAAATCAGTACCATCTTATTCAAATTCCCACACAGATACATACATTATTTTAATGATTGTATTATGTTCTATTTCGATTTACTGTGATATTAGAAATACGCCTTTTTGTCTTTTCCCCCCAATATTTTTTCTTTTTCTTTTTATAATTTTTACAGAACATACTTAAGTTTTTTTTTTTAATTGCTTTGACATGTATGGAACTTTTTTTTTCTTTTAGCATCATCTTCTAGGTTAGAAATATAATAATAATACTTGAAGAGGAAATACAAGTGTATTTCTTTTAATCAAATTACAAACCTTCATACAAATATTCTGATAGTGCTGAATTAAAAGCATTATAAATCTATAAGTGTTATAAATATTCATGATCTCGACCTAGAGAATGTGAACATTCCTCCATAAGATTCAACTTTAGCTTCCTTAGATACCTTTCTAAAATTGTTGAGCAGGACAGGATTGATCATAACGTAAAAAACAAGAGTACGTAAAATAACGCAGTCATAAATTGCAAAAGAAATTGCAAAACTTTTGCATTGTAGTTTGCAATGTCGATGTCACGCGGGCTGCAGAAATACTTCCACTGCTCCTGTTACTGTTCATGTGATTTCTGTACTGCAGGTGGCGCTGTCACTCCTCCTAATGGCCTCTCTGATGTGTCTTCCTGTGCAGGTAGCATGTCCCACCCGCGCCCCTGGCTAGGGTTGGATCATTTCAACAAAGCTCCAAAGAGAGGTCACATTGACAGGTTTTTTCCCCCTCTGTTACATTTGGATTGTTTTTCTTTTAAAAACTAACTGCATTGGTTTGTCTTGTTAAGAAGTGCAGTACAGAGATGACCTGCAGAATCACACCTTAATTTGATCTTTTCCACTTTAAAATCCTCAGTGTAGCAGCAGTGTACGACAACTATTCCTGTATATTGCCTTTTTGCTGGAAAATGTATGTTGAATAAAAATTTTCTATAAAAACAAATAGACGCACCTCTGCTGCTTATCCGTGCCAGTGTGCGACCTGCGATTCCCGGTATTTGCCAAAAAATGATTGCAGAAATTTAAGCTGTTGTAAATGACTTGACCTCAAATCTGTCAAAAAGTGGGTCAATCATATCTCTCATGAAGAATATCAAGTAATGTAGAGCCAGAAATGACAAGTGACTTTTACATATCCTTTATTTATCTGGGTAAAAAGTGTCATTAACATTTAAAAGTGTTTTTCAAGATCGATCTAGCCAAGAGGGCAGCAGAAATTGTTAAAAAATATAACCTCACACTTCTATGAACTTACTTGAAGTGATGAAAAAGGACTGGACTGATGACAATATGAGTACAATCATGATAAGTCATAAAGATACTTCAAAAATAGGTCATTTCTCTTTTTTTATATACAACCTCCTACCTAAATCCTCTTCACTACAGTCTGATTACTAATATAAGTAAATATATTAGATGTAAAAACGCATAAAAACATTGGTGATTTCTTTTTGTTTTATTTGATATAAATCACAAAGTGGTTTGTTTTAGAGAACTGGTGCAGTGGGGGCAGGAACAATATGATGAAATGAACAGAGGTGTCATTGAGAATAAGGAAAATGAAGGTTAACTGCAGAATGTGTATTAAAATATGGCAGCCCCAGTGTCATTATCAACTTTTATACTTAAGTAGCTTAACTAAGTTAAGCTACTTATTTCCCCCTTTTCCTCACTGGGTTTGGTTATTACATAACCTTAAGCTGTGGACAGATGTTTACATCCATCATGCGCATGAATGTCAGGGTCATTTTTGGAGTTTTAATGATTTCTCTCAACTGTTCTTTTCTTAGGGAGGAAGAGCATACATCTTTAATGACTGTGTGCACAAGTTTGAATTTATTTCTGATTTTCTTGAATCCACATGCTCATACATATCCCCACCATGATACATCAACCTGTCATCCTATGCTACCTCCATCAACCTTCTCTTACCACTGTGGTCACTCTCTACCACTTCATCAAACTTACTCCACAATTTATCTTTCTCCTCCAGCTGATATCCAACCTGGGAAGTGTGCACGCTGACAGCCAGCGTTTTAGGTCTTTGTCAGAGGTGAGGTATTTAAAATATGAGCTATTGGTGGACACTTTGTGCACACCACCAGTGATAACATAGTGGAGTCTGTACAGGCACGTATAGAGGGGGTGGAGGGGGCTTGAGCACCTGCCTCTTTCCTCTTGGATCCCCCAAGCGCCCTTTTTTTCTAAATAAAAGGTTCTGGCACATGATGTGGCAGAGCGTGCTGGTTACAAGCCGGGAGCGAGCTGGAAAAAAGCACATGCATTTTTGAGAAGGAGGCGGCTGCTCAGCCCCGGCTGTGTAGTCCAGAAAGGTCAAGTCAAGTCAGAAAAGCTGGTCTGTTGAGTGCAATTACCAAAGTCACCTTGAATTTGTTTTTTATTAAACCTTTTTTTAAACCTAAAAATCTCATTTCCAAGAGAAACCTGGCATTGTGGCAACAAAAGTCAAAATACACATACGACATACAGATAAGGTTGCTACTTTATTACCGAGATTACGGTAAGGGTGCTGAGTAGCTGAATATGAAGTCTGTGCTTCAATTTTGAAACTTAATTTATTTGCAAAAGTTTCATTCTGCTACTTAATTCAATACAGGGTTTATAATAAATTTTTATGAATACATTATAAATCATAACCAAAATGTAATGAGTCATAAATCGTGTAATACGTAAATCCTTAAGAGCAGATGACAAATCTGTAAAGAAATTCCATTTTGACTTTCATTCTATTGACAATTACTATTGATTGATTTTCATTACAAAAAAGATCTAATAGGTTCCTTTAAATTATAATAATAATTATAATAATAAAGAAGTCAAAAGTTATCTCGATGAATTATCAGATGAGTGCGTCATAAACTTTAACTCACCAAACTAGCAGCATAAATTATGATCTACAGACAAACATCGTAAACCAGATAAAGTTTTGTCAAACTTAATTTAAATCTTTTCTTTCAGCCAATGGGAAACTGTCAATCACATGCTAGCTTTCTAAATTGCCACTCAGCCACCAAAACAAAAATGCTGTAAAAGGGCAGGGAGATGCAGAACTCAAGAGAAAAACTTTATCGCTCGGTTTCTTTTGAAGCTGATATAAAATTGTATCAAAAACTCACACAGACACAAAAGATTTGGACGTTTTTGGAATTCTAGCAAGTGTGAAATGATTTGCTGGGATTTCTGCTTTGATATATTGGGGATTTTACCTTGCAATATAAGTCCTTTCATACAACAGAATAAAACACAACAGAAATCAGAAGTTTTTTTTAAATTGGATTTTTATTTATTCATTCATTTTTTCTTTTCTTTTTTTGTCAGGTTAGTACGGTGGTCCTGAGAGGCCAAACGGACTGCAACTTAAGATGGATGGTAATCCATCATCAGAATTGAGGAAAGGTGGTGTTAATGGAGACTCTACAGGGGGATACACTGGGGAAGGCCTTCTTACACGTCTTCCAGGGTGTTTTGGAGGCACTTGAATTAATTTAGTTTGCACTGGAGGTGGATGAGGTTTAATCTGTGGAAAGATCTGAGACGGAGTCGGAGTCTCCTCATAACATCTCCCCATCACGCTTCTATGGACCAACGATGCGAGCTTTTGGCCTTTCTGTTTTTCTAATTTAAGCTCCAGTTGAACGTCTTTCACTCTAGATTTTAGATGACCTATCTATTTTTCTTCATTGCAAGTCTTTTTGATCATCTGGTTCACTGGTCCAATGAGCTCCTGTTTTTGTTTGAATAAAGCGTATTCGGAAGACTTTACCATATTATTGTACTTCCTTTCAAATGATTCCAGCTCCCGTTTTTTATCTAGTAAAGCTCCCTCTAGATCCTTGCATCTGGTACGTAGACAGTTCAGCTGTTTTTCAAGAAACTCCTTCGTTATTCCAACAAAGGGGATGCCTTCCACACCGTCTACGTATTTCTTTTTCAAGTTGAGGAACACATCCCTAAATTCCACCTTTTCTTTTTCTATGAAGTGACCTGCATGTGGAAATGCCTTTTCAAAGGACAAAGCGCACTGGTACAATTCCTCTTGGAAGTGGCGCTCTTTCTTTTCCAGGCAATTCGTTTTTTGTGTGAATATTTCTGTTTGCTTTATTGTGGAGCGCAGTTGCTCTTCCAGCGAGATATTTTCAGCCAGTGCCTGATTGTGTGCCGTTTTCACTTTATACCTGTCCACTGCTGTCTTTCTGTGTTCTTCCTTCTCTTTGCTTATGCCCTTTTTTAGGTCTTCATTTTTCTTTGTCAGAGAAACAACTACTTTTTCGACCATAGCCTTCATTTTCTTTTCAAAGGCCAGAGCCCTAATGTTTCTCTGACATTTTTGTTTCATCGCCATTTGCTGGGCCGTTTTTTCGTCGATGGTCTTCCCCATTTGATCTTTCTCGTCTGTTAAATCTTTCACAGTTTTACCCATTAATTCGTTTTCGTCCTGTAACTTTGCATTATGTGTCAAAAGGCCCTCGATCCAAAACTGCGAGGATTGATGTTCCTCCTCACGTTCTTTGATTGCATTGATTGTCACAGTTTTGCCAATTTCCATTTTCTTCTCAAGCTTTGCAATATATTTATCATAAATGCCTATGACGATTTTTAACGTTGTTTCTGCAGCATAAGCTTTGTCTGTGAGTTTTGATGCATTTTCGTCATAAAATTGCTGCATCTGATTTTTCTCCTCTTTGTGGCGTTTCACCAGTAAGTCAACGACTTGGCTGTTGTGAAACTGCTGACGCGCAAATTTTTCTTTTTCCGTTTCCAGCAGTGCTTGCAGCACTTCAACATCTTCTTCATGTTTCCTATTAAGTTCAGCCAGAGTTTTCTCCGTCTCTGCGCGGAACTTTATGAGAGCTTCGTGGTAATCTTTTATCGAGTTTAACCTGTCACAGATACTGGTCCTGTCGTCCCCAACAGAAGACAGCATCTTATTAATCTGCCAAAGTTCTTTGTTTTCTTTAGTTAGATCCTCGATCCGTTCTTGATTCTTCTTGTTCTTGATTGTGTGCTGTTTTTTTAAGTATTCAAGCTCTGTTTTAAGCTTTTCAACTTCATCGATCATTGGTTGCAGTCTTTGGTCAAACTGGCTGGCATACGCGTTTTTTTCTTTTTGAGATTTGCCTTTTAAACGGTTAACAGTCTTTTTCAAGATATTAACATCCCTTTCTTTCTTAAGTTTTGAACTCATTTTTGCTTTTTAAATGCTGTATCACTCCAACAGTAACAGTACTATACAATGATATACAATAAACAATACGCAAATGAACCGCTACTTAAGGGTTTAGGTACATCAAAGAAAACAAAAGATTGTCATTAAACGTCACCGTGCACGTTCTGTGTCGTCATCGGCTCCACGGCTTCTTGTATACTTTTAAACAACAGATTCGAACATCAACTCTGCCTCTCCTCCGTCTCTGCGCGCGACACCTAACGCGGGGTGCGCGCTCTTCATTTATCCGCTTGGGCCCGGCTAGACGCGCTGCTGGTTGTAACACACGCCTTGAAAGTCTGCTGTCACGCGGAAACCTGACGACAACCACACCGTAAAAAAGTCCGGTGACAGTCAAAAGGTAAGATCTCACCTAAACAAATTGTATTTTATTGTAAGATTTAGCCAACATTTTACAGGAAGAATAAAACTTCCCACATCAAATTTTCAAGTTTGCAAAACTAAAATTCTCAAGGTCTATAGGCACCAAAAATAGAACAATATTATATGTTAAATGGTTCAATCCTCAATCCGAATTAGCAGAGCGATCGTGGCTGAGACGCAGCGGAGCGGAGGGGTGAGTGCCTGGCTTAAAACAGGACATGTTAGCTGCATTTAAAATGCAGTTAGGGGAGACCGGGGATAGTTGTAACGTGGGTCAGTTGTAACACTTCCAATTTCTCCAATCAGGGCTAAGTTTCAAATGATGTGACTCATCCTGTGCATGCCCAATTCAGTTCTGCTATCACGTGTGAAAAATCAGCACATTTTGTCAAACACAGACAATTTAACATGAAAAAAAGTAATTTGTATGCCAAAAAGTAAGTTTTTCTACTTTATTTCGATTTCTAATAGCATTATCTGCTTTGCAGTTAAACTCATCAAACTTAAATTATGTTATTTGTATGTCTATGGAGATATATTCTGTGTAGGTATTTAGTGCTAATGTTTTAGCCGTTGGCTGTAATGTTAGCTAGTTCATGGCTATAGGAGTCTGGGTCAGTTGTAACAGCAACAGTCTGGGTCAGTTGTAACAATAATGCAGATGTTAAACTTACCACACTATTACTTTAACTTATATTAAACAAGTTGGGGCAACGACATCAGCAGAGAGAGGTTCACTGGTCACTTTTGTATATGCGGTTAATGCCATTGGCAACACAATTCCTCCACTGTTTGTGTTCCCACACATACATTATGCAGACCACTGTGTCAGAGATGGACCAGTAGGAAGTATTGGTAGTGGAAATGAATCTGGATGGGTGCAAGAAACAGATTTCCTCATCTTTCTGAAGCACTTTGCAAACCACACCAAGGTAAGCCATGATAAACAGTAATGGAATTGCGATGCTGGTGAACAACTACATTTTTTCAGCTTCATTGTTATGTTCAAAATTGGTGCAAGAGTTGTAGGTTATAATGCCCACTGAGCCAATGAGGCCAAACTCAAGGAAGACCAACCAAAATTAATGAAATATTCAGTTGCAGAAAATTCCATAATTTGTCTTTTTTGGGGGGTTGGAATATGTTCAAAAGCTAGATTTCTGCATTCTGTCACACACACACATAGCTACATAAATGGCTCTAAGTGCATTCATGTGTTGAATAAACAAAGATTACATGTCAATGTTTTGTCTGTACCCTTATTTCATTGTGTTACATTTCACCCCAGGATATGTTACAACTAACCCAGACTATGGGGTTAATTGTAACATTTCACTCTTTGTGTTTGAGGCCATACCATGCAATGGGTAATTGTGCTGCAGAGAAAATAGCTGCACTATTTAATAGCAGAGACATGTAAATACTTTGCATTACATTTTGAATCCACTACCTTAAAAGAGCTCCAATTTACAGACAGAAATGTCAAAAATGTTACAACTATCCCCGGTCTCCCCTACTCTTTATTTAGTAGTAGGAGTCAGACCATGTTTCTTCTTAGCTGTAAAACATTACACCAAGGCAACCTGCAGTGTTGAAAACGTGTTTTCCGATGGTTTTTGCTACCTTACAATCCGTCCTGCTCTGTGAAATCAGCGACATTTGACCGTCCTGTTGCTCCGATTGAAATGTGTACAGCAGGGGCGATTCTAGGATCAGAGCTTTCGGGGTGCTGAGCACCCAGAGCTGCTCAGCCAGGTAAGATAAACTTTACTCGTCACGATGAGACTTCTTCCCTGTCTCTGTCAGTCCCTGCATCCTTAAATGTCTCCAGTTGTCCTGAGTTCCCTCTGGCTGTCTCCTTGGTGCATTTAAACCCCTGTTCCTCCCTGGCCTCATCGTCTGTTGTCTTCATCTCTGTTATCAGTCGTCATAATTTTACCATCTCTATGCAAGTCTGCAAATTTCTTTATTAAATCATAATCATTCTTAAATTCATCAAGTCTCTCTGTGCCTGAGTCCTCGTCACAAAACATGACATCATTGTTTTGTACATTTTAACACAATTTAATCCCCACATTTGTGAAAGAAAAGCAAAACACTTTTTTTAAAAGTCTGTAACAAAACCATCAAATCTGATCAAGGTTATTTAAATGCTGCAAAAGATGAATGGATTGGAATTAAAACAACAACAACAGAAAAACACACATCCTAACCTTAATTACTTTACTGGGGGAAAATGATGAATGGTGATCATAGTGAGTAAGAAGTAAACTGAGTGCATTTTTTGGACAGAGATTCACTTTTAATGTGTATGGTAAATGGTAAATGGCCTGTATTTGTATAGCGCTTTACTAGTCCCTAAGGACCCCCAAGCATTTTACACATCCAGTCATCCACCCATTCACACACACATTCACACACTGGTGATGACAAGCTACACTGTATGTATAATACAATACAGATATATGAAAATAGACTCCAAAAATAGAGTCCTTGAAATGTACAAATTGTTGATAAAACAAATTATAAAAATGGAGGCAACTTTGCCCATGGTACAATGTATGAAAATATCTTTACTGCAGATACTACTATGGCTCTGCTGATTTATTCCTTTCATTTTAACCTGTGTCGCCTCACCTTGAAGTTGGCAAATACTTTTGGTGGTCAACTCTCATACACAGTTTAGCAATTTCTGTTTTGCCTGTCACTGTTCCTTGTCTGTTTTCTTACCTGGTGCTTCCTGACCTTGCACTTTCTCCTCATGTTCCCCTCTTTCCTCTCTCCCTCTTTGGACTGACAATGACTAGTGACAGCAAAACAGAAACTGCTAAACTGTTTGTGAGAGTTGACCACCAAAAAGCGATAGACAGATTTTCCAACCTCAAGGTGAGGTGAAATAGGTTAAAATAAAATAAAAAATAATATAATATAATAATAATAATGTAATAAATATCTTTTCATACATAGTGTACATTGTACCAAAGTTGCCTCCGTTTTTTTAAAATAATTTTTTAAAAGTAATATTTTGTACATTTTAGGGACTCTTCTATTTTGGAGTGTATTTTTATGTATCTGTATTATATTATACATACACATTAAAAGTGAATCTCTGTCCAAAAAATGCCCTCAGTTTACTTTTAACTCACTATGAGCATCATTCATTATTCTCCCCCAGTAATTAGGGTTAGGATATTCATTTTTTTATTCCAATCCATTCTTCTTTTGCAGCGTTTAAATAACCTTGATGAGATTTGATGGTTTTGTTACAGATTTTTCAGGTGTTTTTCAGGTGATTTGCTTTTGTTTCACAAATGTGGGGATTAAATTGTGTTAAAATGTACAGAACAGTGATGTCATGTTTTGTGATGATGAGCCAGGCACAGAGAGACTTGATGGATTTAATAATCTTATGATTTAATAAAGGAATTTGTAGACTTGAATAGAGATGGTAAAATTATGACGACTGATCATGGAGACGAAAATGACAGACGACGCGGACAGAACAGGGGTTTAAATGCACCAAGGCGACAGTCAGAAAGAACTCGGGACAACTGGAGACATTTAGGGATGCAGGGACTGACAGAGACAGGGAAGAAATCTCATCGTGACGAGTAAAGTTTATCTTGCCTGGCTGGACAAAGCTCTGATCCTAGAATCGCCCCTAGTGTAAAATGAAATGCTGCTGGAGTAAATGAAGGGAGTCTTTGAGCATGTGTCTTTGGGCTCAAACTGTGATAAACAAGCAAGCAGCTGAGATCTTTGTGAAATGTGAACAAAAATAAAATACCACTAGTGAATTAGACTTCATGACAAACATGTTGGTGAGTGCTTGTGTATAAATACACAAATAATACACACATGCTTTCAATTGTGTAATTTAAGTGATCTGTGTAGCTCTGTTTTGGAAGTTCAGTTAACGCTAGAAATGTGTTTTGGAGTTTGTACGTGGTTTGTGTCTATAGGGGCCACCGTATATATTTATATATAAACATATATAAATAAAACCACTTTTTTTTACATTAGTAATTCCTTTTGTGCATAATTTTATATTATTGTTAATAATAAATTAATTAAAGCAACAAAACAACCTGAAGAGCCGGTTCGGAGCCGAAAGAGCCGGTTCTCTAAAAAGAGCCGCAATTCCCATCACTACTACAAATGCGGGCACAGCTACTTCTTCTTCTTTGGGGTTTAACGGCAGCTGGCATCCTTGTACATGCAGTGCTACCATCTTCTGTTTCAGTCCGTTATTACACTCTTAAATCCTACTACTTATTCCTGCGTCTTTTGGGATCTTACAAAGCTTCAAACGACGCGTCAACTGTTAAATTAGTCTTCGATGATTTTGATAGTCGACGTAATTGTGACTAGTCGACTAATCGTGGCAGCCCTAATGATCACTAATGGTGTGTCCCATCAGCATCAGGGGCAGGCCAGTGGGGGGTGATGGGCTTAACATGCAGTCAGTAAGGCAGCACTGGACACTCTCCAAGTGAACAGAGATCTCACCTGGTGAGTGAGACCCACAACAGTGAGTTCAGAAACTTGCAGCCATTTATCTCCAAGTGTTAAACTCCAAAAGCTCAGGGACTCAAACCACAGACAACAGTAACGCTGAGAAATCATGAGAGACTTTGAGCTGTGGATTCACCACACAGTGCCTTAAAATCAGCAGAACGTGAACCTGTAACACTCAAAGGCTGCTTATGAAATGTGTTAGTGATGGCAGCTGTTTGTTTTCTTTGAAAATGGTTTAAAGTCGATGATTGGTGATTGATCAGGCCCTGATGAGTGACTGAGACCGGAGTGAAGGTGATGGTGATGCCGCACAAGTAACAGATTCTACTTTTATAGATCTGAGAGGGTTTAAACACAAGTGCAGCAGAGAGTCTTCATCCAAGGGAACCAGACTGTACCGATTTTTAAAAAGTGGAGACAAAATCAGCTGCTGTTCATTCTTACAGTATCACTCAGCTTCTCAATTTGTATGAGCCAGAAGCTGCTCAAAACTGCCGTGACTGTATTTTAACTTGAACACATTCCTGATCAGATTCTCTTTTATTTCTCCTTTACTATGTTTTTTCGTGTTCCTGTTGATTAAGCTTGTTTGAGGAGAGTTGGTCTGTACTCGTAAAAGTGACTTTAAAAAGATTGTAAGCAATAGAAATGGTGACTTCCAGAATTATCTTTGTACTCTTAAAGCTGATAATGCTAATGAAATGTATTTAAAAGCGAAGCTACAATCAAAATGCTGATTATGTTTAACCGTGTGTTTTATTTATATTATGTTTTGACTACTGAATTAATAGAAAAGATCTAATTCATGATGTAAAAATTGTAATTCTTTCTTTTAAATAAAAAAACAACAACAACATCCTACTTGTGTGGCTGTTATGTTTGTGTAGCTCAGATATTGATCATCACAGCAGATAAAGATGAAGGATTTGCTTCTGTTTTCTTTTTGTTCCACTGATGATTTGCTTGTTAAGGATGATTCTCCAGTAACAGCTTTACTTCTTGCATGTCACAGGCACTGGTCCATTTTAGTTCTTTTCAGCTAAGATGAGATATAAGTTCAGGATCAAAAACAAGTCAGAAAATGAAGATTAACATCAACATTTTAAACCTCACTGCTTTATTCCTTTGCGTCTTTCTTGTTAATCTAATTACAAGATGCAGTTCCCACACAGTCCACCAGAGGGCGACCACCTGCATTCTGTGAACCAGCAGTGCAGTAGTTAAGGACTCATATTGAATTGTACTAAGCTGATCTAACAGCTGCTTTTGGAAACTTGAAGGATGCACAGATATGGCAAACAAAGACAGTAATGGAAAAAAATACACCTGTTCATGTACGGAGTAGCACCTGGTAGCGTTCTGTTCCCTGCCCTGTGATTGGTGGAGGAATTCTTAAAGGAGGTTAGGTGTGTGGGGACAGAAGGTGAGAAGAAGAGCAGTATTACCTGATCCGTGCAGATTAATAAAAAGCCTCTCATCTGCGTGACGACAGTGATTTATTCACACGTTCCTTAAAACCAGGTAATTGGGATGCTATATAACAGTATCAACAGCTCAGTAGCTTTAGGTCATGGAGCATGTCCGATATTTGAAATCAAAAAGGGATAAGACAAGGATGTGCTGTTTGTCTTGGCTAATCTATGGTAAATTGTCTGGTTCTCATATAGCGCTTTTTGTTTTTTATTGTATCTGAGCACTCAAAGCACTTTATACAACTAACGAGTTATTTTGATGTCATGGTGTTTTAAAGCTTAAAGTCCTTTCCTTATAGCAAACAGTCATTCTGGTTCATTATGCCTCATGTAATATTTTTAAATTCTGGAGGAATAGACTTTTAAGTACGCTTTGACTTTGAATCTCATAGATTGCCAACCACTTTCTCTGACTTTCATCAACAGGTTCTTGTCTACTGGAAATTGATTTATAGGCACAATTTCACACCACATAATGCAGCAGTCTGGAATAATAGCTATACTGTTATTCATAGAAAATCTGGATATATGGAGAATCTTTTTTCCACAGGTGTTTGGGGAATATCACATGAATGATCTTGGTGATGTGTTATTGTGTAAAGAATTTTGTACAGTAGCTATGGCTCCGATCTCAGACACAGGATGGGCCAGGTTGGGTATGTACGGTCTGTTTATGTGGGGCTTCAGCTTTTATATGACAGCTTTTATATCACAGAGGCAAAATAAAGGAAGGTCAGGCACAAGTAGGGCTTTTTAAAGATAGCGTTTTTATTTGCCGTCATAGATCTATTATAACTGCACATGTGCATCATCAACTACAAACCTATAAATATGTTGAACAGCCACACCCTGAGTGTGCTTGACTATGAGATCTTTGATACACAGTTATTTTAACAGTGCTTTCTTTACGATGCATACAAACAAAACTGAGTGGTCTTCTGATTCCTAATCTTCTTGTCATGCTACTTCATGAAGTGTTTGAGCTCACCTTGCTCAGGTTGATCTCAATATTTTGAGCCTGTATCTGGGACCAAGTCACCTTTGAACGGATCAGCCAGAGAGGCAGTCTCTGTAAAAGAAGTCAAAAAAATATTGAGGTAAGACAGTGTGACTGAAAACTATAATACATAAATAATACAGAGAGAAGCGGTCAAAGACTGACCTTCAAGGCCAGTTTTCTCCAGGTATGTCTTTATACGGTGATGTAAAGGAGATACAAATTGATGTGAGACTGAAATAATGAACATTTTCTTTTAAATGTCAATTCCACCTTCTGTGCACAACACTGATATTCTTATGCAACCTCTCATAATGCTGGAGCCGGGCTCGAAGTGATTCATGCCCATCTTGGTTTTTGGCGCTGAAAGCTGCAGAGACATGCAATGTCTTGCCCTGCCTCCAAGCGCCAGCTAGACCAAGGGAAGCAGAATATATTTCAGAGACATAACGCTATAGAAAAAGGCTTCATTATACAGTTAAGAAGAGATACAGTTCAAAGTTATTCGACAACCTTGGGTTGAAAACAGCCTGTTTCAGTTTAAGCGCTGTTAAATTGCATGCTCAAAACAATGTTTTGTCTCACTCCCAATTCTTCTAGTTGCATGTTGAAGCTCTCCTTGCAACTTTGTTAAGTTCCAACCATGCAAAATATGATTTTTTATTATTATGATTTATTTTATTTTAACCATTTTTCAAGTGGTCATAAACTTTTGATTGAGACCGCACTTGTTATTAATCTCTGGCTCTCTTCCACAGCATGTCTTTTGTCCTGTCTTCTTGGTGATTGATCAGGCCCTGATGAGTGACTGAGACCGGAGTGAAGGTGATGGTGATGCCGCACAAGTAACAGATTCTACTTTTATAGATCTGAGAGGGTTTAAACACAAGTGCAGCAGAGAGTCTTCATCCAAGGGAACCAGACTGTACCGATTTTTAAAAAGTGGAGACAAAATCAGCTGCTGTTCATTCTTACAGTATCACTCAGCTTCTCAATTTGTATGAGCCAGAAGCTGCTCAAAACTGCCGTGACTGTATTTTAACTTGAACACATTCCTGATCAGATTCTCTTTTATTTCTCCTTTACTATGTTTTTTCGTGTTCCTGTTGATTAAGCTTGTTTGAGGAGAGTTGGTCTGTACTCGTAAAAGTGACTTTAAAAAGATTGTAAGCAATAGAAATGGTGACTTCCAGAATTATCTTTGTACTCTTAAAGCTGATAATGCTAATGAAATGTATTTAAAAGCGAAGCTACAATCAAAATGCTGATTATGTTTAACCGTGTGTTTTATTTATATTATGTTTTGACTACTGAATTAATAGAAAAGATCTAATTCATGATGTAAAAATTGTAATTCTTTCTTTTAAATAAAAAAACAACAACAACATCCTACTTGTGTGGCTGTTATGTTTGTGTAGCTCAGATATTGATCATCACAGCAGATAAAGATGAAGGATTTGCTTCTGTTTTCTTTTTGTTCCACTGATGATTTGCTTGTTAAGGATGATTCTCCAGTAACAGCTTTACTTCTTGCATGTCACAGGCACTGGTCCATTTTAGTTCTTTTCAGCTAAGATGAGATATAAGTTCAGGATCAAAAACAAGTCAGAAAATGAAGATTAACATCAACATTTTAAACCTCACTGCTTTATTCCTTTGCGTCTTTCTTGTTAATCTAATTACAAGATGCAGTTCCCACACAGTCCACCAGAGGGCGACCACCTGCATTCTGTGAACCAGCAGTGCAGTAGTTAAGGACTCATATTGAATTGTACTAAGCTGATCTAACAGCTGCTTTTGGAAACTTGAAGGATGCACAGATATGGCAAACAAAGACAGTAATGGAAAAAAATACACCTGTTCATGTACGGAGTAGCACCTGGTAGCGTTCTGTTCCCTGCCCTGTGATTGGTGGAGGAATTCTTAAAGGAGGTTAGGTGTGTGGGGACAGAAGGTGAGAAGAAGAGCAGTATTACCTGATCCGTGCAGATTAATAAAAAGCCTCTCATCTGCGTGACGACAGTGATTTATTCACACGTTCCTTAAAACCAGGTAATTGGGATGCTATATAACAGTATCAACAGCTCAGTAGCTTTAGGTCATGGAGCATGTCCGATATTTGAAATCAAAAAGGGATAAGACAAGGATGTGCTGTTTGTCTTGGCTAATCTATGGTAAATTGTCTGGTTCTCATATAGCGCTTTTTGTTTTTTATTGTATCTGAGCACTCAAAGCACTTTATACAACTAACGAGTTATTTTGATGTCATGGTGTTTTAAAGCTTAAAGTCCTTTCCTTATAGCAAACAGTCATTCTGGTTCATTATGCCTCATGTAATATTTTTAAATTCTGGAGGAATAGACTTTTAAGTACGCTTTGACTTTGAATCTCATAGATTGCCAACCACTTTCTCTGACTTTCATCAACAGGTTCTTGTCTACTGGAAATTGATTTATAGGCACAATTTCACACCACATAATGCAGCAGTCTGGAATAATAGCTATACTGTTATTCATAGAAAATCTGGATATATGGAGAATCTTTTTTCCACAGGTGTTTGGGGAATATCACATGAATGATCTTGGTGATGTGTTATTGTGTAAAGAATTTTGTACAGTAGCTATGGCTCCGATCTCAGACACAGGATGGGCCAGGTTGGGTATGTACGGTCTGTTTATGTGGGGCTTCAGCTTTTATATGACAGCTTTTATATCACAGAGGCAAAATAAAGGAAGGTCAGGCACAAGTAGGGCTTTTTAAAGATAGCGTTTTTATTTGCCGTCATAGATCTATTATAACTGCACATGTGCATCATCAACTACAAACCTATAAATATGTTGAACAGCCACACCCTGAGTGTGCTTGACTATGAGATCTTTGATACACAGTTATTTTAACAGTGCTTTCTTTACGATGCATACAAACAAAACTGAGTGGTCTTCTGATTCCTAATCTTCTTGTCATGCTACTTCATGAAGTGTTTGAGCTCACCTTGCTCAGGTTGATCTCAATATTTTGAGCCTGTATCTGGGACCAAGTCACCTTTGAACGGATCAGCCAGAGAGGCAGTCTCTGTAAAAGAAGTCAAAAAAATATTGAGGTAAGACAGTGTGACTGAAAACTATAATACATAAATAATACAGAGAGAAGCGGTCAAAGACTGACCTTCAAGGCCAGTTTTCTCCAGGTATGTCTTTATACGGTGATGTAAAGGAGATACAAATTGATGTGAGACTGAAATAATGAACATTTTCTTTTAAATGTCAATTCCACCTTCTGTGCACAACACTGATATTCTTATGCAACCTCTCATAATGCTGGAGCCGGGCTCGAAGTGATTCATGCCCATCTTGGTTTTTGGCGCTGAAAGCTGCAGAGACATGCAATGTCTTGCCCTGCCTCCAAGCGCCAGCTAGACCAAGGGAAGCAGAATATATTTCAGAGACATAACGCTATAGAAAAAGGCTTCATTATACAGTTAAGAAGAGATACAGTTCAAAGTTATTCGACAACCTTGGGTTGAAAACAGCCTGTTTCAGTTTAAGCGCTGTTAAATTGCATGCTCAAAACAATGTTTTGTCTCACTCCCAATTCTTCTAGTTGCATGTTGAAGCTCTCCTTGCAACTTTGTTAAGTTCCAACCATGCAAAATATGATTTTTTATTATTATGATTTATTTTATTTTAACCATTTTTCAAGTGGTCATAAACTTTTGATTGAGACCGCACTTGTTATTAATCTCTGGCTCTCTTCCACAGCATGTCTTTTGTCCTGTCTTCCTTCTCTCACCCCAACTGGTCACGGCAGATCGCCGCCCCTCCCTGAGCCTCGTTCTTCTGGTGGTTTCTTCCTGTTAAAAGGGAGTTTTTCCTTTCCACTGTCTATATGTTTTTCTCTATATGTATTATTGTAGGGTCCCCCTTATAATATAAAGCGACTTGAGGCAGCCGTTGTTGTGAGTGGGCGCTGTATAAATAAAATTGAATTGAATTGAACAACTAACTTGAGCAAACTAACCCGTTTATCCTGCACTAATGTGCAGAGGATTTTCATGCAGTCTTTAAATAGCACATTTATTCTACATGAGTTTGTTTTACAGCCCGTTTCAAAATATATTACAAAAAACATTGTCACATGTACAGATCCAATGTCTGGCTTAAGAACATGAGGACTTACATGTAAGCTTTAAATTGACAGTTTATCAAATTCCACTTACCTTTAAATCTAACCTCTCTTCTTTCTCTCCTGTTTTTCTTGTCTTCCTCCGGTCGAGTCATCAGCACCTCTTTTTCTTGAGGACACTGAAGAAGAACCACCTGTCTGGAAGAGATGGACTGCAGAGTGAAGGCAAAAGGGCCAACTAGTGTTCAGCGTCTCTTGATCTCTTTCATGACTGTTGGAAAACCACTTCAGGTATTTCAGCAATCAAAACGGTGTGTTGTTATATACTTCACTGTTGCCATATCTGTGTATTTAAAACACTGTGAGTTGAATTGGTGAGTCGAATTGTCATCTTGGTTAACCTTTTTTCATGTGTTTATATTTAACAAAATGGATATTAAAAACTATGAAAGTTGGATGTAACTTCCTTTATTTTTGGATCTACAGTGCGTGTTTGATTGTTCTTTGCCAGATTTGTGATGACAAGATTGTAAGTCTGTGTGAAGATATAAAATGTTTATGTTTGAGGCAGGAAGGATTTAAATCAACAAGTAGAAATTTGGTCTGGTGTATATGACGGTTAAATCTCCCATGAGGCCTTTTTTGTACCTGTGAGGTGAATCTATTAAGTCACTGACTTTCACCTACACCATACCTACAGTGAGAAAGTGAGAACAAAGAAAACGAACTGGAAGTGTGGGTTGGGTCTTGTATCAACAATTAGGGCACTAAAAGTAATCAAGAATAGTATTCCAAAGTAAGGGCAAGTCTGGAGTTCATCATTATATACCCTATAATGTGTAGATTTGTGCATCATTAGAGCTCATACTACCCTCTTCTTCCTTTGAGAGGTTGCTATTCTCATCACCTGACCAAAAAAACCTCTGAGTCATTCCTCCGTCCTCCGTCAAGCTGGATTACCAGCCCTGATTACTTTCATACTTAGTTACTGCTTTAAAAACACCTTTGTGCTGATTCATAGATTCTTTCCTGTCACATTCTTTTCCCTCCTGAAATTATTATTCAGAGAATTAACACTGGTGTTATTCACTCTCAGTCTGACTAAATCTGCTGCTGCTTATGGACGAATGAGCCTCAAACGAGACAGGTTATTCTTTCCACGCTAAAAAGAAAGAGATAAATGCCCCCTCACCAATATACTGTCGGAAAACCATTTAGACCCTGCTCATTCAGGCACCCCAAGAGTATAACGTACATAGTGTTTCTCTGTGTGTGTGTGTAAGAGAGAGAGATAGAGAGAGGCAGAAAGCAATTATTTCAGCTCATGTAGCCGCAGCTTAATGGAATAACTTGCCAAATCAAAGCACATTACGCTTGCGAATCCATGTGATATCAGTTCGTGAATTCAATTTGAGGTGTGTTACAGTGTGTGATAATTGCATTTTCTCATTTCTTTTAAATTACATTTGATTGTAATTTCATAAACAGCAAGAGGGATAACTAGGACTGTTTGCTGCAGGAAGAAACATTTATGTAGATCTGGGTTGTCCAAACAGGAAATTAAAACTTAAGACACAACAGCTTCTGACAAATTTTACACCTGTTAGAAAGAGGAAAACATAAAATGAATCACCAAACTTACATTTACAGGAAATGCTCGATCAAAGTGTAAAACAAGTGATTGTACACTCCAAAAAATCTGTTGTTGGATGAACACATTTTAATCATGGCACCTATTTCCACGTGATTTAACCAAGTACAATAACCCATTTTTGACCATGTCAAACCAACACATTTGACATTTGGTGGTTTAACGTAATCAGATTACATTGGATCAACGTAGTATACTTTGTTAGTCAAGGCAATTACTGCTAGTCTTGCTTAATGAACCAATATGGGGGTTGATGATTTCATAGAGACAAACAATCATTTGCGCTTACATTCATGGGTAATTTAGAATCACCAATTAACCTAACTCTAATTGTGTGAATGTAGTGATCCTGTTTCTCTTTAAAGTTTATTCTACCTTATTCTAGTTCAGGGCTGTCAAACTCCAGGCCTCGAGGGCCGGTGTCCTGCAGGTTTTAGATCTCACCCTGGGTCAACACACCTGAAACAAATGATTAGTTCATTACCAGGTGGCTGGAGAACTTCAAGACATGTTGAGGAGGTAATTTAGTGATTTAAATCAGCTGTGTTGGATCAAGGACACATCTAAAACCTGCAGGACACCGGCCCTCGAAGCCTGGAGTTCGACACCTGTGTTCTAGTTACTCAGACCTTTGCTGGTTAACTCCTCCCTCAGTTTTCAGCTGATTTTCACCATTCAAACTTTAAACTGTTCTGCTCCTTCTGCTAATGCCTGCTATATCTTGAGACCAGGAGGCGCAGGTTCGAATCCTATCTGTGCCTCTTGCCGCACATCTTCTCTCCTCGCACTCTCCCTGAGTTCTTGACACTCTTCAGTGTAGGCTTTCAAATAAAGCAGTTTTCAACTTCTACACAGAGTTTTCAGCAGGTGGTTGTCCGTCTTCTGCTTTTTTCAGATTCCACTACACGGCATTCACACAGGAAATGCAACTTTTTCTAGTTACACACTGCAAACCAGACAAATTGTGGATTTGAACCCAGGCTCTTCTTGCTGTGAGGCAACAGCACTAACCATCATGCCACCACGCTGTCAATCCAGGCTTACCAAAACTGGGAAAGCCATGATTACAAGGCTTGATGCAGAATTTTCTGTACGTTTTTGTCCTTGACAGGTTAAACCACAATAAATAGCGATAGCATACACGTGGTGTGGGTGTAGTTGTCTGCCTCTTAAAACTCCAGCGATTTTCCTGCTGTTTGACATCTAATGTGATCTTGTGAATTTTGTGAGTCCAGGTAACTCACATGTGTCAAAGTCAAGCCCCGCGGGCCACATCCGGCCGGCGTACATTTATATCCGGCCCGCAAGATCATTTTATATAGATTTATTATTATTGTTATGCATGGCCCGGCGATATGAGGCGCTAATAAAACACAAACTACAGATCCCATAATGCGGCGCTGCAGCCTCCTTGCCAAACGCTAGGCTAACTGGGAACATTCCCGCGTCAATTAGCAAACTTCTGTTACCTAGCCCCTCACAATGGCGAAGAGAAAAGTTGATTCTGAAAACAGAGCCTTTCAGCACCGGCGGCGGGAGGCTGAATATATGTTTACAGACATTGCTGGTAAACCCGAATCTTATTTGTGGAGCTAATGTGGCTGTAATTAAGGAATTTAATTTAAGACGGCACTAGGAGACAAAACATAAGCTGAAAAACTGAAATGCAGAGCAGAAACTACAGAAGGTAGATGAGCTAAAGAAGAATCTGACATTTCAGCAGACGTTTGTCACCAGAGCAAAATCACAAAGTGAAGCTGTTGTGAAAGCAAGTTTAATCATCACTACGTAAGACATTTTTTTAAAACGTATTTCAAAGTGTAACCGACATGAAACTGCCCTGAGACAACAGATTGGGCGCTGGTGTTGTGTAGGATGTAGGATCTAGTAAAGATGCAGGAGGAGAAATGTACCAGTGAGTTATCAGCATATCACTGCATCATACACCAGGAAACGCTGTGTGGTAAAGTCCTAAAAATGGAGCATGTAATGATCACTGTAACGCAGACCGTACATTTTATCTAAACTAAAGGTTTAAATCACCGTCAATTTCAGTCTTGTATGTGGGAAATAGATTCAGAGTTTGCTGACATTCCTTATCATACAGAGGTCCGTTGGCTGAGTTGGGGAAAAGTTCTCAATCGAGTTTTTGAGCTAAGCAAGGAAATCTGTCAGTTCATTAACATGGCATGTTTGATGCGGTGAAGGCATTTCAAGTGAAGCTGTCACAAATGCGCCAGTGCAACCTGCCTCACTTTCCCTATTGCCAAGTAATGTAGAACAAAGTCGGCGCACTTTGCTCCGTCTACATGCGGCTCAAACCTTGTGTATGCTTTCATTTATTTTTTTTCTGGGGTTTTTGGCAGCATGTTCATGTTTCTAACTTACATATTTTTGACAGGATATATTTTTATGGAGAGCAAAATAGTTAAAGTTAAAGTTAATTTTTTTAAGTTTATTTATTCTGGAATAATATTCCTGTCTGTTTTTGTTAATATTTATGTTTAAAAAACATTGTTTTAGTGTGTTCAAAAAATGTTTATCTTGTTTGGCCCCCGACCTAAAGTGTGCCTTGAGTTTTGGCCCCCTGTGCAATTAAGTTTGACACCCGTGAGATAACTAATCACTCTTACTAGATTGTATCATGTCATTTCAACAAGAATAAATCATGCAATCATCATCTGCATTTCATGCAGATGCTAGATGATTTAATTACGTTCACCATAGAAACATGAAATTATTTCGTTCTTTGTTTGTTTTGCAAGAAAAACCTTCACCCCCCCGCACAGACACATCCTTCAACACCTGGTATTCCCAGGCAGTCTCCCATCCAAGTACTAACCAAGCACAACCCTGCTTAGCTTCCGAGATCACATCCTTCAACCACACACACAAATATTTTGTTTTCAGACGCCATTGCGGTTTATTTCACACCTCAAACATTTAGTAAACAATTAAACAAATAAAAGTAAACTGCAATAAATTACAGGTAGCAATAAAATAAACTATTAACTCTTTTACGCTACGTCCACACCTACACGGGTATTTTTGAAAACGCAGCTGTTTCTATGCGTTTGGGCCTTTCGTCCACACGTAAACAGCGTTTCGAATCATCGAAAACTCAGTTTGTGCGTTTACGTGTGGACGTGGAATACAGAGTTCGTCACGCAACATCATAGGTATGTGCCTTTTTTCACGTCATGCTGTGCGCCACATTATTGTTTACTTGAGATGAATTTCTACAATAGATAGAGACAAAATACTGTTACTGTTAATCTGACTACCTTCAGTTTTTACACGCTTACATACACACGCAGTTGCTGTCCCTCCATTTAGAAAGGCAGAGGCGTCATGGTGTAATTATTTACGTGTAGTTGTTTTTTTTCCTCTGTAATAATATTCAACATTGCTATGAATTAATTTTTCAAAAATCCCTCTCTGTGCAAAATGGGTTTAAAAACATGATTTGGACAGGGGGAAGAAATGACGGCAGGATCAGCCTGATATTAGCGAGTGCTCCCGATGCAGGGAAATCGAATTATGTCGCACTTGGCACTTGTGCAGGTGAAGCCAAAGGGAAGATATGCTTCACCATATTTTCTAGTCTTTGACTTGGAAGGAAGTTGTTTTGGAAACATATTTGGCTTCATCTCCTGCTTTGCGTTTGTGTGGGAGCCCTGTCAAAAACCTGTCCATTATGCCAGCAGTGTCCAAGCGTTCTCTGTTTGATTTTTTTCTTTTCATACCACGCCCACCCTGTAATAGCTCTGCGTCCCCCCCTAGGGGGCGGGCCCCACACTTTGGGAACCTCTGATTTGAGAAATGATGGCAGAGGAAGAAGTAGCTTGAACTGGGTAAGAATTGGCCAGTCACAGTTGGAGGCTGTGTCAATGCTATGTTGGATTTCTAGAATGGCACAGGGAAGTAGAAACATAAATACTGCAGTATTAACGCATCTCCAGGAGGAATTAGGAGACAAGATCACCCACCACACACTTCTTATTAAGAGGAAAACTATGAAAACCCTTTTTCATATGGCTATCTGAGGGCTGAAGGTTTTGGGTGGATTCTGATTATTCTTAGCTTTTTGTTTTCTCCATTAATCATTTCATTTATTTGATCATATTTTTAAGATTGTTGACTAACCTTCAAACCTTAATCTAACCTGTCTTTGCATGCAGCAGATTCATATTCAAATATATATTTATGCCATGAAGGTGTTATGAGTCATCTCATCTGTCAAGCAAAGAAGGAAACAGGATAATTTCCAATCCGTCAAACTATCTAATCCATTCTGCATATATTAATGCGTGTCACTGTTTATCAGGTGAACCGATGTATGAGAAGACAGTGGACTGATTCACTTGAGAGCTGAGTTATGTCATTATGTTACGAAGATAAAAACAGCGCAGCTTCTTGTCAGCTACCCGCTGAGTTTTCTGTCAGATTTTTCCTGTTTGAGGTGAAATACGGTTACGCTAAACCCTGGGGGGCCCTTCCTCCGACACACTCTTTATGACCTCATTCATGGCTGGCGTGTTCGAGCACACATTTTATAGATACCACTCACCCCACTACTGCTGCTGATTTATTTTTCCATAAAGTGATATGAATATAATGAGTTTATGGAACAGCTTCTTTAGGACAGAGGCTCACCGCAGACACTGACGGGGGTGACTGTTCGGGCGAGGCAGTGGCATTAAATCAGATTTTACTGCTGTTAACCGTTTGAAAATGACAGATTTGCACAGACACGACGAACCTTAAGCTGAAGTTTGATGGGATATTTTTCATGGAAGGAACTTCTCAGTGATATGTGAACTTAGTCACAGATCCAGGGACTTACGCTTGTCAAACATAGCCTGTTTGGGTGCATTCGTCTGGTTTTGTTGTAAAATCATCTAAAATAGACATTTTTTATATGAATTTATTGTGTTGTGGGTGTTTTTGATTTTTTTTGGATTTGATTTTTTTTCCACTGACTGTTGCTTGACTTTAAAGACTGGCTCTAATGGGAAAAACATGTAAGGGCTGGCATACAGACTGGAATTGTGCAATACAGTTAAATATATTTCGAGAATTGTCTAAATTTGAATTCCACAGCTTCTGTCTAAACAGTGTTTTTATTATTATATCATGCCCTCACCCCAGAATATAAGCTGTTGTCCCCTTACCAACTAGTCCGCAGCCTGAGATCGTCAGGAAGGAAACAACTTGCAAGAGAAAGTCCAGCTTTCTGCATCAATAAACCCTTTCAAGTTATTGTTGAAGACGTATTTTATAAGAATGTGTTTGTAATATTTCTTTTTAAAAATTTAAGGTGATTTTATTCTTAACTATTGAGTTATTCCTGTTGCTGTTTACTTGGTTTGTTTCAATCAACAACTTCTCTCAAGCTGAAAAATTAACTGCAGTTCCTCTAATGGCCACATGAGTATTGGCTCCCAGATACAGGAAGCATTAGACGGGCTAGTAGCTTCAGGTCTGAAAAATGAAGCCAATACAGAAGTGTCTTAAACCTGCATTCTATCTAAATACCACCAGATGGCGATAGCTGTGTTTGCAAAAAGGCTTCCAGTCCTATAGAAGTCTATGTGAAAACAGCTTTCTAACTTGAGCCCTCTAAACACTTTCCTGATGAGTTTATGGGCTCAGTCATTAATTTTGGGTCAGTGAATTAAAAAGTTACATCTATTTTGTAAATTTTGGTCATACTATGTTTCAAATTGGGGGGTAAACTGCAGTCTCAAAGTGGTTTCTCATTAGCAAACGAGTCAATCATGAATCGATAGTCAAGCATTCAGTGCCACAATCAGACCCAACTCTCCTCTCACGATGGTGGAACGGCAAAAACGCTCATCTTGAGGCTTCAAAATGGCACTTTAGGTGACGTAACAGTGGCTATGTCCACCGGTTATACAGTCTACACTCGCAAAATAAGCAATTAGATTATCACTGTCTGCTGTTGCGACGACTGTATGAGAGTTTGCAATTTATTTATTCTTTTTTTTTTATTTGAAAAACTTTTCTATTTTGTTAAGGCTCATAGTTAGGGGTGTGGTCACTTTGATCGGCAGGTATTTCAAGAGTTGTAGCTAGCTGCTTTCTGCAAAGACCTCACATTCACTAATTTGAGTTACTAAATCATGTTGGTGTTGTTGGCCTCTTCCTAATCATTGTAATTGGCCTTCAGCTCATCCAAAAACCTTTCCTGAAATTTTTGCTGAGTGAAGTCCAGTGTCCTTTTGCTCTGTTATCACTAGCTAAGTGCTAGCAAGCAACTGCTGATAGCTAGTGCTAAGGTGGCCAAAAACACAAGCAATGACGCTTCAAAATGCCAAGTCCAGAAGTCAGTTGCTGGAGTCATGGTGGCAAAATGCATGTTTGATTTTACTCAGTTTTATTCCAGATGCCAGCCTCTGTATTCATGCATGACAACATGCAAAACACTTTGTAATGCTGGGTTTTGATAAGCGCCAAGCTAATAAACTTCCTTTTTTATTATTACTGTCATTCCTGATGACATCAAACAACATCATTCAAACTGCTAGCAGACTCTGAGAGGGTGATAGGCAGGGAAATAGAGAAGTTGCCTCCAGTAGTATGTTAGGTGACAGCTGGACAACCCCTGAATGACAAAATAAGAAGGCATGTGTACGTAGACATGAGTGAAAAGGAGTGTGTCTGATTGACAAGTGGGGGAAGCAAATCCTTTTGTATTCTCCAGCACTACAACCTCCCTCGTGGCATCAGAGGTATCTGAAGAAAAGATAGGGAGCCAAAACAGTGATGATGTATAAAAAAAAAGACTGAAAGACAAAGAATGAGAGTGACCGTCGTGATTGAAGCATGCCGCTGACAGGGCGTGGTCACTTAAAGCCAGAGGGAGATAAAGAACAAGATGAAGCTGAAGGAAAGGGGAAGTGAGATAAATAGGGAAACAGAGAGAGAGTTGGCAGTTGCCTGTGATACAAAGGTGAAGGAGGAGAGAGCGGACGCCACGTGAGAATTCGTAAAAGTAATGAAAAACGAAGAGGGGAAATGAAAGCATGAGAGAGTTGGAGGGGGCGCGAGGAGTGAGGTGGAAGAAAGGAAGGAGGGGATGCAAGGAAGAGCGGAGGAGGGTGGGGGAGAGTGTGTGTGTGTGGGGGGGGGGTAAAAGGATGAGCTCATTGCAGTCGCTGGGCTGATGGCATGAGGAGGGGAGGGGAGGGAGGGATGCGGGAGGGGAGGGGTTCCATGCTTGTCTGCGAATCGATAGCCAGCGTCTGAGCACCGCACACACTCACACACACACTCACACACACACACTAAACTGCAGACAGCTCTGCCGGCTGAGCCAGCGTCTGCCTACCGCTGTTCTTCCAGCACCCTTACTGCATCCAGAAACAGCTGACAGCATCCTCAGCCTTTAGATCTCTTTTTTTCCTTTTGTCACTAAACTCTAGTGTATGTAAGACTAGAAGTAGCGCAGAAAGCCGGCTGCTTCTCACGTCTGCTGCTTCCCTTCCCTCGACCTCCCTCCACCCTCTCACTCTCTCTCTCTTCCTAGCTCACACACATCCTATCACATCCACACCCACACCCAAGGATACCTCCTTGCTTCCCTCTGCTGTTTCTCTCACGCCGGTCCTCTTTCTCTTTAACCCTCTACACCTGTAAATACGTATTTCTTGTTATTTCCTCAGAGGAAGAGATGCTTGCCTGACCTCTTTTCTTTCTATTCAAACACTTCTGTGGATTCTCTTCTTTTTAATCGATCCCTGCTCTGCCACTTTGTTGCTACCTGTGGAGGTTCTCTGGTTCTACTTCAGCCTGCCGTCTCACAGAGTAAAGCCCCGCAGAGAGGCACCATGCTGGGATTGGACGTGTGTGAGTTTGGCGGTCAGGTGCTGGAGCTGCTCTGGCTAACTATGTGCTACAGAGGTGAGGCGATGAAGAAGTGCACGCGAGCGTGTGTGTGTGTCTTTGTGTGTGTGAATTAATGTAACTTCAGTGACTGAAGTTAATGTCGCTGCTAATCAGTTATCGATTTGTGCTGAATTTTTATGATTTAGAGATAAAATCTAATTTGTGTGTGTGTGTTTAAGAGATGTTCATATGTGTATGTGTGTGTGTATCTGTGAGTCTGTGTGCAATTTGTCTCCATCCTGCCGGGTGTGGACATTTTTATGTCTGACATGAAGCGCTGCCAAGACAAGCCAAAGGTGGCAGATCAATAGCTATTGATCACATCTTACAGTATCCTGTGCGTGTCTCTTTGTGTGCATGTGTGTGGCTTGTGTATGCATGCGCATGTCTTCATGTGCATCTGCATGCATGCTGCCAGCTTTTGACATTTTTTGTAAAAGTGTGTCTGTTCATTAATGGGAACGGTGAGGGAAAAAGGTGTGTGCGTCAGTGTGTGGGTGTGTGTGCATTTAAAAGGTTACACAGTGTATGCAGGAGTCATATTACATCACCAACGTTCTGCATTACTTTTAACAGCATCTTCTGCATTTGCAAAACTATAATAAATGCAAGATAAAACTGTGTGAGCGTGTCTGTTACACTGCAGTATTGTTGAACCCCGGTGCAGTACCAGATGGTGGTAAAGCGCTGGGGTTTCCCTTCACACAGGTGTGTGTATAAGTGTGTGTTTTTGGGAGGTTTAGAAAAGAAAAACGAGCATGATTTAAGGATAGAGCCACAGGAGCGGTGAGAGTGAGGTTTCTTAAGTGGAGAAGTAATGTGCTTCAGAGCCAAGAAAGGCACAGATAATCTATTCTATTAACTGTATGAATTTCAAACAGCAGTTTGACGTGATCGCGCTGCTCCAGGTGTGCAGCAGTGTTATAGCTCTCAGCTTGTTTCTCCTGCAGACTGAATACTCAGTGCTTCAGTTTCTGGCGGCCTAAAGTTCAGCTGCTTTTCATTTCTCGGACTGAAGACAGTTTTTCTCTGTTAATCTACATTTAATTAGGAATTTCAAAGTAAAATTACTCGCTCATGCTTCCATGCCTTCATTTAGATGCATTCATCATATCGGGTCCAATATCCTTAAACATGCTACACTTACTAGTTCCTTACAATCAAAATCTGACTGTGGTAAAATTGCATCATTTCTTTTTAAAGATAAATGCAAAAAAATCTGCACCCTGCATCCTGTGTACATTTTTTCCCTGTGGATATGACACATCAAATATCGTCATTTGGCCAGGACAGAATTTTGAGGACGTGTAGGAGAATTTGATAGGAACGTGGGAGGTGACTGAGTTGGAAGATAAACGGCAAGACGAAGGAGCAAAATGATAAAGCTAGGATGAATGGGAAGCATATCAGTGGAGTTTGAGGTGGAAAGAGAGCGAAGAAACATAAGAGAGCAAAGAGGGAAGGTGGAAATGGTTAGAGCAGGTGAGGAAGAAACTGGGCAGAAGGAAGATGGGGATTTATTGTATTGGGGAAAAAAACAAACATCACCAGAAAACAAAGAAAGCAGAGGGATACCTTGAGATCGACGTGTTCTGTCAGCAGCTGTTACCTGGAAAGAAAAGGGAGCAGCTCGGGATATTTTACAAAGCGGGTTGTGTGTATGTGTGGCAGATACAGAGAGAGACACTGGATGAGTGGGTGAGGCCCAAGTGGCTGAATGCTTTTCATGAGCTGTCAATCAGCAAACACTGTCTCACACAGCGAGCAGCAGGCCTTGAAAATGCCTCATGGAAATCTCTTTTCTTTTCTAGTCCCTCTGCATTTTATAACCCACATGATTCCCATGCTTGCTTCCCCCTCTTTTCTCATTTATACTGTCATTTTTTCCTTTTTTTCCATCTGAATAGAGCTGATGCTCCATACCTGCCTCCTTCTTCCTTCACGTCTGCCCCTCTTTTTCATCCAAATATTCTTTATTCTCTCTTTAGATTCAACAACATAACTTCTGCGTTTCCCTCCCTAATCCTTCTCCTGTCTTGCCGTCTCTTGCTCACTTCCACCACTCAGGTCTGCATGCACACACACTGTCAGGTGCCAGATCTAAGAAAACCACTGTATCTAATAATAATAATAATAATAATGTGTATGTGTTAGTCCCCGTAGGGAAATTACTCCTCTGCATTTAACCCATTCACCCAGTGAAGCAGTGGGCAGCCACCAGCGCAGCGCCCGGGGAGCAGTGTGCTCAGGGGTACCTCAGGGTAGCTGTTCAGTGGAGTCGTACCCCCGACCTTCCGATCATGGGGCAACCACTCTACCTACTGAGCTATTCAATTCAATTCAATTCAATTTTATTTATATAGCGCCAAATCACAACAAATGTCGCCTCAAGGCGCTTCATAGATACAGAGAAAAGCCCAACAATCATATGACCCCCTATGAGCAAGCACTTTGGCGACAGTGGGAAGGAAAAACTCCCTTTTAACAGGAAGAAACCTCCGGCAGAACCAGGCTCAGGGAGGGGCGGCCATCTGCTGCGACCGGTTGGGGTGAGAGAAGGAAGACAGGATAAAAGACATGCTGTGGAAGAGAGACAGAGATTAATAACAGATACGATTCAATACAGAGAGGTCTGTTAACACATAGTGAGTGAGAAAGGTGACTGGAAAGGAAAAACTCAATGCATCATGGGAATCCCCCGGCAGCCTACATCTATTGCAGCATAACTAAGGGAGGATTCAGGGTCACCTGGTCCAGCCCTAACTATATGCTTTAGCAAAAAGGAAAGTTTTAAGCCTAATCTTAAAAGTAGAGATAGTGTCTGTCTCCCGAATCCAAACTGGAAGCTGGTTCCACAGAAGAGGGGCCTGAAAACTGAAGGCTCTCCCTCCCATTCTACTTTTAAATACTCTAGGAACAACAAGTAGGCCTGCAGAGCGAGAGCGAAGTGCTCTAATAGGGTGATATGGTACTACAAGGTCATTAAGATAAGATGGGGCCTGATTATTTAAGACCTTGTATGTGAGGAGCAGGATTTTGAATTCAATTCTGGATTTAACAGGAAGCCAATGAAGGGAAGCCAAAACAGGAGAAATATGCTCTCTCTTTCTAGTCCCTGTCAGTACTCTTGCTGCAGCATTTTGGATTAACTGAAGGCTTTTCAGTGAGTTTTTTGGACATCCTGATAATAATGAATTGCAGTAGTCCAGCCTGGAAGTAATAAATGCATGAACTAGTTTTTCAGCGTCACTCTGAGACAGGATATTTCTAATTTTAGAGATGTTGCGCAAATGGAAGAACGCAGTCTTACATATTTGTTTAATATGTGCGTTGAAGGACATATCCTGGTCAAAAATGACTCCAAGGTTCCTCACAGTGTTACTGGAGGCCAAGGTAATGCCATCCAGAGTAAGAATCTGGTTAGATACCATATTTCTAAGCTTTTCAGCGCCGAGTACAATGACTTCAGTTTTATCTGAGTTAAGAAGCTATCCGTGGTATCTGTTTACGCTCATCATCCCGCCTCCTTTTTTGTGTCCTATTAGTGATAAATGAGGTTTTTATGGGTGAACAGACGCATACGAGGGCAATCACGTCAGTCAATTAGACAACCTGCTGTCTCATCAAGGCTGACAGAGCAGCTGTGGACATATTACTGCGCCTGGGTGTCTGTGTGTGCGTGTGTGCCAAACATTAACAAAAGAGGATGATGATTAAAGGGTGCAGGTTCATTTTCCCAGTCTGCTCATATGACTAAATTTGCGAAAGCCAGTGGATAATCAAGCATAATGATACATTAGCTTGCAAGGTAAAGATGCCATGGCTGTGTTAGCAGTAATACGAGTTGGATTGGGAAGACAGACGCCCTCTCTGCTTTTAAGATTAGGATTCAAACTTTCCTTTTTGATAGAGCATGTAGTTAGAGCTGGATCAGGTGACCCTGAATCTTCCATTAGTTATGTTGCTATAGCTTCAGGCGGCTACTCGACCTGCCATGATGGACGGAACAGTTCTTCTGTGGTCCATATGTGTCCATATGCCAAAACTACATATTTAACATTTGCCATAATTAACACTATGTTACCATTTGTCTTCTCCCTTTTCTTTTCTCTTCTCTTTCTTTCTCATTCTCTTCATCCCACAACGCGTCGCAGCACATGACCTCCCTGAGCTGGTTCACAGATGCTTTTTCCTGTTAAAAGGGAGTTTTTCCTTCCCATTGTCGCCAAGTGCGTGCTCATAGGTGGCCATCTGAACGTTGGGATTTCTCTCTTATATTGCAGGCTCTTCACCTAACAATATAAAATGCCTTGAGGCAAGTGTTGCTGTGAATTGATGCTAAATAAATAAAACTGAAAAACTGAACTGAAATAATAATCGTAATTCAACTACATTTAATTATTGCAACATTAAATATATGGCAAACCTTAGTTTGTGAATTTTCAAGAATACGGAGCTCAGCAGTCCTTCTGCAGTCCTTCTGATGGTCAGCAGGGGGAGACAACAGAGGGAGAGCGTCAGTATGACAAAAAGGGGCACCGGAATTTCGACTTTATTTATTAGAGTTTTGTTAAATTTCATTTTTGTTAAATTTAATGCAGTGAGTCAGGTTTGTTTTGCTGAACAGCACCATGGTGTTATGACTACAAGCATCTTGAGACTGGAGGATGACACATTGACTTTACTTTCTGGCAAAAGCCAGCGCTGCTCTTTCTTGTTACTTTTTATTTACTTACTAAATTGAATGAGAATTGGATCACTGCCTAATGTCAGAACAAATTGCATTAGTTGATTTCCACATTTATGTTTGGGTTAATTTAGAAGGTATGGTGAAAATGACATTTTCAACTTTTCAGCCTCTTTTGACTTGGCTCACATATAAGGAGGAATTCTCTTGATCCGGCTATCAGCCAGTTTTGTCTCATAATAGAAATTTATTACTGATGCTGTCCTGCTTGAGATTTGGGTTTTGACAGAATAAGCGGGTTTACTGAAAAACGTTTGATGGCTGCAGATGGCGATGATATGAAGCAACCCCACATTATGATTGCAGTCAATTTTGATTTAGTTTAGGAAAACAGATGTAAACAGTTTAGCATGCATGGTGTTCTTCTAATAATAATAGCACACATTTTAGTTTTTGTCATGTGTAAAAGAGCATTTTCAGAGGTTAAAAGAGGTTGAGCACTTTGCAAACTGCAGGTGAAAATCATACTGAATGATGTCTGCAGTATCATTATGTTATTTCAAAGACGGACTGTCACTCGTGAATGTGCCAATATGACCAGCAGCTGGTGTCATTTATTTGTCATCTCAGCTTTTCATCAGCAGGGCAAAACGGGGACAGAGATTGCAGTGCTTTGCTGGTTAGCATGATTAAGTGTTACGAGTGTCTCCAGTGTTGACAGGATGTCTGCATCACCCCTCTGAAATCGTAGAGGTGACGGATCAAGTGCAGTCATTTGTGGCAGGAGAGACCACACTCTGCCAGCAGCTCCACAGATGGAAACAAACCCTGCCTGCACAGTCTCCCGATATGCTTTTACAGCCTTTTTTCAGTCATATTATAGCTGTTACTGGCTGTGCAGAGGCCTGTAAGCTTCCTTTTTATTTTCAGCTATGTGTGTCTTTTTGTATATAAGTCTGCGCGTGTATCCCAGAGGTCTCGTTATAGTATTAGAACAGAGCAGTGACAGAGCGTCTCAAAGGACTATAGACCCCCCCAGCACATCAACACTGAGGGCACACACGCTCTGTCACAGACGTACATCGAACACACACAAAGAAGAAGAAGTGTGTTTCTGACACAGTGAACAGTTATCTGGGTTAAGAGAGGAGGGGGCAGACAGGAAGCAATCATGCAAACAGATGCAGGAATGTCGTGGACGTGAAACTTTGATTACTCACAATAAGGTTTCTTTTCCGTTTACAAGACAATGCTCCATTTGCGTTGTGTTATTTTAAATAAATATCAAAAGAAGATTTATTTTTTTTTAACCTGGATTTTCATCCCAGAGCCTCCATTATGTTGATGAACAGCTTATTTGTCCACAATCCACTCCAGCCTGCAGCTTTTTAAGAATAGCTAAGCTAAAACTAAAAACTGGAAATATTTTATATCTTATATATCTTTATATCTTAAGTGGGTCAGACCAGTGAAACTCCCCCTTCTGTCAGTGTAAAGATGTTTTACTATGCATTTAATCGCTCACATATCTTTTTATAAGAAAAACCATTTCCACAGTAAGTTTCAGTTTTTCTACATGATAAAGAAATGCTGGTGTAGTAAATGGAAGAAATCTGTTAGCACTGTAAGTAACAGATGTGTGGTTTAAAAAAACAAATTCTACTGAGGACTCACTATAAAAATTAGACATTTCTACTATATTATTCTACATAGTAAAAAACAGGAACTCTTCTCATGTTATTGTTTATTTACTATTTAGTTACTTTGGTGTAGTATGAATGGACTTCAAGGATGTTTTTATTGATAGGAAAAGTTATAAAACTTATGAAAATGGAATTAAAAGTCAAAAATATTTGCTCTTCTTCACGTTTTCCAAAGCAGCAGTGTGATTGGGGTCTTCAGCAGGCCAGTTCTGGCCCTCTGGCTATATGTTTGACACCCCGCCTTAAACTTTCAGACTTTGTCTAAAGGTAATAAAACGTAAACATTTGCACTAAACGATATTTAGATGATTTAATCCACAAAAAGAACTCCAACAAAGAACTTAAAGGACGTTTTTTTATGAAGTTATCAGGAAACCAACAGAATGAAGGAAGTTAGTGCTCCATGAAATAGTCTGTGATCTCTGTTACAGAGACCCACTTGTAGTCTAGATGACTGCTTGCTTTAGATTATGCTGAGTAGGGATATGATGTGATTTTGCACATTGGTCAAATTTGTTGTAGACTGTAGATAATAAATGGAGGTTGCCACATCACCCATTATTAGTTTGGAAGCCCAGAGTTTGGCATCTTGAAACCAGATGTCAGAAACACAAAGTCACTCACAGAGAAACCTCACGCTGTCATGTTAAATCAGCTGAGAAGTAATGTTTCTAATTGTTTTTATTGCTATTAATTTCTTCTAACCCTTTAAAAAATGATCCAAAGTATATCAACTATACTGTAGATTTAGTCGTATGGTAGACATGCATCACCAAGGAACCAATGAAAGAACAACTTTAATGCGTGCACTCATGTTTGTGACTCATGCCTCCATTAGTATACATTTCAGCTCTCATGTGTTCAGTCCTCTCTGTATCCTCCTTCCCCTGAAGCCCCCTCTCCTCCACCAAACAGATTGCTGTGTTGACTTTCACTAAACATGTTGGTTTAGCTGTAAATGCCGGCAGATGTGTCTTGTGATGCTACTTACATATGCAAGCTTTAATACTTCCTTTAAACACTATTAAACTTTGAGATTTGACTAACGGGTTTTTGCATTTTAAAAACTGAAATTTGCATCTATTTAAATAAAAACGAAGAAAATAAATGATGACAGAGTGACTTAAGTATCAATTTCTGTTTCTCAGACTGTAGCTAGAGGCACCTAGAAATCCGCATGAATAATAAATACCTACTCTGCGGAATAGCAATAAAGTTCATTTCAGGGGTGACGAGTATCTTTTGTTTCTTTGAAGCACTCTCTTCATCCTTTTTCTAAAAATCAAGACAAAAACAAACTGAAAACATACATTCTATACACCAAAATCTGTGATTTTAATATTTATTTTAAAGGGCTGGTTCTAACTTGTAGCGTTTAGCAGCGAGTATGTTCAGTGAAGCTGACGATAGTTTGGAAAGCAAGTGGGTTAATGATGCAGTTTTATGAGCATCAAAGAAAATCCACCAGTAAATATCACTTCACAGATGGGGGCTGAGACAGTTGGAGGACCACATGGACACACTCTGATTCACACAATATGGGAAGTTTATAGCTCTGCATGTTTAGATTTAATGAAGCTTCTGAATCACTTTTGGACAAAAACAGAGCTTTTCTTTCTGTAAGATTTTTATCTTTACAAAACTGAAGTCGCCCAGACCTTTGCATCTATGTATTTCGCAGCAGTGTCACCATAAGGAACCAGATTAACTGGGACAGATTTAATATATCCTATGTCAAAATGTAACCTGTTCAAACAGAGGAGATATTTTGCTAAGCTTGACAAGTTTCCATCACATGCTACAACTTCAAAAGGAATCCATGTTAAAACACTCAGGCTGTTTCACTGTGGACTATATCCTGCTTTTTAAAATAAATGGTAATTGATTCAGTTAGTGTGACAGGTCAGCAGTCTGGAGATCAAAGAGGAGCTCTCAGATGTCAGAGAGGAGACTGGTTTAAATAGCTGCTCAGAAACACGTTTGCCCCGCAGTGTGTGTTAACGTACGAGCACATACACACTCATGTGCTGCTTGTATTGCAGGGTTTCATATGTAAATACAGGTGGCTGAATCATTCATGAAGACATGAACCATCCATATATTACATGCTACATGGTTTTAAATGTAACTATGCAAGTAAGAGAGATTTTTACTAACAATGTAAAATGATTTACTTAGATATTGTATTAAAATAAAACAGTCTTCAACTAGAAAGTTTGCTTAGTCTCACTGAATGATGATGAAAATCATTGTTTGGGGGTCAGAAATGACTATATTTAGATTAAAGATGGACAGCTAAGTTAACTTACCTCAGCTAGTTAGCCAGTTGCATCTATGGTACAAACTGTATGCCAGTGGTGTTTGGCCAGGGCAAGCAAGGCAAGACATACTTGCCTAGTGAATTTAAAAATAGAAATCATTAAAGCGTATTAAAGTGAAAGCAATCGCTCTCCTTGCATCTCAAAGGTTTGTGCCATAAATCTTCCTTTTTGCATTCATCCTTTAAACTATTGCCATCTTGTGGCACATGCAGCTATTGTCTCTGGAAACAGGCTTAACTCTGCTTGACTTGGAGACAACGAAATATGTCAGTTTTCTATTAACAGTAACTGATGCTTGTCAAGCTGGGAGGACAGCTTTGTCCGGTTGAGCACATGCATTGTGAATAAATCTGTTATCTTTGGTGGGAGACTATTGAGAGACAGTAGTGCTAGATAAGCTGGTCCGGGTTCTGCTGAAAATAAAATCAGTCACTATTAAAAATTTAAATGAAGAAAAACACGTAACCATAATTTTTAATCTGTAAAAGTCATACCACTGTTATATGCTAATAAGTAATTAGATCAAACTAGATCATTAAAAGATTGAAGGGTCTGTTAATTAACCACGCTAAGGTTCATTATTTGTTACATAATTGTATTAAAATACTCCTGTAGGCACAAACACAGCCGCGAGTTATAGTTCTGTGAGTCAAATTAGCTTTAAATTAGAGGTGACACAGGTACCGGCTCCACAAGTAGGTCAAAGAGGCCATGTCCCTAATAATGCATATCTTCAGGCCTTAGCACATTTTAAAAGGCAGTGTTATATAAAAAGAACCAAGGTAATTTAATCCAAATCTGGTATTGGACTAGGCTGTGCTTGTTAAGTTTTTTTCCAAGGTTGGGCATCTTAACATGGGAGTCTGACTTCAGCCTGAAATAGACATTTAAGGAACTGCAGTTTTGAGAACTCCACTTCTGTGTTAGTGTTGGCGGCTGTTGCTATGCTAGTCTATAATGCTTCACAGTATATGCATATTTAATGTTAAAATCCAGGATAAGCTCTTGGCGGTTTTGGGAAGTAAGAAATTGTACTAATTGATATTGCCAGTTATTTAAAAGCACGGCAGTTACTCTTGAGTTTGACCTTGTGAGTAAACTTTCTTACGATGAAAAGTGTAATGACTGAATTTTTAGTGGCACATTAGATAAAATGTTTTGATGTGCCTAAAGTCACCTGTGGTGCTGTGTGGCAGCTGTTTCTAGCCTCATTACAAGCCAATAGGCCAACAGCGGCCTGTGTGTGTAAACTTATGTTGTTCTCGTCCCTGCGTGGGTTGTCTTTGCAGTTTAATTTTCCCTGTCAATATAAACATGACCGGTTCTTTGTCTGTGTGTGTGTGTGTGTGTGTGTGAGTGTGTGTGTGTGTGTCAGACCTGTGATTGACTGGCTGTCTGTCCACTCATTCAGTGTCAACTGGGATTGCCTCCAGCCCCCTGTGACACTGTTAAAAGGATAAGTGGGTACAGCAAATGGATGGCTTATTACTTACTCGCTTAATTAAACAATGATGACTAACTACAAATGAAAAAATCATGTGTCAAGTCAAGATCATTGCTTTTAGTGCTCCAGAACAATTAACATTAGTGTGGTAAGTGATGATAGGGAATTAGCTGTCTAGCAATAACCTTACTTAACATGGGTTTAGGAAAAGAATATAACCATTAAAAATCTAGTTTTACAAACATATGTGCAGTATTAAAGCTGATTCACGATGGCTCTCTTGCTTTATATCTGGTCATGTAAAACAGATGCACTTTAAGGATGATGTCACTGAAAGCAGAGTTGAAAGTGTTGCCATGGTAATAGGTGAAAGCAGCCGTGTTTGGCCCTGACTGGGTGGGGTGCTACTGTAAGTAACAGACATTCAAAAGGACAATGCACAGGTACCGCTCGGTTTGTGTGCATCTCTGTGTTTTGTGTGTAAGCAAGTGCGTTTGTGTACTCCCCCGTATCATCCAATTACCTCTACACACAGCTCTGGGGTGATGTACACTGTGTCATCTCATTATGAACAGTAAAAACAGAACCAGAGGTTATTACACGGGGCTGTTACTGGGCACTAAATAGATGTGCGTGGCACAGTTTGTGTGCGTTTTCTCTTCTACATATAATTGGGGTCTAGAGGTATGCATTGTGCATCTGTCTCTGTGTTATGTCTTTATGTAAGAAATTATCTTTCTTCTGTCTCAATATGTTTGTGTGTCTGTGTGTGTGTGTGTGGTGGAAGTTAGAAAGAATGTGCTGCTAACTTCAATCATAAAATGTAATTTTTAAAAAAAAGAGAGTGAGATTTTATTCCAGCATGTCCAATATGACTGATGGGCTGTGATGAAATATAAGCAGCATGAATATAACGTTTGTCCATTAATGAGAAAATGTTTTATTATCTTCAAAGCTACATTATTCTTTGTAAAGTGGTTACAAAGGATCAAGGATAGTTGTATCAATCTAAAGGGGAAATTAATTTTTTTGTACAATCAGCAGAAATCACATAACCATCAAACAAAATGCAATAAAAAGGCAATGCAACATGAAGAATACAGCGATTCATTCAAAAGACAGATGTCAGCTGCATGTATAGGTTTTTGAGTATATTTGTATATATTTGCACTTTGGCATATGTTATCTGCAGCCACACAGAGGCAACTTAAATCCTTTGATAAGGAGGGGCTTGTAGAAGTGGGACTAAACAGGCACCCAGCAATATGATCAATCTTATCAGAATACTTCACTGACTATGCGATATGACTGCGATTGTAATTTAAACCATTTTCTTCAACTGCAAATTATGCCAACTGCCAATATCTGAGTATCCAATAAAAATTATGTCAGTTCAGTTATTTATTTGCTGCAAAATGAGATCAAATACACCAACACTGTCACTAAAACCTGTCATTAATGTTGCCATAAGATGAAGTCAGTTTGCTATCAGTCTGTCATTGAATGGGCTCAAGTTTGCCATTAAATGCAGCGTGTTTCTGATTATAGAGCAATTTACTGAAATAAATCATTGAAAATCACACATCGATTGCTCTCTACATGGACAGAAATTCACATTTAACTATTACATTTGTACTCAGCAACCTTCCTGCTCTACAGGAACATAACCAGATTATTACCAGCTGGCAGAAAACTGAGCCAATTCCCCCAAGATGTGCTCACTGACAAAGACTCATTCAGACTGATGGCAATAGGTTGGCAATCTGTCTGCATTTATAACTTAGGCAGCAATTATGTGGAAACCTTCAACAATCTCTGAGAGCGACTGCAGTCAGTCCAAATCAAACTGGAACTGTTTGCCAGGTTGCCTCTATCAGGCAACCTGTGCAATCACCTTATGATCAAAAGTAGTTGTTAGTGAGCAACACACTCAATCTCTGGGCAACCCTTTAGTCACAATTACTAGCAGAACATAAATAAATTCAGTGCACTCATCAGGCAGTCAGTGTACTAACCTTGCACAGGCAAGGAAGGTCTTTCAGGGTCACATCTGCAAGATTGCTGCACATTGTACGTAGCTTGAAGTCTGTTTTTGTTTTTTAGGTTTAGTGACCTGCGACCAAAGAATGTCTCATAAAAGTGCTGTTGACATGAAAACCGAAAAGCTTGTGATGAAAAGTATATGCACTAGCAGGCTACAGCATCCACCTGAAGCTCAAAGTCCAGCTTATAATCAGTTCAGACTCTACACATGTATCCTTTATCACCACAGGGGAGATGGTCAAAGGCTTCCTCCTAAAATCCACGATCATCTCCATAGTTTTTGATAAGTCCAAGAAGGACAACTTGCACTCCTTACTTAAGAATATGGTACCTGGCTTTGGCACTCATTAGTATAGAGCACAAACAAAATCATCAAAAGAACATGTTCCTGTGGTGGTCCAGTGGAGGAAAGAAGATTGGAGAAGATTGGATAAAATGCCATCAACCATCACACGCTATAACCAACATATCAAGTCAAGATCAATGATATGAATCCTCACAGGTCTCAAATAGAAATATAAGCTGAAGAAAAATTAAATTAAAAAAGGGTGCAAAGGTTTTTGCACCCTCTAAATGTGCCAGAATCATATTTAGTAGAGTGCCCAATACATCATGAAAATCCTGCCTGACCTACAGGCAAGCTGGAACACATTCAGATTTGTATGCACTGATATAGGAGATTTAAGAACTACAGGCTTGTAGTCATCAATGACTGACAACAGGCCCATAATGCCATCGGGACTTTTCTTGCCCTTCTCAGCCCAGAAAAGTTTCACAACCTGCACACTGCTTTGCCCAGGAGCTACATGAAATCAGTTCATTAGGGCCCACTCTGATGATTCACCTGCATTAACAAGAGTGAAAAAGGGTGCAAAGTGCTTTAGAAACTTTTAAGTTCTGATCATTTTATCACATTCACTAATCAAAAGTTTATACATAAATGTTTATACATAAATGAGCTCAGGGACCTGTGAAAGTTCTGGGCTTAGTAACTAGTAGCATGATACAGTAGTTGTAAAGGCAAGTTGCCTCTTGTTTGTCAAACAATATTCTGTGTTCAGAGTATTTGCATGTGGAATTTTTTGCCTTCAAACCCGGAGCCTGATTGGGATAATTGAAAATTTTAAAATTAAACTGAAACATTGTTTTAAATACCTAACTAGTGACAGGCAATCTAGTTTTGTTGTGGGGTGTTGCCTGGTTCATATAACACACTTGTCCCTATGTAAAAATAAACTAAACTTAAAAAAAATAATTAATTGATATCTAATGTACAAAATTCTACAACCTGTTTTAGACATTTTGTACATCCCTGTAAATATGAGCCAGTGCTGACATGTATGTGACATTATCTGGTCACATCCTTTCATTTATATAACTATTCCGGCCTGCAAGCATCGCTCTCTGGAGGTGCACATGAGATGGAGATGCTGAAATGAAATTTTGGCTTGCAGAACACATTATCGAATGTCTGTAAATTTCAGTATTGAATCAAAATCCCTGATGAAATCAAACTCCAGATGGCTGCAGCCAGCAGACTTGTGTGGAGTAAAAGGCATCATATAGCTGACATGAAGCAATCCTGCCTGTGTTGCCTGAGAAATATAACAGAAATATTTACTGCAGATGAATGTTGCTGACAGGGTTGTTCTCCTTACTTGCAATTAGATGACTGTCAGGCAGACAGTTATAATTGGCTTCTTGATAGTATACAGGTGCTTGTCAAACCTAAGGTATTTTGTAGGACGGTAATTAAGGGCTGAGTACGTTTCACATTTGATACCTGTACCAGTACTTGGAATTTAGTACTAATTACTTGTTTATTAGTACTTTACTTGTTTTAGAATGATAGAGTGCAAATTTTTGCTTACAAAGTAATTCCATATTGTCTGATAACGTCAGTGATGTTGATGCCATTGTCACAGTGTTTGCATACAACAGTATTAAAGAGTAATCTTAGACAACTATTGCTTACTGTATACTTAGGTTTTAGGCATACTATCTCACATATGGTTAACATGTTTAGCGTAACTAGCATGCTAATAAGAAATTTCAGTGCCGCTAATGTAAAAATGTTAACCACACATATTTCTGACAACAGCTTATTAGACTCCCTGGAGAACATGTCAGTGCATGAATAAACATTTCTTCATCATCATGTGCTGTGGGTTCAACTTCGTAAAAGTTGGAAGGAGGCATTTTAACATTAGCTAACATTTGGCTACCAGGTTACCAAATACAATACACCCTTTAGCTTTTATTTATTTTGTACTTGACCAGGCGTTTCTTCAGATTAGATGTGTTGCCATGGACAGCATTGCGTTTTACACTACAAATGTTTCAGAAGTGCTCATCTGTGTCAAGTTTTGAAAATTGTAATCACAACTGAGATTGTGTTTAGCTTGCTACCGCTACCATTGCTCTGTTTGTTTGTTGCTATTCAGTATGTGAATAGCATGTGAACAGTATGCTCTACAATATGAGACAAATAAAGGGCTATATGTAAGCTTGTTTCTGCAACTGAAAGAAGGAAAAACATTTTTCCCCATCCACAAGTAAAAATTTCAACTTACTAATGTAAACTTTCTGGGAAAATAACTTGAAATTAACAAAATAATTTTAACCTCCTAAGACCCGAACTCTTTCATGACACGCATTTTTAATTTCTCTTTGCTATTTGGGGTGATTTGGACCTGATGAATGTAAAAACAAAGAATTACCTGATTTTTTTTTAACTCATTTTTGTTTCTGAGAAAAATGAGATCCAAATAAGAGGCCACTGATTTTAAATTCTCATAGAACAGTGGCAGTATAATGTCCTCATAAGTGGATATCAGGCCAAATTTAGACAAAATTTAGACAACCCAAAATGCGATGTCCACATATGTGGACGCCAGGTCCTAGGAGGTTAAAAGTCAAAATTGTGAGCTAATAAGTTAAAATTTTGACATGGCAATGTTTTTTTAGTAGCAGAAACAAGCTTCCAAAATAAATGGATGAAATACTCAGCTAGAAAATATATAGCAGCTAGTTTGTGCTAATCCTGCTAATGTAGTGCAACTGCAAGTAAACACATCTAAACATTAATAGTCCAAAGGTGTGAAGTGTAACAATATTCACTTTTTAAAAACAGATTTTTAGTGTTAATGATTTAAATATGAAAAAAAAAATGACATGATGATGACGGTGAGTAAGTGGGGCGGAAATGTACATGATATAAACACTGGTCCCACCCAGCCTGCAAACTGCAAGAAAATGTGCATCTGTAATATGATATTCTTTCTTTCTCAAAGGTCTGATTGCTGAAAAGAATGACTTGCCCATTGAGGAGGAAGATGATGAGCGAAATCTCAACTACAACCCTCCAGCTCAAAAGTCCCTGCAGGAGATTCAGGAGCTGGACAAGGATGATGAAAGTCTGGTGAAGTACAAGCAGACCCTGCTGGGGCCAGAAGCAATGATGGCAGGTTGGTGTGTGTTTATTCTTTGGCCGTGGAAGAGGAAGATTCATGATTCACGCTGGTGCCCAGTCTTACTGCAGCTTTATACTTTAATACTATCCACTTACAACAACAATTTGTGATGCACAAACCTGCACACACACACACACACACACACACACACACACACACACACACACACACACACACACACACACACACACACACACACACACACACTTCCTACGGACCTGCTTGTCTCAGCATCTCTAACCCAGCAGCCAGTGTTATGGCAGCTGATATCAGTACAGCTCTGACTCCCTCACTGCTGTAACTCAGCACCACCTCATCTACAGCTTAGTAGCATTGAATTCTGTAAGAAAGGCTATAATGAGACAATGGAAAAGCAGCAAAGAGGGGAGATGACTTTATCATCGAAGAGAAGCTGTATGCTGAATACCGAAACTATTTCTAAATACCAGCTTGGGACAAGACGTTTTTCTAGTGCTTCTAAATGTTAGATACTGTATTTTAAGATGCCTTTTGATATTCCAGCATTAGTGCAATGGCCAGCCTCTGATTACAGATCAAATAAGTGATATCTAATGTGGCCAGCTTATTCATTTTCCCTGCTACTGTTCATGATGTGGAGCTCAGTCAATCAGGAAAAAAAGAAAAGATGAAAACTGAACAAACAAAAGCCAAGCAGGTACTTGAATTCTGCAATAATGGACTGTTTCTCCTCTTCAGACGCCTCTGGTCCTAATGTCAAGGTGACCAGATTGACCCTGCTGTGCGATGACACACCTGAACCAATTACTATGGACCTGACAGGTACGCAGTGCCTGTTTTGTCACTTCTTCACCAAACTACTTTTCCTCTCTAACCTTGTCCAGCTGTGGATACGATAGGGTGTTGCTGTTCACTTAAACAGTTTAATGCTTTGCCCTGAAGCAAGGCATCCCATCCCACTGTGCTGCATTTTATGTGCAGTAAGACTGCAGTGGGTGTGCCAGTGCTCAAGAGAGGGGAGACAGCTAGATGTTTGCTTAGTGGACATACTCTTTTTTTCTCCCTGTAGGCAAACTAAGGACAGAGAGTGATCTTTCTCATATTTAATTACAGTGTGTGCATGTGTTGAATGGTAATTGTAAGTGTATGTCACTTCCTATAAGAGACATCTGTGTGTGTGTGTGTGTGTATTCACAAGTCTGATATGCATGCGCTGTATTTAAGTGCATGCCGGTTTGCTTCCCCACCCTGATGTGAGGATTTCCCTGCCTGTTACAATCACAGTCACTCATACATGCACATTCACACACAGCTAATAAGAAAGGTCACCTGGTTGCTAGGCAATGCTTACTTTGTACTGAGCAGCTTCCACTAATACAAATGCAGAGCGATGAAAAGCATCTAGGAGCGCTTGTTTCAGAGTAAAAGGCTCTGCTGGACTGTACGGAGCTTGAAGAGCATGCTATGTTTCCACATCTAAAGTTTTCAAAATGAAAATCATTGGAGTAATCTTGGGCTAAGCTTGGGTGCTGCCCATTAAAAGAAACACTGCATTACAAAGTGGCAAAGATTTTAAAAGGACACGGCATTGATTATGTACAAGATGTTCAGATAGACTCAGCTATCCAATGACTAAAGCTGTATAATGTCTACTGTGGCCTTGCAGGAGCTGAATGAAGTGTGGGACAATAGCTAAGGTGATGTCATAGTGAGTCATGAGTTTATTTCAGCGTGGGCTGTGGAAACCTTTATGACAACCTGCAGGTGTGGAATATGTATGAGTTTGTCAGGGAAACAGGCTTTAATGAGTGGTAATAACGCAAATTATGGAAAATGCAGGATACTGTGTTTACTAGGTCATAATTCCTGTACTTCTCCATAGAAGTGGAATTCAAACCTCTGGAAATATCTGGAGAACCATTTCAATACAAGTGAAGACTCAGGGAGTAAAGGTTTAGTTCCTAAAAATGATTTAATTCAAGCACTGCTCTGAAAGCTTTTGTTACAGTAACATTTATGCTCATCATCATAGCAAGCGGACAAAAAAAAAAACCTTAATAACTGATAACGGAGGCCTTGCTTTAGTCATTCCATCTCAAATCTGTCGATTTTGAGAACATTTTCTGCTTAAACGTTTGCAGATTTGCATAAAAATGTTTATGATGCAAAGATTGAACATATATAATGAGTGCTGTGAAATTTTTAGCTTTATATATCAAATACTTTTAAAGTTATATTTGTTTTGAAAAATGGTCCAAAGACCCCCTTTCAATTTTTTTTTTTTTTTTTTTTTTTTTGCTGTGGAAGTGTTTGAACGTGTCTTTTATCCTGTCTTCCTTCTCTCACCCCAACCGGCCGCAGCAGATGGCCGTCACTCCCTGATCCTGGTTCTTCTGGAGGTTTCTTCCTGTTAAAAGGGAGTTTTTCTTTCCCACTGTCGCCAAAGCGCTTGCTCATAGGGGGTCATATGATTGTTGGGTTTTTCTCTGTATTATTGTAGGGTCTACCTTACAATATAAAGCGCCTTGAGGCGACTGTTGTTGTGATTTGGCGCTGTATAAACAAAATTGAATTGAATTGAATGAATACCTCAAAACCATCTTCACTGATCTTTCTTACCATCAGAATGAATCACAGTCTGTAATTTGGGACAAATACATGTCTGATAACTGGCTAGTTAATAATATATTAATATAATATAGTCCAGCACTAATAAAAAAAAGTCACTCAATGACAATAATTCGGAATAATGCTTATTTCAGTTTCACAGCACTGTAAAATAAACCACATGGAATATTTTTCAAGATCAAAGTCACAACAATGGAAAAAAATGACATTTTCATTCAACTTCCACGCTGGATTGAGTAAATATGACAAACTGTACTACAAAAACAAAAATTTCAGTTCATAATGTAAAACCCGGGTCATTTTATCTCCGTCTGTGTAAACTTTGGACAAACACTGGATGATTGCTGTGGAATTTTAGCATTATATAACCTTTTCTTTATCTTTGTGACTAAGAATTCATGGTAAAATTTCATTTTTCCACATGCTTTTGTTATTGTGAAATATAACTATATACCAGAAATGAGTTCAAATATGGCATTTGAGTGCACACTTCAACATTTTTTAATGTACCAAATGACTGATTCTGATTCATTTTGATAGTAAGGAGGACCAGTGGATATACCAGTATTTAATCTTTGAGATATTCATGTTCATGTTTTGAACTAAAAAGAAGAAGAGAGATTGGCGAAAGCATGACTCTACAGAGTAGCTGCAGTATAATAACACTATAAGCCATGCTGGTATCATGTTGCAGTCAGATAGCTAAAACCACTTCAGTGGATGCATTAGAGATCCCATTTTGCACTCTAGGCTGTGTTTGTATACGCACGCGCGTGTGTGTGTATTGATGTTACAGAAATGGAGAGGGTTGGAAAAAATGTAGGGTGATATTGCACAATAGTAGAGTTTACTGACCTGACAGTGTGTGGGGAGAAGAGAAAGCAGACACTCAGCCTGACTGCACGCTTGACTGGTCATCCCATCAGGGACCTTTCACTTTTGGCAAGGTTACTTGGGTCCACATCCTAACCTTAACATAGCCGTCCCTTCATTCACCCAGAAGGTGTGAAATCTATCTCGTATATCAAAGTACCCAGTCTCTGTCACAACAACAAGGTGGGTGGAAAGCAGACTTTGCTCTGTGGTCTAGTTAGATTATGTAATATATTATTCTATTCTAACAGGATCATATACAGTCATGTGAAAACTCTTTTTCATCTTTTTCAAAATCCTGTAGGAGAATTTCTGGCCTTCTGTTCATGTCTTAAAGCTCAGGTGGACTTGAGTTGTGCAGCAGGACAAACACAAAAGCCAGTCGACCTCTGAATGGCTCAAAAAAACCAAAAAACCAAAATGAAGGTCTTTGAGCGTCCCAGTCAGCGTTAGGATTTTAATCTGACTGAGATGCTTTGGCATGACCTTCATGTTCAAAAACCCTCCAATGTGTCTTAATTAAAACAATTCTGCAAAGAGGAGTGGGCCAAAATTCCTCCACGGTGATTTGAAAGACTCATTGGCTTCTATCACAAACACTTGATTACAGTTCTCCCTGTTAGGGGTGGCAAAACCAGTTATTAGGTTTAGGGGGCAATCGCTTTATCGCACAGGGCCATGTAGGTTTGGATAACTTTTTTCTTCAATAAATGAATCCATTATTTAAAAACGGCATTTTTCCGTCATTTCAAATTAGTTGAGTGAGCCTGGGTGTTAATGCACTGAAACACAAGAAATGCAATTGTTTCTGCACAAAAATAGCTTTTTAAGTTTTTTTTTGTCTCAGTGGGAATAGCAGCAAGACTATCAGGTATATAGATAGAGATTTTTTTCCTGTGAAAAGTATAATGTTCAATAATAAATATCTTGTATTGTATGTATGTTATAAAAATCTGGTGCCAAGCCACTTTTGTCCTTTCTTATTTTTTAAAATTTTGTATTTAAACCTTATGTAAGCTTTACTAAAAACCATATAACCAATATGGTTATATGGTTATATATTATATACCACATATTGCACTCTGTGTGGTCACACTGCACAAAGCAATATCCGTGACTTTGACATTTGGTGCTTTGGTGTCCTAAATGCAAGCACCGGCTTTGTTAAACTTTCATGTTCCCGGGGTTGTTTTGCTGAGCGTGCATGCTGCTGCGCATTTATTCAGACACACACTCGACACCAAGCAGCCTCTGCAACATTTATTATATTCTGTGTGTCTTATGTCAGTGATACTTCAAGGGTATATCTTTTATGTGTAATGCATATAATAAAGTCGACTGAGAGTGAACAGAAAACATGATGGTTTATTCAAAAGAACTGGATGCTAGCCTGAATATTTTACCTCAGCTGTTTGAGCGTCAGAGGATGAAACAGAGGTGAAAGAGGATGAGAACTTTTACCACAAGCTGGTGTCTAATGTCCGAATGTTTGCTCTGCAACGTGTTACTGATTTGTTTTTCTGTGATTTGAGTGCTCCACAATTATCATATTGTCACATCTTATACTTATCTATCTTATCTATATCTATCAGCTAAGTAGCTGGCTCCTTATTTCTGAAGGGACAACTCGTTTACACCCTTTATGACACAACCCCACCCCCCCATTTATCCAAGCTGGGGGCCAGCACAAGGAGGGTCCTAGCTTGTGAACCTGTGAAACTGAGATTGTGTCTCTTTCTGGTCTTGAACTGCAGATGTTTTGCGTTTAAGATGAAGGTGTTCGCCACATTGGCTTAAAAAGGTGCCAGGGCAAAAATGCAATTCTTTTTTTTTTTTTTTTTTGCCTGTCCCATTTGGTTCTTTAGCCATTAGAATTGTTGTCTGAAGACCAACAAGGATACCCAATGGATTTATTTTGCCAAATGGATCATCATGGCATTGCCGTATTGGTCCATTTGATCGACCTTTGTTTTTATTATTTATTTTATTTTATTTTCAGTTGTTACAGACGGGACAGACATGAGTGAGGGATAGGAAAGGGAGAAAGAAAGAGGAAGGAAAAGAAAAATAGAAGGGGGAGAGGGACAGTGAGAAAGGGGGAAAAAATATATCTCCTGGATCACCTGTTGAGAGAAAAAGAAGAGAAAACAAGCAAAAAAACCAAAGCAACATACTAAACACAACACCATCGCATTAATCTAGCTAAGTGTAAACAGCAGTAAATACTAAATATTGAATGTTGTTGTGCAGCACGCAGGACAGACAGCGCACAATGTGCTTTGAAGTAGCAGCCAAGAAAGGTGTGATTTAAGTCTACGAACAGTGAACACCCATGTGCACACCTGTGTGGATCGGCGCGCTTGTATTCAAATGGTTTCCCCATGTAATGGTCTGCAAGAGGATGTAGAGAGCCATAGCCCTGTCCCCCAGGGCATGAAGCAGGCATGGAGGAGATCCAGGCCCCAGACATCCAGAGGCCCCAGAGTGCAGGAGCCCAAGGAGGACCACCGAAGGGGCATCCGTGCCACCTTCATGGGAAGGGCTGAGGATCCCCAGACGAGGGGTCACCCAGTAGCCACCGGGCAGAAGCTAGAGGGGGCTGCACCGGCGTGCCCGCGGCAGCCAGCTGTGCCAGAGTGAACCGAGCCGCAGGCACAGAGGCCCGAGGGCCCTCCGCGCCCCAGAAGAGGCCTGACCGAGCAACAGGCGCCAGGCCCCGCCAAGTAGCCACCGGGAGTGAGCTGGTACATACCTGAGCGCCCAGCCCCGGACACCAAGAACCAACAATGCACCGACCCCTGAGGACATCAGTCACCGGCAGGGAGTGTGGTGAGGGGAGATAGGCCTCCACACTTGGAGGGCCTGGGAGTTCCCAGAGAGGTGGAGTCTAAGACCCGACCTGACATATAGACACAGACAAACAGGCACACACAGACACAGACATCCATTCCCACCCTCATGCACACATATACAAACACTCAGCACTCACCCAACGTAGGAATAAACGTAAATGGACATGTACACACAATCACACTCCCCAAACATACTCTATACCCCGGGTCCAGGTATCCTCGCCCCCAGAGGGGGAAACAGCACTCAAACCCAAGAGATGTTACCCTTCCCTCCGAGGTGGAGGCAAGCAGACCGCCCCAGGCTCCACAGCAGCAGGGAGGCCAATCGGACAGCCAGCATCTCTTCCCAGCCCCCCCGCCCCGATGGCTATCAGAGAACGGGGGGGTGTTAAGACCCCATACCTCCCTCCTCCCGCTCAAGTGTAGTGTTGCTGCGTGTTGCTCTAAAGTGTATTTAAAACAAGGGAGAGCATGGTGCTGCTGCCAGAGAGCAGCAGGTGTTAGCACGGCCCCTCCCGAGAACCCTCAATGTCTACATGGATTTAAAATTGAGAGGTGGGCACCGGCGCCAGAGGTAGGTTTGAATACACATACCGTCTACTGGACGCCGTTAACGTGCCCACCTTCAAGGCCCTATATATATATATATATATATGTGTGTGTTATGAGAGTGTAAGTAATGTGGATGTCTAAGTTGTGAGATAAAATTGAGGCACAGGTGGCCAGAAGAGGACGGGTTTGTTTTAATGTGTTTGTTTTAATGTGTTTAAAACAAACACATTAAAAAAAAAATATATATATATATATATATTATTATTATTATAATCTTAAATATAACGCCATAAATAAAACGTTTATTTTCGTAATCCATCATTTTATATTAACCTGGGTTACACTCCTCCACAGAGAAGCAGGAATTCACCATAAAAAGTGGTTTTCTAGATAATGCAGTTTTAAAATAACGCTAGGAAAAAAACATCTAAAATGAATGATGAGGTGGGAAGTGTTTGATGAACTGACCCATTCAGAATAACCTTTGCTGCTAATGATAAACGAACCCTGGACTACACACAGAGGCATAATTGTGTAGGCAGTGTTAACTGATAGTGGTGTAATCAGTCAATTATAGCCCTGACTGACATGTATCAACAAACACTGGGTGGATGTTTCTCAAGTCAGCTACACGATTATCCCAGTGTGATCCTTTGACTCTTATGCAGCACCAGTATCGGGTCAAAATCATAACTTATGCAGCTGTTTTGACATTTTTCTCGCTGCTGTGCCGCTACACATCCGCCCAGCTGTTAACTACTAATGACTGCTTTGTATACGGCTGTGAGTTTAATGTGCGCTAATGCATCATATTTAATATGAAGTGTGCATGAATTTTAAATGAATAACTAGTCTGAAGAGTGTGACACAAGCATGTGTAGCTGTTAGAATAATGGAGTGGAATAAAAAAAGTAGAAAGCTTCTCTATAGTATGATGCTCATGTAGCACCGCTGTAATATCCATGTATTATTATTATTAAATAAAAGATATAGATATGATTAACCCTGCTACAGAATATAATTCTATAATTGACCTTTGAATTAGGTCAGCAACCAGAATGACTACTTAAAACTGACTTGACAAAGAAAATGACAAATTTGTGATTTTGTGGCATAAAAAATAACAAGCAGTGAGTCCAATATGTGCAAAGTGTAAGGTTTAGGCTGAAAGCCTATGCGATCATTGGGTGTATTTGTCTGTGTGTTGTGTGTGTCTGTGTGTGTGTATCCTTGCATGCATACTTGCTGGTGTTCATACCTGCTTGTGTTTTTTTGCAAGAGAGAAGGGGGTGAGAACAGGTAGACAGCTTTCCAAATTGACCTATTTTCTCAGTCAGACGCTCCCAAGGGTGGCCAGCTTCTTTTCTCTTCTCTCTGTCTCCTGAGACGAGAGTAGGGAGAGGAAGGAGGTGCACAGGAAGGTAGCGAGGGGGGTTACAGGCTGCAGTTCAGAGAGGGAGATGAGTCCAAAGAAATGAGACAGAAATAGAGATGGAGAAGCTACCGAGGTAAATGGCATGTTTGGTTTTTATCTGATGACTTTATCTCGCAGCAACAAGAAGCTCCCAAACCACAAGGGGGTGTGCAGATTGTCAAAATTAAGACATAACCACATACTGTAGGAACAGTTAGGAGTTTATATTTATTTATTTATTGCGAATTTAAATGTACTACATCTACGTGGATTTTTAAGATGTCTTGCTTTGATTCTCTGACTGTCTCACTTCTTCCTCGCATCATATCACTGCTATCTGTTTTTTTTATTTGCCCCATTCTTCTATCTGTCCTTCATCTCCTCCTCCTTTGCTTCCTCTTTTGTTTCTCTTTGTCCATTAGGAAGCACTCAGGACTGATGGTTTGGTTTAAATTGACATATAAAGTGATTAGGCAGTGGATGCATTTCTGATTGCTCTGTGCTTTTTCAATGGGCCAGGATGCATTGCCACCACTGCAGTATGAACTCATTCAACCACACCACACAACTGAGACACTTTTACTATACAAAGAAACCATACTGGTTTTACCCAGTAACAATAAATAACCAGTATGTCAGAGTTCCTCTAAAGGTACAGTCAGCAATTTTTTTCAGGTTATTTCATTTAAAAAAAAAAAAAAAAAGTACATAAATTAGTCATCTTCCAAAAAATTGATACGTTTTCATAGGTTATTTTATGGAAAGTGCCATGTTCCCTCCAGTCAACCTACAACTGACAGGTTATACAATACCAGCCAGTTATACAGTAAGCTAACAATATGCCTGATAATATTTGGATAGAGCGTCCTTAAAATCGCACTTTCTCCTTGATTATATTCTCACATCCTATAATAGTTTATTCACTAAGCATCAGAGTCCAACAAAGTTATATCGACTTCAAAGAAAGTTTCATTAATACCAGCTAACAGAGGCTAACATACGCTAACAGAGGCTAACATACGCTAACAGAGGCTAATTGTTTTAAGTCACTTCTTAAAATCCACTTGTTTTGATTGGCCACAGTGTTTGACTGGGAGTTGTTTTTGTATTGTATAATGTATAATGTTAAGTACTATTCTAAAGCACTTTATAACTAAAAGTTAGCTTGGTTTGGCTAACTATGGCACATCTTTTTGGTTTTGGCTGCCAAAAACATGTTTGTCCTACATCAGCTACCATAGCTAGGATTATGTGCTTTAATTGGGAGGGACAATCTGCAATCTACTAACATCTCAAGGGGAAAATGTTACGCACTATAACTTTAAGCACATTTTCTTTATAAATTTACTCCTTCCGATTTAGCAGAAAACATGAGAAGACAATACTGGGAATTCACTGGCATTCCTCTTTAAACATTATGTTTAAATATCATGGTGGTCATATTATGGTGCAATTCTCCAGTTGCTGTGTAAGTCAGTAAGCTACATTTATGGACATGTAAGAAGCAACAAGAGGGTGACCCTTCAAGTCATTTTACATGTGGAGTGAGTGATGTCATACATGTCATGTGGTCCATTAGGGATGTTTTATTGTTTCTTTGTTGTTGATTGTGCAGGTGACCTGATCGCTCTGAAGGAGAAGAGCTTCTCCTTACAGGAGGGAGTGAAATACAGACTAAAGATACACTTCAAGGTAAGATGGAAAGATACAGTCACACGGATATATTAAGGATGGCGAGCCTTATAGTGGGTTACTCTGTGTGTGTGTGTGTGTGTGTGTGTGTGTGTGTGTGTGTGTGTGTGTGTGTGTGTGTGTGAGGGATGGAAACAAACAGATGGGAAGGTATCTACTGGAAGTGATTAAGAGGTGGAAAGGGAGACACAGTGCTGAGTAAGCCACCACGTGCTATAAAATCAAACCACCAAAATCAAAGCAGACCATTATCTTTTTTTAATGGGCTTTTTCAGTGCTGCTTAATTTTATAGTGCTTGTAAAGCTTCATGCTGGAGATGAAACCCTTTTAATGCTGTGGAAATAAGACTCGGTGGGAGTTTTCACGTTATCAGCTGTCTTTGTTACGTGAACACTGAGAGGCCAAGGGCAGAACTGCAGAATATGGCAGTTTGCACCAAAAGGCAAGACGTTTTTATACTGTTTACAGACAGCTCACTGGAAGAGTCTGTCCATCTTGATTCTTTGCTGGCGGTGGATTAGAGGTCACTTAGGTGGAGCCATTGGAGGAGCACACTCAAGGTTGTGATCCACTCTGACACACTGAGGCTCAAAGGAAGGATACACACAATAATTTCTCAGGGAAGATTTGTCAGTTTCTTTTTCTCCGGAGCCCTTTCATTAGCTTCCCTTCTGTCACTGCACTCTGCTACACATTTAATGCTTTCAGGGGATTTTCCACTTCAACAAACTCTTCCAGTTCTGTACATATCAGTTTCACACTCGAATCTCACCACAAATTCAGACTGTCTTTCACTACAACCCGGCAGAAATCAGTCCAGACAGGGGTAAAGGTTACACAGGAATCAGCCCTCAACAATCTTTTCCTGATTTTTTTTTTTTTTTTTTTTGCGGGGGGGGGGGGGGGGTGTCTCTTTTTGATTTATACTTTGTCTTTGCAAAGGGACAAGGTATCTGTCAGCCACAGTACAGGATACAGTGGGAACACTGTGTTCAAAGGATATCGTGCACAACTGACTACATCTCGTACTGTAAAATTATAAGGAGACAGAAATAGGTAGGGTCATTTTCCACAGCTGTCACTTCTCACACTGTGGGAAATTGTCCACTTCAGTAGCTTTTGTACTACTGGAAGTCCTCTGTGTGGTTTAGTGGAGGCAGCACACATAACCAAAATATTCTCCCACTGGCGCCTTCACACAGGTTTTGTGCTAGATAGCCGGCAGGCTAAGTTCGGAGTTGTGGTGCATGTGTGAAAGTGACTTTAATGATTGTGTTGATGTTGTAAATTTCCCTGAAAGGTGTGGATAACGTTGCTATAAATGCTGCAAATGAACATTAAATTTTTATTTGAATGTGTTTCCGTATTGCCAAGTGCATGCAGAGGTTTTTTCTATATGTAAATGTAAAGAAAAAAGTAAATATCCAGTTAGTTATGTTTGCTCATTATGACACCAGTAACAGCCCAAATTCCTCCTAGTTTATTTGTTATATTAATAAGCATGATGATAGCAGTTATTTAATTCAATTCCTCTTTCCTCTGTCTCTTTTAATAATGTTCCTTTAATCATTCAAATGCTACCCCGCCCAGCTTCCACACTCTCCTCTCCTCTTCCCAGCATCATCATCCTTTCCTGCCTTTCTCTTGCCTCACTTCCCTGTTCTCTTCTTTTTCACTTCATGCTCTGCCATCTACACTTCCTCACACCTCTAATCTCTTCCTTCTTTTCTCTGTTACAAATAAACCCCTCAACGTTTAGCTGTCACATTCACAATAAACACCTGAGGTGATGAAAATGTGTTTGAAACCAAGTGAATTCCCCAGAGGGTAACTTCATTAATTATTTGCCACAGAAATAAGAAAAGGTCAGAACTCAATTGTAGTTTAGCTGCATGTAGGAACTTCCCTTGAATCAGTAGGGATAGTAGTTTATCGCATTTTTGAAATTCGGTGGAGCTGATTGTAAGACAACCAGGAGCCAGCTCATCTATAACCCTGCGTAGGTCTTATTGTCTGAGAGTGCGAGAAATACTATTGACCTGGAGATGAAAGCTAAACATTGCTGGTATGATACAGAAGTAATTTGAATGAATCACCAGGAGCAAGTCACCCTATCACCTGGATCTTTATTGAAAAGCAAAGAGTAAGTTAGCCTAGAAAATAGGTCAGTGTGTGTCTAAGTGTGAATGTGTGGAAGTACTGGGCTTGAGGAAGGACCCAAGAGACCTTGCCCTGAAGGAAAAGGTAGAGGTGGGTAGAATAGCCAAACAGCTCAGGGAATGAGCAGCTCAGCTGTGCTGCAAGGACACCTGCTGGGCAAAGATTATCACTGCAGTTTGCTGTTACATTTAACGATGGTTTACTTCATTGATTGAATGTTTAAGGTGCCACAAACCTGATGTGTGTGTAAGGGTATGTGTAGAAATAATGACAATCCCAGAATTTCTCTCTTTTTTCCATGAGACTAGTATTTTTTCCTCACCTCATTAAAATGTAACGAATAAAGTGAAACTTATAACCCATTTTGTGAAATGGATAAAATACAAGCTAATAAATAAAAATCTGCTGAAAAAATTGATTTAATTTGCCAAAAGGATGCTGGATAGCAGTAAATCTCCAATAGCAGAAGTACTGTAATGATGGATGGAAGGATACTGCTACATATTACACAAAGCTGTTTTTTCCAGCTGTGGTCTCATCTGAATAAAAGGTAATTGTGTTTTAAGGCACTTTGCATAGTGAGTGATGAGCAATTGTAGTATCTCTGTTTGTGTCCCATGTTAGAAGATCTGGACTAAATTAGTCCACATAAGATTACAAATCTCAGTTATGTACATTTTGTTTAAGTGTCTGGTATTTTTTTCTTTAATTACTTCATTTTCCTTTTGTACATAAAAATGTGTTTCCATTAATGTAGCAAAGATATCCTTAATGTTGTGTGGAGATTTCTTTTTTACATCGGTTTATGCTGCATTATGCATTACGTGAATTAGACACTCTCACTTACCTTTTGCTCACTGAGTTTGTGTGAACTGATTTCTTTTTTGGGGGTGGGGGCAGCCTGGAAAGAGGAAATCATAAATTAATGAACATGTTTGAAACTATGTGTGTCTGCAGGTGAACAGAGAAATCGTTTCTGGCCTGAAGTACCGTCAAGTGACCTACAGAAAAGGAGTGAGAAGTAAGTTCAGTCATGAAAAAAAGTGCTGGAACACACGTCTTAACCTTTGAATCCAAGTTAAGAGGTGGATCCTATTGCCACAGGTGTGTAAAATCAAGCATCGAGCCATGCAGTCTGCCTTTACAAACATTTCTGAAAAATGGGTAATTCTAAAGAGCTCACTTAATTTGAGCATGGTGCACCAAGTCAGTTCATTAAATTCTATCCTAAATATGTGACGATCATCTAAAGTGGTATTATTGCAAAGTGGAACCATTAAGTAACCATAGAAACTCAGCCACAAAGTGTCAGAGTATGTAGAGTTAACGATGGGGGTAACCAACACGCTGACGACTCAGCGACTGCAGAGATCCAAACCTCCACGGGCATTAACATCAGCAAAACTTTGTGCAGGGAGCTTCATGGCTGAGCAGCTTCTGCATATTGTCCACATATTGTGTTTGAATGCAACTAAACATCCATCAACAAAGACACTGAACATCAGTCAGTGAAATGGACTTGTGTTTCTATTTTTTATGAACAAAATATTGTATGTCACATACATTTTGTACAAAAATAAAAGTACAGAAGGGTGAAAATGGCACCTTTGAAATGTTTGCACTGAATGCACAGATAGATTGTTAGACTCAGAGAAAAGGTTGTTAGAGAGCTACATGCTCTGTTTGTGTCTCTTCACAGTGAACAAGGCGGTGTACATGGTAGGAAGTTACGGCCCACGCGCAGAGGAGCAGGAGTTTCTTTGCCCGATCAATGAGGCAGCTAAAGGCGCGATGTCCCGTGGCCAGTATCAGATCAAGTCCTGCTTCACTGATGATGACAAGAACGTCTACTTATCCTGGGAGTGGAACCTCAATATCAGCAAGGACTGGAATTAATCGATTGGGAGTGTGTGTGTGTGTGCGTGTGTGCGTGTGTGTGTGTGTGTGTGTGTGTGAGAGAGAGAGAGAGAGAGAGTGTGTGTGTGTGTGTGTGAGAGAGAGAATGTGTGTGTCAGAGAGAGAGTAATAATTCTGCTCTCTTTCCTTCTTTCACGTCTATTCTTCATCCCCTCTTGTCTCTGTCATCTTCATTTCATGAGAGCTACCTTGCAGTGGCCAAAACAAGAAGTTTTCTAACTCTTCTCTTCCACCTTTTCCCTCCTTTTCTGTTTAGTGCACTACATGCAGGCCTCCAGAAAACCACGAGTGACTGAGACTTTTAGAAAAGAGAATGCCCTCTTTCTCTGCTATTGTTCAGAGTTAACCACATGCTGAAATCTCCCTTTCCACTTGCTTTCAGTTCCTTCCTCATGGCGCGTGTAGACAAGTAATGAAAGGGTGTTTAATCCATTCAAGGCACAAATCCAACAAAATATAAACATGGCAAAATTGTTTTTATAGCTGAAGGGAAACAAACTCCAGAGACTGCTGTTGTGTCCAGTAAGTAAGGTGGATTTATTCTTTTTTTTATTTTATCCTTATAGAGTTAACTGGGACAAGATGTCCTGAACAGCTTGCAGCACACATTAGAACAGGTTTTTTTTATAGCAACATCACAACAACAGTCGCCTCTAAGTGCTTTATAGTGTAAGGTAAAGACGCTACAATATTAGAAAGAAAATCGCACCAATCAAAAACCCCTATGAGCAAGCACTTGGCCACAGTGGGGAAGAAGAAACTCACTTTTAACAGGAAGAAACCTCCTGCAGAACCAGCAGGAGGGATTTTGAATTCACACATCAGAGCATTTCAGGTTTAAAAAGCAGAGATACAGACAAAAGTGAAGATGAGAGGGGCAGGCACATGCCGGTGATAGAAAACGTTGTTTGGTCCATTCACAGAGTGAGCTCGGCAGCAGGGACAGCTCATCGAGGCAATTAAGCACCAGATTAGCTGAAAAAACCTCAAAGTCACAAAGTGCACCTGTGGTACACTTTCCTCCTTAAAATTAGTGTGACTTACACTTCAAGATTGTATCTCACATTTCTGCTGCAAATGGTTGAGAAGCAACTGCAGAAATATAAACAACTCAGAACCAGTTTAGAGTTTTCATCTGTTTCTAAGTAATACAGCAGCTGATGTCTGGGTGTCACTGGGTGGGAGAGAATAGGTGTGCTTATAACATGTGGGTTATAACAGTGTTATATGCCAGTGAGGGACAAGATCATTGTTTACCCTGTCCATCCCTGATTTAATAGAATAGAATAAACCTTCATTATCCCACGGATGAGAAATTTCAGTGTTCGGTGTTTAACATTGTACGCTTTAAGGATAAGAGATTTTTAGGTAGTAACATTCTTTCTTTCTTTCTTTCAAGTTTCAATTTTTTAATTTTTTGGGACCAACACAATTTTAAATTAGAGATTTTAACAGATAAATACTATTTATAAGTCTAATGTTACTTGTAATTGCTACCAGGGATAGGGTGGGTTAGAAAATAGCATAATCAATCCATTACATCTTAAAAAAAAGAACACTGTTGGTTTTTAATCATTTTAAAGAAAAAGCCCGGGGAACTGAAAGACAGATCGCCTGTGGTGTGCAAATGTTTTTTAAATGCAGCCAACAAAGTTAAAAAGGGACAATTCAGTTTCAAATCATTATTCAATTAATAATTAAATACCTTTAAAGGTTCGCTTATGGCAGATTAGCCTGTAGAGACTGGAGCAGAATTAGCACATGTGACAATGTGCTCAGTTTTTTCTCATTTAGCTGAAAATGTTCCCAGTGACAGCTCAGCAAAATATAACATCAAACACTCACAAATATAGATCTTTGAACAGTTGGCTATGGTGGGGAGGAAGAACTTCTTCCATCCACCAGGACCAGTTGGGAGTAGGAGAAAAGAAAGTAGGAACAGCACATATTTAGCATCACCCTTAAACATCTGTAATAATCTTGCACAAATGTAAATTGGCGCTATTTGTCGTGAACAAATGTGGGTACTTTGTATCAAAGTTTAGGAACTGTAGGTCCAAAATTTCGTGATTTTAAAGATACTGAAACAACAGGCGTCACAACCGTACCTGCTCCCAACATATAGCAAACGTAATTGTGCCTCTGAACTGGCATCATACACTTAGAAACCCACAGGACATTACTTGGAGTGAGAGACTGTGGCAGCAAAATAGGATACATTTTAATTAGGTGCATTTAGATCATTTAGATTCACTGACACTGTGTTTGCTGTCTTTCTTAACATCTCAGTTTTGTGTTTTCTCATATGTTTTTTCTGTTTTCTGTTTTCTGTTATTGATTATAATAACTTTTCACATATTCTCTCTTCCCCTCATAATGGTGCGTCATCTCTCCTAAACCCAGATTACTCTCCAACTAAAAAGGCCCGACCTTTTTGCCTTCGTTTTTCATACACATGCTGTGTTTTAACTTTTGTGTTTTCTATCGAAGCGCCAGTTCTCGCGAGACTTTGTGGCATGTTTTATTTGAAGGAGCAGACCAATGAACGACTGGAACTGAACTGTGTATATTGTAGAAAGAGATGCATGTAAGTCCTTAAGGATTTGATACGCTTATGAACTAAATTAAACCTTTCTAAACCTCTCTCTTATACCAAGGACGTAAGATGTGAATAATATTCAGCTTTCGAGCTTGAATGTGAGAGCAGTAAATCAAGGGATAAACTGGTGTCCCTTAAAAAATACGTAATATCATTATTGTGTCAAGTCTTTGGATATGATATTTTCATTGTAGCTGAACATATTGAACTCTGAAGTACCATTTGAGTGAATCATCGTGGTCTAAGACTAACTGTAAATGTTGGCTTGTTGGGTGTTGCATGGTTTAGCAAGATTCTCTCTTTCTTTTTTTAAGGATTTAATGTGATTAAAAGAAAAAAAATATTAGCGATGCGATATCCAGATGTCAGTAGTGGTCGTATACTGCGGATACAGTATTTACGGGAACCATTTGTAAGGCACGGATAGCAGAAAGGAAAAAAAAAAAACATTTTCTGGATCTGATGCCGAAGCCTGTAACAATCAAGTGCTGCATCTTTAAATATTGGTGTCAAATCTAGTATCCTGTATCTTTTAATAAAGGTAATTCAAACTGAGCTTTTCGTTTGTCTTAAACCCAAGTGTGCTTTGCTCTGCTCATGTATTTTCACAGGACTCTACGCGATCGTGTTGAGTTTTTCCAAACATGGTGCTGTTCTTTATGGCCAAACATCTTCACTTTAGTGTCGTTTGCCTAAAGGACATTGTTCCAGAAGTATTGTGGTTTGTTCACATGTAACTTTGCAAACATAAGTCAAGCTAAAATGTTGATTTTAGAGGAGCTTTCTCCTGGCAACACTTCCAAACACGCCACACTTGTTCATTCTTTATCTAATTATACTGTCATGAACTTTTATATGCTAACTGTGGCCGGCAGAGATATAGCTGTTGGATTTTTTGCAGGTTCCTCGAACATTTCACAGTCTGACCTTGGGAGGAATTTGCTGGGACACTCTTTGGAAGATTGTGGAATTGTCAATGGTCCAGACCAGCAAACTGCCAAAGCTTCTCCGTTCAGAGTTTCTCACACTTCCTGATGATCTGGGAATCAAGTGCATGTTATTAGCAGCACCTGGCTCCTACTTACTTCTTAATTTCTACAAAAACATTAAGGGTGTGAAACTCATTTTCACAGGACTGTAACAGGGTTGGGAAATTAGAACAAAACAGCCTTTTTTGTGCAGATTTAGTGCATTATATTGATTTGATCTTGAAAACACATAGCAAAGTTTAAAGAGGAAAAAAAAAGAAGCACAGGAACACATGCCTGATACCATTTTTAATATACATAGAGGGAACAACATGGCCAGTAGGACCTCCAGAAAGTACAGTGCTTCAACACAGCTACATACTTTTTTTCTTCTCTGAAACACAGAGGCGCTAAATGGCTCATTACAAACCCCTCCAAGTATAAACGCACTTTAAATCCATCTTCAAGTATCCATGCCTCTGTTTCCTTACTGACACTTTACAGCTTCTTGATTTTTGTTGGGCAAAATGACAAGCAGTACAGTCCACACTATTTACATATGTAAGATGGCCTCGCTTGTCTGCTTATCCATTCGTGAAGCTTCTGTCACGGTTCATCCCTGAATCAGTCAGTCACGGCGGTGGTGGTGTTGTTGCTGCTGAGGGCCTGCTCTAGCAGGGCTCGCTGGGCGGAGGCAGGCAGGTAGAGGAAGGAGTAGACCAGCGCCAGCAGCAGCAGAGCCAGCAGCAAAAGGAGACCCCAGTCCGACGTAATTATAGGCTCATCACAGCGAGCCTGCAAAAATGACTTATTATGCATGGTGGAGAGGCGGCTTAAAATACTCACGGCAGTCTCAGAAAGTAATCTTACAGAAATAAAAGCAAGGTCAGAAAAATTACACCTTTCAGAGTTGGAAATAAATGAATACCGCTTATATAAGCTGTGTCCTTCACGCTTTATCCAAATGATATAAAATAAACGGTATCTACACAGCCTGCCTTGTCACGTCTCTGAGCAAAAAAAAAAAAAAAACAGTTTGAGAAAAGACCTGGAAAAATGCTCGTATTATGGCCGGCAAAGACTTTTGCACCAAACTCAAAGTGGTGCAGAAAAGATCAAAACAGTGCCAAAAAGAAAAAATACATCCAAGATAGAGAAAGCTTGTTAGAAATCAAGCAAATCCAAAGCAACAAGGAATCTTTAGATATCTTTTTTCACACAATCCACAGTAAGGATGCTGAAAAACTTCCTCTTACAATATCAGTATTGATGCTTGCCTCCTGCACAGTGTCTGCCAGCTCATCCTCTCTCATCTGACTGAAGCGTTTGTGTTAGTGCCACGTGCATCTGTGTGTGAGCATGTGTGCCTTCTTATCGGAGTGCATGATTTGCTATGACATGTTATGAAACAATAACCAGAAAAACAGCATCACAGCAGCACGACTGAATCCAATTCTCCAGCATTTGACTCAACACACACACCAATTATATAATAAGTCTTCATCCTCTTAGCTCAACACACATTATTACCTGTCTGCGTTCAGGGATTACTCTCTGGAAGAGCCTGTGCTTTATTCAACCAATGTGTTTCAGCACGTAATGTTCCAAAGAGTCTTCACTTACTATATTAGCTTTGGACCTATGAGGAGGTCAAAGCGTGACAAGATGGAGAAACGTTTTCGCTTCAAAATTCATTTGACATCTCTGTACTTTTTTCTTCACCCCATCTCTGAATCTGAGCCCTTTGTCTTCGTCATCTCGCACGTCCTTGCTCAGGTGCCCTCCAATGCCCCGGGGCAGACTTGAACAAAGCACATAAACAAAACGTGGCATTTCATTACCTCAGCTACCACATGCTCACAATACTGGATTGTCACATGGACCCGTCAGATTAAAGTCCCGAGGTGAAGGTGAGGGATTATGAACATCACAGTAACTGTGGACTGACCTGAAATGGTACCACAGGGCAATAAATAAATAATAAAATGAGACAAATGCAATAAACATAATGTGCTCACTCCAGTCCAGATGACAAGCTGTTTGACTTGTAACTGTTCAAAGTTTTCAATAGAGTTGTCAAAAACTAAACATCAGGAAGCGTCTTCCTCACTCTCTTCGCTTGGCAATAAAATCACAGGTGAACCGATAGCGTGCCTATAAATAATATAGATGCTTTATCTAAAATACCACATCTTTAAATCCTCTGATGAAGGACAAGTTTTTCACATTCATTCTCTCTACTCTTTGTGCAGACGTCTTGAGCTATTCCTGATTTCTTTATAATTTATTTTACTTCCAAGGAGCCAGACTTTCTTATAATTTATTAAGGCAGTGGTTTCAAAACTTTTTTTTGCCAGGGCCCCCTTTGTTTTACAAGAAAAATGTTCGTGCACAACACATAATTTGTCCCCACCTCTGTATTTGATTCTTAGAAAAATACCAACGATAACACAATTTGACAGGAATAAAATATTATTTTTGCCCCAAAAAGCTGATTCACAAAGAGCTGTTAGCTGAAAACTTGACATATCCTGGCCATATGTGCAGTGGATCCTTGATAAATTTGAGGAAAGTGGACAAGTGATGGATGAGAAAAGCAACAGCGGGCTTCTAAAAAATATCTGCGCCAGCTGAACTGTATTTGAAAGTCATGTTCTTAGGAAATAGAAAGACATTCAGACCTGATTCATGACCTGAGAAATCTGTCTGTTCACTTGAGCCATCTACTGTTCACTGAAGCCTCACCATAAATTGCCTCTATTAGAAGGGTGGCTATAAAGAAACCACTTTTAAAGAAGGGAAACAGGGAAAAAAAAGTCTGAGGTAAAAACCCAGCACACTAGAACTGGACTGAAAGACAACAGGTCTGAAGGAGTGATGAATCCAAACTAGAAATCTTTGGTTCAATGTGTAGGTCAGGAGAGAGTAACAACAAGCAGTATCTACAGGATCTTGTTGAAATTATGAACACAGAAACGTATGGTCAGATATTGATCCACCACGCATCCACCTGGAAAGCGTCTGATTGGCAACAGCTTCATCTTTCAGCATGACAATGATCGCAAACACACACACTGTACGGTAAAGGCATACCTGGATAGAAAAAACACACAGTCGAACACTATCAGTCATGGATTTTCCTCTCCAGAGCCCGGACTTCAACATTATTGAAGGATTGTGTGATCATCTTGATAGAGAACAGAACAAAAGGCAAAAACATCCAAAGAAGAGCTTTGAATGTCCTTCAAGAAGCCTGGAGAACTATTCCTGAAGACTACATAAAGAAATTACAAGAACCCTGCCTAAGACAGTTAAACCTGTGTTGAAGAATAATGGTGGTATTATCAAATATGGAGTTTCACGCTTGTTACAATTGTATAAACTGATATCTTATATACTGTATTTCTCTGTATGTTTTAAAAGATCTCCTATTTCAAATTTTCCAAGCAAAATATGAAGAAATACGGGGTGGTTTAAGACTATTGCACAATACTGGAGACTTTTAATCCTTGAACAAAGTAAACCAGCAACGAGGTGAATCATAAAATGTTTGTAAACGTAAATCGTTCATGTATGGTGAAATAAACACCGTCATACACGGGTGGTGGCGCTGTGCACCTTTTAAGCTAGTCTGATGACCCAAAACACGCACGAAGAAGATGAAGCGCATGCGCAGTGCAGTGCGTCACAAGCAGCTATGTTTACATCTGTTGAAAACATTTATCACTTTTTGGGTCCTTATTAACGGTAAGTTTTCCGGTTATATTAACTATCATAAGAAAGCCATATAACCGGGCTTTCTTATTCAGAAAACATATTTTATCATACAACACAGGTTAGTTGTCTTATGCTAATAGCAAACCACTAGTTAGCAAATCAGCGGTGCTAACTAGTGGGCGCATGATTTACTGCCACACGCGCAGGTGGATGGGATGCTCTCACGGCCAAGGAAACGTCCTCGAATATAAGACAGGCTACGGCCACCGGTCTGTTCTCCTCACAGCCATAAAGATGGTTTGGCGCACTGCGGGTGAGACCTCTGGAGGCTGTCGCTTTTTTGATACTATCCTTTTAACTCCTCCATTCTGGGTCAAATCTGATCCTTTTTTTTTTCTTTTAATTTGACAGCAGTAAAAATAAATAATTAAACATGAATGTTATTGCTTTACCCTGAAATTCGATGCCTTTTCCGAAAGTTACACAAAATACGCAAAATGAAAGTTGAATCACAAAAATATTGTTGTACACCGAGGCTATTCCGGGTCAAAATTGAGCTGTTTCTTTTCAGATGAATTTCAGATCTAAACCTGGAAAACTGTACATGTCAGGTCTGTGTGTATTTCTTATGGGAGAGCGCTGACAGAGGTGAAGGCAGAAGCTTGATTCAGTCATGAGAACTGTCACATTTGCCCAGTTTCCCAGAGAGACAGGCACCTGCTGGTTTTTAAAGGATCGTGGAGGACTCTTCAAACAGTGTAATAGTAAAACACCGTAATTTTGCACATAAGGAGTTCAAACATAGGGTGCCTTGAGAGATTGTACCTTGACACAGACACGAGCATGGTAGTAGGTTGATGAGCCCTGTTGCATCAGAGCAAGGTTTCTGGTTTAACTCCTGCAGGGCTGTTCTGCATGGAGTTTGTATGCTTGACCAGCTCTAGAGGTACCTGGACTGAGTTTCCATCAGGTCCTCAAGCTTCCTTCCACAGTCCAAAAACATGCATGTCAAGATAAAGTGCTGTATGAATGTGTACTTAAGATGTTAGAAGACCTTTGAGTGATCAGTAAGTCTAGAAAAGTGCTGCATGAGCACAGTTATGTTGCATATCTATGCTGGTACTTATGCTTTGCACCTGCAAGCACAAGTATGCATAATGTAACAACAAAAAACTTAAAATCCATTTATTCCGAGTTAAATGAGATTAAAGCAGAAATCAAAGAAAGTTGTGAGAAACACTTGTGCAACACCCAAACATGCAAGGTTTCGTACCACTGCCTGCTAGTTTATACTAATCCAGTTTTATGCTCTATAATTTATTGACTGTTGAATTAATATAAGTGGCAGCTATGAGGTTTTTTTTTATACTGGTGAGAGGAAAGTCTTTAGTACTGTACTTCAAATAAACCCTCAGTGAAATGTGTCACGACAACAACTTTGTCCCTGTAGGCCTGCAACGCTTGTGCCAGTTAATCACTGCACACGATGAGCACGGAGCCCGCTAGCCTGGAGAGCCTGCGTGTACTGTATCACAGTGATGACTACATCGTGGTGGACAAACACTGGGACATCCGCATCGACAGCAAGATGTGGTACGAGAAGAACACCGTACAGGCACAGCTTCGCCACCGCTTCCCTCAGCTGGCTGACCCACGCACCTACTATGGATTTCGGTCAGAATGCCTTTACTTCCTCTGCACTTGTCAGATGTTCTTGGTAGCAGGAGTAGTCTTATTGTTTTCCTCGTCTCTCACAAGGTTCTGTCATCAGTTGGATTTCTCCACAAGTGGAGCTCTTTGTGTTGCCCTGAATAAAGCTGCCGCTGGCCGGGCTTACCGCTGCTTCAAGGACCGCACCGTGACCAAATTCTACCTCGCTCTGGTATGGGCTGCAAATACAGTGAAACACATGCAATTGTGTTCTGACACTTTAATGAATTTAATGAGCGGTTTTTTGTTTGTTTGGTTGGTTGGTTTTTTGTGCTATTAGAGTCCCTTAATCCATAGCATAATTACTGACAAAGATAAAATATTTTTTATCTTTCAGAATTTGATAAATAAAAATAGAGTAAAATAAAAATGATAACAGGAAATAATATAATAAGAGTAAAAGAGATAAGGATATACTGTATACAGTAAGTCAGATGGCGCATGGGACATAGAAATGTACAAGATCTGCTGGATAAATTAAAACGAGCTCATGTAAGCACTTATATGTGAGGAAGAATATTTTAAAATTGATCCTGTACTTCACAGGAAGCCAGTGCAACGATTTAAGAAGATGATCTTCTGTGTGCCTGTCAGGGGTCTAGCAGTTGCATTTTGAAAGAGCTGCAGTTGTGTTATAAGCGTTTTGCAGTAATCCAATCTGGATGTAATAAAAACATGAATGACTTTTTCTAGTTCAGAATTAGAAAGAAATGACTTAACAGCTGCTCTGATCTGTGCGTCTAATTTAAGAGAGGAATCAAACAGAACAGTTAAGGGTTTTTTTTTCTGAGGCTTAAGAAATGATGCCAGCAATCATTATCTGAAGTGATAGTGGAAACTAGGGCTGGGCCATGTCATACCGTTCACTGTAATGCCGGTATAATGTTGGGCAATGATAAGAAAATGAAATATCGCAATAGGATATGGGTAAAACGTGCATGCGCAGTGCCTTTGTTTTCATATGCACATGGCGGAAAAAGCATGGCGGCGACAGATAATGAGAAGGGCGAAAGCTGATCGTTGAATGAAACAGATGAACCAGAACTGGTTTGTAAAAATGCTGCAACTTCAGTGGTGTGGAACTAGTTTAGCTTTCGTCCGTCAGATACACAACAAAGCACTATTTTTGGTAGAGCATGCTAGCGGGCTGTCGTTATTACCGTGTTTTTCGGAAAATACGGCACACTTAAAATCAATCCTTTGATTTTTCTGAAAATCGACAGCGGCCCTTATAATCCCGTGTGCTTTATGTATGAATTCTGGTTGTGTTTACTGACCTCGAAATGATTTTATGTCGTACACGGCGCTCGAAAATCTGTCAAATGCTTTAGTACGACTTTGCTAAGCTACGAACCCGCACCGTCGGAGCATGACGGCTATCGTAGGCTGGAGCCTCGCGGAGTGATACGTACTGTGCTTCAACATAACATTAGGGCTGTGTGATATGACCAAAATCTCATATCCCGATATAAGAATTCTATTGTCCGATAACGATATAAATCACAAAAATGTAACATTTTCTGTAAATTCTGTGAATCTTGAGCAGCTCGACTTGCGTGAAGTGTTTCCAGCTGCGTTGTGTAGCTGGAGTTGAGTGTTTTAACCAATACATGAAACGATACATTTAACGATACATTTAGACATAAGTTGTAAAGGCCGCCGTTTTCTTTGTATTTATTACACTGCAGGGAAAAGCCTGTTCTAATGTTTGAGTCTAAGGTTTATTTTTTAGCACCTGACGGCTCTTTTTTACTTCTCATCCGTAAATACTCTGCATGCTGTTTCACTTGATTCAGTTTATTTTGAAAAGTTTCAACAGGATCTTGAGCTTTATTGTGAAAGGTTTATGTGGAAATTAAATGAGCAGACATGCGATGGTTTTACCGTTGTTGTTGCTAATGACAATGCATAAACACAGTCACTTGCCCGTCCGTAGTGTGGTTATATTAAATATAAGAGAAAGAGAGAACTTCAAGAAATTAATATAGTCACTACAGTGACCATCAAAACAATGAAAAAATATTGCTGTAAACGGTTTATTTTGCGACACCACGCAAACAAACGATAGCGTAAAATGAAACGATAGATGTTTTTATATCATCATCCCGAACAGCCCTACATAATATTACCGTATTGTGTGTGTATAACCTCTTTTTAAGTTTTGTGGATATTATACACGGTTATGCTGAGGATATGTCGGCCAATTTCCACTGGAAATGCCTTTTGGTTAAACTGTCACCAAGGATTTGCATTTGCACGGTTAAATTTTTATATAGCTTTAATGCACATAAAAACCATCTCCTTGTTTAAGTGAAAATACGTTGATGGGGTTTTTTGTGCACTAATAAAGTTGTGGAGTTGTAAAGTATTTTGTCTAGTGTCAATTATATCGTCAGTTATATCGTTATCGCAAATTTTCAAAAGTATATCGTGATAAATATTTTTGGTCATATCGCCCTGCTCTAGTGGAAACTGTAACTGCCTGCTGAAAAGTGGATGAATCACTAAAGTTTCAGTTTTATTTTAAGGTAGATGTGAGGCTTGGCAAAAGAAAACAAAAGAGGAAGAAGGCCATGAACCGGCCACATTGTGGGTCATCAGATTCAGGCTACTTCCCTAAACTATTATGAGTAAGCTTAACTAACAGAACCAAAATTTCCAGCTCAATTAATGATTAATAGGACCTGACAAGTACTGCCGAGTTAAGGTAGAGCAGGCAGAGAGAGAGAAAGAGAACTGACCTTCTGTTCTTTGACCAATCAGCATGAGGGATGAATGAGAGAGGAAGGAGAGCAGGTTAACAAGGATTACAGAAAAGAACAATAACCAGATGATGGATGTGCGGGTGCTCTGAGACACGGGTCAGTGAAAATACACTTTTTGCTTTCCAGATACGTGGGGCGGTCGAAGGAGAGACGCACACTGTGGACTTCTCCATCGGCAAGAACTCCACAGAGGGAAAAACACATATGATGTGTGTTGAGGGAACAGAAGGTACTTAAACTTGGCTTGGTTTGAGTCTTGTGAGTGTGAACAACAATGAGTAGAGACTCTGACATTTATTCCATCTGGACATCGTGTTGAAAGTAAATCATTAATTTCCAACAGTTGTTTGAATTATATTCTGTGTTCTTTCCTTCTGTGGTCAGGTTGTGAGAACCCCAAGCCTTGCCAGACTGAGCTCTTAGTGTTAGAATATGGGTTATATGACGGAGACCCTGTTACCAAGGTGCTGCTGCAGCCTCTCACTGGTAATTGCATTTGTTTCAAAGGACAAATGAAGATTTTCTTCTTGCAGAGGAAAGCCCAGCTTCCATGTAAAGATGGCAGTGCCTGGCCTGAGTTTTTTGTGTGTGTTTGTTTGTTTGGTTTTTTTTAACTGTAACATTCATTTAGAAAGAAGCAAACACTTCCTAAAAAGTCTCCCTCCCGCTGCCGCTCAATTTTCCTTTTCTTCTCAGGTCGAACCCACCAGTTAAGGGTCCACTGCAGCGCTTTAGGCCACCCTATTGTCGGGGACTTCACCTACAGCTCAGGAACAGACAACTCCCCGTACCGCATGATGCTGCACGCACACCTCCTCCACATTCCCCTCGAACCTCAGCCACTGCGCGTCACTGCTGGAGACCCTTTTGTCCCAGCGGTTGATCCCAAGTGGCTCCCGCAGTGCTCATTAAGGACACTAGAGGCCACTGTGGAGGCCCTGATACACAGCAGGGAGGAGGAGGACAGGAAGATTAAAAAAGAAGAGCAAGAGAGAGCGAGAAAAGAAGAGGAGGATGAGAGGAGAAAACGAAGCAAGGAGCAGAGCACTGAGGAGGAGAGTGAGGAGCAGAGGAGACAGTGCCAGCAGTGGCTGAGTGAATGGGCTGGAGATTGATTTATTATTACTATTATTATCATTATTACTTTTCATGGGTTTCGCTGTCTCCTCGTGCATGTTGAGCATGCATTTTATTTGAGTGTCCACATCTGTTTCATTTCAGCTGCATCTTGGTGGTTTAACTCCTTTACGTTCTCACAAGTTAAAATCACAAAAAGACATGTGAGCATAGTTTACGCTGCACTACTGGAATGTCCACACTATACCCACTGCAAGCTGCGAAACAAGTGCCTTGCTCAAGGTCAAGTTAATAAGAGTTCCTTGTTGCTTTTTTAATTTTAATGTGCCAACATTATAAGAAATTGGCCATTTTCTGAACTACAAAAGCAGATGTTAATTTCTCCCAGGAAAAAAAACTGTTTTTAAACTCGTGTGATTGGTTATTTATGATACAAAGCACTGACATGCATGAAGTCCCACATGAAACATACTATATCTGTAAACACTACTCAGCATCCTACCCAGGACTTTAATGTTTGTGGGCAGTTTTACAGCTTTATGTCTGTTTTAGTCCAGTACAAATACCCTCACTTGCCACTTTGTTAGGTACACCCATTCAGCTGCTCATTAATGCAAATATGGGATCAGCCAATCGCATGTCAGCAACCCAATGCATGGCATAGGCACGTCAACATGGACAGAAAGACCTGCTGAAATGCAAACTGAGCATTTTAATGCTTTGGAAGCAAAAATGGGCCCAATCTGGTACTAGCAAGGTGTATCTAACAAAGTGGCCAGTGAGTGTACAGAGCACTGATGTGGTGTACAAAGTTCATCTGTCCACTATTTTTAATAATGGCATGAAAAAATTCTATTTTTCACACTATTATTCTACAATTTTGGGGGGACTTTCCCCCTTAAAATCCCATCAAGTACCACAAACACCATTTGAATTTTAAACTGGTATATATGATTAAAAACTTGGGATCAGCTATATTTATGACTTTGATTAAGAAGCAAGGTTTGAACATGCCAATAAAATGAATAAAGTACCTGGATGCCTGATGGGTTTTTTTCCCCTCACTTCATGTTTGGATCCTGCTGATCAAATATATGGAAGAGTTGTGTAACAGATGAAATCTAGAAGTGTAAAAAACAACAACACTGCAGACTGAATTGTTAGATTTGCAAACCAACACAATTTAAATCAGTGAAAAACCGTGTTGTGACACAAATGCCCTTACACTCCGACAGTGGCGTGTCCAGCTGGGTAGCCTGGTGCCCCCCCCCCCCCCCCCCCCAACCAGACTGGCCACCCCGAAGCTAAAACACTAAAATTGAATGAAATATCAAATGTACGATTATGGTTTCACAGTGAAGCTCAGATATCCGAGGGTAAGTGAATGCAGCACCGGCTTCTACACTATGAGCATCATGTTAGCAAATGTAGGAGAGCCAAGCACGAAAGACAGCACCGCAGAAAACATTTTTTCAGCAAAAGATTAACAAGTTAACATAGCTGGACTAGCCATCGGACATTTGCACGGTGGGCTGATGACTTATTTATTTCTTTATTTTGTAACGGCATGAACAATGAGAGGTGGTGGATTGGCCAGATGCTGGCCGATGTGTAAAAATAACTCAGTTGTTTGGTGGTGGCTATGGCGGAGCTTCCACAGAGGCAACAGGTGGATGAGGGAAGGGGAGGCAGGAGGAGGAGAGACCCGAGGCAGCCGCCGGTCCGACTATCAGGTGAACTGAACTTCAGGTAAGAAGTTATGACCTGCAGTCTATCTGGGTCAGATATAAACCAAGTTTAGGTGGAGTTTATTTTCGTTGTGCTGACTTTTTACAGTCAGTTACAATAACTCATACTGCGTGAGCTAGCATGACGGAGTTTCTATACAGCTGTTCGGTTGCTATGATGTTACTGATAGTGAAGTTTATTTTATTCATAAGGTTAGTTAGTAGAGTTGCCAACGGCTCCTTAAAAAATGGAATGGTCCCTCATTCAGAGAAAATATTATGTGTTTGGTATTGAGCTGAGAAGAGACGCAGCTAGAATGAAAAAAGACACAAAGCTGGAGTTATTCTGTGTGTTTACGCTGCACAGCTGTCTCTTCTTCTCTCATTCTCCCCCTCCCTCCCCTGTTGCTACTTCAATCATGAAACTGATCAATGATCAGCTGATCGGCTTTTCTCTCTTGTTTATTTATCGCCCACTTTGCGCCAGAAACAGGAAACTAGCGAATGTCGCGCTAAACAACAGCAGCACGTTTAAGCTTGATCAGCTGTTGTTAGAATGTATTTAATATTAATTTCTAGTATCAGCTGATGTTTGCTGGAGCCACAGCTGTAAAATCTGCTGGTCATGATATCGGTTTGGATATGTGGTGAGAGGGAAACATGAGGATGAAACCAGGAGATGTCCTTACTGAATCATCAGAGCTGAACAGGTGATGGAGAAACAGGTTTACCTTTTAGGTGACATGAATGAGTTGAAGGGAAGTTATGAACTGTTTCTGAGAGACAAATAACACCAGGATCCTTTTCTAAGTAGCTGACAGCTGGTAACTGTGCAGGGGCGGGTCTAGCAAAGTGTTGCCAGGGGGCCAGGTAGGGCATCAACAGGGAGAGGGGGGCACAAAGAAATACTTTTCTTTCTTATTCTCATTTAAAATATCTAGCTTTTATTAAATAATTATCTGAAGTTTTTATCTGACGTAAAATGTATAGAAATCATACATATACCAACAAGACAGTGTACATCACTGTCACAACAGCATTTGTTTTCATTCAAAGGCTTTATGGCTTTAATACCTGGTGGGCCGGTCTGTAGTGAAAATGCCCAATTTTTTGTCCCAGTCCAGCCCTGCAGGTTAATACTGGCAGTGTCACCATGCCAGCTGACTGTATTTCATCATCAGCCAGTGTTGTTCTTCATACATCAATATTACCAAAGTTTACCATAAGGCAGCATATAAAGTATTTACTTGCTTTGAGGTTTCATTCAAATGTTAGTCTTTTCATTTGTTTCCCCACTTTTTTCCTGTTTCAAAATCAAACACCAGTTTGTGAGAAGATTATCTTCTTTTTTTTAATAGCCATTGGTTTTGCATTGGCTAATTTGGCAATTGTATGTTAAAAATGTTCGTATTTTAATATTCAAAAATGTTTTTGCCTGAAACACATGTGCACTACACGTCAGTAAAAATACTATGCAAATATTGATGTCCTTGACTGCTGAATAAACACTGACTGATTGTATAACTTGTACTTTATCAACGCAGTATCTAACAACTTTGCACCGTAGTGGTTAAAATCTCATTCTAATAAGAGTTAAAAGCGCATTCGGTTATTAGGTTTATAGAGTTATTGAATTATGGTTAACGGTTGGTAGGATTGTTTTTAACATTATCTGCCAATTACATCTGCCACCCTTCTCCAAATCTATGCCCCTACCTGGCCCCCCCAACAAAGATTTTCTAGAGACTGGATGGGTTCAACATTTCTTTTGAGTTCCATGTAACAATCCCTAACTCTGTAATTAAAGAATGCGCCATTTAATCTTGGCTGGCTAAAATGGAGTGGCTGCCGTTCAGGATTTAGCACAAGACAGCTTTTGATCAGAAAGTTTTCTGGTTTGATCCCTGGCTGCTCCAATCTGCAGGCGAAATATCCTTGGACAAGATTGTAATCCCAAGTTGCTTTCTGATGCATCCGTTGGAGTGTGAATGCTTTATAGAGTTTGTGAAACAGTTGTACGTGTCACAAACACGTGTGATTGAAGCATGTGCCTGAAAGCACATCAATCACTGCACATATTTTTAAAATCTTAAGTTAAATAACGTTTTTGATTATTTATTATAAAAAAGAAATGATATATATATATATATATATATATATATATATATATATATATATATAATGCAGTAGGTACTCCACCAGCTAACATGTCAGTTAATTTGACACATAACACCAGTTAGTTTTTCCTTTTGGCGAAAGCTGGGCTCTTCAGTTCAGCATGGTACAGCTCCAAAGATTCTGCAACATCAAACCCTCTGTCTGCTAATGTTACATCACCTGGGCTGAGGCAGTCCAGGTAATTTCAACAGTTTTTTGTTTTTAAAGTTTTGATATAAAGAAAAAAAGAAAAGTAACATTTGTCACTCTCTATCTTCACGATGGAAGATTCATTTTCATCTCATAAGTGTTAGCAACAGTTCTAGAAAAGGAGACAGGTTTGTTCCAGTGTGCAGAAATGTTATTACAAATGTTCAAACTACTACGCCTCTGTCAGTGCGCCCCAGGGTGGCTGTGGCTACAATGTAGCTGCCATCACCAGTGTGTGAATGAGTGGATGACTGAATGTGTAAAGCGCTTTGGGGTCCTTAGGGACTAGTAAAGCGCTATACAAATACAGGCCATTTACCATTTACTGCACTGTAAAATCTAATTAGTTCCCAGAACTCAAAAAACTATGCAAACCTGTTACCTCCAAAAAATTGAGTAAAGTTTACTTAAGATGACTGTTAGGACAACTTATTCATTGCAAGTATGCTGTACTAAGAATAACTTGATGTTCCTGAAGGTGCATTATGAATTGGTTACCCAGTGACAAACATTTTGAGGTCTACTAAATTAAAAAACAATTTGTGGTAACCTGATTATGATTTAAAAAGAATGATTAACAACACTTCTTGTAATGGTGTTAAAATCAGCCCAGTGTTTATTTTCAAATGCAAAAAGGAAACTAAACTGCCGCCATGGCAACTATGACACGTTTAGAATCTTATGACCACTTTGTCCTTTGATCCTTTGATCCTAAAGAATCCTTAAATAGGGGTGAGACACAACCACTTTTAGTCCGTTATTCGCAGCATTTATGTTCGTAGCGTTCAAACATTCGCCAGAGAAATCTTTTAAAACATTTGGATCCTTTTGAGAGTGACAGTTTACAGATTCAAACATGTCTCAGAGAAAAAAAAATAAAGAAATCCTTGAAGAGAACGAACACCTGAAAATAAACCAGAGAGACTTGCAGTGCCAACTCCAAGAAATGGAGGAGAAAAACAGAGCGCTGCAGGTAAAGCTTGATGAAAGACCGCACACAAAGGAAGACTTTCTTCAAGAAAGAAGGCTACAGGAGATAAAACAGAAGGAAATGGATTTCAAGCTTCAGGACATGGAGAAACACAACAAAGGCTTGCAAATCAAGCTTAATGAAGCTCTCCAAAAAAATAAAGAGCTCCTCCATGAAAAAGATCAACAGGACATGAAGCAGAACAAACTCCAAGGCATGGAGGAAAAATACAAAGCGCTTCAGGTAAAGCTTGATAAAACACTGAACAAAAATAAGGAGTTGCTTCAGGAACAAAAGCAACAAGAAATTAAACAGAAACAAACGGACTGCAAGCTTGAAGACGTGCAGGAAAAATACACAGCGCAGAAAATAAAGCTTGATAAAGCTCTGCAGAGAAATAAAGATTTCCTTCAAGAGAAAGAACAGCAAGACATGAAACAGAAACATCTGGATTGCAAGCTTCAGAACATCGAGAAACACAACAAAGGCTTGCAAGTAATGCTTGATGAAGCTCTGCAAAAGAATAAAGAAATCCTTGAAGAGAAGGAAAATCTGGACATTAACCAGAGAGACATGCAGTGCCAACTCCAAGAAATGGAGGAAAAAAACAGAGCGCTGCAGGTAAAGCTTGATGAAAGACCGCACACAAAGGAAGACTTTCTTCAAGAAAAAAGGCTACAGGAGATAAAACAGAAGGAAATGGATTTCAAGCTTCAGGACATGGAGAAACACAACAAAGGCTTGCAAATAAAGCTTAATGAAGCTCTGCAAAAAAATAAAGAGCTCCTCCATGAAAAAGATCAACAGGACATGAAGCAGAACAAACTCCAAGGCGTGGAGGAAAAATACAAAGCGCTTCAGGTAAAGCTTGATAAAACACTGAACAAAAATAAGGAGTTGCTTCAAGAACAAAAGCAACAAGAAATTAAACAGAAACAAACGGACTGCAAGCTTGAAGACGTGCAGGAAAAATACACAGCGCAGAAAATAAAGCTTGATAAAGCTCTGCAGAGAAATAAAGATTTCCTTCAAGAGAAAGAACAGCAAGACATGAAACAGAAACATCTGGATTGCAAGCTTCAGAACATCGAGAAACACAACGAAGGCTTGCAAGTAATGCTTGATGAAGCTCTGCAAAAGAATAAAGAAATCCTTGAAGAGAAGGAAAATCTGGACATTAACCAGAGAGACATGCAAGGTGTGCAGGAACAATACGGAGCGCTGCAGGCAAAGCTTGATGAAACACTGCACAAATATCAAGAGCTGCTTCAAGACCAAGAACAACAGGAGATAAAGCAGAAAGAAGACAAAGAAATTCTTCAGGACTTTGAGAGGGTTAGGCTTGAAGAAAGGCTTGAAGACAAACAAGCCAAATTAGAAGAAGTGGAGAAAACATGCAAGAAACTTGAGCAGGAGAATGCAGAGACAATCGATCAGCTGAGAACCCTCATCCTAGAGAAAAAAGTGCTTGTGGAAAAGCTTGTGGAAAAGAAGAAAAAACGCTTCCGCTTCTTCTGGAGGAGGAACACTCCTGCTTTTTCTTCTTTTTCTACTTTTTCTACTGCTGATGTCACCTCGTCTTCCTCCACCTTTGTTCCATCTTAATTTTCACCTCTCCTGTCCCTTTCTCTCCCTTTCTCTCCTGACACCTCTCCCTCACCAATCTCCCTTTAACTCCTAACACCTGTCCCATCTCCCCCCCCCCCCTCTCTTTTCACCCTCACCCCCCAACCAGTCCCGACAGTTGACTGCCCCCTCTAGAGCCTGGTTCTGTCATAGGTTTCTTCCTTTATAGGGAGTTTTTCCTATCCACTGTCGCACCTAGTGCTTGCTCAGAGGGGATTGTTGGGGTTCTCTCTCCTCTATCTCTTTCCTTCTTTCTATCCCTTTCCTTTCCCTTCTTCTTTACAACCCCCCCCCCCACACACACACACACACACACACACTTTCTATTTCCCAAATTAATAATAAACACAATACGCAAAATTTTAAAAAGTCAGATTAATGTCTTCATTCAAGAATGAATTGTCTTTGTCACGGGGTCATGTGTATTTTGTGTTTTCCTCGGGCTGGTGATCCTTCCAGTCGTTGAGCCCAGGAGTCCAGATTTTTAGTGTTTTAATCACATTTAGTGTTACATTTTAGATCACAACAATAGGATATCCACAATTTAGGATTCAGGCATTTGTTCTTTTCAATATTGTAATCATTCTATGATTGCATGTGTTTAGAGTTAATTCGTTGATTCAGATGATTAGGTTAATAGCTAGTTTAGAGAACCTTTTCATGATATGCTCAATTTTTGAGATAGGAATTTTGGGTTTTCATGAGCTGTATGCCAAAATCATCAATATTAAAACAATGAAAGGCTTGAACTACTTCAGTTGTGTGTAATGAATCTAAAATATATGAAAGTCTAATGTTTATCAGTACATTTTGGAACTGTTAGCTAAAGGAAGAGTTACTGAATTTTACAGGAAAAAATATCACTAATATGTCCCAACTTCATGGAACAAAGATATAAGAAAGTGAGGACAGGGCAGAGGTATTTGCATGATCAGCAAGAGCCATTTCATAAACTGGAATTCAAGGCTCACGTGTAAATTATATCGTAAACCAGAAGCACTCCACCACAGTAGTTCACTCTCTGGGCAGTATTTACTTTTAAGTGAAAAGCATTATATTCTGTTTATATTCATTGTGCTTTCTTTGTTCTTTTTAATCATACTAGAAGTTTGTAGTGCAGTAAAAATCTGATCAAGGTAGCCGGACAGGTTTTCACTTACACAAGCATTACACAGTATTCATTTGTAAATAACCGGACACGAAAAACTAGAGATAAAAAATGTGATATAATATTATACTGCGGTGTATTTCGAACAAACTAGGCAGCTTATTGTCTTTCTCTTGATGATACTTTCTTTTTTATTTTTTTTATTTTTTTTATGGCTCAAACTATTTGTTATGAAAGCAAAACAAACAAACTGATGTTGTATAAATTGATTCAGGATTATTTACTTCGAGTCCAGAAATCATAGCTGTCTCATCAGATCCAGTTGTGACATTAGCTATAGTTTCCGCGGAGGGTACTTGGTTCTGTATGACAGCACAGCTTTTAGGTTGAATTCAAGTGCTTGAGTACAGCCTGATAATTAGAGGCCTGCAAACTGTTTGCTGATGAACTTTTGTCTGTAAAAGTACAGACAGCTTTAGAAGACACAGGACACGAGATGGGTTCAGTGGCGTGTCCAGCGGGGTGGCCTAGGGGGGCACAGGCCACCCCCCCCCCCCCCAAACCAGACTGGCCACCCCAGGTGCCACCCCGAAGCTAAAACACTAAAATTGAATGAAATATCAAATGTACGATTATGGTTTCACAGTGAAGCTCAGATATCCGAGGGTAAGTGAATGCAGCACCGGCTTCTACACTATGAGCATCATGTTAGCAAATGTAGGAGAGCCAAGCACGAAAGACGGCACTGCAGAAAACATTTTTTCAGCGAAAGATTAACAAGTTAACATAGCTGGACTAGCCATCGGACATTTGCACGGTGGGCTGATGACTTATTTATTTCTTTATTTTGTAACGGCATGAACAATGAGAGGTGGTGGATTGGCCAGATGCTGGCCGATGTGTAAAAATAACTCAGTTGTTTGGTGGTGGCTATGGCGGAGCTTCCACAGAGGCAACAGGTGGATGAGGGAAGGGAGGCAGGAGGAGGAGAGACCCGAGGCAGCCGCCGGTCCGACTATCAGGTGAACTGAACTTCAGGTAAGAAGTTATGACCTGCAGTCTATCTGGGTCAGATATAAACCAAGTTTAGGTGGAGTTTATTTTCGTTGTGCTGACTTTTTACAGTCAGTTACAATAACTCATACTGCGTGAGCTAGCATGACGGAGTTTCTATACAGCTGTTCGGTTGCTATGATGTTACTGATAGTGAAGTTTATTTTATTCATAAGGTTAGTTAGTAGAGTTGCCAACGGCTCCTTAAAAAATGGAATGGTCCCTCATTCAGAGAAAATATTATGCGTTTGGTATTGAGCTGAGAAGAGACGCAGTTTGTCCCGTACTTTAGCTAGAATGAAAAACGACACAAAGCTGGAGTTATTCTGTGTGTTTACGCTGCACAGCTGTCTCTTCTTCTCTCATTCTCACCCTCCCTCCCCTGTTGCTACTTCAATCATGAAACTGATCAATGATCAGCTGATCGGCTTTTCTCTCTTGTTTATTTATCGCCCACTTTGCGCCAGAAACAGGAAACTAGCGAATGTCGCACTAAACGACAGCAGCACGTTTAAGCTTGATCAGCTGTTGTTAGAATGTATTTAATATTAATTTCTAGTATCAGCTGATGTTTGCTGGAGCCACAGCTGTAAAATCTGCTGGTCATGATATCGGTTTGGATATGTGGTGACATGGAAACATGAGGATGAAACCAGGAGATGTCCTTACTGAATCATCAGAGCTGAACAGGTGATGGAGAAACAGGTTTACCTTTTAGGTGACATGAATGAGTTGAAGGGAAGTTATGAACTGTTTCTGAGAGACAAATAACACCAGGATCCTTTTCTAAGTAGCTTACAGCTGGTAACTGTGCAGGGGTGGGTCTAGCAAAGTGTTGCCAGGGGGCCAGGTAGGGCATCAACAGAGAGAGGGGGGCACAAAGAAATACTTTTCTTTCTTATTCTCATTTAAAATATCTAGCTTTTATTAAATAATTATCTGAAGTTTTTATCTGACGTAAAATGTATAGAAATCATACATATACCAACAAGACAGTGTACATCACTGTCACAACAGCATTTGTTTTCATTCAAAGGCTTTATGGCTTTAATACCTGGTGGGCCGGTCTGTAGTGAAAATGCCCAATTTTTTGTCCCAGTCCAGCCCTGCAGGTTAATACTGGCAGTGTCACCATGCCAGCTGACTGTATTTCATCATCAGCCAGTGTTGTTCTTCATACATCAATATTACCAAAGTTTACCATAAGGCAGCATATAAAGTATTTACTTGCTTTGAGGTTTCATTCAAATGTTAGTCTTTTCATTTGTTTCCCCACTTTTTTCCTGTTTCAAAATCAAACACCAGTTTGTGAGAAGATTATCTTCTTTTTTTTTAATAGCCATTGGTTTTGCATTGGCTAATTTGGCAATTGTATGTTAAAAATGTTCGTATTTTAATATTCAAAAATGTTTTTGCCCAAAACATATGTGCACTACACATCAGTAAAAATACTATGCAAATATTGATGTCCTTGACTGCTGAATAAACACTGACTGATTGTATCTCTTGTACTTTATCAACGCAGTATCTAACAACTTTGCACCGTAGTGGTTAAAATCTCATTCCAATAAGAGTTAAAAGCGCATTTGGTTATTAGGTTTATAGAGTTATTGAATTATGGTTAACGGTTGGTAGAACTGTTTTTAACATTATCTGCCAATTACATCTGCCACCCTTCTCCAAATCTATGCCCCTACCTGGCCCCCCCAACAAAGATTTTCTAGACACGCCACTGGATGGGTTCAACATTTCTTTTGAGTTCCATGTAACAATCCCTAACTCTGTAATTAAAGAATGCGCCATTTAATCTTGGCTGGCTAAAATGGAGTGACTGCCGTTCAGGATTTAGCACAAGACAGCTTTTGATCAGAAAGTTTTCTGGTTTGATCCCTGGCTGCTCCAATCTGCAGGCGAAATATCCTTGGACAAGATTGTAATCCCAAGTTGCTTTCTGATGCATCCGTTGGAGTGTGAATGCTTTATAGAGTTTGTGAAACAGTTGTACGTGTCACAAACACGTGTGATTGAAGCATGTGCCTGAAAGCACATCAATCACTGCACATATTTTTAAAATCTTAAGTTAAATAAAGTTTTTGATTATTTATTATAAAAAAGAAATGATTGATTGATATATATATATATATATATATATATTAGGGGTGCAACGATACTCGTATCGATATCGAACCGTTCGATACAGTGCTTTCGGTTCGGTACGCATATGTATCGAACGATACAACATTTTTAATTTATTTTATCAACTTTCCTTCTGATGATGCTGTCTGTGTTGAGCGCTCAGTGGATCTGCGCTCGACAGTGCAGCCTAGGCGGAGTAGTCGAACACAGATTCACTGAGCGCAGGGCAAGCTAGCGAGACAGAAGCTAGGCTAGTTGCAACATGGCAAATTGAACCTCCCCCACCCTCATTCAGATCTGGCGTTTGGAACTATTTTGGTTTTCATGTGATGTATGACCCTGAAGGTAAGCTTGTCATGGACAAAAGTAAAACAGTATGTTGGATGTGCCAGCAATGCTCAATTGGTGGGAACTAGTGTGTTAGCGCAGTTAGCTCGTTAATGTGTTGACGTCTTCCAGCCCCACTCATGAGGTGATCCGCGGTAGCTCGTTAACGGAGATTTGCCGTGTTGTGACGTTAATGTCATTTCAGATTTACGCTGACAGCACTAGTGGGAACACAACCAATATGACTGCACATTTACTCCGACATCATCCTAGTGCAAAGACAAGTGGAAGCAGAGAAAAACAACAAGCAGCATGCTACAAACTTTACCCGAGTCATTTAGACAGCCGTTAGCACACGATTCTCCTTATGGGGACCTGATATGTTTAATATGCTGCTGAGAATATAGCCCAGAAGAAGCGTATAGTATAGCTTTTATTTTGGAAAGAGACATTTCTCCATAATAAACTCTCTTTTCCAAAGATGAGTGATTCCTCAATCAGATACAGGGCTCGCAAAATCGCTAGCCCGACGGGGCTTTTTTCCAGTCGGGCTACCAAAATCTATCTCTGCCCTGCCCGTCGGCCTATCCTAGGAAGGAAAAATATATGTCAATGCTTTTGCATTCTTTTGGAAATGTAGCTGGGTAATTATGTCATTGGCATCGGCCACTGTCAATATGTGACATACTGAAATCGCGTTTGAATTTGCGCTTGTTTTTTGCTTTCACTTTGCAATCGCGTGAACTGTGTATAGAGAGCGACAGTACTGATTGGTGAGTGATGATAATTTGCGCACCAATTCCTCTGACATCGTCTTATCAATCGTTAGCTTACTATGCAAACATGACAAGTGAAATCTCCCGCAGCTTAAACATGTGAGAGGTTGATCGCGCAGAGAATCGCTGAGCGTTATGTTAGTGCGTGTGTAAAAGCAGCAGGATATATATTTTAGTTCTGCTGAGCCAAATAAGACAGGTCAGCGTGAAGAAGTGACAGCCAAAGAAAAGCTTACCACAAAACGGAAAGGTTATGACAAATCAGACTATAAGGAAAAAAGAAAGTGCAGCTTTATGGTTTCATGGACAAAAGAATTTCTGTGGCTGCAATATGACGAGCTAAATAACCAGGGCTGCACATAAGTGGTCCGCAGGTGCGCATTCGCTGTCAAAATAAAAACCCGCACAAGATAAGAAGTTGCAACGCGTGTTTGCGTACATAAGATTTTCAGGAGGACAGACATTTGTTTAGAACTCTTAAAGATGTCGAAGAAGCTCCTTTAAGCAGTTACTGTGATGTTCCTCCACCTCCAAAGAAATGTCAGAAGGAGTCCGAACCACAAAAGAAGCGCGTATTTTCTGAAAAGTGGTTGCAGGAGGTGAGCTGGCTTCAAACAAATGATGAACGCACAGAGATGTGGTGCAGAATGTGCCGTGAAAATTTAATAAATGACAAATTAATAAAAAGGCATGAACATTTTTTTTGTATCGAAAAAATATCGAACCGTGACACCAAAGTATCGAACCGAACCGAACCGTGAATTTTGTGTATCGTTGCACCCCTAATATATATATATTAGGGGTGCAACGATACTCGTATCGATATCGAACCGTTCGATACAGTGCTTTCGGTTCGGTATGCATATGTATCGAACAATACAACATTTTTAATTTATTTTATCAACTTTCCTTCTGACGATGCTGTCTGTGTTGAGCGCTCAGTGGATCTGCGCTCGACAGTGCAGCCTAGGCGGAGTAGTCGAACACAGATTCACTGAGCGCAGGGCAAGCTAGCGAGACAGAAGCTAGGCTAGTTGCAACATGGCAAATTGAACCTCCCTCACCCTCATTCAGATCTGGCGTTTGGAACTATTTTGGTTTTCATGTGACATATGACCCTGAAGGTAAGCTTGTCATGGACAAAAGTAAAACAGTATGTTGGATGTGCCAGCAATGCTCAATTGGTGGGAACTAGTGTGTTAGCGCAGTTAGCTCGTTAATGTATTGACGTCTTCCAGCCCCACTCATGAGGCGATCCGCGGTAGCTCGTTAACGGAGATTTGCCGTGTTGTGACGTTAACGTCATTTCAGATTAACGCTGACAGCACTAGTGGGAACACAACCAATATGACTGCACATTTACTCCAACATCATCCTAGTGCAAAGACAAGTGGAAGCAGACAAAAACAAGCACGCATGCTACAAACTTTACCCGAGTCATTTAGACAGCCGTTAGCACATGATTCTCCTTATGGGGACCTGATATGTTTAATATGCTGCTGAGAATATAGCCCAGAAGAAGCGTATAGTATAGCTTTTATTTTGGAAAGAGACATTTCTCCATAATAAACTCTCTTTTCCAAAGATGAGTGATTCCTCAATCAGATACAGGGCTCGCAAAATCGCTAGCCCGACGTCCTGGGGCTTTTTTCCAGTCGGGCTACCAAAATCTATCTCTGCCCTGCCCGTCGGCCTATCGTAGGAAGGAAAAATATATGTCAATGCTTTTGCATTCTTTCGGAAATGTAGCTGGGTAATTATGTCATTGGCATCGGCCACTGTCAATATGTGACATACTGAAATCGCGTTTGAATTTGCGCTTGTTTTTTGCTTTCACTTTGCAATCGCGTGAACTGTGTATAGAGAGCGACAGTACTGATTGGGGAGTGATGATAATTTGCGCACCAATTCCTCTGACATCGTCTTATCAATCGTTAGCTTACTATGCAAACATGACAAGTGAAATCTCCCGCAGCTTAAACATGTGAGAGGTTGATCGCGCAGAGAATCGCTGAGCGTTATGTTAGTGCGTGTGTAAAAGCAGCAGGATATATATTTTAGTTCTGCTGAGCCAAATAAGACAGGTCAGGGTGAAGAAGTGACAAAACGGAAAAGTTATGACAAATCAGACTATAAGGCAAAAAGAAAGTGCAGCTTTATGGTTTCATGGACAAAAGAATTTCTGTGGCTGCAATATGACGAGCTAAATAACCAGGGCTGCACATAAGTGGTCCGCAGGTGCGCATTCGCTGTCAAAATAAAAACCCGCACAAGATAAGAAGTTGCAACGCGTGTTTGCGTACATAAGATTTTCAGGAGGAGGACAGACATTTGTTTAGAACTCTTAAAGATGTCGAAGAAGCTCCTTTAAGCAATTACTGTGATGTTCCTCCACCTCCAAAGAAATGTCAGAAGGAGTCCGAACCACAAAAGAAGCACGTATTCTCGGAAAAGTGGTTGCAGGAGGTGAGCTGGCTTCAAACAAATGATGAACGCAAAGAGATGTGGTGCAGAATGTGCCGTGAAAATTTAATAAATGACAAATTAATAAAAAGGCATGAACATTTTTTTTGTATCGAAAAAATATCGAACCGTGACACCAAAGTATCGAACCGAACCGAACCGTGAATTTTGTGTATCGTTGCACCCCTAATATATATATATATGTATATATATAATATATATATATATATATATATAATGCAGTAGGTACTCCACCAGCTAACATGTCAGTTAATTTAACACATAACACCAGTTAGTTTATCCTTTTGGTGAAAGTTGAGCTCTTCAGTTCAGCATGGTACAGCTCCAAAGATTCTGCAACATCAAACCCTCTGTCTGCTAATGTTACATCACCTGGGCTGAGGCAGTCCAAGTAATTTCAACAGTTTTTTGTTTTTAAAGTTTAGATATAAAGAAAAAAAGAAAAGTAACATTTGTCACTCTCTATCTTCACGATGGAAGATTCATTTTCATCTCATAAGTGTTAGCAACAGTTCTAGAAAAGGAGACAGGTTTGTTCCAGTGTGCAGAAATGTTATTACAAATGTTCAAACTACTACGCCTCTGTCAGTGCGCCCCAGGGTGGCTGTGGCTACAATGTAGCTGCCATCACCAGTGTGTGAATGAGTGGATGACTGAATGTGTAAAGCGCTTTGGGGTCCTTAGGGACTAGTAAAGCGCTATACAAATACAGGCCATTTACCATTTACTGCACTGTAAAATCTAATTAGTTCCCAGAACTCAAAAAACTATGCAAACCTGTTACCTCCAAAAAATTGAGTAAAGTTTACTTAAGATGACTGTTAGGACAACTTATTCATTGCAAGTATGCTGTACTAAGAATAACTTGATGTTCCTGAAGGTGCATTATGAATTGTTTACCCAGTGACAAACATTTTGAGGTCTACTAAATTAAAAAACAATTTGTGGTAACCTGATTATGATTTAAAAAGAATGATTAACAACACTTCTTGTAATGGTGTTAAAATCAGCCCAGTGTTTATTTTCAAATGCAAAAAGGAAACTAAACTGCCGCCATGGCAACTATGACACGTTTAGAATCTTATGACCACTTTGTCCTTTGATCCTAAAGAATCCTTAAATAGGGGTGAGACACAACCACTTTTAGTCCGTTATTCGCAGCATTTATGTTCGTAGCGTTCAAACATTCGCCAGAGAAATCTTTTAAAACATTTGGATCCTTTTGAGAGTGACAGTTTACAGATTCAAACATGTCTCAGAGAAAAAAAAAAAAAGAAATCCTTGAAGAGAACGAACACCTGAAAATAAACCAGAGAGACATGCAGTGCCAACTCCAAGAAATGGAGGAGAAAAACAGAGCGCTGCAGATAAAGCTTGATGAAAGCCCGCACACAAAGGAAGACTTTCTTCAAGAAAAAAGGCTACAGGAGATAAAACAGAAGGAAATGGATTTCAAGCTTCAGGACATGGAGAAACACAACAAAGGCTTGCAAATCAAGCTTAATGAAGCTCTGCAAAAAAATAAAGAGCTCCTCCGTGAAAAAGATCAACAGGACATGAAGCAGAACAAACTCCAAGGCATGGAGGAAAAATACAAAGCGCTTCAGGTAAAGCTTGATAAAACACTGAACAAAAATAAGGAGTTGCTTCAAGAACAAAAGCAACAAGAAATTAAACAGAAACAAACAGACTGCAAGCTTGAAGACGTGCAGGAAAAATACACAGCGCAGAAAATAAAGCTTGATAAAGCTCTGCAGAGAAATAAAGATTTCCTTCAAGAGAAAGAACAGCAAGACATGAAACAGAAACATCTGGATTGCAAGCTTCAGAACATCGAGAAACACAACGAAGGCTTGCAAGTAATGCTTGATGAAGCTCTGCAAAAGAATAAAGAAATCCTTGAAGAGAAGGAAAATCTGGACATTAACCAGAGAGACATGCAGTGCCAACTCCAAGAAATGGAGGAGAAAAACAGAGCGCTGCAGATAAAGCTTGATGAAAGACCGCACACAAAGGAAGACTTTCTTCAAGAAAAAAGGCTACAGGAGATAAAACAGAAGGAAATGGATTTCAAGCTTCAGGACATGGAGAAACACAACAAAGGCTTGCAAATAAAGCTTAATGAAGCTCTCCAAAAAAATAAAGAGCTCCTCCATGAAAAAGATCAACAGGACATGAAGCAGAACAAACTCCAAGGCGTGGAGGAAAAATACAAAGCGCTTCAGGTAAAGCTTGATAAAACACTGAACAAAAATAAGGAGTTGCTTCAAGAACAAAAGCAACAAGAAATTAAACAGAAACAAACAGACTGCAAGCTTGAAGACGTGCAGGAAAAATACACAGCGCAGAAAATAAAGCTTGATAAAGCTCTGCAGAGAAATAAAGATTTCCTTCAAGAGAAAGAACAGCAAGACATGAAACAGAAACATCTGGATTGCAAGCTTCAGAACATCGAGAAACACAACGAAGGCTTGCAAGTAATGCTTGATGAAGCTCTGCAAAAGAATAAAGAAATCCTTGAAGAGAAGGAAAATCTGGACATTAACCAGAGAGACATGCAGTGCCAACTCCAAGAAATGGAGGAGAAAAACAGAGCGCTGCAGATAAAGCTTGATGAAAGACCGCACACAAAGGAAGACTTTCTTCAAGAAAAAAGGCTACAGGAGATAAAACAGAAGGAAATCGATTTCAAGCTTCAGGACATGGAGAAACACAACAAAGGCTTGCAAATAAAGCTTAATGAAGCTCTCCAAAAAAATAAAGAGCTCCTCCATGAAAAAGATCAACAGGACATGAAGCAGAACAAACTCCAAGGCGTGGAGGAAAAATACAAAGCGCTTCAGGTAAAGCTTGATAAAACACTGAACAAAAATAAGGAGTTGCTTCAAGAACAAAAGCAACAAGAAATTAAACAGAAACAGATGGACTGCAAGCTTGAAGACGTGCAGGAAAAATACACAGCGCAGAAAATAAAGCTTGATAAAGCTCTGCAGAGAAATAAAGACTTCCTTCAAGAGAAAGAACAGCAAGACATGAAACAGAAACATCTGGATTGCAAGCTTCAGAACATCGAGAAACACAACGAAGGCTTGCAAGTAATGCTTGATGAAGCTCTGCAAAAGAATAAAGAAATCCTTGAAGAGAAAGACAAACTGGACATTAACCAGAGAGACATGCAAGGTGTGCAGGAACAATACGGAGCGCTGCAGGCAAAGCTTGATGAAACACTGCACAAATATCAAGAGCTGCTTCAAGACCAAGAACAACAGGAGATAAAGCAGAAAGAAGACAAAGAAATTCTTCAGGACTTTGAGAGGGTTAGGCTTGAAGAAAGGCTTGAAGACAAACAAGCCAAATTAGAAGAAGTGGAGAAAACATGCAAGAGACTTGAGCAGGAGAATGCAGAGACAATCGATCAGCTGAGAACCCTCATCCTAGAGAAAAAAGTGCTCGTGGAAAAGCTTGTGGAAAAGAAGAAAAAACGCTTCCGCTTCTTCTGGAGGAGGAACACTCCTGCTTTTTCTTCTTTTTCTACTTTTTCTACTGCTGATGTCACCTCGTCTTCCTCCACCTCTGTTCCATCTTAATTTTCACCTCTCCTGTCCCTTTCTCTCCCTTTCTCTCCTGACACCTCTCCCTCACCAATCTCCCTTTAACTCCTAACACCTGTCCCATCTCCCCCCCCCCCTCTCTCTTTTCACCCTCACCCCCCAACCAGTCCCGACAGTTGACTGCCCCCTCTAGAGCCTGGTTCTGTCATAGGTTTCTTCCTTTATAGGGAGTTTTTCCTATCCACTGTCGCACCTAGTGCTTGCTCAGAGGGGATTGTTGGGGTTTTCTCTCCTCTATCTCTTTCCTTCTTTCTATCCCTTTCCTTTCCCTTCTTCTTTACAACCCCCCCACACACACACACACACACACACACTTTCTATTTCCCAAATTAATAATAAACACAATACGCAAAATTTTAAAAAGTCAGATCAATGTCTTCATTCAAGAATGAATTGTCTTTGTCACGGGGTCATGTGTATTTTGTGTTTTCCTCGGGCTGGTGATCCTTCCAGTAATGAGCCCAGGAGTCCAGATTTTTAGTGTTTTAATCACATTTAGTGTTACATTTTAGATCACAACAATAGGATATCCACAATTTAGGATTCAGGCATTTGTTCTTTTCAATATTGTAATCATTCTATGATTGCAGGTGTTTAGAGTTAATTCGTTGATTCAGATGATTAGGTTAAAAGCTCGTTTAGAGAACCTTTTCATGATATGCTCAATTTTTGAGATAGGAATTTTGGGTTTTCATGAACTGTATGCCAAAATCATCAATATTAAAACAATGAAAGGCTTGAACTACTTCAGTTGTGTGTAATGAATCTAAAATATATGAAAGTCTAATGTTTATCAGTACATTTTGGAACTGTTAGCTAAAGGAAGAGTTACTGAATTTTACAGGAAAAAATATCACTAATATGTCCCAACTTCATGGAACAAAGATATAAGAAAGTGAGGACAGGGCAGAGGTATTTGCATGATCAGCAAGAGCCATTTCATAAACTGGAATTCAAGGCTCACGTGTAAATTATATCGTAAACCAGAAGCACTCCACCACAGTAGTTCACTCTCTGGGCAGTATTTACTTTTAAGTGAAAAGCATTATATTCTGTTTATATTCATTGTGCTTTCTTTGTTCTTTTTAATCATACTAGAAGTTTGTAGTGCAGTAAAAATCTGATCAAGGTAGCCGGACAGGTTTTCACTTACACAAGCATTACACAGTATTCATTTGTAAATAACCGGACACGAAAAACTAGAGATAAAAAATGTGATATAATATTATACTGCGGTGTATTTCGAACAAACTAGGCAGCTTATTGTCTTTCTCTTGATGATACTTTCTTTTTTATTTTTTTTATTTTTTTTATGGCTCAAACTATTTGTTATGAAAGCAAAACAAACAAACTGATGTTGTATAAATTGATTCAGGATTATTTACTTCGAGTCCAGAAATCATAGCTGTCTCATCAGATCCAGTTGTGACATTAGCTATAGTTTCCGCGGAGGGTACTTGGTTCTGTATGACAGCACAGCTTTTAGGTTGAATTCAAGTGCTTGAGTACAGCCTGATAATTAGAGGCCTGCAAACTGTTTGCTGATGAACTTTTGTCTGTAAAAGTACAGACAGCTTTAGAAGACACAGGACACGAGATGGGTTCAGTGGCGTGTCCAGCGGGGTGGCCTAGGGGGGCACAGGCCACCCCCCCAACCAGACTGGCCACCCCAGGTGCTACCCCGAAGCTAAAACACTAAAATTGAATGAAATATCAAATATACGATTAGGGTTTCACAGTGAAGCTCAGATATCCGAGGGTAAGTGAATGCAGCACCAGCTTCTGCACTATGAGCATCATGTTAGCAAAGGTAGGAGAGCCAAGCACGAAAGACAGCACCGCAGAAAACATTTTTTCAGCGAAAGATTAACAAGTTAACATAGCTGGACTAGCCATCGGACATTTGCACGGTGGGCTGATGACTTATTTATTTCTTTATTTTGTAACGGCATGAACAATGAGAGGTGGTGGATTGGCCAGATGCTGGCCGATGTGTAAAAATAACTCAGTTGTTTGGTGGTGGCTATGGCGGACCTTCCACAGAGGCAACAGGTGGATGAGGGAAGGGGAGGCAGGAGGAGGAGAGACCCGAGGCAGCCGCCGGTCCGACTATCAGGTGAACTGAACTTCAGGTAAGAAGTTATGACCTGCAGTCTATCTGGGTCAGATATAAACAAAGTTTAGGTGGAGTTTATTTTCGTTGTGCTGACTTTTTACAGTCAGTTACAATAACTCGTACTGTGTGAGCTAGCATGACGGAGTTTCTATACAGCTGTTCGGTTGCTATGATGTTACTGATAGTGAAGTTTATTTTATTCATAAGTTTAGTTAGTAGAGTTGCCAACGGCTCCTTAAAAAATGGAATGGTCCCTCATTCAGAGAAAATATTATGCGTTTGGTATTGAGCTGAGAAGAGACGCAGTTTGTCCCGTACTTTAGCTAGAATGAAAAAAGACACAAAGCTGGAGTTATTCTGTGTGTTTACGCTGCACAGCTGTCTCTTCTTCTCTCATTCTCACCCTCCCTCCCCTGTTGCTACTTCAATCATGAAACTGATCAATGATCAGCTGATCGGCTTTTCTCTCTTGTTTATTTATCGCCCACTTTGCGCCAGAAACAGGAAACTAGCGAATGTCGCTCTAAACAACAGCAGCACGTTTAAGCTTGATCAGCTGTTGTTAGAATGTATTTAATATTAATTTCTAGTATCAGCTGATGTTTGCTGGAGCCACAGCTGTAAAAGCTGCTGGTCATGATATCGGTTTGGATATGTGTTGAGATGGAAACATGAGGATGAAACCAGGAGATGTCCTTACTGAATCATCAGAGCTGAACAGGTGATGGAGAAACAGGTTTACCTTTTAGGTGACATGAATGAGTTGAAGGGAAGTTATGAACTGTTTCTGAGAGACAAATAACACCAGGATCCTTTTCTAAGTAGCTGACAGCTGGTAACTGTGCAGGGGCGGGTCTAGCAAAGTGTTGCCAGGGGGCCAGGTAGGGCATCAACAGAGAGAGGGGGGCACAAAGAAATACTTTTCTTTCTTATTCTCATTTAAAATATCTAGCTTTTATTAAATAATTATCTGAAGTTTTTATCTGACGTAAAATGTATAGAAATCATACATATACCAACAAGACAGTGTACATCACTGTCACAACAGCATTTGTTTTCATTCAAAGGCTTTATGGCTTTAATACCTGGTGGGCCGGTCTGTAGTGAAAATGCCCAATTTTTTGTCCCAGTCCAGCCCTGCAGGTTAATACTGGCAGTGTCACCATGCCAGCTGACTGTATTTCATCATCAGCCAGTGTTGTTCTTCATACATCAATATTACCAAAGTTTACCATAAGGCAGCATATAAAGTATTTACTTGCTTTCAGGTTTCATTCAAATGTTAGTCTTTTCATTTGTTTCCCCACTTTTTTCCTGTTTTAAAATCAAACACCAGTTTGTGAGAAGACAGTTGGTAGAATTGTTTTTTAAACATTATCTGCCAATTACATCTGCCACCCTTCTCCAAATCTATGCCCCTACCTGGCCCCCCCAACAAAGATTTTCTAGACACGCCACTGCACCCCGAGCTGTGGCGTCCTCAGTGGATCAGGCTCGTTCTGGTGCATTCCACGGATCCTGGACTGGCTTTCAATCTTGGAAGTTTGGAGGCTGCATCAACATCTTGGTTTACAGTCATGTTGCTTGAGCTGCTCATGAGTATGTTTTGCATGTACTTGGGGACTGTCAGTATTTGGGAGTTTGCTCGGTCTGCAGCAGTGTTTGGGTAGGTGGTCCATGTCAATATTAGAAGCACATAAGACCCAGGACCCAAGGTTTCCCAACAAATTGCTGCTGAGGTAATTAAAAACTTCCTTCCTTTTAGGTCCAACACAATTGTCCATCTAGTTAAAAAAACAAATTCCAATCAATGTGTCTGAAATAACAGAAAATGGTTATTATCAGTTGCAACTAATGGAAATCCTAAATAAGTAAATATAAAGGCACAGCCTGGGAGGAAGTGAGTCAGGGATTCTGCAGGAAGATGGTTGGACTGGACCTTTATCTTTCTTGTTACCTGATCTTTCTCGCAGTTCTCAGCTTTATGAGATGTCATCAGTCCAGATTTTCTAAGGACACTTGTGATGTTTGGCTCTTGCAACGTACTTGGCACTATGTTTTTGTTATCAGTGTCTAGCAATGCTCACATGGAAATGAACTTTGATTGCATTACATTTAACTTTCACAAATATTTTCAGTTGGGAAAAAAAGGTTTTCGTGAAAATAGTTGCAAAGCATTTATGTGAGGGGCAGCTCCACCTAACAGTAACACCTCTCTGACTGCCTGAGACAATTTACTTAAGCTAGTTTATATCTAGCTTTTCCCTTACACCTAGTGGACACAGACAGATGTGTGGTATATGTTTGAAAATGTAAAAAAAAACCTGTTTTGTGGGGCCACTTCAAAGGATCAGTAATGAACAAGTTCTTCTATACCCTCCCATCCTGCTGTACAAACTGACAGAAGCCTTTTTTGTTGTTGTTTTTAATTTATTTACAGAAATGATAACACAGTTCAGTAACATAAGTTTATAAAGTGCAGTGCTAAAGAAAGGCCAGTTAAATCTAAATTTAACTGACCCCCCATAAGCAAGATCTGAATGACAAGAGAAGGGCTGCTGAGATTGTGGAGTAACAGGAAGGAGATCAACACGTTCAAGCACTGATAGAGGATCTTCTTCAATGTTCCTGAAGAGGGTGGCCTCTGTCTGGAGTGCATTGGGTGCAGCAGAGGAGGCCAATAATGCAGATGAATTCATGAGAAGAAGGGTTGGTCTGATTTTCTTGAAGACCGGTGCAGAGGTTACCTGGTGAGAGGAATGACACTGAGGCTGAGTGGGCAAGGAGACGGCTTCACACTGATTCAGAAAAATCTATTTTCTGCTCCTCCTTTGAGAGCGACTTCCACTGTGGATAGAAGATCACAAGAACACACTGTCAGCTCGTATACACAGCCACACTGCTACTACACATGACTACAGGACAGCTGGTACACATGCACATTAACAGATGCATAAATATATTCAGAGTTACACTTACTCTTTCTCCCACAGCTGCATTCACAGCTGCACCGTCACTGATATTTAGCTCTGCTTTGACCTTTGGCCTCTGCTCTTTAAGGTACAGCATGAAGGCATTTGGGGGCTTCTTAATGTAAGCCTGGTCTGTACCCTGTTTGGTTTGATGCTTTCTGCTTAAACAGGAATAAAACCCAGAGTGAGAGCATGTGTTACCACTGTGTGCAACTATGAGGAAAGTACTGTAAAAACATGAGTAACGCTGTGAAACTGAATGTAAGGCGACACCATTAAAGGAGGCTGATTTTAATAATTCACACACACATCTGCAGATAAATGACAGATACCTGCAGATCAGTGAGAAAACGCAGCAGAGAAACTGACTTTGGAGCGCAGCTGTGGGGTGGAGGAGCTGGAAGAACAGCTGCTGTTGTTGCCAATGGGATGTTGTTTACAGGCAACTGATACAGTAGATTGTGTGGAGAGATGGAGAAGGACAAAAATCCATAATACTGACACTTAGTCCAGCATTTCAAAGACTAATAATGATAAACAGCACAGAAACATGTAAACTAAACTGTTTTTCTTTCATTAGCCTGAAGGCTAAGGTTCAAGCACCTTTATCAATAAAAATCTAACGACAACTGTCTGAGTGTCTCACCTGTCCTTGGCTAGCTGTGCCTGGCTGACTGTACATGTGAGATGGCTGCATGGTGATTGGAGCAACTATACATGAACGTTGGTGCTCAGACAGAAGAGGAGCGGATCCCAGGAGGGTGTAGGTAACAGATCCTCTACTCTGCCTGCTGCTGGGTGAGGCAAGGCAGCTGGTCCAGCAGGGAAAGCAGGAGGAGGAGGTGGGGAAAAGGGAGTGGGAGGGTTGGATGTTTCCCCCAAAATATTAACAAACACATCTTCAAGAGTGCAAGGCAACCTTTCTGACTTTATTCTTTCCCAAATACGATCCAGCTCTTCCCTGATGTCCATTTTTGGGACAGAGGGTTTATGTGCTGCTGTTCTGTGTCTGGGATCCTGTGACAAACATTTGTAGACTGGGATGGACATCTTATATAATACAGAACTAAACTAAGGACTAGTATTTTGTGCAAACAGTTGACTAGTAATTACTCGTTCATGTCAGGTGGGTGGTAATTACTACAAGTCACTGCAGTGAAAGCACAGATGCCCAACAATGATTATTGGCAGTAATTATTAAATTGTATCTTTTGGGCCAATTAATTGAAGTTAAATAATTTCCGATGGCACACTGGTGTACTACTATGACACAGTAGTTGAAAACCACCGGTCTAAGGAGCTCGAAAAGAAAAGTGTCTGGACTCATTCTTAAATGTACAAAAGAGTTGTATGATAATAGTTAAAACTTTATTCATTCACAAAAAGGTTTATCCATAAAATAGAGCAACATTTGCATGTTTACATCTGGAAGGGTAAAAACAATAAAAGCCCAAAGAAATCGACAACACTGCTGACAAGTGTTAGAAATACAAACAGACACTATTACAATCAATAAGAAAAATGTGTTGTCAGGGTAGCAAAGAAGATATGTGGCACACTATTGTTTACATTCATACAGAGCTCCAATAGGGACACTCGTGGGAAGTCTTCAGTAGCAGGTCAAAGTGCAAACCTTCAGAGGTGGAAAAAGTACCTTTGAGTACCAATCTAAGTAGTACAATAAATAACAGCAGTCTTTCAGTGCAAAACTACACAAACACAGATATCATTGCAAACCTTCAGTGGTCGGTAGCTGTGCTTTAAACCAGCTCTTGAACACGACAACTCACAATCAGATTTTCTAAGCAAAACACTTCAAAGTATCCTGTAGCGCAGCAGCAGGAATATAAAACACCCGTCTCACACAATCTGAAGCAAGTTACCATCCTGTACACCTGCATTTCCAAAGCATCCAGCTACACCACCTCATGAAGGAACTAACATTTAACAGTTTATGAAAGTAGGGAGGCAGAATGGGACTAACAACAGTAGAAATGCACTAGGAAAATCCTTTGGGAGCTGATGGTTGGGGAGTGGATCCTCAGGGGTGATCCGATGCGTTCCATGGATTCTTGACTGGATTAAAAACTTGGAAGTTTGGAGGCTGGGTCAACACCTCGGGTTATTTATCATGCTGCTCATGAGTACTTTTTCCATGTAGTCGGGGTCTGTTACAATGAGGGAGCATGCTCAGTCTGCAACAGTGTTTTGGTAGGTGTCAAGATTACTTCCACATAAAACCCAGGACCCAAGGTTTCCCAGCATAACGCTGCTGAGATGAGTGATTCATCCATCACTGGTTTAAATGCTGTGGCTAACAACGCAAAATATTTTCCAAGTTAACAAAAATTAAACAGATTTGTTTAGAATATAAGCAAATTGATTTTCATTCTAACTGATCCAGTCCAACTTTATTTGGGGCCACAGATGTGTGTGTGTGTGTTGTGTGTTGTGTGTATGTAAAACTCTGTAAAAGTGTGTGAAAAACAACTAAACAACCAAAACGATTAAGAACAAACAATCATTTGTTGCCTCAGCACAAAAATCTGGTGAATTATTAAATAAAATACAGTTCCTGGAATTATCCTGGAAAAACTATTAATTGGAATCCTTTAGAAGAAAATGCCGTCATTCAGCGTTAACAGAGGGGCGGATGTTTTTTAGAATTATTCACAAAAAAAAAAAGAAAAAAAGAGAGAGATCTTTGGCCCTTGAAGGCTGCCAAACTGATGGTCAACAGCTTCTGAGGCAACATGTGGTCAGTCTATGGGCGTGTGTATGCGGGCACACTATGTCTGGGCAAGCTGCAGCTCCTCCAGCCCATGTTTGCCCAGATGATATCTGGCCAAGTCCTTCCTTGTCACCAGTCCAATCACCTGCAGGAGGTGACAAACCAAAGAAAAAAATAATAAAACTAATCAGGACAATCATCATAGCAAAATAAATGTGAAGTATGTGGGGAAATACAACCAAGCAAAAATCCTTTACACTGAAACATAAACACACCGTCTTACCCTGTTCACATCATCTGCCACCACCAGGTGTCTCAGTCCTAGTGCTCTGAACAGCTTAAACACACGAGGGAGTGATGTATCCTGCAGACAGAACACTTTGTTAAAGTTTGACTCAGGGCTGCTCAATTAATCGAATTTTAATCGAAATTACGATCTGGGCTTTCAACGATCATTAACAATGACTGAGCCGATTATTAGCACCTCCCTCGTGCTTTACTCTCGCGCTGCTCTGTGTGGCAAATCGAGCGCACCTCTCTGCGTTTCGAACACGCGTCGCAACAATTAAGAGGACCCGAGGGAAGCTCGGAAAGCTAAGCAGAAGTTATTTGGAGAGGAGAGTAGAGAATATCTTTGCATCCCAGCCACAAGTGCCTCATCAGAAAGGGTCTTCAGCACTGGTGGAATTGTTGTCAACTGCCTGCGTGCATCCCTGAAGCCTGATCATGTCAACAGGCTGGTGTTTTTGGCTAAAAACCTTTGAGAGGTTGCAGGAACCATGTTTTGTTGAGCCATTTTGAGATTGTATGGGACTTGAGCCTACTAGTTTTTATTTATTTCTTATAAAAGTTACTACTTTCAGTGTTTCATTTTATTTTTGTTCAAGCAGCAGCTTTAGTTGACATACCTCAATGTCAGTTTGATACAATTGTGCACTATGTGGCTACACAGCTTGCCTTGATGTTTGATTATTTGTATGCATAAATATTATGCAGTATTTTGAAGTTCACTAAACATAGATGTTTACATTTTTCATTTATTTTTTATATTGCAAACATTTGCACTGTTATCAGTATTTGCACACTATTTTATATTATTTTTTGACAATCTTTAAAGCCATTATTCAATACATTGTTATTGTTAAATAAATATCGTCAAATAATCGAGATATCAATTCCAGTGGAAATAATCGTGATTATCATTTTTGCCATAATCGAGCAGCCCTAGTTTGACTTCATTCAAACAAAACATCAAAAACAATCCTGAAAAGCATTTTAATGAAAGAATGAAAAGAAAACGAAACCCACAAATTTAACATTTTGCAGCAGCAGTCTCAACTTACAAGTCTAATCAAATTTGTTGGTGCTTGCACAACTGCAGTTACTGCATCTGTTACCTGTGGTACAGTGTAAGGTGTTGGATTCATAAACTCAGTGAGGTCCATCATGCATTCTCTCTCGTCCTGGGAGACGTGGATGCTTTGGATTGGGGGAAAGCGGGGGTAGGCGTCCCTGAAGTCTTTCAGCTGGAGCTTCCTCTGAGACAGCCGGGACCGGGCCAACTCCACAAACACCTGGCAGGAGAGAAGACGGTGCAAACTGGCCTAACTGCAATCAGGTTTTACAGGCTCTTGTATCAGATCTCAGATCAGCTGTTACCTTGTGTTTGAGAAGAACAATCAGCTGAGAGCGCAGGATGAGACCGCAGAGTTTTGCTGGCTGAGTGAAGAGGAAGGTGTTAATAATCTCTTACACTGCAGGGCAACATGTCTCACATTTTTCTCCTGCGTCAACTCCAATCTGCTCTTCAAGTACCTTATGTACTAAAAATTTCTTTGCTAAAGTGGTGCTAAATATTGACACAAAGAGACACAAAAACAACGCTTTCCACGGATTTGACTACAAACACCTTAACACGACCTTTTGTTAAGAAACAAAACCAACTACTTTAACACCTCAAACACAAACTTTCAACAGAAAAAAAACATTCAAACGGTTACCTCATCGCTATCCAAAACCTGCACGACAACAGGAAAGCCATTGTGATTTGTTGATGTGTTGCTAAGGACGTCCACGATTGTTCCCACCTTCTCTATCCTGTTGAAGCATGTGACTGGAGAACTCATCACCTCTCTGGACAGTGAGGAGGACAATGGTGATAAGAAGGTAAACAACAAGAGTACAAGTACTGATTAGAAAATAAAAGAAACAGTGAGAAAAACAAACACAAGTCCATCCATTCTACCTGGCAGTCAGCCAGTGGGAGGTGGCAGGAGCCTCCCAGTGCAGGAAGGGAACACTCTGCAGCTTGATGTGAATGTCGTATAAACCCTAAAGCAGGAAAATAAGAGTGGTTAGAGATGCTGTCTGTGCCTTACTTTCCTATCATAAACTGTACACAGTAGATCCAACTGCAATTACACCAGCAAGGACAACATCGTCAATTCAATCAGCAAGGTTTCTTGAAAGATTACACTGGTTGGACTCTACTCTCTAAGCCTGAGACTGAGGATTTGTGGAAGGCCTCAGTGAGGACTTCCAGGCCAACCAAACCCCCGGGTACAAATGAGTGGTGTAAGAACTGAGAAAAGAGGGGGGAGGGTTGGGCACGAAAATGAGAACAAAAAGCCTACAGTGCAGGAAGCCAATGTATAGGTATGGAACCAGAAGGTAAGTGGTCGTGACGTTCAGATAAATCTCCAATTATTCCAGCAGGTTAGGACAAAGTGTCTGCTGTCAGACAAACAAAATAAACTTTATTTTTTATCTCCTCTCAACAGAAAAGGAAAATATAGAGATTTACAAAAGACTAATGTATTAAATGAAATTGAAATTTACGCTAAATGCATTTACTAAGCACTTGCATTCAGATAAAATACAGTAGCATTTATTATGCTGGGATCTGATCACCCTACACTGGACTAACTTCAGCAGTGTGGAGTCAGGAGTAGGTTGTGTCTGTGACTTCACTCACCTCCTCAAAGTAGTCTCCCACTATTTTGGCAATCATGAGAACGAGCATGATGGGAAGGCCGTACGTGACGTTTCCAGTTGCCTCCACCATGATGACAGTCAAACTGAGAGTCATTCTTACAATGCCACCTGCAGAGAGGAGGAAGTATGCAGCACATTGTAGAACAAATTTAAATATTTACAACAATATACATAAAATTGTGACAGTTACTCACCTAACTGTGCTGCAGCTCCAATCAAAGCATATTTACCAGGATCAGCCCAAATCTATGAAAATACATGGAGCAAAGTCTTTAACACACGTTATCTGGCATATTAGCTTAATGTAACAGTAATCTAGACAAATTAATTAATAAAAATATGCATTTAACATGTTTCAGATAACACCTATTTCCCTATCCTATATTTTTAATAACACAATAATCTTCTTCTTCCACTGCTTTGGTAATACTGTCCATGATACCGGTCATGTTAACTTGTTGGGTCAGCTTCATTAAATGTAGCTAGTTTTCAAAATGGGAACTAAAACAAATGTCACTGTGAGGAGCACCAACCGGGCTAGTGGGAGTGAAAGAGGCAAGCAGTATCCCACACAGCCTCCCCCAAGCTGCTCCTATTAGAAGAGACGGGATGAAGACACCAGCAGACACTGCCAGGCCGTATGTCCAACACGCCAGGAAGAAATAGGTCAGAGTAAACAAACCCAGCGTCAGAGGGTTGTAACTTCCTTTAAAACACAAACAAAGAAAGTAATTAGTGAGAGTGTAATGGTTTAAACAAAGTCACTACAATAGTGCACCATCTTACCCGGCTGATTGTGGAAGAGACTACGAACGCTTCTCTCAGGAGTGTTAAAAAATGCTGTAGCCATGGAATTATACTCGCCATCTGCACAAAACAACTAAACAGAGACAGAAAAATGATGCATGGCACAAAATACTCAAGAGCCACAAAATGCAGGGCTTTAGACAGAAACAGATGAACAAAAAACTGCTTATCACGTCTGATTTTATTAGGAATCGGTTGTCCACAGTGCCTAAATGCAAACACGATGTCACAATTTTGCTACCCAATCAGAAGTGAAAAGAAAAATCTATAAAAGCATAAACTATTATAACATTTAAATCTAGTATTGCTTCCATCATCTGAGCTTATAATCTACAGCTAGTCTTAGTCACAGTAGTGCACTGAACCAAAACTGTTCTCGGACATTCTGTTTTCTAATTAGCAGCAAACATGGGAATGATTGAATATAAAAGAGACATCTGAATGTCTCAACCAATTTTCATGGTAATACATAAATTCTTAAAATGTTGCACTCTATGAGAGAAACATCCTGCATCCCCTTAGATCCCTTTAAAGTACCGTTTTTACGCCATGCTGGTAAACTTTATTGAAATGAAACTTTACTGTGAGGTTAAAAAGTAGGAAGTGCCAAGGATCATTATGAGCAGGGTCCTCTACAAATCTGCACGTGCTGGTCTGAATTTGCTTTGTCACACATTTCACCATCTCCCCGTCCATCTTAAAACTCTAATCCTGCCCGGCTCTGCTGTAACACTGTGACCCATATTTAGCGTTATTATGCATCATCATCTAAATCGAAAAAAGCAGCGAGAGAGTGTTTTCAGTCAAGTGGAAACAAATTTGGGTGTACCTGCAGTGGGTACTCCTCATTGTGCTCGGGCCCCAGAGGCTGACAGTCGTTGGAAAAATAAATCATGGTGAATGACACTGCTGCAGTCACAGCAGCCACCAACAAGGCCTCCATCACTTGCAAACATGGGCGATGCACATACCTAACACAGACACATTAAATGTAGACATTTTCATGTACAATGCCACGCCCTAATCTGCTCTGGGCTAAAATGCTGACACATTGCTGATCTCTCAGTCTGGACTTTCCCAAATGAAAAAAAAGCAGCTCTTAGTCCAATAACAACAGGTAAGAGGGAAACAAAGCTTCTTTGACTTTGTGAAAACAGGTGAGAGACTTTGTGTCTCTTCAGGCCAAGTGACTGGAAATGTCAAGTGTAATTACTGCTCAGAAATGTGACAGAAATACAGACTTCCTTAGACTCAGACCAGAGGAGTTATTTTTAGAAACAAGACCGCCCAGCCAGGCAAATATTTTATTTTCAAGTTTATCTTTAAAGAAATATTAAATATAAACTTTGTTTTGTTTTCAGACTGCTTCAATTAAGTCTTTCTTTTTTGTTTGTTTTTTAAAAGGCTCCATTAGGCTTATTTGGAGGGTTAAGAGTTGCATATCAAAATTTTCCTCATTAATCTTATACTGGGCCTGTGCAGCACCTCAGTGCACTCACAGCCTCGAAACAAGCCATTAAGCAGTTTTAGCTCCTCACCACAAGTCATCTCTCGTCTTACTGGTTACTCTTGCACACAGAAGGAACAGCAGGTAGGTCGGGTTTCTGTGCTTACAGACAGAGCCGTGTGACTGACGTGACCAAATCGGGCATGCCTCCTCTCTCCCTTTCTCTTAATACAGACTTTCCACCGTGGAAAGAGTATAAAAAGGGCAGACATGAAATCAAATCCTCAGACCACCTGTTTCCCATTTCCTGTCAATTAATATTGTAAATAAACTGACACTCATTTATTAAAAATCTGGTTATTAGTGACTAATTTATAGCCATTGTGCCAAATTTGATTCCTCAACTGATCAAGGAGTAGTTGGAAGACAGATAAATACACACACACACACACACACACACACACACACACACACACACATATATATTAGGGGTGAAACAATACTCGTATCGATATTGAACCGTTCGATACAGTGCTTTCGGTTCAGTACGCATATGTATCGAACAATACAAAATTTTTAATTTATTTTATCAACTTTTCTTCTGACGATGCTGTCTGTTTTGAGCGCTCAGTGGATCTGCGCTCGACAGTGCAGCCTAGGCGGGGTAGTCGAACGCAGATTCACTGAGCGCAGGGCAAGCTAGCGAGACAGAAGCTAAGCTCGTTGCAACATGGCAAATTGAGTTAAAATATATATTTATAATTTTAATAAATGACAAATTAAAAAGGCATGAACATTTTTTTGTATCGAAAAAATATCGAACCGTGACACCAAAGTATGGAACCGAACCGTGAATTTTGTGTATCGTTACACCCCTAATATATATATATTGTGTGTATTATATTAAGATCTGAGTACATTTATATCAGCCAGCTCCAGAACAGGAAGCCAGGAACACTTCTTAGTACGAGTCGTCTCCCACATTAGTCAGCCTCCCGGTGATCGTACCTGTTCTTATACTGAGGCTATTTTTATACATGTCAATCACAAACTTCTGAGAATCCATTTTAAGGCTTCTCGTAAAAAAACCTCATCTCGCACCCCACCCTGTCTGTGTCAACCAACAACATTTTCATGCTCTCCATGTGATGTTTTTGTTGGCACAATGCACACACATGCTCTTCTTTATTCACCTTTGCTGAAATATTTCCTTTCTGAGTTAATGACAGTTTGGTTTGCATTTGCTTGAGTCCTATCTAAACTTTACCTGATCCTGAAGATAGTCAGCCAGTAGTTGAGTGCATTAAAGAGCGCTCCCAACAACCCACCTGCACAGGACAGGAACAGAAACAAATTAATGGAATGAATAAACAGGAGCGATAGTGTAAGTTAAATAGAACAGTGGTATTGTCATCAGTCTGAGAAACGTTTAGAAGTGACGCCCACTGGGTGCAGGACTGACGATCGATTTGCAATATGCAACTCTCAGGAAAAGAAGAAGAAAAGAAAAATATTGATCAAAGAAACTGACAAGGTTGGATGCAAATGAGTGTGACTGATGAGTTAATGTGGAACTGGTAAAGAATTAGACGATGATTCTCATTCCTATTCAGTGTTTGGGGTCTCTGATTATGCAGTGAACTATTCCTGAGCAGCTCATGTTATGTGTTGGGGGTCACTGTGCTTCTAGGGAAGATTAGTGGCAGGAAATGCCACCTCTGGCCATCATTGGTTTTAGGTTGTAGCTGATAGTGTATACCAAAATGGACCACATGAAGAATTGTGCATATTTGTAGAAATTAAAAAACAAAACAAAAAAACTTTACCTAAAGCTCCCATACACATAAACAAAGGAATCTCGTAGTAGTAATAGGCCACACTCTGAAAAGAGACAAAAGTCAGTGCTTTTACATTGACCACAAAAATTAATTAACCTCAAAAAGCACACTGTTTGTGTTTAATGTAAGTCTCTTACATCACTTTCAAAGCGTCCAAAGTTAATGAGACCTGGATTGGAAAGGTCTCCTGGTTTGCCATGATAGATACTGAGGAAGAAGTTCAGCGTGAAGGTGGAGATCATGGAGGCAAAGAACTGCAGAGGAGGAGGGCAAACATTTAGGAGATGTAGGAAATACTAAAACTTATCCACTTGTGTTTTAATCAATCTTTTAGACAACTTTTTAATTTTGTTGTTTAAGCGACAATGACAGTAAAGATATTCAGTTCAATTTATTAGACTTCTGGATGAAATGCTGTTGATTCAACATATTGTGCTCACTAATAGGGGTTAATGCTCATTTCATGACTTACTATCCTCCATGTGAGCATCTGGTTCCAGAAAGAAGCTCCCTCCTCTAGAGAGAACAAAACTCCGCCTGTCGACCACAGAAAGAGAGTTTAAAAACCAGAATGGCATTACATGTTTACATATTCATTTTGTTTGTTTTTTCCTTTAGACTGAAAATGTGACTTGGAGAAGTGACAAAACACACTTGTGTGCAGACCAAAACAACCACACAGAGACCCTTTGGAGGAGGTAGTGTCTGTTTGTTTATGGTGTGAACATGATCCAACCCCAATCCAAGCCAACTACCAGGTGTATGTTAAAGTTTGAGCTTAAAAATGTCCCGTTGCCCCGTGTGCTTTGTATTCTCAACACAAGAAGGTGCTAAAGATGTGCAAACGTCTGTACGGTTAACGGCTAGCTGTTAAGTAAACATAAATTACTGGTTTTCTCACACAGCACCTTCTTCCTGTATTTAATTTTTATTAACCCTGCCACAGACACATCTGGCAAATGAGTGGACTGAACATTCTCGTGTGGTTTCTAGTGACACATTTCGGTTCACTTGGATTTTTCTGTGTGAAAACAAACCAAACAACAGGGTTAATCTACAAATTTTTACTCAGCTGATTCGGACCAGAGTAAACAAACTACAGGTGTGATAACACCCTTAAACTAATCCAGAGTTAGCAAGCGTGATCACAACAGCACTCTTCACATGATAACAACAGTCTACAGAGTGAGGCATGGTTTGTTTTAACTCTTGTGAGAAACAGTTCTGCAAAAACAAAGCCTCAACATGCACACAGCAGCTTTATAATCACAGCACGCAGTTATCAACAGACTAATAAGAGTATGTCAGAGGGTTTCTGTAGATCCCAGTGCATCAAATTTAAGACTTCTAAAGATCTTGTTATGCAAAATATTATTTTTTGTTTGCTTTTAGTGTGGGCATATATAATCATACTATTGTAGAGCTTAAAACATCTAAACTTCACACACAGCAAAAGCAGATTATGTGTTTTTACCAACTGGTGCCCCAAAAGCGGCAGAAACTCCAGCAGCAGCTCCAGCAGAAACAAAGTCCCTCTTTTCTGTGTCTCTCCGGAAGTATTCAAACATCTACACAAACACACATATATTTCATATTATTAACCACTCCCATTGTCAAACACACACAAACTTTGTATATTATGATATATGGAGTTTGTCACAATGTCAATCGATGTGACACACTAAATATATACTGTGACCCACAAGCATGTTAGTGTTCAGGATCTCAACACACGCTTACCTTCAAGTCCCGTTTTAAGGAGGTGCTTCTGCCCTGTGAGACTCCCGCAGCTACAACAGCACCAGAGTGAATCATGGGACCTTCCTGATGATCGTGGGCAAACAAGAGGACAGCTTTAAAAGCATTTTTTTTAAAAATGTGTTTCAAATGTGTTCAGAACACAGTTTAAGTGTATGTTTACAAAAAGATGAAGGATTTTGATATGGTTTACCTTTCCAACAGCAAGACCGCCAGCTACTGAACATATAACGCCAAACACTTTCACCACCAGCGTCTACGAAGAACAACGGGACATAAAGATGTAAACGTGGATCTAATGTATCCATTATTCTAAGTTACTGGTATTTTACGTGGCCGTACCTTGAGCCGTACCACCCTGGGAATCTTGACTCCATTTAGGTAACATTTTATCTGAGGAATACCACTTCCAGCTGCTATTGGCTACAAGAGAAAGAACAGGAAAAGATACATGTGAAGATTCGTGGTACACACAGTGCCTCATCACATGCTAATAAACCGCAAAAACAGAAACACATTTAGCTTAAATTACCAGTATTTCAAAGAAGGACTCAGACATTGACAGACATGCTATTACTAACCAAAAATCTTCACTTCCACAACGATTTGAATTGTTTGTAGCTAAGGAATATGTAACAGAGCAACAAAAAAGGGGAAAAAAAGCAAAAGCTTTTATGTCACACTTCTCCAAAACCCATTCTTGCACTTGAGGAATGTTATTATTAAACCACACAAATGGGGAAGAAGTGGTTCCAATTCAAAATTTAGGCTAATCAGAAAAGGTCAAGAATATTTTTGCTTTCAGTCTTACCTCAAAAAATGCAACCATGACGCCCCCCACCAGGACGAAGGCACAGTTGAGAACGGCCCAGAGGATGAGAGAAATAGACAGCCCACCCACCTCTGTAAACTTTTCAATGTCTGTGAAGGCTCAGAGTCAAGGAAGTGTCCTTTTTTTCCTGAAATCACTTGAGTGATTTGGTGAAAAATTAAAGTTCCTTAAGCCTTGCATATTTACCTGGTACTAAAAAATAGGACTAAAAAGCTGTACAAGTCTAAAGGATACTCTCTTTAATAACTTGATATTTGCACCCAGCCAGTTTCTCCACCATAATGTCTATAAAACAAGCGATGAGACCCGTTAGAATGCCAATCAGACCGCAGATTACCCAACGACTGATCTCCAGACAGCGGAAACCCTAAAAACACAAGATGAGAAGACAAGAAGTGATGCAGGATAAAGCAGCCAGACACAAGACTCGAGACAGAAAGAAAATAATGGAGTTTATACAGATCCCAGGCAAGCTACCATTTCTGCAAAAGATTCCTGCACCACTCACCATGTGACTCATTCTTCTCTCCTCTTCAAGAAAGAGCTGGTTTTCAATGTTGTCATAATCCAGACTCTACAATGAAACAGACAGATGAATACATTTAATTTCATCAAATACATCTGCAAAAAACAAACAACAACAACACAAAAGCTCTTCCTGCTAGGTTCAATTGTATCTAATAATAATCTATTTAAAGAAACTGACATCCAAAAATCTGACCAATTTTTGTGTGCATTTTTTAGATGTATATACAAATTTTCAAAGACAATACAAAGCATATCTCCTCAAGTACTGACAGTTCCACTCTGCTTAAGAACATTATAAACAGTTGCATCTTTATAGCTGGCTCAGTCTTTAGTTTCTTCCTTTATTTGCTAGAACTTGGCGTTACCACTGTAAGATGGCAAAAAAGGACATTTCCACTTCCTGTGAATACAGGCTTAAAAACACCCAAGTAACCAAGTGTAATCCAGCTTATTCAAGACTTATCTGAAACACAGGATTCTGATTGGTTAACAGCAGTTTTACCTCATATTTAAGTGACAGCAGCTTCTCATTGTGTGGGATCTCTTTCGGTCGGCCCCTAATAGGGTCCTGCAGGGGGCGAGGGAAAAAAAGCATTAACACATCACCTCTGACCTCAGTTATATGGCTGGAAACTATTTTCCTGCCATTAAAATATTTTACATACAGCAGCAGGGAGTGGAACAATGAATCACAAGCATCAGATGCATTTTTTCTTACTCAGAAGAAAATTAGGGGACAGGTTTGACAATCAAAAGTTAATCACATAGCTGTACAAGTCTTTGAATTTCCTCTTCAACAACTCAATCGCAGCCAGTTTCTCCAGAAAGTCTACATCATAGCTGTAACCACAAACCCCTCTGAAACACTACAGTGTAACCTACGCCATAACCACACGTGCTTCTCTAGAAATGAAGCTACAACAATAACAATAATTGTAGCATCAATCATAATCTTAGCATCAATACAAGGAATCACAGATGACAGTAAATTCCTGGTGGATGAATTGCTGAAACTATTTGAATGGATGTGAAGGAATGTTCAAAGAAGTGTTAAAACTTAAGGGACAAATATGTTGTTGTTTTTTTTAAATGACCACAGTAAAAAAGAAATTTAAAATTGGGACACAACCACAAGGTAATTTATACACATATTGTGCACTAGCACAAGCATCAATGCCAGCAATGGTGGAGGCCACTTATGTAGGTTCTGTAGGCTCTGGACCTCTTTAAGTTTCTTGAAGACATTTCTATTGATCACATGATAGCTGGGAGTCTCCATCATTACTTAAAAGTCGAGTCGCTTTTTTTTTTCCAAGCTCCTTAGATTACCATGACCTGGATTAGGGCTGGGCCATATCATACCGTTCACGGTAATACCGGTGTAATGTCGGGCAATGATAAGAAAATGAAATATCACGATAGAATATGGGTAAAACGCGCATGCACAGTGCCTTTGTTTTCATACGCACATGGCGGAAAAAGCGTGCCGGCGACAGAGAATGAGAAGGGCGAAAGCGGATTGTTGAATGAAACGGATGAACCAGAACTGGTTTGTAAAAATGCTGCAACTTCAGTGGTGATGAACTGGTTTAGCTTTCGTCCGTCAGATACACAACAAAGCACTATTTTTGGTAGAGCATGCTAGCGGGCCGTCGTTATTACCGTGTTTTTTTTTAAAATACAGCACACTTAAAATCAATCCTTCGTTTTTCTGAAAATCGACAGTGCCCCTTATAATCCCGTGTGCCTTATGTATGAATTCTGGTTGTGTTTACTGACCTCAAAACAATTTTATGTGGTACATGGCGCTCGAAAATCTGTCAAATGTTTTAGTACAACTTTGCTAAGCTACGAACCCGCACCGCTTGATGGATTGTCAGAGCGTTGCGGCTATCGTAGGCAGGAGCCTCGCGGAGTGATACGTACTGTGCTTCAGCATAGTATTACAGTATTGTGTGTGTATAACCTCTTTTTAAGTTTTGTGGATATTATACATGGTTATGCTGAGGATATGTCGGCCAATTTCCACTGGAAATGCCTTTTGGTTAAACTGTCAGCAAGGAATTTGCACTGTTACATTTTTATATAACTTTAATGCACATAAAAAACAGCTGCTCGTTTAATTGAAAATACCTTGATGATTTTTTTTTTTTTGTTGCACGAATAAAGTTGTGGAGTTGTAAAGTATCTTGTCTAGTGTCAATTATATCGTAAGTTATATCGTTATCGCAAATTTTCAAATCTATATCGAGATAAATATTTTTGGTCATATTGCCCTGCTCTAACCTGGATGACTGAGAACCTACTTAGATGGGGTTTTTTTTGGGATATTCAGTGACCTCCACTGTCACTCCCTTCCCTATTCCAGCCCACTTGTTAGCTAATCAAACTCAGCAAACGCATACATCATCCGCTTCCCGCAGCAAGACGACAGAATCTTGTGAGGCTACACAAGAGCACATCTGCGATGGGTGAAAACCCCTCTCCCTGTCCAAATATAAACACGTAGGCAGACGGACACATTTGCAGCACCATAAATTACACTTTAGCTTGCCATCCATCTGTGCAGCATGCAACTAAGTAAAGAAATTACTTTCACAGAGCTGCAAACAAGCTGGAAATAACATTTTGTTTATCATACTCAAGCAAATCACAAGCCTGAAATCATATTCCAGCCAGTCAGCCAATGAAAACATAACTGAATCAGATGGTTTGTGTGAAGAAGCAGAACAGATGGGTCATCCTGTCGCGCTAACGGAGCCTCAAGTATCAGTATGTGGTCCTGTGTGTCAGAATGTATGTATAAGGATTTCTTGTTCTGGTTTAAGTATCCTAAGCCTGGAAAGAAGTAGTTAAGTAAAATGTAATGAATGAATGTAATGAACATATATTCAAATGCATGGACTTGATCAATTTGCCATTTGCAGTGCCTCACAGTGGAAACCAGCAGACAGTTTCCAATCACGTGCCCCTAGTGAGTCAAGCATCACTGGACTATTCTGGCTGGTGAGCGACTAATTTCAGTGTCAGTTTTCCCAAATCATTCAGAGGGAAGCAGCTCAGTGTCAACCTTCAACTTTATCTCAGCCAAGGCATTGGCAAATAAACAAATATGAGCATGTGGCTGAATCGCATTAGTTACAACTGCAGTGATTTGGTGGGGAATGCTGGGAAAGATTATCGTGGTCTAAGAGGCTAAAACAAGAACTGCTAATAAAGGGAAATAGAAGAGAAAAAGACAAAGAGAGAGCAGAGATGTTGGGAGCTCAAACTTTACCTCTTCTGATGTTATATCATCTTCCAAATCCACCGTGCTGAATCTGCCTATCCGAAATACACTGCCTGATCCGGACAGCTAAAGACATCACAGACAGCAACATAAATATATGAGTATGGCCATGTGTAGCACTTTTCAGGGTGATATGTTACATTGTTAACTGCTGGTATCCATTTAAGAAACTAACACAAGAGTCTTCTCTCCTCTACTTGGAGACTAAAGTCTATTTTTGGACATCTTTTGATGTTGGACTCATATGAAAGGTTATACATGTTGGGTAAGATTTTTAAGAGTAAGAAACGCTATATTGACTATGTGCACGTTAGCATATGCTACTTCCGGTGCGGAAACTCCTGTGGGGAGCTTTGTTTCCGGTGTCCTATTCGCGCCCTGTTTATGGTCCAAAACAAGTTAAGCAAATAAATAAATAAAGCGGCGATTTACATTTCTATAGATGTCTCGGGCATTTACCCAATATATCTGTAAATGATATTCATCGACTTGTTGATATTTTTCCCCCACGCCTCAGGGGAAAAGAGAAAATGGATTCAAATGTTATATTTCACAGCTGTCCCTCGTTTATCGCGGGTGTTACGTTCTAAAAATAACCAGTGATAGGTGAAATCAAGTAGCCAATTTTATTTTTTGACGGTGCAAAACGTTTCGTGTACATCGTGGACATACAGTACTGCACTTCAGAGTCACACTGCTAGCCATGATGCAGCGATTCTGTACTGTACAGGAGAGACGGAGGAGATCGTCTGCAGCGATCAGGACGCAGGACGTAAAAAAGCATGCAAACTTGCACTAAAAAATCTGCGAAACAGCGAGGTGAAAGGTGAACCGCGTTATAGCGAGGGACCGCTGTAATTTTGAAGGTAAGTCACAACATACCCTTCGTAAATACTAATGTATAGAAACCGTTACCAGCAATCATTAATTTTTTGTGTGGCTTTTTTTCACGGTTTGTTAACATGCTGTGTAGGTGTGTACTTGACTAGCTGATATCGACATAACGGGGAAAACATCTGGTTTGACTATTGTTCACCTGTAGTTTGAATGCTGAACATTTGCCTGTTTAAATCATAAGACCAGTCACTATACAGAGATGTGCTTCTGAATGTGGACGATGTGTCTTCTGCTGCAGTGATGCAGTTCTGCTTGTGTTTAGTGATGTAAACAACTGATCGATCTAAACTCTTTAAACGTCAAAATTGATCAATAGATTTTTATGACACAACAGTGGTGAGTGTTCCCACCTTCTCCTCTTTGTAACTTAACGCGATCGTTCCGTTTTCGAGTTTTGGACATCAATTTTGGAGTATATCTTCGCAGTAGCGATTGACCGCAAAGTAAAGCTACCGGAAATGTACAACCCCACATCCGGTCTCAAACCAGGAAGTTAGCATTTTCTCGTGCACAGGGTCAATTGCTCCCTTTATTGAAGAAATATTTGACTTCAAAACAAAGAAAAAATCTACAACAGAAAATGCAGACAAAAAGCATGTTCTTTTCCATACCTGTACATTTTCTGATGCAAATGAGAAAACATCCGTTTTTGGATGTGCATATTTGGAAGGGGATTAACGTGAGAGTCTACTTTCATGTTGGCTAATGCCACACAGGCAGAAACGGTAACAGTAAAAAAGGAAGTTGGATTTCCCAGAATATTTCAATATTACTCTGACAGGCAGACGTCTGCAGGTCTTGTAACTGGATCGTGCTGGGATAATCACACTTCCTAAAGCAGTCACATTACAGTCTACCTGTAGCCCAGGTAATCCAATTTGTCCCCATCGCCATCAGGATGTTTTCCAGCGCCAAACAGGTTAGGAAATAATGGAAGTATCAGCGAATAACTAGCTATAATCTCATTATTTTCCAGGAGGACTGAAACAAATTATGAGCATCATGTACTTAATTTGAATAGGCCTAATTCTATTACTTTCGCCCTCTAAACCCAGTCACAAACAAAACTTGTGGTTGCATTTACCATCCAGAATTGCAAACCAAAACACACCACAATGTTTGGTGGTTTTCTCTTGTTTTGATGTGTACTCGCCGTCTTCGTGAATTCTTGCACACTTCCATCCTCAATTCATTTGACTTTATGCTCACATGCACTCTGGGTCAAGTCATGTTGCTGCTATATGAGTAACAGTCACCAGACATCAACAACACCTCAGTAAAAACTGTGTGCGCGGCCGTGCATTAAAATGATTAAAAGCATTCATAGCCCATGCACGATTTATAAACATGAGTCAACATAAGCCTAGGATAGCTAATAAAACATGACACAGCATCTTCTTTGGGAAGCAGCGGAGGTAATAGCTGTTAAGGTAAATTAGCCACCATGCTAACCTGTCTGGAAGATTTCGGTATCTCGGTGCCGTTGAGTAACGGTGTCCCCTCCCCGGTCAAACCGGAGTCGTCGCCCCGGCTGGACCACGACACTTTCTTGGTGATATTAGCCATGGTGGCTCCCCGCTAATTCGCCGAGCTGTCGATAGTTCGCTTCATTAACTTCAGCCGTCGTTGCCTAACAACTGTTATTGTCTCTCAACTCCCCATGATCATTCCTGCAACTCGTGACGCTTTGTAAGGTTCGCGTGCAGGGTCAAAAACAAACCTGGGCCGCGTTGGCTGCTGGGATTTGACGTTTTTCAGTATTTCAGACTCCAGAAAGTTATGGCAAAAAATTATATTATATTATATTATATTATATTATATTATATTATATTATATTATATTATATTATATTATAAACAATAATTAGGTGACTAAAGACATGCATATACTAAAGTATATGCAAGTAAACTGTATTATTTTCATCTGAACTCTAATGCAGCCAGACTTTACCATTTCAGAGGAAATGGGAGTGCCTTTAACTTGTTGCAGCTCCAAAGTCTGTTCCCTTCATTTTAAATATATATAATAATAATACTTGTTAGTTAACATGTCTACAAAGAACGTAGAGGTTATGCCTGTTATTTACACCTGTGCAGTGGTAGAGGTGTAAGATGCAAAAAATTGTTCTGAATCAAGAACCAGTTCGAGATTTTTGAATCCTGCATACCTCCAAGCATATCAGTTCCTTTTTATCAATGTTTTCTGCACTACAATTATTTCAAACTTACATGTAATGTAAATAGTTTTGATGAACCTGAAAAACTGTCACTCAAATTTTTTCCACATGGAAAACAAAGGAAAATAAATAAGAAGATTTTAAAAATACATAAAGCTAAAAAGTAATTAATAAGGAATAGGGGCATAAAAGAATTGCTAATGGAACGGGTATCAGTTTGTGAAATGCCATAAACTTCATTGTTTCATTTGATTTAGCTATAAAAATGTGACTTGCACTTGCAGAGGGAAAGCACTGGATTTATGGAGAGTCATGGAGAGCGGAGAGTTTTTATTCATAAGAACACAACATTATTGACATTCACATAAGCTGCTAAAGTTCAGTTTGCTTGATACATTGGCTATTAGAAAAACAGGCAAGAAACAAGGTAAATAGTAATGAGTAATAATTATATGTGTAGCATGTATCATACTGTGTACAGATTTTAATTTTAGAGTCACACAGCAAAGGCAGGAGGCGTGAGTAGGCATATAAACTGAGCTAATTTCTTAGTTACAGTCTCTTAGTTAGTTTGCGACACTCGCTATTACAGCGCTAGTTTTGAAAGTAGTTTTAACATTATAATTATATTATATTTTGTTTCAGTAAGGATACTTTGAAATCTTTTTTCAAAGCATCCTTTATATTTGTGTAGTTATGATCATTATCACATAGAGTGGATTCTGGCATTCTCCAGCTGTCCTGGTCTCAGGCTTGACCCTGCTACAGAGTCCATGAATAATAATACTTCTATAAGTGCTGTAGTTATAGTAGAAACTGATAGCACGGTAGTGTTTACATTCACAAACACAACCTTTGCACAAAAAAAGAAAAGGAATTGCTTAAATGATCACTGCTTTTTTCCTTGATTATATCATCAGCCACAGTACTCTAAACAATCACAGGCCACATGATGCACCGCCCCATGCACCTCCTTTATATCCTCCATACCAAGCACCACTCCTCTGGGCACACCTCTTCCTGCCACTACTCCTTCTACCTCTGATGGGCTAAGCACCCGGTTCCATAACCTGAACCCAGCCATTTGCCCAGCAAAACCAACTGCAGGATCAAACCCTCCACCAACAGAGTCCTGCTCCTGTCCCAGCACCACAGATCCACCTCCGGGAACCTCCCAACCCTTCCCGAAGTCAGAGCCTGAGGAGGCAAGGAGGTGGTCATTGTAGTGCCAGAATCGACCATGGATAGAGGACCAAAGGACACAGACATGATGCCAGTGAGCGTCCAGAAGCGGTGACACCTGGAGACGACGATACACGGGGTTTCTAATGACAAAGTCCAGAGAGGGTGAGGAAGAAGGTGAGGATGGAGAAGAAACAGAAAAGGGTGTAGACGACGAGGACCTATGTCCGTAAAGAACTAACTGATTGTCACTGTCACCGGTGGCATATGAGAGCAGCGTGCCAATATGTGGTGTCTCCACACGAAGCCACAGGCACAGAGAGAGTTCAAGAAGAGCTGGTAGACTCAGGGAGAAGGTGACATAGTTTTCTGCTGAGGCCGAGGGGAACAACACCATGGAGTCCACGTTACAAACTGCAGACAGAGAAAGAAGATGCATTCAAATCCATCTAAACATGGTGCCAACACATACACATGAACAAACTGAACAGTGCATGGAAAAGCTAAAATGTTGTATGAATGCAACATCAAACTGAGCTAAACAGCAAAAACAGTTGCATGAGAGGCAGTACATGAAAGATAAAAGAGGGTTTACGCAAATCTATAAACAGTAAATGTGATGCTTTTCACTCGATGATAACATGATACAATTTTGAAATGTTTCTTTCTTTGACTTTTTCAGTATCTGAGTAGGTACTTTACTTACTGGTTGCATCCCTCTTAGGAATTGGCTGTGCTGGGATCTTGTGCTTGAGAGGAATTTGCAGAAAGTTGTGAATCATTGTATGTCTTTTGTCCTCCTCTCCTTCATCCCATCCACTAACACTTGGCTTATAAGGCCGTAGAGCCCCCGGACTGGTCCTGTTCTGTATGTCTTCTGGTGTATAATGGTTTGGAACACGGGGCAGCATCCTAGAATGCTGTTTGGGGTCTTGTAAATGTGGGGTTTCCTCAGGATGTGAATGGGAATGGGATGGTTGCTGTACCTGGGGAACAGTCTGGCCCTGTAATTGAGACAGAGCCTGGTGGGTGGTGTTGATGCTGGGGAGAGTTAGCTGATGCTGATGCTGGGAAGGATAGGGCTGTGTCTGTGCCCAAGTGTGGATCTGGGCCTGGGGCTGGGAAGGGTCTTGATGTGTTTTAGGATTTTCCTTTTGGACTTGTATTTGTAGATAAGACTCTGGCATCTGAGCTTTTGAATGTTTAGGCTGCCTTGCTGCATGGAGTTGGTCTGGCTTAGTTTCATGATCAGTGTCCGTCTGGATTTGGCTGCTTCCTTGCGCTCTGGGTTGGATATGTCCTTCCAGAATCCTTCTACGCTTTCCTCCTCTATTTGTCTGACCTCTTCTGCATGGTTCATTGTATTCCTGAGGTGTGATGTTGGAGCTAACAGGCTCTCCCATCTTCTGCCTTCCATTCCTGTCTAGGACTTCACTGAGCCGGCCCTCGAGTTGGGCCAAGCGTGTTGCCTGGTTTTTCAGGGATTCCAGCAACCCTTTTAGTCCAATCAGCAACTCATCACGCTGGATTTGAAGAGCAGCCAGTCTCTCCTCTTGACTTCGGAGCTCTAGAGTTAGGTTGAAGAAGTCCTGATCAGGATCGGCTGTCATTTTCTCAGTCTGGTGGCAGTTCTCCCTTAACTTTCTTTCCATTGAAGTCAGGCGACCCATCAGGCGCTTATTTTTCTTCTCAAGCTTCCTGTTTGTCTCCCTGTGGTGACAGTGTGAGAAAATATTTGATTAAGTATTCTTGTGTTCTTGCTTCTCAAATCCAGCTTTTAGTATCAGACTAAGGCTGAACTGCTACATTTTATTATGTAAATAGCCGAATGACCTGAAAAATTACAGTTCAAAACTAATATTACTTTTCATATAGCGGGCCTCAGTGCAGCCCTTCAAGTCTCCCTGAACAGAACATTTACCCCTGGTTGCTCTGACCTGAGATCCTCTATCTCCTGTGTTGTGCTTTGCTTTAGGTGTTCCAGGTCCTGTGATACATGGTGGTAATGGTCGTTCAGGGCTTGAACACGCCACTTTAGCGCCTGCAAGGAACTCCTGTTCTGGTTCAGGTCCAGCATGTTCAAACGGGCTCGAGTCAAAGCCTGGAACTGTTGGAACTATCAGGGAAAAAACGTTTTCATGAGTCTTCCTGCAGATGTTTGCTCACTGACCTCAAGGTCAGGAAAATACTGAAAATCTCCAGTAAATACTGAAAAACACATGTCACATGGTCGTGACGACTGATCATCGGGTGCCGCAAGAGATTTTCCATCATTTCAGTGCTTTTACAGCATGACTAATAACATGTATGACAGCAGAAGAGAAACAGTATTGCGAAACAGATATTCAACTTTAATCTGATAGCGTCACATAAAAAGTAAACAAACTAATAAAAAGCAAATGTTTATGTTTCTTTTTTAACCCTCGTGCATTTATTCAACAACATTCAACTGAGCAGCAGATTGCTGCTCGGTCCTGAGCCTGGTTCTGTTTCTTTCTTAAAGGGGAGTTTTTCCTTCCCGCTGTTGCCAAGTTCTTGCACATAAGTGGTCATCTGTGTTATTTTAGGGTCTTTACCTTGCACTATACAGTAAAGCACCTTGAGGTGACTGTTTTTGTCATTCCTGTACAAAAATGTCAAATTCCGCGATGATGCTTTTTGATGCTGCAATGAAAGAAATGCCAAAACTAACATGGAAGAACATTTCACAAGTGAGGTGTTATTTTGATTTTGATTTATTTTTGGTCATATGGCTGTAGTCCTATATTTTAAACCAAACTCTTTTGGATCAGCTGAAAATTATGATGATTTTCAGATTGTGTGGAGACCTCCCCATGGGCCCAGCTCCTTTACCTTCAGCACAGCCCTGATTCTTTGAAAACAAGAACATTTTTGGCAATATTGAAATGATAGTACCACAGTTTTTGTGACTAGTGAACAGGGATGGATTTGAGTTAGCATAGGATATAACTAGCACATAAAAAGTCATTTAAAATAAGCCGCATGCATGCAAAGGCAAGTAAAAATGTGAGTTTATGATACTGCAATAACTACTACTGTATATTATTTGCAATATAGGTAATAAGAGACTGACCTGCTCATTAAGTCGTTGGAGTTTCTGGGAAACTGGATCAAATCCCTGCACCTTTACAGTCTGAAGCTGCAGCAGAAGCGTGTAAACCAGGACCTGCATCCAGATGCCCACCACGAAGCTGCGCATGGTGCTGGGCAGTGGAGCAAGGATAGATGCAAGCTGTCGGTCTTTGTCTGGGAATGTGTAGTTGAAGGAGAAGAGAACGACATAGCTGAAAAGGGTTGGTCTTGAAACACACTATGTGAAAACAACACTTTCCACAAAATCACTGGGGAGCTGGGAGGAAATGCAGATGGCTTCAGCAGGTGCTCTGCTTCTGTCTTTCTCCCTCTTTCACTGTCAAATACAAATTAACAAACACAAAAGAGAAATGAAGTGCCCGCAATAATCGGATACACAATATTTATTAAGTGTGTTATTATGAAAGCACATTTATTTTTATTTAAAGTGCTGGAAATGGTCATTCAGCTTTGGATATGAAGTTTAGATTTATTAAAAGCTTTCACAAACTTCCTCAAAACACAGCAATCTGAAAATATATTTTCATAAAAACAGATTTCGGTTAACTGAAGTAAGTTCGCAGGCTTTTATGTGTGAACTGTGTATGTGGCTGTAAAACTCATGATGTGTGGGCTGAGGGAGAAGCAGCTTGTACTTTCTTCTTCCCCCTTGATTCTGCTGGGGGGATCTGGCTCTCTTCATCTTCTGCTTTTTGTGCAAATGACCCAATCCAGGAATCCTTTTGCAGAGCCCTCCCTTCTGCTTTAATTCTTATGACTCAGTTGCAACACTGCAGCTTCAATCTGCAGTGCTAAACATGGACAATCTCATTGCATTGATGCCAATATACTACTTTAAATACACGCTCATGTTAAAGTGAAGTGTTCCATCAAAAGTTACACTGTTTTCCACATGTGAAAGTCTAGTGCAAACAGAGGTTTTACTTTCGCTTTCATTCTGACCTCCCACAAGTCCCACATGCAGCGTCAGTGCCTTTGTCATTTCATTGTCTCACCCTGGAAAGCCCTACACAGCTCGTTGTCCACCAGAAGATTGAGATAATGCTTAGATCAGACTAGATGCTGTGCCGTACTCTTTTTTAAACAAACTTGGCTGTACTTTTATTCAGCCCTTTTTGGTTTTTGGTTTTTTAGTTGTTTTTTAAGTCCTTTGTTGAAAGCTGTGCAGTGTATTTTGGCACACTGTGATAACGTTTTATCACACGGTGCTTTTGTGGATTTTTGTATCAGTTTTTTTTTTTTCCTTTAAACAACAACTTCAGTTTCTTTCGTGCGGAGCATCATCAACGGTCAGAATCTCGAGTCCGGTTATAAAAACCTCCTATAAAGCAAACATGGATGAAGTGACTCCACTGCTGCCAAGACAATCAACATCCAAGGTCTGAGCTCACTGATTGTCATTTAAAATCCTATAAGCTTAAAAGATTTAATGCAGAAATAAGATCATGTCTACATCGCTTTGTTTATGGTCTAACTCATTTCTCATTTCAGACAGACAGTGATTTTTAAGCTGTGTTTATAGTGTGGGTGTCGAGCTGTTTTAAACTCTGAGTTTATGCAAATTATGTGAATAAAATAACCGTTCAGTGCAGCAGCTGAATGGAGATGTCTATCTGCAGCCTGACGGTTAACAGTCCAAATCTTTCTTTGTTTGACGGTAAAGTTGACATGTGTGAAAAATAAAAAGCACGATTTATTTTACAGTGTGATTCAAAACTCTGATGATAAATGAAAACTTGGCCTGAGTGAAAGAAATCCCACCTGTTACTATACCGATTTAACTTTCAATGAGAAACACAAACATCCCATCCTCTGACTTTGATTTGTTCATTGCTGAAATGTTGATTTTCTCCATTCCAAGCAAACCGCTCATAGCTTTGCTTAGTCTGACTGCAGTGTTGCATTTTAGGATGACCTCAACAGGAAAACGAAACAGAAGTCAAGAAGCTTGTGAACTCCAGACAACTTGCTTTATGTCACTTTCTTAACTGATTACTCAAGAATATTTCAGTTAAGGGTGAATCTAGAGTTTCTTGTTCTGAATTTTTTCCCTCCACTTCTGGAAAACATCACAGAACTTTTCTTAACTAAGTAATCACCTGATAATTTTAATGCATTTGTTCAGCTGGTTTGATTACTTTTTGCTTTTTACTTTTTTCTGTGCGTGACTTCTCGTCTGTAAGTTAACTCCTTTCAACACTTCCCACCTCCCTTTTCTGTCATGCACGGCTAATGCAAACATGATTGCACACTTGAATAGAGGAGGTGCAGAAAGATGGGTTTTGTCACATTTTTGTATGGCAGGGGCCTGATTGATGATAACTGAATACCAAAGCTTTCGTTTTCTGCTTTTCAACCCTTTTGTTTCATGTGGTCACTCCCAAAAAACCCAGCTGAGTTGCAACTCTTACTGGTATGTGACTTTTAATTAACAAAACTGCTTCACATAGGTTTGCTTCCTATACCTAAACTCCTTCCATCTGTATTTTGTGAGACGCTCAATCTAAAATAGTTTCCACAATACTGCTTTTTAGTTATTCTACAGTCAATAGAAGAACTGTCACCAGTCATGCAGGCAATAATCTCATCCTTCATTTATCTTTGAAACTCAAAACATCAACCAAGCAAATATAGTTTTTAAATATTAGATATACTTTTCATTATTCATTATTATTTATATTAATATTATATTATTTTTACTATTATATATAATCCCCCCCCCCCCCCCCCCCCCCCCATATCTACTCTCTGGACAACATGCTGATTTTTAAATTAGTTGAGATCACAAACCTCTCGTACACTTCCACACCTGTCATTGATTCACTGAACATCCAGATCAGTTTCAACTCTATATGTGCAGTTGATCTTGTGTTTGAACGTGTCCACACCTCTTTGTCTTAGATTAAAAACTCTGGACTGTACCTGGCCGCATTTGCAGCGGTCCTGGGGAACTTCAACTCTGGTTACTCCCTTGTCTACCCGTCTCCCGTGCTGCCATATTTCCAGAGTCCCGACGCCGACCCTCGGCTCAGGATGAACACCGAGCAGGCCGCCTGGTTCGGATCTATCTACTCCCTAGGTGCTGCAGCCGGGGGGCTAGGGGCCATACTGCTCAACGACATGATTGGACGAAAGCTGAGTATAATGATGTCGGCGTTGCCCTCAACTATCGGGTTGGTCTCAGTCACAGCATACACAACATGAAGCCCTCTTCAACACTTTTAACAGATAGATTTGCATAGAATAGAATAGAAAAAATAGAAATGCTCTGTTATCATAGTACACATACAACAAAATTGTGAGTGCTCCACACAAACTGTGCAGGAATAAAATATAAATAGTGAAATAGTGACAGCAGAACAACAGGAAGATTATAGCATATATTATAACATCGGTAATATTGTGTAAGCAGATCATTTATTTATAAATTCTGTACTTTGATACTATGACATACCAACTTTAAACATTTGAAAACCTGAAATACCACTGAAAGCACATAATGCACTAAACTGGGAAACACAACATCATTACTCTTAGAACTTAATTTGGTGTGTTTAAAAGCATGTACGACTGATTGGAAACACTAAGTACGCTGTTACTAAAAATGAATTAATCAAATGGACTTGATTAGTTGATAAATATCAGATTGGAATAATAATAATAATAATAATACATTTTATTTATAGGTGCCTTTCAGACCCTGAAGGTCACCTTACAGTAACATGTAAACAATACCATAAAAAACATAGGAAAAATGTATATATAGCAAACATGGTAGATAAAATTTAGACATAAACAGTCATAAAAGTATAAAAACAAATATAAAAACTGAGCAACATAAAAATGGCCTAAAACAGATCAGGTGTATGCAATTTTAAATAGATGAGTTTTGAGACGTGATTTAAAAGTGGTGAGACAGTGTTTGGTCCGGAGATCTAGTGGGAGTGCATCCAAAGTCTCGGGGCAGAACAACTAAAGGCTCTGAGTCCAATGGTAGTCAGGCGAGCAGGTGGAACAGACAGAAGGGAAGCTGAAGAAGAGCGGAGTGTACGAAGGGGCGAGTATGTATGGAGAAGATCGGATAGATATGGAGGAGCAAGGTTATGAAGTGCTTTGAAAGTGAGAAGCAGGATCTTGAAATTGACACGGAGGTGAATTGGGAGCCAATGGAGCTGTTTAAGAACAGGTGTTATATGTTCAGTGGATCTAGTTCTGGAAATAATACGAGCAGCTGTATTTTGAACTAACTGCAATTTATGGAGGGATTTATGAGGTAAACCATAGAGAAGAGAATTACAGTAATCCAGACGAGATGTGACAAGAGCATTGACAAGTATGGCGGTACTGTGTGGTGTGAGTGAGGGACGAAGATGGTTAACATTACAAAGATGAAAGATTGGAACACCTCTATGAAAGCAGAAGAAGAAGAACACAATGCCACAACCATCCCCGGAGTGAATGTCTCAGCAGATTAACTCCACTGCTCAGAGAAACTGCAAAAAACCCAAGAGCTAAACCTCAGACAGGCCTCAGTCAGCATGTTAAATGAGCAAGGCTGAAAAATTATGGTTTATTTGGAAGGATTGCCAGGAGTAATCTTCTTGTCTTGGCAGCATTGCTTAGGTCTGCTAAGTTGCACCTGGTGATGTGTTTCATGAATATTACACTGTAGATTATTTATTTTTGAATGAATAAACTGTGTATGTGTGTCTCAGGTACATGCTGATGGGAGGAGCTATAAACTTGTCCATGCTCCAGGTGGGCCGTTTCCTAAATGGCGTTGCCGCGGGGATGACTGCAGCATCCATTCCTGTAGGTAACCATGGTTATATAAGCTTAAAAAAACCTATTTATAATTTTTTGTATTCTCTGAGTCCCTAATACGTATATGGATACCTGACTACAGCATCCTATAAAAATGTTGACAAAAGTGTTCAGTGTTCCCAGAAAAGTATTAAGAGATTGCAGTTAATTCATCCAGTTTTAAAAACACTGCATTAAAACTAGATAGACAGTCACTTCTTACTAAAATGAATAAGTCATGTGTGAGAAAGCATGAACATAGTTTGTCTAACATGACCCTCATTAATGGGATAAGCTACACCATTGGTTACTTTTATGACAAGTGCAGAACTGAAAAGACAAGTGAGCTTAAAATAAATTTGCATCATCAGAGCAACCGGGTTTGTCAGGAAGGAAAAATCTAGTCCTGTAAAGCTGGAAATATTGTTAAGTTAAAAAAAAACATGGAGTACTGAATCTCACCTAGACCCACAGAGCATGGATGCATGAGCTAAAACAACTTTGAGAATTTCCACATACTAAAGAAACTACACGTAACTATTATAATGGTAAGCGCCTCTTCTCTTCTCTTCTCTTCTCTTCTCTTCTCTTCTCTTCTCTTCTCTTCTCTTCTCTTACATATTTAATTAAACACTTAAACTTTATGCACTTGATATAAACTGAATGTATATCAGTCAAGTAAATTTACTGAACATTTTACATTTTACGTAACACAAATTACATGTAAACTTTACATGAATTCCAGAATTCCTTTTATGCTGAATAACTTATTTAGCAAGTGTGCTTGTACCATCTTTGTGAGTCATCTCAGTGTAGTTGAGTTGTTTTTTGGGGACACTACTGGCATCTTTTGACTTACTCTCTGAATTTGTACTAGTTGACTTTATGTAACTGTAATATTATGTGTGTTTACAGGTTTACATCTCAGAGATCTCCCACCAAAAAGTGAGAGGAGCTCTTGGCTCCTGCCCTCAGATCACATCTGTAATTGGGGCCCTGGTGCTCTATGCTCTTGGTAGGAACAAACCAGTGCTGGTGCATACCCAGTTATGCCAGCTTTATACATAGTTAGCTGTCTTTGCTAAAATTGGTTGTGCATCTTAATTTTCTTGCTTTAAATGGTATTCTCATATAAAACCGTGTTTTGTGATGTTTTAAGTGGTGTATCTTAAAAAAAGGAACTGCCTCTCTCTTTTTTTGTATCCAATGGACAGGTCTGGTGGTGCCATGGAGGTGGCTGGCTGTGGCAGGCGAGGTGCCAGCTGTGTTGATGGTTGTGCTGCTGGCGTTCATGCCCTCCTCCCCCAGAAGGCTCCTCTCAATGGGCCGGCAGCAGCATGCTGAGAGGGTGCTCCGCTGGCTCAGGGGAAATCAGTATGACGTCCAGACTGAGCTCCTTGCCGTACAGGTAAATAGGCAAGCAGCTGATTTACTGGGTTTCATTGGAGATGAATATGAGACACCTCAGTATACATCCTACAGGGTTCATAGACATTAACATATTTGTTGTAACTCCATTAATGCAGCACAGCATCGACACACAGCCCAAAATCACATGGTCTCAGCTGGGAACACCAACCTACTACAAGCCAATCCTGATCTCAGTGGGGATGCGTTTCCTGCAGCAGATGACAGGCATCACACCAATCCTGGTTTACATGGAGCCCATCTTTAAAAAGAGCAATGTCCCCCTGCCACCCAGGTTGGTGGTTTATTTCCCATGTGGATTTTATTGTTTTTAGCCTTTTGTGCTTTAATGATAATAACGCAAATGATACATCTAATTAATCATTTAAATTGACTTTGAAACTCAAGAATAATCACGAAACACATCGAGTTCGTCTTTAAACTCCATATCTGTGTTTCTGTATCTGCCAGGTATGATGCTGCCATCGTGGGTTTGCTGCGCCTCTGCTCTATTGCCGTGGCAGCTTTTCTGATGGACAAAGCAGGACGCAAGGCTCTACTGTACACATCGAGCATGCTGATGTTTTTGTCCACTCTGACTCTCACCATGGTTTCTCACACCACACCTTGCCCTCCTGGCCCTGCTCCTCCAAACCACACCGCTCTGGACTACACCTCCCATAATGACTTTGGAAGCACTTTTATGAGCAATGCCCAAACTGCAGGGAGCATCTTGCCGATCATATGTACCGTGGTGTTTATATTTGGTGAGTTCTGAAAGCAACAGATATTTGATTATTTGTTTCTGGCAGTCAGTGACGTGGTAGTGAGAGGTGCCAAGGGGGAAGCTGTGAGTCTCCCGCTATAGTAAACAGCTCAGCAGCTCTTGGATGGACAAGTATGACACTTGGTACACTTGTGATCTATGGCTTACTGACCACATGGTTCTTCTCAGTGGTTCTGATTATAACAGGCTGAAGATTAAGGGATAGATTGTCATAACATTAGTTACAGAATGACTTGGACAAAATTTTAACTTATCGGAAAGCTAAAAACCTTGGTTTGCAAGCTGCATCCATAAAGTATTTGAGTGCGTCACACAGACATAGACTCCTGCTTATCAGTGTTAAAAACTCGACCATGCAGAAAGTCATATTATCTGTAAGATTATACACTGAAAGTACCTGAAAAATCAGTTCTGCCAATATGGTTGAATTTGCTATGGCGGCGCCAATGACTGTATATCAAAGATGGACTTGAGCAGTTTGGGGTTTTTAGGTCGTTGTTTTTCTAGTGTCAGCCTCAAGTGGTCATTTATGGAACTGCAGGTTTTGACACTTAAGCATCAGCTTTATTTTTCAGCAGCAGAGATTACTGCTTGGTAACAAACGCCATAAACAATTAAGTTAGCATTTAAACAAATACATGTATACTTTTATGGGTTGTAGAGGAGAAACTTAGTAACCTGTCAGGCATCAGAGGTGTTAAATCATCAGCTCTGTTACATTTAGCTCTTGGAGCCTCATTAACAGACTATGACGTGTCAACATTATATCCTCATAAAAATATGATGGACAAATATGTTGTCACACCTGCTCAGCTGAGAAAACCCCCAATGATTTATATGTTGTAGCATTAGCATGCTGTACTGTGCTTCTTCCCTTCAGGGGTTTTGTTTTCAGACGTCGTTAATCACACCTTAAAGAAATGTCCCAGTCTGAACATCCTAAAATATGCTGTCTCTGTGCTGTGCCTGACAAAGGGCGTCTGCTGCTTTCATTGTCTCATGATGTCATCTTCTTTAATGTGGGCTGTTAGCTTTATTATCACATTGTTGGTTGTCTCCTAGGATACGCCTTGGGATGGGGCCCAATCACATGGCTGCTAATGTCAGAGGTGCTTCCACTGGCTGCCAGGGGTAAAGCTTCTGGTGTGTGTGTCACCGTCAGCTGGCTGACGGCCTTCGGGCTCACGCACGGCTTCACACACTTAGTGGACACGTACGGCCTGTATGTGCCCTACCTGCTTTTCACGGTGGTGTGCGTCGTCTCCCTGCTCTTCAATGCTGTGTGCATCCCAGAGACTCGCAAGCGCTCGCTGGAGGAAATAGAGAACTATTTCAGGACGGGACGCACGTTCACCATCAACCGGTCCAGCTGAGGCCTGCATCAGTCTCATTCACATGATGTTCTTATAAAGCAGGCATGGGGGTCTTAGAAAAATGATCTGAGAGCTTGAGAGATTCCAATCAATCAAACTTAACCATCATTAAGACTGATTTCAACTAGCTGAAAATAGTTATCACCAGCTCAAGTAGGTTTCCATTTAGGACCTTTATTAAAGGTCAGAGCAAATACACATAACTGACAATTTTAACAGCTACATTTTATCATATGATTACTTTATTATCTAATCATCTATTTTTCATCTAATTGTGGTAATAATTTTTATACACTAGTCTAGAATAATTACAAATTACAAATAATATACCTCTGATTGTTATTTTGTAGATTTATATATGTCAGACTTCCAGCACAGCTTGGAAGCACTACTGTATGATACAGAGAGACGAAACTACTGAAACAATGAGCAAACAAAGCTCTAAACTAAACTTCCCAGAGGAAGTGGCCAGAGCACAGCAGTAGGTCCAAAGAAACATTTACTAGAAAAAAAGACAATTTTCTACAAATGAACAAAAACCTTCTGTTTTTAATCACGGGACAGTCTGATGTGCTTTTTCTGTCATTTTACAAATGTATTTCCTACAATTCCAGCCCAAAGAGTAATATTGACGGCAATGTTTGTCTTATCACTGGAATAATTTAGACATACTGTTGAAGATGCCCTTCTGTTTTCTTATTAAAAATATCTGAGGGATTAAATGTGCATTTAAACTTCTTTACATTGGCATGAACAGCGAGTTTAAGAGGTCCAGCCCACTTGAGATCAAAGCTGGCCTGCGATGTAAAATGAATTTGACATTCCTGATGTAATCCATGCATTTTATTTATTTGAACACATTTTGGCTAAAAAGGCCACGTAGGTAGCCTTTTAACCCCCCAAAAAAGTTGACCGGCAGAACGTCTGACAAAGAAGAAGAGCACACTGCCACCTGGTTTAGTGCAGCAGTGACAGGTGTGGTGCAGAGACTTAAGGAAACATAGGGCAGGAACTCCACCTTAAAAAATTATTTTGTTCGTGGAAGAATCATTCTTGAAATCACACACACGGTCTGTTGGCACTTATAGAGCTCCGGTATTAATAATAAGTGGGAGCATGTGCATGAAAACTTATTAATCAAAGCATTGAAAAAGTGGGCTGTCAGCTAAGGGCAGAAAACGATGGCATCAGGCTGGATGTGACTCAGCAGGCCGAGTCACATGCCACAGGGCGCAGTCAGTGTTCAAGGTTTGGGTCTGACTCACCGTCCAGTGTCACCACATCCTCCCAGTTGTTTAGTAACATCAGAGAAACGAACACACATGATGCTTTGCAAAAGTTTAAGGCGCTCTGAATTAAGCGTGAACCTCTTCTGTGGAAGCTGTCTCAGTGTCTCCTCATGAAATCTCACATTGACCTCGCTGTGTTAGGACCCAAACTCTAAGAGTGGGACACCGTAGGTCACAGGGCTTCTTGTTCTTCTTGTCATGCTGCAGGGTGAAATGGGACCAACCGGATGCTTCCATGAAGGTTGTTAAAGCATCTTAACTGCCCAACTTGAGCGGCCGTGACAAGCGATCAAAGAATGCTTGGGAGTGGTAGGGACACCTCGACACACGTGTGTGACACAGTGTGCGATTCTGTAGGGATGTTTAGAGCCGTTCAACACCCACATTTGCGAGGAAGGTTACAGGTGTGTTTAATAACTGAGGTATTGTTTTTTCCAATGCGAATGAGTCCAATTAGGTGACACATACGGTTTGCTCCTTATAAAATCAAAGAAAAGCTTTGTGGAAGCTGCTGTATCGAATTAAACCTATTTTCTGCACATTCCAACACATAAAATATATTTTTTGTGTGTGTTTGCACTCAGTCTTTCAAATAGATGCAAGTAAAACACAGCAGAAAATAAATAAAGTCAAAGACTAGCGGTCCTTTAGCTCTATTTTCACCTGTAAAGCAGGAGTAGGGTAGGCGGAGGTTTACCCTGGTGTAGGTGTGCCTAGTTTAGGGGTTTAGGGGTTTTTTTCGCTGTAAAAAGAAGTTTTCTTCCCACGCACAACGGACACTATTGTTTTTGTCACTTTTGACGGAATCAAACTCAAAATAAGGTCAGTACTTCCACGCTTTAAACGCTGCACGCTCATACTCTCTCCTGCACTCGATATATTATCCATTGTTGATCTGCACACAGCTGTTTTCACGAACGTCGCACTTGCTTACGTCACTGTCATGAGACATTCTCGCAAAAAAATCACGGTTTTAGTAACGCAGTAACGCAGCGTTCCTACGGGAAAGTAACGGTAATCTAATTACCGTTTTTGCAATAGTAATCCCTTACTTTACTCGTTACTTGAAAAAAGTAATCGGATTACAGTAACGCGTTACAAGTAACGCGTTACTGCCCATCTCTGCCAGTAACAATGGAGCAATTTATATTCCCTGTCTGGTTGGCGAGTGGTTATTGGAGGTTGATGGACAAGCCTCGGTTACACAGGTCTAGAGACCAGTCAGCGACTTTCCTGGCAACCACCAGTCACTTGGGAAGAACATGTATTCCCCAATCAATTGGAGAAGGCTTCGTTGGGATTGCTTTGGTTGCTAGCAGATTGCCACGGTTGTATTTGGTTGTAGTGACTTTACTGCAAATATTCACCAGCTGTAAAACATGCAACGCAAACTGGAAACAGGGATCATTTACCTTCAAAGTAAAAGCTGCACCTTTTCAAACATGTTGGCAGCAGCGCTGCGGCACAACTTTTTTCCTGTTTCTAGTTTGCGTCACACTTTTTCACCTTTCATTACCACTCTGCAAGTCGTTAGTAGACAACTTTGCGTCTTTCATGCAAACTATAGCTGACAATCTGCTAGCAACCACAGCAATCGCAGGGAGGTTTAAATGTGTCTCACCTTCTTTTAAGACTTGCTGTACACTGACGGCAGTAATGTTATTTTAGGTTTTTATTATCATATGAAAATACATATACGTAATGGTACCTGTTGCTTTAACAAACTATGATTTAGACAAACTACAGTTCTATGATTGTACATTTGCTCACTTACAAAGAAATCAACAGCCTCTACATTTTCTGGTAGTTTCATATTTCTGGGGAGAGAAAGAATATCAACCAAAAATAAAATTCAAAAAACACTCATTGTATAAACGTTAAGAATTCATTTGCATGTCACTGAGTGAAATTAATACTTGATCCTCAAATAACCTTTTTGGTCGGGGGTTGTAAGACGTTTCTTATAGTTGGTCAAGTTCGCACACATTTTTTTTACTTGGCTGCCACTTGACAACTTGAAGTTTCATCTCGCTCCACAGATGCAGATGCTGTTTCAGATTGAGGTCTGAAGACCAAAACCTTAATGTAATTTTTCTTTAGACACTCTTGTTGCCTTGGCAGTATGTTTTGGGTTTTGTCATGGTATCCATCTTCAGTGTTGAGGGAGTTTACTTGGAGTAATACTCAGCACTTCTGTTCTTCCAAACATGCCAGGTCAAGTTGCTGTCAGAGAGTTTAATTTTGCTTTCATCTCGCCACAGTACTTTCTCCCAACCATCTTTCAGCCATATATATGTTTATTGGCAAACATAAGTCAGGCCTGTACATGTGCTGTCTTGAGCAGGGGATCCTTGGGAGCTTGCAAGATTTCTGTCCACTATGGCCCAGTATGTTACCAGTGGTGCTCTCGATGACTATGGTCCCAACTGCCTTCAGATCATTAACAGGCTCCTCCTGTGTAGTTTTGAAAGGTTTGGGATCATCCACCACCTTTCTCATGGTCATTCTTATCTCATGAAAAAGATCTTGGATGAAGTTTGATTGAGAGTGCAATTGATGGTCATTTTAGATTCATTCCATTTCCAAATAATCACACCAATCTTCTTGCTGATGGTCTTGTATTCTAGCCTTGAGTAGGTGTACAGTTTTATCCCTGATGTCCTTTGAAACTTTTTGGTCTTGCCGGTGGTGGTGGAGAGGTGGAATGGAAGAAACCGATTCTGTGGATAGATGTACTTTTTCCAGGCATGTGCCACTGGGGGGAAGGCACATCCCTGTCTTGGGTCTCCTCGCTGGAGAGATTATATCTCTTGGCTGGCCTGGAAACACCTTGGTGTTGGATGGATGGATGGATGGATGGATGGATGTGTAACCCAGTGAGTTTACACAACTCAGTAACGCACTACAACATTGTTATTGTTAATTGTGATTCATCATTACTCTGTTAATCACTGAGTTGATCAAAAGTAAATCAATAATAAAAGATAAATACTATAAATATAAGAATAAAACCCAAAGAGTATATTTAACACCCCTACTGGTTAGGAAGGAACAAGCCCCGCCTTCCCCTGCTCTGTACCGTCACGTGCTCAGACACAGAGAGAGACGGAGGTGCACGAGACCATCGCTGATTTTCACCGCCAAGCTTTTTGCTGGAAAAGAACTATTAACTTGATAAATTGAGCAAATATCCATACCGGAGATCTGCATGTACCTTGGAGAAACGGACCTGATTTGTTGTGAACATTTTGGACCTTGAAACCATCGCGGTGAGTCAGAAGCTGTTAAGCTAACCTTGAAGCTAAAAAGCTAACAAGAAGTTAACGGGGAATATAATGGCCCAATTTCAATGTTGTAGATCTGCACGGGAGCGGATGAAGTGGACAAGATCCTCTCTGAGAGTTGAACATTAGAAGTGTGCTGGTGAGTTAAACTGGGACTGGGCGAATCAGGCTAATTGAAAAGCTAAGTAGCCTGGTGCTTATAGCTGTAGCTGTAGCTGACCACGTTTTCACTGTGGGAGAACACACGGGGTTTCCCACGGAGTTCAGCCATTCTGAGCACTCAGCTTGTGTGCTGATGATATTCTAGTATTACTTGTTGAATATTAAATGCACTAAAATAAGATGATGGAATAAGTTAATTTTGATCTTAAAGGTCATGAATCTACTTTATTTTTGTTACATTTGATGCTCGAGCGGCACTGGATAGATGTCCGTGTGTATTCTTACTGTGCTGATACGTTACCACATACTGTAAAACTACAGCCTGTGGGTTTTTGTATATTCTTTTGGTAATTTTATTCTGTACATTGAGTGTAAATAATATATTGCTTCATTGCTATGCAGTGTAAAGCAATGCTCCTGTAATTCAGTTAAAGGGCAATACTGTAAAATATAATCTACCATAGTTTATGGTTTATTTCTGATTTCTGATAGAAATGTGTACCTTGATGATAGAATAAGCTGATTGTGATTTAAAGATTGCATTCATGATTAAGATGCACTGTATAGACTATAGTTAGAAATTAGAATTAATGTTTTGTGCTTGTTTTGTTATAGCACTTGCATTATTTACACATATGGCCATGTATATCATTAGAGTGTGAACTGAATTAGTAATAGTCCTGTTGTTTACAGGCTAGGTTTTTTTTTTTTGGGATCGTGAGACCTGGAAATCTTCCTGACGAGGAAGATGGCGAGCCTTTCCCTTTGAACCGAACCACAGCCATTCCGAGTTGGCCCAGAAGGGCAGGTTGCTCTTCTCTCACGAACAATTGCAACAGTGCGGTAGGACGAAATCGCACCAATCACAGACTTTTGACCTATTGGATTTGACTTGACTGAACACTGACTATTAAGCCGGCAAGACTGACATATCTGAGCTCAGATAGGATTCTGATTGTTATTATTATTGCTGTCACTGTATTTTATTTTATGTTTTCATTTCTGTTCATGAAATGCTGTTAAATTGTTGCTAAATAGTTTAATACAATTCATAGCAACTTTACCTGTGGCTCCAGTCATTCTTCTCCACGCAACTCACTTATTCCCTCCTACGAATCTAGCTATTGGCCCATTCTCTCCATCTTACTTTAACTTTCCCTACCCTATCCTGTACTTGGCTACAGATGGATGGATGGATGGATGGATGGATGGATGGAAGATTGTAATCTTTGTGCCTCATGGGCAGACAGCCCCTCTGTGGGAGGCAAAATTCTGTCTGGGTTATAAGAGATCAAATACTTATTTCACTCAATCATATGAAAATCAGTTTATCAGTTTAACTTTTGTGTAATTTTTTTTTCTTAATTTTTTGGCTAAAATTGTGTCTCCCGCCATTAAAATTAAACAACAAATAAACAATAAAAATAAGAGACTGTAATTATTTTTTCTATAAGTGAGCAAACTTACAAATTCAGCAGGGGTTCAAATAATTATTTCCTACGCTGTGATTCATAACCTGTTCTGAATTTCTCATTAGTTAGATCCCTGATTATTAGGCCTATAGGTCTACTTAAGACTGAAAACAAAAGACTTAAAGGCTGAAACCTTGATAGCCTTGTTTTCTTTATCAGCACATCTAAACTTTCTGATACTAGCAGATTTACATCTCAAACCCACTTTAGATTATTCTCACTTTAAATTACCAATTTTGTGAGTAATACTATAATACTATAATACTAGGTCATACAAATTTTAATCAGCTCTAACTGACAGAGTTTACTTCCCTTTGTTCCCTGCAGTCTTCAGTTCTAAAACTGGAATTGCAAAATGGGCTGTTACCATTGTCATTATTATCATCTTTAACATTGTGCTTGGCTAAAAGAAAGGATCGAATTGGATAAACCCCTGCCCGGGCATTTCCTGCTCTCAGTTTATATAAAACAGGGAATAAACACAAACACAAATTATGTTGGAAACCCATTCTTTCTAAGGAATGTCACACTGTCTGGGGATTGGTCAATCACTGGAATGTTGCTCATCTGGCCCATCGAAACATACACACTCATACACATACAATTACCTTGTCATAATTCAGACACACCCAGCACTCTCACCCATACCTGTATGACTGACGTTCCAAACGACTGTTTTGGGGTGAGGATGGGATAAACAAACCCAAATAAATATATGTAATAGTTTTAATGAAAACTCTGATTTTGCATTGCAACCCGGGATTTTCTTTATAGTGCAGATTTTCCTCAGATTCCTCTCAATCCCAGGTGTTATCAGTGTTCCCCTAATAATTCATCTTCCCATGCTTCAAAACTGAAACATTCTGTGTTGGGAAACAAGCTCATACCACAGACATGTAAGGTGCACTCAGGCATGTCCCTGAACCCCCAGGTGTACTCTGCAACCCAGTGACGAACATAAAAATGTGGTTAAACTGCTCTAAGGTGCTTTTGGAAAAAAAAAAAACAAATCAAATCTTTAAGAACATCTTGTAAGCTGAAATGACTCCAACATGACGCCAACATGACGCCAACATGAAAAAAAACAAGAAAAAGGTTCTCAGGTTTTCACCCGCATTACAAAAAAGGCCCGCGGGGGGAGAAAAAAGTACTACATTTGCTGTGAGAGCAATTTTTTATTTATTTTTATTGGCAAACCTCTCAACACCCCATCATTCATCCCCTTATCCATCCATCCGCTTATCCTTTTCAGGGTAGCAGGGGGCGCTGGAGCCTATCCCAGCTGTCATAGGGTGAGAGGCGGGGTACACCCTGGACAGGTCGCCAGTCTGTCGCAGGGCTAACAGACAGGAACAGACAACCATTCACACTCACACTTAGTGGCAATTTGGATTATCCAATTAACCTATCCCCACAAGCAACATGCTAACTCCACACAGAAAGACCCCGGCCTGATGGTGGAATTGAACTCAGGACCTTCTTGCTGTGCGGCAACAGTGCTAACCACCGTGCCACCGTGCATCCCCTTATGTTGAGCAATGCACAGTCTGAGATTTGGGGGAACTTGCTGGGTTGCTTTCTCCTGTGAAGATTGCGACATCATGTTACCATACACCCGAATCCTTCAAATCAACCAAATCTTCTGCTTTTACAGGCATTTTATTTTATTTTTTTCATTTCCTATTAGGCCTACTGACTGGTCCTCTCAAAAGACTCCTAGAAATGCTCATTACTACAGCCTCAGGCCTGGTTAGATTTCTTTATGGTCACAATCCTCCTGGATGCAGAGTGAGTACCAAGGGGAGGTCACTGGTGTAAGACTGTTTGAGTCTGTATGTTAAAATATCCTTGGACAAGAGCCTGGAATTGCCTTCTATACACCCGTCAGTGTGTGAATATGAATGATAAAAAGCACATGAGATAAAGAGCTGAATTAAAATGTTAGTCCAGCATAAGAACCCTGCCTCTTGCCCTATGAGAGCGAAGAGGCTCCAGCCACCCCTTTGAGTCTTTTTGGCTGTCAGATAATAACCGATTCAGTGTTATTGATTGATGAAATAAAGTCTGTTAAACCTCTCAAGGTTTCCTTTGATCCTCATCTTCAACTTTTCTGTGTTTTTTAGTATTCTCTAAATTCTTGTAATATGTGTCACTTAGAGTTTGTTGATGGCCAACAGATCAAATTCCAGGACAAAAACAATTCTACAGCTCAGTCTGCCTTACAGGGAAACAGGTTATTCTTACTAAAGTGACACACACACACACACACACACACACATACACCCTCAATAATCTCACGGAAACAAAGAACATTTCAAAGATGACGACCGGTTCAGCCTTTGAAAGCTACAATCAAAACCATGGAGTGACTCATCACCACAGCATGTTCGTGGTTGAATTGGTCGAGGTGGAGCTTTGGGCGTGTTGGGAGAGGTTCACCTACAGGTAGAGGAACAGGTGGAGATCTTAACCAGAATCTGTCTGGACTCTGCATCATCAACAAGCTCATCTCTGCATTTTGACTGCAACAACCCAGCCAAGGTAAGTCTGCCAGACGTTTGTGTGTTATAGGAAGAGAACAACGAACTGTGTTCAGGCTGACGGAGTGGAGAATCGGGTTTGGTTATTTTAATGGGAAGGATTCAAAGAATTGAAAACTGAAGACATAAAAGGACACGACAAGAATAAGAATAAGAAAGCCAGGTTTGGGATTTTCTGACAACAAGTGAATTTAAAGTGAGTTATATCGCACAAAAGAGACCAATTGGAAATCAAATATCACATGATTAAAATTAAAACATTGCATAAATCACACAAGGGAACAGAAATACACAGGAGCCAATATTGATTTTTATTTATGCACATGTTTCTGCTAATCTGCCAACGTTTTCTTGACTTTTATGTTGTTACTTTAAAGACTGAGGTTGTGCAGCATAATGCAGCTATAAAGGTGTGTTACACTGCACCTTTACAAAAAAGGGTTCCCTCTAAACGCTTTAATTCAGGATTTACCATGAACATTACTGTCTGACTGACTTACATTCTGGACCTGCAGGGATATTAAATTAGACTATAACTAAGCATTTGACAGAGACGGGGTCTGGTGTAGGATTCAAATCACCTTCATGGGTAAAATTTCAGGTGTTACGTTATAGATTTCTTGACATAATTCAGTTGGGTCTTAGCTGGGTCTTGAAAAATCATTATAAGTAACTGATTCAGAGTGAGAGTGAGGACGGTCTTTGCAGCAGTTGCTATGGCTGACATGTAAACAATGTGAAAGATTGCATTTTGAATGCAGTGAAAGGACATGCATGTGCACATAGTGGAAAAAGTTCGTTCATGTTGTTGTAAATAAATATATACATTTGTTCTGTATCCAAGTATTTCATTTTCAAATTGCATGCACAGTTAGAGTGAGTCTTTGTTTTTAGGGGATTTCTGTGATTGTTTTGGCTGATTATCAAAGGTTGGACTGAAAATCAAGGTCAGAGAATGTGATGATTGTTTAATCTGGGAATTTCCAGATTTAAACTGCCCACTGATTCATCAGCTGAATACTAAAATGCATCATGGAAAAAAATGAAAAACAAAGTTTCCTCCCTCTCTCACACGGAGACACAGGTTTGACCGGCATCGGAGTCTCGGTGAAGCCACGCCTGCAGCAGGGTGTTAACTCATATGTAACAAAAAGTTCTACTCCGCATCTCATTCAGTTTCACTGAACTCATCATAAGCCCAAGACTGCACTGCATATTTACCTAAAACCTACCTGCTTAATTTCCACGAATTTCCTTTTCCCCCCTAAAGTATACGTACATCCCATGCTAAATGGTCCTTATGTGAAAGGAAAAAACTCTGGGAAGCTTCTGGGAAGATCTTTACAGATCACCCAACTTTATCCAATTAATGTCCCACCGGCTATTCCGAGCACAGAGATCCAGCAAGAGAAAAAGCAGCACATTAGATAACGTTAGTGCTCCTTGTTAACAGTCATCAAACATATTGTATTTCTGCAAAAAAAAACGCACAATAACAATCCTGCTCTCTCATGACCAATTTCAGAGGGTGTTGTAACAGTTTTGGCTGGCACACCCAGAGGGAAGCATGCAGCTCAGTCGCATTCCTGCGCCATCAAATGGGGCGTATACAAGTTCTCAATGTCTATGTGTGACACAACGATAAAGCGGTCGATCAGCTTCTGTGAATCCGGTGACAGGTTCTGAATCGGACTTACCTAGGCTGGTGTAGCAGGTGGAGACATTAAGCAAGACCCAATAATGTAAATAATACATTTTAGGGTGACGTGTCTTGGTTAAGGTTAGGCTAGTGTCCTGCAAATGTAGTGAGGGAAACAAAACTGTTTGTGTAACAGAAACAGAGAAAACCATTCAGAGAATGAAATGTTGGTCAAGGTAGCGCCCGGTTATTGTGCATGTCTGTGTGGAAAGAGAGAAACAAGAAAAGTGAGACAAAAGGAAATAAGCTGAACGCAGAGAGGAATGCGCGAGTATACTTTAAGCACTGTGATCCTCCATCAAACCAGTCACATGACTTCTGACTGTCAAAGGGCCTTTCTCACACTGCTGGAGCTTCAGAAGCACAGTGAGGATGTAATAGAGTGAATAAATGAATGTGTTCAGTTTGGGAATGACTCTGTAGAGTGGATTAAATTTTACAGGCAAACATCCAAATCTATAAAATACGTCTGACAGCTGTATATGGACACATTTAAATTACAGCATGCTCTTCCAGAGGGAGAGGTGTCCAGATAGCACCGGAAACTGTTTGTTTCCGGTGCTATCTGTACTGTGTACAATACTGTGAGCCATGCAGCATCACATTTGTGCCTTCTATCATAAGAATACAGGTTATGTTTAAATGATGTAACATCAAAAGATTTTTCACATCCCATCTCTGAGCTTTAGATTGATATAGTAGTAACTGTGGAACGACTGATTGAACAGTGATGCTTTTTGGCAGATATTCAGCTCTGATTTTGACTTTTACTCAATCTATGTTCACATTCTCTTAGCTTATCTTATCATTTATCTCCACTTCCTCTGGCTCGTCTTATCATCACAGCCGACACTGGTCACTGGTCGGAGACACCAGGAGCACTTTTTGGATACCAGCAGTGTGTATGGGAGATGATTATGTAGCATGTGCTCTACACGCTCATGAAATATATAAATAATCACAATAAGGTTGTGTTACACCTGGCACACAGCATCCATGTAACTCATTCAATCTAATACTTTAAATATCAGAGCCAGCGTTGGATTTCTTTACCTTTTGGCATGTACCTTGGGGGATGGCACCTGCTTCACATGTGGAAGCGTTTTGTTATAATATAATTAGAAAGACTTCACTCAAAGTTCGTTAGTCTCAACATCTGTTTTTTAAAGTATTAAAGTCGGAATTTCAGTATCATCTCAGAGTATACAATCAAATTCTCCAAGCAGCAGATTCCACTGTTATTTATTTCCTACTGCTACTACATATATTGTCACATATGATACATATACTTTTATCAAGTACATATAGAAGGCTGTGCACACGAAATGCCTTACGAGTAACATTTTAGCCGTACAAACAAATGAAACATTAATTAATTCAACAAATATCTTTGGGTTTATGTTGCATTTAAGTCAGTACTACTGTAATTTCTCTGGTAGCCTGATATTATACCTGAAATGGGGAAACAAAGCACTAATGCGATTCCAAGGATTTTCTTTTAGAAGGAGGTCAGAAAGAAGTTTCTGTGAGCGGCCACACCTGAAACAGTCCAACTGGCACACAGACGCTCCTAGGCGTTTCCCAAAAGCTGCTCACATGAAAGGTCCCTACAGTGAAGGGCTAGATATGTGTCAGACAGGAATGAGAGACATTTTCATGGTGACCGAACCGGCAATGTTTCAGTTCAATCGCCAAGGCTTTGGTTCCCTCTTGTGGCACAATGCAGCATTGCGTTTGTCTTGAGCATTGGAAAGAAAAAGGGAAAGCAGTATCACAGGAGAGATCTCAGGTATTTGGCCCTGACCGCACCCTTCATTACAGTCCTTTTTGTTTCTTTGCAGCAAAATGAGTGCAGACGGAAAAAAGGAACCCCCTCCCTACATCATACCGGGTAAGCCCACAGGTCACACATGCTCAGTCAATATTCATGATCATTATCGTCATCTCCTCACCGGCTTGATTCTTTCCCTTTTCCTCTTCATATGGTCCAGTAGAAAGTCAAGGTGATGGTGTGAGAGTTTACCACCCCCACACTCCTTTCACCCCACCCCCCATGCAGACACAGCAAACTGTCACCCCAGGTATTCTTCTCACACCTGAGTCTCACACTTTTTAGAAGATTTAAGGTAAACATATTGTTGTTCATTGTTTTGCGTGTTTCCTGTCCTCTCTCAGTGTACACCGGCGGAGGGGGAGGCGCGGGTCAAGGTTTGGACTCTGGAGAAGGCAAAAAAAAGTTTGTAAGCTACGACATGGGACTGGGGACTGAGCCCGGCATGACGACCTGCGCTTCCTGCCAGCAACAGGTTATGACCAATGTCACCTATAAGGCAGGAACGTACGCCTGGCTCATGTGTTTACTCTTCATTTGCTGTGGGTGAGTGGTTTTAATCAGTTAGCTTCTTTTTAGCGCCCCAAGGCTTTTGAACACAGGTCTTCTTTGTTCAACTCTGTTACTTGATTTTTATCGATTTTATCTTTTGTAAATACACTTAAGTGGAAACGTTCTTTCTTTTCATGTCTGTATATGAATGTAAAAATGTAACAAAGAATGATCTCATCTGGTGTATGATAGCACGACTCTAACCTTCTGTGTGTGTGTCGCAGGTTAGTCCTTTGCTGCTGCCTGATTCCGTTCTTCATGAAGAGATTCAAGGATGCTTACCACACCTGCCCACGCTGCAACAGAGTGCTGCACGTTGAGAAGAGGAAATGCTGTAAATGATGAGCACCAGGGCTGATATGGCCCCGTAGAAATAAGAAATAGCCTCCTGTTACCTTTGTCTGTGTCTTATGGTCAACCGGTAAAAAACTGGCATTTTCTCAAACTGGCAGAGAAAGGTGACAGGCGTAAATGCAGCTTGTTTCTATGGATGACAAAGCCAAACATGAATGATTTCTATCAGATTATTAGGAAACAGACTGGGAGGGATTGTGTTGTCCGAGCTTCTGTTTGTTTTTGTTTTTTTGCTCTGGCAAGTTACAGAACACCCCATGCACTTTGAAACTGTTATCATTATACTCAGAAAATTTTGGATGTGTAATGTTAAAATGAAGGTTTGTACATATATTGCATGTTTTATGCATAACGGGATTGCACAATTTCTGAATAAATCACAACGGCAGTAAATTACACATTGAACGATAAAAGGGTGCAGAAATAAATATATTTGCTCATCTCCAGTTTCATGAGTCATTGCTCAGTAAACTGATACACAAAGCATACTGGGTTAATGTCATATTTGCATATTTGTCACTCAGGCAAGGCAAAAACAAGCTTACATGCTGTACAGTGGAGTGCTGCAAATATAGTTAAGCCTTTTGTTCAGACTATTTGAATGTATTCATTCATTATATTGCAAATTACAATGCAAAAGTAAACCCCCCCCCCCCCCCCACCCCTGGAGGATGAGCATGCTCTATCGCTCTATTATTTACTACTATTAGCTCTATGATAACATTATTTCTCTAATAAAAACAGACATTACAGAACTCTGCTGTGTTTGTGTTGGTTGTTCTTCTCTCTAGAAATGTCACATCTACATTGATGGAGTACTCAAAAAAAGTAATGCATTTAGTCATTGCCCATCTTGAACATAATGCAGTATGATACTGCCAGAGAAAGTCATTTGTTACTGTGCTTGTTTTATTACTTTTGCATTACTTCGTAACATGCCCTGAAATGCACTGTCACGCAGTTACCAGTTAACAATGAAAACATTAGTCCCACACACTTACATGAATCCCTTTGCTAATTAGGACAGCTATACAATCTTTTCTTTTTAGTGTTGACACAGAGCAGCTGAAAACCAGACCAAAGACACTTCAAAGCAGGGGCGATTCTAGGATCAGAGCTTTGGGGGTGCTGAGCACCCAGAGCTGCTCAGCCAGGCAAGATAAACTTTACTCGTCACGATGAGACTTCTTCCCTGTCTCTGTCAGTCCCTGCATCCTTAAATGTCTCCAGTTGTCCTGAGTTCCCTCTGGCTGTCTCCTTGGTGCATTTAAACCCCTGTTCCTCCCTGGCCTCATCGTCTGTTGTCTTCATCTCCGTTATCAGTCATCATAATTTTACCATCTCTGTTCAAGTCTGCAAATTTCTTTATTAAATCATAAGATTCTTAAATTCATCAAGTCTCTCTGTGCCTGGGTCCTCGTCACAAAACACGACATCGCTGTTTTGTACATTTTAACACAATTTAATCCCCACATTTGTGAAAGAAAATCAAAACACTTTTTTTTAAAAGTCTGTAACAAAACCATCAAATCTGATCAAAATGCTGCAAACGAAGAATGGATTGGAATTTAGAAAACAAACAAACAACATATCCTAACGTTAATTACTTTACTGGGGGGAAATGATGAATGGTGATCATAGTAAGTAAGAATTAAACTGAATGCATTTTTTGGACAGAGATTCACTTTTAATGTGTATGGTAAATGGTAAATGGCCTGTATTTGTATAGCGCTTTACTAGTCCCTTAGGACCCCCAAAGCGTTTTACACATCCAGTCATCCACCCATTCACACACACATTCACACACTGGTGATGACAAGCTACATTGTATGTATAATACAATACAGATATATGAAAATAGACTCCAAAAATAGAGTCCTTGAAATGTACAAATTATTGATTAAAAAAAATTATAAAAATGGAGGCAACTTTGCCTATGGTACAATGTATGAAAATATCTCTACTGCAGATACTACTATGGCTCTGCAGATTTATTCCTTTCATTTTAACCTGTGTCGCCTCACCTTGAAGTTGGCAAATACTTTTGGTGGTCAACTCTCTCAAGCAGTTTAGCAGTTTCTGTTATGCCTGTCACTGTTCCCTGTCTGTTTTCTTACCTGGTTCTTCCTGACCTTGCACTTTCTCCTCATGTTCCCCTCTTTCCTCTCTCCCTCTTTGGACTGATAATCATACACAAATAGATTGTATTCAATTAGATGAAAAAATTACATTAATATGAAAAAAATATTATTAAGATCACTAATAAAAAAGTCCTCTCTCAGTGTACTTTCAACCAAAAGGCAAATAACCAAACCACATGAACATCTAATAAAATATATAAATATTGAAACACTGATCCAACATTATCCTTTATTGACGGATCATTTGTTCTTACACTTTTACCTGAATGTTGCTCAGGGTTTAATCTTGGCACATGCACATATGACAAAATAACCAGCTTCTCTCATTCCATTTCAAACAGGACAGTGGTAACAACAGCAGGCTACGGACAATTTAAAGTTTTAGATTTTAAATAGGCTGTATAAATTTCAATGGGAACGACAGTCAAATATCGCTGATTTTACTACACAGTAGGATGGGTTGTAGGGTAGCTAACATTGTCGCAAAACACGTTTTCAACACTGCAGGCAGTAGCGGTTTTAGATACGGGCGACACGGGCAGTTGCCCGGGGCGGCATCGTGGTGGGGGCGGCATCACGAGCATCGGCAAAAAAAAATAAAATAAAAAATGCTCGTACTCATGCTGCCCCGACGTCATGCCAGCGCATATTGGGAATGTCATAGGCACCGATCGGTTTTCTATCGCCCATTTGCTGGGAGTAAGGACGCCCTCCGTTTGCGAGGTGCGCCTGCTGCTTGCTGCACAGAGAGGAGAGGGCGGGGCGGCGGGGGATTCTCTGACCGGCTGGAGCAGCATCTAATAACCAACTCACAAAATAAAAACAAATCAACAAACACGAAAACACCAGACATCATGATACAGACTTAAAATTTGCACCGATGTCTTTTTTCGAAATTCTGTACACGAAAAGTGAGCGCGAGAGCCCTCGGTGCGCCTGCTCGCTGCTGTAGTCAAAGTAAACTTTATTGTCATCTCCGCTACATACAGTCCAGTATATAGAGAGACGAGACGACGAGACGACCAGTTACAGCAGTGCAAGTAAACAAACAATAAATATAAGAAGAGTAAGAAAATAAATATACACTTTAGGACTCGGGGTAAAGGGATCAATAACAATTTAAAATTTATAATTTAAAGTTTCACACACAACTTGTCGAAAGGGGAGGGGCCTGCTGCTTCCAAATAGAGCGCATTTCATTTATAATGATGTAAATCCAAGCCCATTATCTCTTCATGATTTGAATCCTGGGTTGTGTGAAATCCCAGAAATGCACCTTAGACAAAGTGAATCTGTGAACTAAGGTGTAGGTGTGTTAGGTCATGTTGTGGTGATCCTCGGGTTGGGGGATTTGTGTTCATACTGGAGTGCAACATTAAAACCAAGATGGACAAGAAAAGCTCAAAGCCATCAGGTGCTCAGTTTAGAAAAAAGAGAAAAGAAGAGGAGGAGAAACGAGCAAAAGATGCAGGTAAGCAGATGTGTGATTGGATAATGGCAGGTCATCCTGAAACAATCAGAATCAGAATACGTTATTAATCCCTAAGGAAATGATGTGGGTTACAGTTGCTCCAAGAAGAAATGGTAAAAATAGCAACAGTAACAGACTAAACTCCAAACAATACATTATGTTACAGATTTTAATATTAATTGTCAGTTGTTGATTTGTCCTGTTCTCATTGTGTGATGAATTATGATGGCTGTTTGGTAGCCGTTTGCATACAATGCATACGGTCTCTCTCTTCATATGTGTGTGTGTGTACAACAGTTTTATGTACAATCCTTAATATGTTTTGTCTGTGTGTGTGTGTGGGGGGGGGGGGGGGGGGGGGGCGCCAGAGGGAGTGTTCGCCCAGGGCGCCAAACAGGCTAGGACCGCCACTGACTGCAGGTTACCTGAGTGTAATGTTTTTCAGCTAAAAAGAAACATGGTCTGACTCATACCTAACTATATAAAATGTAACTGAAGGTTAAATTCAGCTAACATGTCCCGTTTTAAGCCAGACACTTACACCTCCACTCCGCTGCGTCTCAGCCACCATCGCTCTGGCAGCAACGGCGCTGGAGCCAGAGTAGGTGAGAGGCGAGCTGGAACAAACCATTGTCTGTAGGGGGGGGGGGGGGTATCTATACTTTTGTTGTTAAAATGTTACGTCTCAACCAAGTACTGCATGCTTTTTTATATTTTTAGTAGTGTGTCACACAAACAGCAAATATTGTCAAAAAAAAGTAAGAAATCTTTGGGGGTGCTTTGATTCATTTCGGGGGTGCTGAAAATCCAGAAAATCCTGAAGTTCAAACAGGAACGTGTAGGGCGAAGAGAACTACATTTCCCTAAAGCCATCGCGCCAGTCTGAAACGAGGAAGCAAGCTGTTTATTAGAGAGAGGCACACAAGAACAGCTAGCAAGAGAAGGGGAGGCTGTAATAATAATTATTAGGCTGTCGAGGCAATATTGAATATTATTGAATGTAACAGACTCAATTTGGCGGTGACAATGAGCGAGGTTTTCTCGTATGAGAGTTTGGTTCATGCTGTCTCAGGAGCAGTGGTAAGTTGATCTTAGTTTCAGTATGCGCTGCTTAATTTTAAGTCACAAATGGGAGTTGCTGTAGCGTCACTACTTATATGCTTTAAAGATATCCAAACAGAGCTCAGTTCAAAATAACAATTTCCACTCCCAACTTTACCAAAAACAATAAATAGTAGATAATGTAATGTAGGAAGTGTTTACAATAACCTCTTTATTCGGCGAAATGTTAATGTACGTGTAACTTATTAAACGCACCGAAGTGAATACTGAATAACAATCATATATAAAACGTCTTATTTTAGATCCTAGTGTGCATTTTAAACCGTTTACATGTATGTTCCTGTAACTTGCTCGATTTTTTATATGGGGTTCATTCGGGGGTTTGTTCCATATGTGAAAACAAAATGGCATGCCATGGATTTCTTACTGTTGCCCCTTTAGGGAAGTGTGACTGCAATGACAGTGTTCTTCCCTCTTGATACTGCCAGACTACGGCTCCAGGGTAAGAGAGCAGAAATCACAGTCTCATTTCCAAAAGTTTTGGGTTTTTTTGTTTTGTTTTTACTGAAAGAAAATCCCCATCTGTTTGTGTTCAGTGGATGAAAACAGGAAAGCCAAATCAACTCCAGCCATTCTGGCAGAAATTGTGAAAGAGGAAGGATTGTGAGTATAAATAGTGAAAATCTCAATGTGTTTCAAGCCAAAACTATTTTAATAAATTTGCACGCATCCCCTCAAACATTAAAACACAGTCTTTCAAGCAGTAGAAGGCTGCTAAGATGTGTTCCTGTGTTTACCTCTGCACCCTTCTTCAGACTGGCACCCTATAGAGGTTGGTTCCCTGTCATCTGCAGCCTGTGCTGTTCCAACTTTGTCTACTTCTACTGCTTCCACTGCCTCAAGGCTAGCTGGCTGAAAGGAAAACAGTCAGCACCAAGCACTGACTTGATCATAGGCATCGCAGCAGGTGAGGTGGTCATTGGCAAGAACTGCCATCTAATTTCAGACGAGTCCCTCATACCTTTGTCCTAAGAATGACTAGCGTGAACTCCTATTTAGTAGCCTATTCTGCACAGTGTATAAAACCAGTTTACATTATTTACATTTCTAAATGCTGAAACAGATAGTAAAGATTCAATTACATCTGCCTCTTTGTCTCTCCAGGGGTTGTAAATGTACTTGTCACCACCCCTTTGTGGGTCGTCAATACCAGACTGAAGCTCCAGGGCTCTAAGTTTCACAATGAAGACATCCGTCCCACAAACTACTCTGGGATTCTGGGTAAATGACCTTACATTTTACTTTTAATGAGTATTTGTGCAAACCTTCTACACATGTGCATACTACAAGTTCTCTCTTTCGCGCGTTTGTTTCCAAATTGTTTTGATTTTGCAGATGCATTTGTGCAGATCATCCGTGACGAGGGCGTCGCAGCACTGTGGAACGGGACCTTCCCGTCCCTGCTGCTGGTGCTGAACCCCGCTATCCAATTCATGATTTATGAGGGCCTGAAGAGGCAGCTGAGGAGAGGCATTCCCAGGGAGGTGAGTAAGAAAAGGGAAGGGAAGTATGCAGACATTGTCTGGTTGGTAATTATGTTTACATGATTTGTTCAGTGGCTTTGCATGTGTTCCCTGATCTTTTGAACACCACATGTTGTGAGACTTTTTTTTGGACACTACCACAGCGTTTGTGGGTATGTTTATTAGCTAAGGAAAATCTGATAGGCAGAGAGAGTAAAACTTTTGCACTTCACCTGTTACTGAGGTCATCTGAACTCAAAACTTTCACCTTTGGGATATGTTTGTTGCTCTGATGATACACAAAAGATTCAGGTTCTTCTTTCTGCCCAAAGCTGTCATCACTGGAGGTCTTTGTGATCGGGGCCATCGCCAAAGCTATCGCCACCACTGTGACATACCCACTGCAGACCATACAGTCCATTCTTAGGGTATGTCTGCATTGTGTTGTTCACTTTTAAAGTGACACATATAATCTTTTAGTAGCTAGATTTGTGACTGTATGAACCTGTAACAAAGAAAACATTAATCTCAGAGATGCTTTTCTTTTTTGTTCAATCACCACAGTTCGGACAGTACAACAACACATCAACAGAGAAGTCGAAGCTGCTGTCCAGTCTCAGAACTATCAAGTGTCTGCTGGTCAACAGGGTGAGGTAAGTGTTTACACACACATATTAACATACTTGCAGTGCAAATTGCCACCATGACGTATGGGTTAGAAGGTCCTGGGTTTGAAGCGTGTTCTTTGACTAGCGTGTTCTTGGAGGTTTTGCCTGTGTTTGGCTGTCGTTCTATGAAAAAGATGTGATTGAATTGGATAAGGAGAGGAAAATGGCTGGATGGGAACCCCAAATATGGTTTTGTTACATCCACATTAGAATCTGCTTGATTTTGGGTGTCCGCATTTAAACAGAGCATACTAGGTAACATGGGTTAGAATTACTATGAAGAACAAGATAAAAGAAATAGCTCCATTTGGTATTTAAAAAAATCTGTATGCATGCAGAAGCTGCTCTGTTTGTTTGTTTTTTTGCGTTGTTTTTTTTAATTTACAACAGAAACCATTGCAAATGCATTATCATACACATCTGTAATAATTATATACAACTAACTGTACAGTCAGACTCTATAGAACTCATCAGGAAAACACACTGGATAATCTCTGCATTTATATTTTAACAATTAGATTAATTATATCCAGCATAACAAGCAAATGATCCCTGGTTTAATTCCTTGATTGAACCTTATGAATTAGGGAGTATTTGAAAGGTGCTTTATATGGAGTATGGGCATTCATCACTGGGCCCTCGTGATATGTCACCTGAGTTACTGAATATTAATACTTTTGCTCTTTCACCTCTTGTTCTTTAATGTTTTCATGCTGGTTTTCTTCTGTAGGAAGTATGGTATGTTGGGTCTTTTTAAAGGCCTTGAAGCGAAGCTGCTGCAGACGGTGCTGACTGCTGCTCTCATGTTCCTTCTCTACGAGAAGATCGCAAGCTGCACCTTCAGAGTGATGGGACTGAGCAACAACCACTACAAGAGGCGCTAGCTTACAAAGACACTTAACAATCCTGCACACTTGACCACAATAAAGGACAGATGAGCAATGGAAATCACTGCTGACAGACTGTATGAGTGACTGGGGCTTCACCTGCCTGGACACCAGTCACTTTTTTAAAAAGGTGAAACTGTAACTTGCGTAAGCCATCCAATAAAACATTACAAACTAAAGAGTCCTTTGGGAATTTATAGGTAAAGAGGTAATGTTTGATTATGTGGAAGATGAGAAGTGCAAAGTTTTGGGTGTTTTTTGGAAACAGCTAAATCAGAAAAGTTCTTCTGTCTCTCTGGGTTCTGTCTCCAAGTCATCCATAGACACAAGAGAGCACCAAGATCTGGGTTACGGCATTGACTCATCTCTTTAGTTAAATACACACAAATAGAAAATCCTTGATGGACCTGACTGTAGGAATAACTTCCTGTTTACCAGCAGCAGAATAAAAAAGATCAGTGTGTGGATACAAAGATTTAAAGAGGCGATTACAAAACATAAGCACAAGAACTCATGTTAAAAACCAAAGCTTTATTAACACAGCTACTTTTAACATGGATGTGTTTGATTCAGATGACAGACTTGGTTTGGAATGACCCTCAGCAAACAAACATTTTAAGCAGCAGTTTTATTATGACCTGGTGGCAGGTATAGTTTTTAAGATGAGGGCATTTTACAGACATTGAAGGCCTTAAAGGAAACTGTATCAGGTGGAAGTGCATTGCAAAGTATTTGGGCAGGGCAACTAAAGGTTCTGAGTCCCATGGTAGCCAGGTGAACAAGTGGAATAGACAAGAGACCTTGAATATCAGATAAATACTAAGGAACAAGGTTATGAAGGTCTGTGAAAGTGGGAAGGAGGATCTTGAAGTTGATGCATAGGTGAACTGGAAGCAGTAGGTATTAATGGACCTAAAGTGTGGCAAGAAAATATACACCACCAGCATCCCAATGATCCAGACCAGACAACGATTTAAGATAATAAAAAAAAAAAAAAAAAATATATATATATATATATATATATATATATATATATATATGTTATATATTCACGTATATATTCACAATTCACGTCGGCCCACCTTGGAATATATATATATATATATATATATATATATATATATTCCAAGGTGGGCCGACGTGAATTGTAGCTTCAGTCTGCTTTTTTAGCCGCAGCTTTAATGAATGTTTTCCAAAGTACAACACCTCCTATCAGCACATTTACCGGTTCCCACCAAGGTACGCACGTGGGGCTCGCACAGATCCCACAAGGTGTGATGGGTAAAAGCACCGCTGCAGCGTGCGCTCGGTCCATCCCTGTGGTGTGTTGATCGCTGGTGTAACAGTTTCGTGACGCGGCAGTAGACTTTCATAATTACGTAAGCACTTCAGCTCTGTGGCGCTCCCAAATAACTATTAAGCTTGACTTGTGCCTTTTCACCAAGATGGACTCAACAACGACAAAAGACGCGGAGAAGAACTGTGTTCTGTGCTGCCAAGAGGTCGAGATCTTCGCCTTGGGAAAATGCGACCATCCCGTTTGTTACCGCTGCTCCACCAAGATGAGGGTGCTGTGCGATCAGAAGTACTGCGCCGTCTGCCGGGAGGAGCTCGACAAGGTGCGCGTTCTTCTGCTACTTTAACCCGGGGATGAAGCCTTGTGGCGTTAGCTAGGCCGTAGCGTTCTCATAGCTTTTACTCTATAAAAATAGGCACAAGTTGTGTGTTGGCATCCTAACTGCGTTCATAATCAATTAAAATAGTCACCAGGGGAAAAAAGAGGTGGCAACTCATTGTGCGTACCCACTGTGGAGAACACTTTTTTTCCTCGCTGTCATTAACTTAGCTTAGCTAACTAGCGAATATTAGCAAGTGCATAAGTTAGCTTATCTGTTAGACTGACACTGGTCAGAAAGAGTTGGTTTAGAAGCCGGCTTTTATAATTGAGCTGATGACAGAGTGCTTGTCTATCCGACGTTTATGGCTATACCTCATTTAGCCAGGGTGACAGTAAACTCTATAATACATCTTTAATTGAACACGTTAGCTGTCACCTCTCAATTTAGCGTGAGCTTTAGCGGCGCTGGTATGCTACCTGTTATTACTGGGTTGTGATAAATGTTTAATTGATATAGTTTTAGAGGTCATTGTGATGTCTGCCTACTGTCACCCCTGAATAAATTCCGAATCTTGATTGCAGATGACGGAATGAGTCAAAACAGGTGGACGGTGGCACCGGCCTCCTCATAACACTCCCTTAAAGGCCAAATACACCTGTGATCAGAAGTTTACATCCACTCATTATGGGAATGAATGTCATGGTCGTTTGGGGCTATAAATGACTTCGTTCTTTCTCCAGGGTAAAATGATTGTATAGCACACATCTTTAATGACTTTGATAAAACAAGATAGGGTTAAATGTGGACACCACAGTTCCAGTAGGACAATGATCCCAAACACACATGAAAACTGGATTTAGAATAGATAAAGCAGGTTAGCAATAAGCCTCTGGAATGGCCTTCCCAAAGTCCCTACTTCAGCCCCACTGAGCATTTGTTGACTGTGCTTAGAAAACAACTCTGAGACTGACCAATTTGATTGAAGTCTAACAATTTTGTCAAGAATAGTAGTCAAATATCCAGCCAGGATTACAGAGAGCATTTCAACCTTTCAGCTCTAAATTAACATGACATTCGTGGCGATGTTGAGTGGACGTAAACTTTCCCAACAGCTGGATGTTGTAATGTCAAACCGTGTTGAATTGCCTAGATTAGAAGCGTACCAAGTATGCATCCTCTGTACTGACGTGGTTTTGCTCGTGCATCATTTCATGTGATATTACAGTAGGTGTTTGTGAGACATCACTGGTATGCTTTCTATTTCTAAAACAATCATCTTCCTCCAGTTACCACAGGTTATTACTAATCTGACTGTCATGTTGTTTTCAGGTGGTGTTTGTGAAAAAACTGGAGGCCTTTCAGTCTCTGCCCTATCAGCAGTTCCACTGTGAGAAAAAGTATGACATCTATTTTGTGGATGAGAAGATCTATGCCCAGTACAGGTACTAGATGTCTCTATTCTTTGTACTTGTGTTGCTCTTTGGCATTTCAGTTCATTTATACTACAAAACCCAGAAATAGCAGTAAGAGAATTACAGTTAATATAGCTGAACTTTTGCTTGAAAAATACAATGGAAATGTATATAGAGAGCCATGCTGGTATTAACTAATGTTATGTGTGGTTAGAGATGGTGCTCTTGCTGTCTCAGTATATGGTCATATTGTAAATGTATACAAGCATGTGTATAAACCGGTATAACTAAAAGTCGGCTTTTAAAGCCTTTAGTGTTATCTTCTTGAACACTCCATGCTGTGTTCTTGTTTTGATTGCTTTTAAAGTGAGTCTAAGTTTGTGTGATGACTAAAGTGAGCGCTTTTATTTGCAAATGTGTAAATGACTTGCTTTAGCAGTAAGTATCCTCAATCTGATCTGTCATTTAACTAAACAAAAACTTGGCTTGAACTTTGGGTTTTTCCTGCTGTATCCAACTGGTTTTATTGCCCTTTTTGATTTTTACTTGACGCCGACTGAACCTTTCCTCGATGTGTGTTTGTCAGGCATCTGCTGTTGCCCGAGTGTCTCCGCTGCTCGGAGCCCAAGGTTTTCTCCAGGTTTGAGGAGCTCGAGCAGCACATGAGGAAGCAGCATGAGCTTTTCTGCTGCAAGCTCTGCACAAAGCATCTAAAGGTATCATCATCCCTAAAGAGTAAATAAAGGGGTGTCTGATCGGGTTCTCAGTATTACATGACTACAGTAGTAGCACAAATGTACATGGAAACTTTGTAGCACAAACGGTTCTTTTTGGTCTTTTTCTTTTTAATTTACTGGAGCTACCACCAACAGTGTTCAGATATAAATATGAATGTTTAGTTAGTTACTCTTTATTTCAGTTTGAAGGCATCCAGTCATTGTCCTTGACAGCAGTATCTGCTACTAAATGGTAACAAAAGCACTTACACAATACAGTTGTTGAATTATATTAAATTCACCCCCCTTTTTAAGGTTGTTATTTGATGTATTGCTTTTCACACCAAATCAATGAGAAACCGTAGCGTTGTTCAAGTTGTCTGTCGATAACTGAAAGTGCTGTGCATCAGGTCATTAACTTAAACGGTTTTGCTTGTACCATTAAGTCAGATTTACAAATTTTGCAATTATTTTTTATGCATTTGTTGTTGTTTTTTTTAAACCTGCTGTTGCATATAAAAATGCTGAGTTGGACAGACTTACATTTTCAGGCAAATAAGGGCTGGTTGAAGGAAGCCAAGGAAGGAATAAAGAAGACAGATGTCAATATCCCGATAAAGAGCTTTGTTTGCTGATTTCCTGAATAGTTATTTACTTTAAAAGTTACTCTTTCCCTGCAGATCTTTTCCCATGAACGGAAGTGGTATAATCGTAAGGAGCTGGCACGTCACAGAGCGCATGGAGACCCAGATGACACCAGTCACAGAGGCCACCCGCTCTGCAAGTTCTGCGATGACCGTTACCTTGATAACGATGAGCTGCTGAAACACCTGCGCAGGGATCACTACTTTTGCCACTTCTGTGACGCAGATGGCTCTCAGGAGTACTACAGGTGTGTGTGAGACCCTTTCACCCATCCACACAAACCCTCCTTTGTTTTTGTTACCTAATGTAGAAGAATATTAAACCAGACTTTTGTTTTTAACTGTGCTACCAACAGTGATTACCAGTATCTGAGTGAGCACTTCAGAGAGAGTCACTATCTGTGCGAGGAAGGTCGCTGCGCCACAGAACAGTTCACTCACGCGTTTCGCTCCGAGATTGACTACAAGGCTCACAAGGCTGCAGCACACAGCAAGAACCGAGCAGAGGCTCGACAGAACCGCCACATCGACCTGCAGTTTAACTACGCCCCAAGACAGCAGAGGCGAAATGAAGGTCGGTCGGTCGAGATGGTGTTTTTGTATTGCCATACCACCAGGATTTCTGTTTGGCATTTGAGATGATCAGAACACATGCGTCCTTACAGGTATGGTGACAGGCGAGGACTATGAGGAGGTGCGTCACAACCGAGGAGGAAGGGGAAGGCCTCACGGGGGACAAAAAAGCTGGAGGTACTCAAGGTGAGTATAAATGACCAGCTCTGAGTTAACTGGAAGGGAGCATTAGTGGTGGAGCTGTCAGAATTGGAAGAGATGGCTGTTGTTAAAGGGTACATTCGTCTTTGTCTGTGACATGGAAATTTGGCAGGATATAAAAAGATGGATGGGTGCAGTTATATGCATGAGTACTGGACTGCAGAGCATCCACTTGTATTGAGAGACAGACATGGAAAACATTTGAAGAATGACTGCACAGCATTGTTGCACCTGGGTGACTCACATTGTGCTATTACTGTGTTTGCGTGCTCGTGTGTCTGTATATTACTTTAAAAAACTTCAGCAGCTGTTCGAGTGGGAGTAGTTTCTTGCTTTTTACCGTTTTGTCTGCTTGTCTGCACAGAAATGAGGAAGACAGGCAGGTGGAAGCTGCTTTGAGGGCATCCATTGCAATGCGAAGACAAGAAGAGAGAGCAGCAGTGCAGGAGAGGAGCGCTCCCAAACACTGCAGAGAGGAGAGGGCCGAAAGACTAGAACCGGAAGAGCTCAGACACCCGAGCGGACATGCCAAACAAGCGAACAAACCTCCAGGTAAAAAGTAAACTGAAGAAACATACATAATGGTTATGGTTGCTAGATGTTAGGCGTATTTGTCTGCTAGTTTTAGTGTATTTATTTCTGCCTCTTTAACAGTAAAAACAATGAAGAGCCAGAACCCGCGAGATGTAGAAGATGACTTCCCAGCTTTGGGAGCCACAGCTGCTGCACCTGTGTAAGCTTCATCAGAGTACAATGTTAAGTTCTCATCATTCAGTGTGTGTGTGAGCATAGTGTGACACAAATCTGTCATTTGTGCTGTTTTTTGTTTGTCCCTGCAGTGTAAAGCCAGCTCCTGCAGTGACTGCACCATCCCACGTAGCTTTAAAGGAGGACGACTTCCCCAGCCTGTCAATTGCCACGCTCACAACCCCCATGACTCCAGCTTACTCTGTGCAGCCTAAGAAGACGTCCTCTTTTCAAGAAGAGGATTTCCCTGCTCTCGTCTCCAGAGTCCGGGCCCCCAAACCTGCAGCTGGTACCACCTCTGCTTGGTCCAACCACACATCTACAGCTAAACCCAACACTCATCCTCCTCCCTCCTCCAGACCTCCCCCACCCCTCTCCTCTGTATCCTCTGGCCCTCAGCTCCTGTCCTCCTCATCCTCGTCGTCTTCACGGAGGAAAAAGAAAGTGGGTGAGAACGGGAAAGCGTTGTCAAATTACTCTCCCCTTCATTCCGACGATGAAAGCGGAGGAATGACGCAGCAGGAGTTCCGCTCAGTGCCCACCATGTTGGATATTTCCTCTCTGCTAACTGTTAAAGCAGGCAGCAGCAAATCCTCAAACCCAGCTGTGACCTCGAGCGCTTCAAATCCAACCCCCAACACCGATCTCCCGACCCCAAAAGCCAACAAGAAGAAAAAACAGAAGAATCCAACTGCTCCCCCTACATCTGCAACTACAACATCAGACCTGGGAACAACTGTAAATCCAGTGTCAGTGGAAACGACGGCACAAAAGGAAAATGTTCCTGAGAAAACGTGGAACAAACCGCTTTCCGGTCCAGTGACAGCGGCACTTACAAGTGGGCTGGCTAACGGCTACGCTGAGCAATCGCCACCCACTAGCAAAGATGACGCTCCGGTAACAAATCATCCCAATACGGAGCCTGCCGATGAACAAGAGGAGGAGTTCCCTGCCCTCATGACCAAAAATCCACCACCAGGTACGGAATAACAATCCACAGTATTCATTTATCGTCAATTTACACGTACTGTTGCTTCTTTCCATCCAATATATACACCATACAGGTGTTTTTTACAGGACCTCAAACTACAAACGACTAATACATTTAAAACTGAACGTACAGCTGCTTTAATGACTGATAGCTGCCATCACAAAGAAGCGGGGGGGGGACTTCCTGGAAATCATTTGGAAACTCTCCAACTTAGCTCTTACAATAAACAGAGTCAATAAGAATTATGGAAAGTCATTTCTGTTCTTTGATTGTGTGGTTGATTGGAAACCAGGAATTGTTCATTATTAGGAAATATGATATTTGATTGATATGAGAGTGGTCCGGCAAGCAGTGGTAAAAAGGTAGACAGCTAAGGTTTTTCATAGACTTCATATAAAAGAAGAGCCCCATAGAGTTTGACTCCTCATTTAGTGAACGGTTTGGCTAATCTAATGTTTTGGTTTGGTTTGGGTTTTTTTGTTTGTTTGTTTGTTTGTTTGTTTTTTAGCCAGATGTTACTACAAAGCACCCACATCCCTAAATTTAAAAAAACAACAACAACAAAAAAGTCACCCAACACAGTTGTTGTAAAGAGGGAAACTGGTTAAAACTTTTTTATACCCAGCTGTGAACATGCTCTTCAAAATGTTCTTAGGTGAATATTTAAACCCCGAGCTCTGAGCTTTGATTTGACTTAATTTTCGGTTTTCATCAAATTAATGATGTAATACTATTGTAAAACCGTATAAATGCCTCACAAATAAGCATTTTGTTTAAACACTGCGGTGTTGGTTTTATAGTTAAAACCCTGAGAACTGTTTTTCAGAGTTGGTACTGCATCATTCAAAGTTCACGTTCTCTTTGTTTTTCAGGCTTTAAGACCTCTTTCCCAATGAAAGCCTCAGTTCCAGCCCCATCCTCCACCATGCCCCTGCCTCCACCTGGCCTGGGCATGTCAGCCCCTAAACCTCCCCCAGGGTTCACAGGGATCCCCCTCAACAGCAATGTGGTGGAGTCTACACCCCCAGTAGTCAACCTGTGAGCCTATCTCGTTTTTCTACATTACATGATCACTGCTTGACACAAAGGTTTTTGGTTGGCCTTGTCGGTACTTAGTGTTTTTTGTCTGTTCCCAGGCCTCCCAAAGTGCCGAGCAATGGTTACCTGGTGCCAGAGGACTTCCGCGAGAGGAACCTGGAGCTGATCCAGTCCATTAGGAAGTACCTCGACGATGACGAATCAAAATTCAACCAGTTCAAAAACTACTCTGCCCAGTTCAGACAGGTACTCACTACATAAGAGCTGAATACTCTGTTGGTATGGATATTTTGTCTGGGTTTTTTTTTGTTTTTTGTTCCCCATCCCCTTTAAATGCCCCTGAAGTGGTTACAGCTCTGTGTTAAGGTTGTGCATCCCTCCAAGTGTTGTGAAAAGTAGTATCTCAGGGACAGACTTTTATTTTATTTTTTTAATTTTTTAATTCTAGTTCACTTTGACTTAAATGAGTAAGTTAGAATTTAGTTGTATTTGGCCTTATACATCAATTATGACATAATAAATAGTAACTGTCACTGCTTTATCATCCTCAAATGAGGATAAAGTGATTATGAAGGTCAAAGGTTAACGTACATCATCGTAATGTTGCGCATAAACACAACCATTATTCAGCACCGTTACTCAGAGTCAGGAGGGTTGTGTGCGTGATTATCATAGCGTAGATCAAGAGAATTTATTATAATGATGTCATGATTTTCCACATTTATATAAAAAAAAGTTCTTCTGTGCTGCCAGCTAAAAATGTGAATACGTATGTGCATGTGCTACCTGATTTTTATGGCTGCAACTTTATTTTCTCTCTGAATCAGCTTTATTGGACAAACATAATAAATTTAAATACCTTTGATTGGATTACATTAAAGCCTTCACCTCTATATTTTGCTCTAGTTTGGACAGATGTGGATGTAAAGTGCCACTCCCCTGGTTGTAGGACTGTGTAGTCAATCAGTAAAACAAAACTGCAGCTGATTTCTGCATTATATTAATTATTATTAATAATATAATAATAATAATAATAATGCTTCTGTGTGTTGAGTGAAAAATGTTTAGCCCAGTGGTTATTTTGTTGGGGCTTACCTTTTCCCAAGACTATATTTCTTTATTTAACATGAATGACAAACGAGAAGAAGCCCACTGAAAGAACCTGCTCCTCACATTTGGCACTTCCTGTTTGTTTACTTTGCTCATATGTCATCTCTGTCTTTCCAGGGTGTGATATCAGCAGCCCAGTACCACCGCAGCTGTAAGGACCTGCTTGGGGATGGCTTTAACCGCATCTTCAATGAGCTGCTTGTGCTCTTACCAGACACGGGCAAGCAGCAGGAGCTCCTGACTGCGCACGGAGACTGTAAGGCACTGGAGAAGCAGTCTGGGGCTGGAGGAGGAAAGAAAAATAAAAACAAGAAGAACGCCTGGCAGACGCCTGCTACAGCGGTTAACATGGCAGCTGAGCTGGACTGCCGGGTGTGCCCAACTTGCAAACAGGTGCTGGCCCCCAAAGACTTCAACTCCCACAAGACCCTGCACATCACGGAGAGCGAGGAGTTCCCCTCTTTGCAGTCGATTAGCCGCATCATCAGCTAGCCCCCCTTTCTCAGCCTTCCTCTGGTCCGTTTGCCATTGCGAGGCGAATTCAGTTTTGTGGTTCTGACACAGCCACGCAGCAGCCGGTGTGGGAAAGCAGCAGCTCATTTCCTCTGGGAGGAGTCGGAGGCCTAGTGTAGCAAAAGAAGATGGTTCATGGTGTTTCCACTTTGATGGGGATTAATATTGATAGGTTTATGTGATTGGTTTACAATTTAAGATGCACAGGGTCGCCACATCTTAAATCTTCTTTCAACTCTTATCGTTTGAGGACGTCCCCAGCTGGCACTGGCACCGGCAACGTCTAATCAGAACTCTAAATTTATTTAATGAAAGCGGAGAGACGAGCCAGGGCTTTACTTGAAGAATGCAATGCTCCCTAATGCTGATATTATATTGATTTTCTTTTCTTTCTTTCTTTTTTACCTTGCTCTGGCAAGTTGATAAAGTCTGCATGAGTCTCCAGCTGTGCTGCTTGGTTAAATAAGAGGTTCAGTTTGAATATTTAGCTTTATATTTATAGCTGTCTAATTGCTTTTAATTGTTCATTGCTCTATGCAGGCCTGTCAACAGTGTCAGTGAATGGACTCCTCATTCAGGACGGTGTGTCAGAAAGTGAGCTGCTTCAGAAATTGGAACAAATTATGGATTCATCAGTTGAATGCTTTTTGTTTTTCTTTCAATAAACCCCATTCTCTTTTATTCCGTTTGCACAACTCACCAGTAGATTTCATAATTTTGTTTAAGGACTGGTACAAATGTGGCCATGATGTTGCACAAGGTTTCAAAAGGAAATTAAAGAACTGAACAATGAGTCTTGTTGTATATTTCTCAACAGTTTTGTTCAAATTGTCTTTTTAAAATTGGGAGAAACAAGATGGTAACAATTGAGATCTCCACTTCTGACTACACATTTGGTTATGATGAACAAATTCAGCTGAAGGCACCGTTGTTTCCACCCACACTCGGTCTGCGTACTCAAGTAAAATCAAGCACTGACACAAATTTACAGGTGATGGATTATCTACTCATCTCTTTGTCATGTTTGTACTGTTGTCAGCAGGGCGTCTGTGTATTAAAGTGGCAGACTAGTTTTCACAGAGTAGACTGCTCTATTTTCGACCTGCTGCCAAAAACACAGTTTCTGTTGACACTGCAAAGTTCTCCATGTTTGACTTGATGGCAGTTTGTTGTTTTTAACCATTTTTCATTATATTGCTCCAGTGGTCTGCTGACACAGTGCTGTGCAGGCTCACGAATGACCTTTTAACCCTTAGTTTTATGAATCGTAGTGCTATTGTGGTTCCAATATTTAGCTTGCTGTATTTTGCCCAAGGACACTTCAGTATATGGATGATAGAGCTGGGGAATGAACCGCTGACCATCTGAATAGTAGACTGCACGCACTGAACCACTGTAAGATCTTTGTGGGCCATGAGTAACAGTTGGGTAACTACACCCCACACACATGATGGCACATTATTTAATCACAAACAAAAAACGTCTTCATGTTTGATTTGACACCAAGATCACATAAAAAACAAGTGCAGTGCAAGTCTAACTATACTGAAAATGGATATCAGCAGAGGTGGGACCAAGTCATTGTTTTGCAAGTCTCAAGTCAAGTCTCAAGTAATGTCAGGCAAGTCAGAGTCGAGTCTCAAGTCACTGGTGTAAAAGTCCGAGTAAAGTCACAAGTCTGAAACTTTGAATTTCAAGTCCTTTTGAGTCTTTAAAAAAAAACTAAAAAAGAATGTTGCAGTTATATGCTAAATGTAAATATTAGACCATGTAATTTTTAAATCTTTGTTTTTCTCAACACATGACAAAATAGTGAACTTAGAAAATATACAGAAATTGTGAAATTGCACCTCTATAAAATGCAGCTCAATTAAACTTAGCTCCAAGAATAATTTTCACCAACAGTTCTGAGATAAGCTGCATGTTATTCTTGGATGCGCTTGTAGGGCCGGCTTTAAAATCGCATGACAAAAATATCATACACATTAACAAAAACTGTATCACCAACGGAGCCTGGACAACATTTGCTAGTTAGATGAAGTCAGCTATCTCATCGTAGCAAAAGAGAAGCACCACCTACCGTTCTTTATGCAACTTCAACTGTCGGAGAAAGTTGAAGTTGTTCCATCTCTGTCTGTAATTCTCTTCTTGCATGTTTTGCATATTGCGTTTCGGTTTTTTGTTGACTACTTCATAGTTTATGTACCTGAAAAAAATAACATTTTTGAGCGGGTTTTTTTTTTTCTTTTAAAAAAAAATCTGGTTAATTTGATTGGCTGTGCTACAGCTCACGCATACGTATGGAGAGTGGTTTGAATAAATGAATGAATGAATTGAATTAACGGTGCACACTTTCTATGTAATATGCGTGTTAAATTTTATATTTGGGGTGAAATATCAAGTCTTTTCAAGTAAACCGTTTCAAGTCCAATTGAAGTCCCAGGTCATTGGTGTAAAAGTCCAAGTCAAGTCACAAGTCTTAGAACATTTTTTCAAGTCTAAAGTCATAAAATTAATGACTCGAGTCTGACTCGAGTCCAAGTCATGTGACTTGAGTCCACACCTCTGGATATCAGAAAAGCAATAATATAGCAGGTTTTGTACCAATTGTGGTACTTGTATCCACCTGTGAATGATTTCCCTCTAAAGTTAAGTTATCTGGTGCACAATTAGAGCTTTCTTATTGAAGAAGTGTATGGGTTGGCACAGCTTCCATTCTCTAAAGCTTTGGAAAGCCCAGGGAAACAGTGTGTATATGGAAAATAAAATAAAGTAAATGGTAAATGGCCTGTATTTGTATAGCGCTTTACTTAGTCCCTAAGGAGCCCAAGTCACAGGTCCTCACCCACAAAACCCAGGGACACAAACAGCCAGTCCAGAACATGGTTTCTTTTTTATTGGAGTGATGGTCAGACTGCAGTCCAGAGACATTCAGGTAATAGACAGTGATACACATCTCTGTACACGCATTTTTACACTGAAGAGGTCAAACACCTTCAGGAAAGGAAGAAGCAACTCAGAAGAAACGTTTAAGGGGTAACACGCCATAAAATCAATGTTCACTTGAATTCTTGGTTGATGTATCCATGCAACGTATTGTACTATATGACATGCCTTCTTTACGACCTCGGTCTAACAGATTAATGGCACGAACGACTGATTTTAGCCCCTTTAAGAGTGATTGGACAAAGTATTTCCAACAGAGAGTGCTTTCTAGTTATAAATATGCATTATCGACATAAATGTATTTATTTGTTGTTGTTTTTTAAATTTTCTGTAGTAGTGGACACATCAGACCCTGAACAGCATCACACAATAATTTCATTTACTTCAATAACATACTGAATTTTACAATCAAACCAATACCACGGTGGTGTACATGGGCCAGAGCACAAAACACAGAGAATGCTTGTATTATTATTATTATTATCTACCACAGTGACTGAAGAAGAGACTGAAGCACTGAGAACATCAATACAACCTGACCTGACAGCAACCCAATCTACCCAGTAACACCCCAGCAGCACCTCTCACCCAACCACAGTTATCTGTTCACTACCATCCCGGCAACACTGAAGACTTAAAGGACTACATCGGTGCTTTCTGACACATAACGACAGACTATTTTCAAAACTCATGCCATAAACTGAACTTAAACTTTATCCATAGCTGCTTAACCCTCTGGATTCCATCAAAATCACTACCCTCTCAGCTTGTTTGTGGCCAAAAATGGCCACCCCTTGTTTACGTTTACAAAATGCTATAAAATTCATATATATTAAGAAAAATTCCCACTTTTTTTTACATGATTTTTTAGATTAGTACCAGTGCTGTTCATGAAAATCAAAATTTCATTCAAATTCATAATTTTAACCCTTTAAATACCAGTTAGATCACATAATCCTAGGAACTCATAAATGGAAAAAATCACAAAACCCCAATTTTTTTCCAAATAAAACATGCCATCTGATTTACTTTCTAACCATGATGGAGGTTAGATGTATAACAATAATTAAAAGTATCAATGACTTTTATACATCTTTGTTTTTTTGTGCAGTGACAGAAAAACATAAAAACTTCCTCTCAGCTTGTTTGTGGCCAAAAATGGCCACCCCTTGTTTACGTTTACAAAATGCTATAAAATTCATATATATTAAGAAAAATTCCCACTTTTTTTTACATGATTTTTTAGATTAGTACCAGTGCTGTTCATGAAAATCAAAATTTCATTCAAATTCATAATTTTAACCCTTTAAATACCAGTTAGATCACATAATCCTAGGAACTCATAAATGGAAAAAATCACAAAACCCCAATTTTTTTCCAAATAAAACATGCCATCTGATTTACTTTCTAACCATGATGGAGGTTAGATGTATAACAATAATTAAAAGTATCAATGACTTTTATACATCTTTGTTTTTTTTGTGCAGTGACAGAAAACATAAAAACTTCCTCTCAGCTTGTTTGTGGCCAAAAATGGCCACCCCTTGTTTACGTTTACAAAATGCTATAAAATTCATATATATTAAGAAAAATTCCCACTTTTTTTTTACATGATTTTTTAGATTAGTACCAGTGCTGTTCATGAAAATCAAAATTTCATTCAAATTCATAATTTTAACCCTTTAAATACCAGTTAGATCACATAATCCTAGGAACTCATAAATGGAAAAAATCACAAAACCCCAATTTTTTTCCAAATAAAACATGCCATCTGATTTACTTTCTAACCATGATGGAGGTTAGATGTATAACAATAATTAAAAGTATCAATGACTTTTATACATCTTTGTTTTTTTGTGCAGTGACAGAAAAACATAAAAACTTCCTCTCAGCTTGTTTGTGGCCAAAAATGGCCACCCCTTGTTTACGTTTACAAAATGCTATAAAATTCATATATATTAAGAAAAATTCCCACTTTTTTTGACATGATTTTTTAGATTAGTACCAGTGCTGTTCATGAAAATCAAAATTTCATTCAAATTCATAATTTTAACCCTTTAAATACCAGTTAGATCACATAATCCTAGGAACTCATAAATGGAAAAAAATCACAAAACCCCAATTTTTTTCCAAATAAAACATGCCATCTGATTTACTTTCTAACCATGATGGAGGTTAGATGTATAACAATAATTAAAAGTATCAATGACTTTTATACATCTTTGTTTTTTTGTGCAGTGACAGAAAAACATAAAAACTTCCAAAAATGGCCACCCCCTGTTTACATTTACAAAATGCTATAAAATTCATATATATTAAGAAAAATTTCCACTTTTTTTGACATGATTTTTTTAGATTAGTATCAGCGCTGTTCATCAAGACCAAAATTTAATTCAAATCCAGACTTTTAACCCTTTAAATCACAGTTAAATTACATAATTTTAATGATTTACAAAGGGATAAAAGCATAAAATCCCCATTTTTTTTCTAAATAATACATGCAAACTGATTTATTTTCTAACCATGATGGAGGTTAGATGCATAGCAATAATTAAAAGTATCAATGAGTTTTATGTATCTTTGGTTTTTTGTGCAGTGACAGAAAAACAAAAAAAATCCCTCTCATTTTGTTCGTGGCCAAAAATGACCACCCATGTTTACGTTTTCAAAATACTATAAAATTCATATATATTAAAACATTTTTCTACTTTCATTGACTTGATTTTTTAGATTAGTATCAGTGCTGTTCATCAAGACAAAAAATTTAATTCAAATCCAGACTTTTAACCCTTTAAATACCAGTTAAATTACATAATTTTAATGATTTACAAAGGGATAAAGGGATAAAGGGATAAAAGCATAAAATCCCCATTTTTTTTCTAAATAATACATGCAAACTGATTTATTTTCTAACCATGATGGAGGTTAGATGCATAGCAATAATTAAAAGTATCAATGAGTTTTATGTATCTTTGGTTTTTTGTGCTGTGACAGAAAAACAAAAAAACCCTCTCATTTTGTTCGTGGCCAAAAATGGCCACCCATGTTTACGTTTTCAAAATACTATAAAATTCATATATATTAAAACATTTTTCTACTTTCATTGACTTGATGTTTTAGATTAGTATCAGCGCTGTTCATCAAGACCAAAATTTAATTCAAATCCAGACTTTTAACCCTTTAAATACCAGTTAAATTACATAATTTTAATGATTTACAAAGGGATAAAGGGATAAAAGCATAAAATCCCCATTTTTTTTCTAAATAATACATGCAAACTGATTTATTTTCTAACCATGATGGAGGTTAGATGCATAGCAATAATTAAAAGTATCAATGAGTTTTATGTATCTTTGGTTTTTTGTGCAGTGACAGAAAAACAAAAAAAATCCCTCTCATTTTGTTCGTGGCCAAAAATGACCACCCATGTTTACGTTTTCAAAATACTATAAAATTCATATATATTAAAACATTTTTCTACTTTCATTGACTTGATTTTTTAAATTAGCACCAGTCCTAGTCATGAAAACCAAAATATAATTAAAATTTAGATATTATACGCTTTGAACTGGGTGTGGTTCCCAATCAGCCAGAGTTCACACCCAGTTTCACACCTTGGCTCAGGCGATTAGAGGATCATCAGGGGGTCCCTTTGTCCCTCTTGGGGGGGGGGGGACACTCCCACCTTCTTGCCATATTGCCAGAATAAATGGTCTGGAAGCTGTTAGGTTTACTTACAGCAGTAGCAACGTCTGCACCTGCATAAACTCCAGGACACGTTTACAAACAGTGTTTGTTGTTGTTTGCGCTGCAGCTGCAGGTTTGAACTGTGCAAAATGTCCTGTGATTGGGGTTTTTTTTTGTTTTTGTTTTTGTTTCTAGAGTTAATATTTTGGGTATGGTCTCTTTTTATGAAAAATACAAGAGTAAAAGTGCTTTTCACATGTGCTTCAAAGCTAAGTTTGACTGGGAACCTCAAAGCTCAATATCCTGCATCCACAGGAATTCACTGCAGCCTATGTAATGTTTGATGCGTCATTATTTATTCCAGTCTATCTTGCAAATACATGTTTGTGCTGCAATGTCATGCACAAACACAAACTATCAGATCCTTAAGATCAAACCTATGTCAAAATTGTTTCATTATATTGGTCCATTGGAATGTGGTAACCCATCAAACGCCCCTAGTGGAAACCAAGAATATTACATGAAATTGCTTGCTTGGCACAAAATGGGCCAAGGATGTCATTTGGTGAAAAACATTAAAAACTACAATTTTCATGTGTTGAGTTTAGAATGAAAGCAATTTTACCTAAATCGAATGATATAGTACTGCCAGTAACAAGGAATCAAAAAAGGTGGTTATAATGGGTTTCAATTGGCCAAAAATGGCCACAATCAGTAAAATGGGAACAATTTGGTGTATAGTGAATATTATTGACATTATTAAGGAGCTGATGTTGAAAAATAAAAAATTTTAATAAAATACACACCTTTGGAAAGTTTCATTCCATTTGCATTAACAGAACAAAAATGGTTGAAAACCGAAAAGTGAAGTGGCCAAAAATGGCCAGATAGAAACCAGAGGGTTAAATCTGATTTCTCAGAATGGCAATGGCAGACTCCACCAGCAACAAAGCTGCTTTCAACTATGTCAAATGTCTCCTCTAGAAAAATGGTGTCAAAAATAGTATTAAAAAAAACTATATTTATGATTAAATATTCTTTCAAAGTTTTTATTTATTAGCAGGTTGTGGTTTATGGTAAGCCGGCGTCCTTAACAGTTAAATCTGAAAAAACAAACAACACGTAAACCAAGCTGGAGTCTGTGAGAACATATTCAAAGCATTTCCAAATAAACTAAGACCAGCCCGTGTGAAAAGTAGGGGATCTGTGCAGAATTTGCAGCTGGTGGGCTAAAACACAAAGTGTAGTCCTTTAACTCTTACAAATAGACTTAACTCCTGTCCCCTATTCTAGCTGTAGTCCAGCAGCCAGTGGCGTTGCACCCTGTCCCAAAATAAAACTCTGAAAGACAGGACTGTTGGATTATCCCACGGTTTTAAAGACATGCTTAACTTAACACTCGCTGACAGACGGCGAGGTGAGTAAAACTGGGTTTGTTTTAAAGATCACAGGTAGATCAGTGTTATTCATTTGAGTGCTGGAACTGAGGACACACAGAAATTCTATTATTGCAGAATAAGAGTTTTTTTTCTATAACTACATATCTACAGTAGTTAACATTTTCAGTCTGTTGGCTTCCTGTAGCTCCAGTCCCTGAAATCAGGGGCCGGATCTGGATTTTTAATAATACTTTAAGTTTGTTTTTTTTAAATGTGTGTACACACTTGAGCAAAACTACAACTGAGGAATCAGAAAGGTAATTTAAAGTATGGATACATTTGCGGTTACAAACATATAAAATGATCCTGTCAGCTTCACCGATGCTGCCAGTCTTTCTAAAACATCCTATCAGAGTCGGAGTGACACAGCATTCGATATATAACAAACAACTTTCTTTCCTTATTATGACGATTGCTTCAGTTGTCCTGCCGCAGCAGAGATAACCATTTACACTGGATCTATTAGAACAGCAAGCAAGGCTTTCGACTGGTCATGTGTGTCACTTTAACTAGAATTCTTTTAGATTTGGCCCAGTTAATTTGCTTTGCATTATGTATACCTTAGCAGTGACACTGAGGTTAAATAGTGTTTTTACTGAGGCAAAATGATTAAATATCATAGCACGCTCGTGATTCCCACTCTCTGATAAATGCACGTTAAAGAAAAAACAAACTTTGATGCAGCACAGAACCCAACTGACTGCACACACTCACGGCTTTGGACACAAGCGTGCAGACTTACACGTCCCTCGTGCACGATGATGGTGCACGTGGACACACTCGCACGGTCGCACACACACCACACAACACCACAGATTCACTGATGAGAGCGTGCACGCGAAGCACAGCACAGACACCGCTACACACCGACATGGTTGGCATGGGTACTATCTACATCAGGGCCCCTGGTGACCAACATCCACACAACCCTGTCGTCATGGCAACTAATTATTACACCCCAACCCGCCGCTCTCTCCTTAATATGGCAGGATTGCAGGATCAATGAATTAGCCAGCGAGCGATCTGTAACACCTCCCAACTGTATTCTTTCTTTTGCCCCCCACCCTCCAGAAGATCCTATTAACAACATAGTAGTAACGTAGTAGTAACGTGGTAATCAGAAGACAGCAATAAGAACACAGGGCAGTTTGGCAGCTTCTAAAACGTAAACATAAACGGACCTACATAATTTACCCAGAATATCTCCCACTCTCCTGATTTTTGTACACACAGCAGTCAGCACAGGGCGCTGTCTCAAATAACACACTGAATACATTCCCTGGCACCGTGGATTGATTGTGAGACAAAGGCCCCCTGGGCACAGCCTGTAAAAGCCCCCACCCTCCCCCCAAACTCCTGATCAGTTTGTGTGTGTGTGTGTGTTTTTAATAGTCATGTAACTGACTTTCCAGGTTTAATAATCACTTCCAGTGCAGGAGCCCATTATGTCCATTTAATAATCCATTCATGCCAGGTACAGAAATATACCAGATTGAATGGTGATTCAATAAGGATGAAGGTTTCCACACTGAATTTGAAGTGTAATCAGGCTGACCCCAAAATCACACCGGCTCAGTCAGGGTGACACTGTACCATTTATATTTTGCACCGTGAGTGCCGTTTGCTTTAAAATGTGCGATAGACTTCATTAAGGGAGACTAAAACATGTCTGGAAAGGATGATATAGCACAATTTGAACTTCTCTAATTATATATATAATAGCTCAGCTCCCATGGAAGAGAAATTCCCTCTTTCTCTCTCTCTCTGGAGCGCTTTGATCATCTGATACAACTTCCATTTCCTGCAAAACGTCACCAGGGTGGTCAGATCGTCGAGACTTATCAGCACAATCCAAAGAATTGCATGTGATTTGAGACAGCACCTGAAATTGACCTAAACTAGTTTACCTACAGTACTGCATCTACCTACTTACATAAGAATGTGAAATATTGCACTTGGTCACAAAAACATTGCCGTTGTGTTTTTTTTTTTTTGTTTGTTTTGTTTTTCTTTTCTTTACAGCATGTGGAAAACTACTAAATTAAGTCACTGTCTGAAACACACAGTACAGTATGGCACTTAGTTGATCTCTAAGTTTGGAAACATGCAGATTTAATGCAGATGATGGTTTCTAACTGCAGCAGGGAACATACGAGGAAAGACCAGACTCTAGCTAAAAAAGAAAAACAACAACCAAAAAAAAGAAAAAGAAAAACGATTCCCTGCAGTGTTTGGCATGAAAGGGGATTTGGAATAAATGAAAAGAATAAGACAAGGGTGCTCTCTGGATGCGAGTGCCTCCTGCACTATTTTTAGGGATCTAATACTGCTTTGTTGTGGTGGAGTCACTGACTTGTTGATCACTTTTTTTTCTTACTTATTTTTGTCATAATGCGTTTGAAGTCGGCAAAAGTGGCCTCCTGCTCTGCATTTCCTCCACTTGTTTTTCTTTTTGATTTATCAGCTCTCGTACCTGTGCTGTGGCCTTGCTCCACAGAGAGGCGTACAAAAGTGACGATAAAACTGGAATGTTCGGGAAGGAAAAGGTACCAAGAGGAAGAAATGAGGAATCAGAGGCCGCTAATTCAACGCTTACTGAAAACTCAGCCCGGATCAACATAAACAACTGCACGTGTAACATCACAGAAAGCAGTTTCCTCTTATCTGCATCCCTCTCCCCTGTCGTCTTCTTCGTCTTCTACCACCATCACCAGGTCTATCCTTTCTAGTAAATGGGAACCTGGTATGTGGGTGCTGCGTTGTTTTCGGTGAATGGTGGGCTCTGGTAGGTCTCCGTGGTCTCGATGGTGGTGCCGCCGCCTCCCGGAGAGTTGGAGGGGTATGGCTGGGTGGGTGCGCCACCGTCCATGTGCTCGGTGGTGAACAGTGTCATGTCTGTGCCGAGCAGATACTTCTGGACCGCACGCACTGTTAGACCAGCCTGGAGGACCGGGAAAAGGGCCACAGAGAGGAAAAGTGAGTCTGAGACTCAGTGTGAGGTATTCCTAGCTAGTTATACAAGCTAGCTAGCTTGTCTGTGCCAACAAAATGTCAGAAAGAAGAGGGGAAAATAGTGAACTGAGTTTACAGCTAACAAAACAGCCCATCATGGCAACCAATAAAACTTCAAGAAGAAGCCAAGAGAGAGTCCAAAAGAAAAGCCTTAAAACAAATAACATTTCTATAGTTAGACTTAAACTAGCTACACTGCAGTATGCGCTAATCACAGAAGTGCTTTAGCAGGTTTTGGTATACTGTGAGCCAGGCAGTTATTACAGTTTTGTAACTTATAATTAGTTTTTATTTATATTTTATAAAGGCAATGTCAGAGGTAGCATTTAGGAAAATCAGTAAAGCTATTACAATAAAAAAAAAAAGAGAGAAACTTTTTGAAAGTCTCGCAGACATCCAAAGTCTCAATAAATACGTCCATCAATGCCTCATAAGGCCAGTTGCTGCTGGAGTTTCATAATTAACTTTAGACATGGAATCAACTCAGATAGAAAGATTTCCAGCCTCAGCTCTTGGGGTTAAAGGTGGTTTTGCTATTAGGTGGTTGGAGGGGCTTACCCAGGTGATTATGGAGAAGAAAGAGAAGGCGATTGCTGCCCGAGCGGCATCTGCTCCTTGGTTGAGTGGCAGCTCTTCAGCTCTGGTCCGAGACCACTGATTGGCGAGGAAGCAGAAACTTACAAAGTATAGAAAGGTCCAGAAACCTGTCAGAAATCAGCAGAGCAATTAATAGTTTATTCAACGTTAGCGTTCCACATAGATGAAAGAACACCTGTAGGTGTTGATTTCTCCAATTTTTTGGCTGGAAGCACTTCTTTGTTCCCTTTTAGAAACATAAAATGCTCCTTAATACTATTTAGAACTTAAATTCAGGTGACAGGTTTCATTCCTTTGATTGTTATTTGAAATAAAGAAGCAAGCTGGTATCTGTAGCATTTTTGGTATTTTTGGGGAACTCCGGCCTTTTGAATCATGATTCCAGGCTTCGTTCACTCACTTCAGTTTCAGACCATTTAGGCATTCAGTGGTTAGCCTGTGATTTGTCAAAGTGCAGCTCTGATTTGAGCAAGGAAATCAATGCTAGTCATGTATCACACTGTATATAATTGGTTTCATACACTCATCAACCAACTTATTTAGGTACACTTTGCTGGTACTATGTTGGACCCCATTTGTTCTTCAGAACTGCCCTAACTCTACCTGGCACAGATTCAACAGTGTGCTGTGGTCATAAAGTTATGGACATGATCAACACCAATATTCAAGTAGGCTGTGGCATTTACAATGCTCAATTAGTACTAAGGGGCCCAAAGAGTACCAAGAAAATATCCCCCACACCGTTACACAACAGTTGACACAAAGCAGGAGAGTGCCATGCTTTCATGTTGGAGTCATGAAACTAGGCAATGTTTTTCCAATCTCCTTGTCAAAATTTGGTGACCCCGTGAAAACTGTTGCCTCCGTTCCCTGTTCTTAGCTGACAGAAACGGCACCTAGTGTGGTCTTCTGCTGCTGTAGCCCATCTGCTTCAAGGTTTGATGTGGTGTGCATTAAGAGATGCTCTTACACATACCTTAAAACGGTCTTGTCATTCTCCTCTGACCTCTGACATCAACAATGCATTTTCCCCCCCAGAGAACTGCTGTTTACTGGATATTTCCTCCTTCTTTTTTTTTTTTTTTTTTTACCATTCTCTATAAACCCGAGAGATGATTGTGCTGGAAACTCCCAGTAGATACCTGACATCAAAACCAATGCCACATTTAAAGTCACTTACCCATTTTAATGCTAGGCTTAAAGTTCAGCAGGTCGTCTTGACCATGTCTACATGCATAAATGCTCTAAGTTGCTGCCATGCGATTGGCAGATAAGATGCAAAGGTGGACCTAATGAAGTGCCCAGGTGGCCATTTAGATCAAAAATACATTTTCCAAAAACATCCAGTGCACAGTCCCATTACGCAGTTTGGCATTATATACTAGTGATGATGTATTTTGTTTTATTCCTTCATTTCTTCTCACAGCAAGACCTTTTAAAAACAAATCACTTCCTGTTGCTGCCATAACTCAGACACACCAGGACAGCCTGCAAGAAATGCTCTGTGCCTTCCCTGTTTGCTTGTGTCTGCAAACAAGACCTCCCATCACATGTCCGCATCCTCACCTGAGAAGCCGATCTCAAGCATTACAGCCTTCTTCCTGTCTTTAACAGAGCTGATGGAGGAGAACTTGTAGTCAAGCAGGAAGAAGAAGGAGCATGCCAGCAGGCCAACCAGGCCCACGAACACGCCGTAGTTGCACGCGTCTGTGTTCTTATTGAAGATGCAGTGGAGTCGCTCGCTGCCCATGTTGACATAACCCTCATTCACGATGGAGGCGAAGACCACCAAGGAAAATATCTGTTGTTTGAAGGGAAAGTAGAGGGTGGAGTCAGAGTCAGAACAAAGTGAGCGACAGGAAGGAAGAGCTAGATTAAAGAAAACAACAAAAACAGATCACCATTTAAAGCGATACTGTTTCAGTTTTCTGTCTTTCCAGCAAACAAACACTGCTCGCAGACTCACTGGAAGCGGGATTGTGGCTACACTACTCAAAAGCATCTCTCTGAGCGTACTCAAACCAAAAGGCATTAGCCTAATTTCCCCTCATTCTCTCTGACCGACTGAAGAGGTGGATGCTTCGCTTCCCCTAAAGAATCGCACAGTCCCGAGGCAGTGTGTGTGTAACTGCACTTAACCTACTACCATAAACTCCAACTTTAATTTCTCAAGTTCATTTTCAGCCTTTCTTCTTCCCTCTGTTGATCAGCTGACTAACACTCATGGCAGAGTAGGGCCATGTGACTGACACACACACACTCACAAAGAAAAAATGCACTCCCACTGGGGGAGCTTGTAGGTCATATGACAGAGGGGGAGGGGACACACAAAGGAATAATGTCAGGTCCACATTTTAAACTAATCACATGTGTGGATTTAATCTGAGTAGACGCACACTCGGGTGCTTTTAGTGAAACGTTGTGATAAAAAAGTAAAAGCTGCTTAAAAACAATATGTCTTTTTAAGGGTTGGCTTCTCCTTTTACCTGCCTGTTCTAAATTTTGATTCGCTTCTTCCTTAATTAAAAAAAATCCCTGCGGTCTGCTATGAGATTTCTAACTGTCGAATAACTTTTTTTCTGTCAAACAAATGAAAGGAAAAGGCATTAACCTAATTGCCTGTTTACTGTGGATTCCCACTACAGACAAGAATTCATTTCCCCCTCCTCCTGAAATAGATTCCTGGTATACTGTCTTCTGTAAACTGCCACTGCAGTGGTGGAAAGTACCACATGGGGCTGGAAGCACAGGGCTACCTTAACGTATATCAAGCAGAGTTGATATCTTGAGTGGCCACAGCTATAAAGTGAGGCAGCTTTTTCTGCATAAGTACATCACAGCGCGTATCTTAACGCGACGTGGCAACCTCTGCATCCAGTCAAATTCTTTAAAATCACGTGATGATGATGACATTAATTGCATACGATCCACTGTCTTCCTTTTGAGGTCCTGGCACCACTGAGGAAGACCTTCTCCGTGTCACCCAGAGGTGATGCGTTTAGCCTACACGAAACGTCAGGGCACGAAGCTTCTCGTGGCCCTCCGTGCGTAACGACGATCGCGGACCAATCACAGGTGGGGTGACGAACGGCGACGGCAGTGTAGGGGTAAATCAGCAAAATCATGAGCTGAAAATTGTGACTTAGCAGTGTAAACGACAGGTGAAATGATAAATAAGAAGTGGTAGGTGAATGGGACCGTAAATAAGTAGCACAATTGCCCAGAAACGTGAATGCTGATGAGTGAATATGGATGTGCCTCTCTTATTTTCAGCACAATCCAGTCTGCTGCTCAGTGTTTGTTAAAAACTGGCAGGAGGCATGTTAAAAAAAAAAAGGGAAAGAGAATAGGTGAGGAGAGGTCGTTTACACCTCACAAACACACACATCTGTAGTGAAATCACTGGTCACGGTGTCAGATAAGCACCAGGCCCTGGTTACACCCTGTACAGCACATTTCTGTAAATCACCCCCAGCATTAACATTGATTTCATGTCTCCATTTACACCGCATCCTTATCAGCTTTTGGTGGATTTATCGAGCCTGTATTTACAGGGAAAACACGTCACTGGTTTCGCGCAGCAACGACAACAGAGAGGACCCCCCCACCCCCCGCACACACACACACACACGGCAGTACCATGAAAACCCGCTCTCACCCAGGACAGCACTCTGATGATGGTCTGCGGCTGCTTGGCGAAGGTAATCGGGTCGATAGTGGACCCGGTCCGGCCCGCTCCGAACGATCCCACTCCGTCCATCTTCTGTCGCTCTGTGTGTGCGCTCCTCGCGGCTCCACGCTCCCGGCTCCACGGCAGGATGGATGCGCTGCTGCTCGCTGCTGTAGGGACGGGTCCTGCGCGCTCCCAAACGGCGCGCGGGCGCTCGGTGGAGAACGTGCAGGAGCCAGAACGTGCCCACGCTACGGACGAGCGGGATAGGCCATTTATGCCAGAGCTCACTTTAATGTTGTTACACAGGAATAAAACAGGATAATGGAATAAAATTATAGGAGGATAGCACGTGAGAGCGGGGACAAAACGATGGAGGCCACTTGGACCAATGTTGTTGGTTCAAAATAGAACAGGTTAATCAAATACACATTTATGTTTGACCTCAAAGGGCTTTTGCAGTAGGTTAGTGGGATTAATAATGGCAAAAACAGAGTACACAATACCCGTGTGGGACAGCTTATGTTGCCATACTTTTCCCAAATCTTTGGCCAAACTTTATGTAAACAAATAAAAGTTTAAAAGAAAGGAAACCCAATCTGGGATAAGGTTATTAAAGAGCACTGTTACAAATTAGTGTAAGAACTACATGATTTTATTATTATTTTATGCTGTATTTTAAAAAATACAGTAAACTTCTACAAACAACAATGCATTCTGGGAGCCTGTGGAGGATTGTCCGACATTAAATTAAGTATAAAACCTTTCTTGTAAATTTTAAATTAACAATATTTCCATTTTAGTGTTTCAAGCTCTCTGTTTAGGAGGTTTAAATTTGGCATGTTTTGTAATGTTAAGCACAGTCTCACCCACTTATCGTCTGCTAAAAAGGTTAAGGTTAGCTTGGTTGTTGGTAATGCAATCAGTGAGCTTTTGAAGCTTTTGGCACTTTCAGTATGGGTCAGCCTCAAATATTTTACGTGGATGAACTGGATTTTAGTCTATAAAATTACTGTTTTGAATTACTAGTAAACTTTGCTCCTAACCCTGAGCATACAGTGGGGCAAAAAAGTATTTAGTCAGCCACCGATTGTGCAAGTTCCCCCACTTAAAATGATGACAGAGGTCAGTAATTTGCACCAGAGGTACACTTCAACTGTGAGAGACAGAATGTGAAAAAAAAAAAAAAAAAAAAAAAAAAAAAAAATCCATGAATTCACATGGTAGGATTTGTAAAGAATTTATTCGTAAATCAGGGTGGAAAATAAGTATTTGGTCAATAACAAAAATACAACTCAATACTTTGTAACATAACCTTTGTTGGCAATAACAGAGGTCAAACGTTTACTACAGGTCTTTACCAGGTTTGCACACACAGTAGCTGGTATTTTGGCCCATTCCTCCATGCAGATCTTCTCAAGAGCAGTGATGTTTTGGGGCTGTCGCCAAGCAACACGGACATTCAACTCCCGCCACAGATTTTCTATGGGGTTGAGGTCTGGAGACTGGCTAGGCCACTCCAGGACTTTCAAATGCTTCTTACGGAGCCACTCCTTTGTTGCCCGGGCGGTGTGTTTTGGATCATTGTCATGTTGGAAGACCCAGCCTCGTTTCATCTTCAAAGTTCTCACTGATGGAAGGAGGTTTTGGCTCAAAATGTCACGATACTTGGCCCCATTCATTCTGTCCTAACACGGATCAGTCGTCCTGTCCCCTTGGCAGAAAAACAGCCCCATAGCATGATGTTTCCACCCCCATGCTTCACAGTAGGTATGGTGTTCTTGGGATGCAACTCAGTATTCTTCTTCCTCCAAACACGACGAGTTGAGTTTATACCAAAAGTTCTACTTTGGTTTCATCTGACCACATGACATTCTCCCAATCCTCTGCTGTATCATCCATGTGCTCTCTGGCAAACTTCAGACGGGCCTGGACATGCACTGGCTTCAGCAGTGGAACACGTCTGGCACTGCGGGATTTGATTCCCTGCCGTTGTAGTGTGTTACTGATGGTGACCTTTGTTACTTTGGTCCCAGCTCTCTGCAGGTCATTCACCAGGTCCCCCCGTGTGGTTCTGGGATCTTTGCTCACCGTTCTCATGATCATTTTGACCCCACGGGATGAGATCTTGCGTGGAGCCCCAGATCGAGGGAGATTATCAGTGGTCTTGTATGTCTTCCATTTTCTGATGATTGCTCCCACAGTTGATTTTTTCACACCAAGCTGCTTGCCTATTGTAGATTCACTCTTCCCAGTCTGGTGCAGGTCTACAATTCTTTTCCTGGTGTCCTTCGAAAGCTCTTTGGTCTTGGCCATGGCGGAGTTTGGAGTCTGACTGGTTGAGGCTGTGGACAGGTGTCTTTTATACAGATGATGAGGTCAAACAGGTGCCATTCATACAGGTAACGAGTGGGGGACAGAAAAGCTTCTTACAGAAGACGTTACAGGTCTGTGAGAGCCAGGGATTTTCCTTGTTTGAGGTGACCAAATACTTATTTTCCACCCTGATTTACGAATAAATTCTTTACAAATCCTACCATGTGAATTCATGGAATTTTTTTCACATTCTGTCTCTCACAGTTGAAGTGTACCTCTGGTGCAAATTACTGACCTCTGTCATCATTTTAAGTGGGGGAACTTGCACAATCGGTGGCTGACTAAATACTTTTTTGCCCCACTGTATGTCTTTATTGTCCTGAGCACCATCTAAATCTACAGCTTTACAACTATTCCAGGAGTTTCATATAAGTTAGCATCCAGCTAAGCAGGCTATAAACAATACAGTGGGTGAGACTGTGCGTGCCACAGTCACAAACACTCTGCGATTATGAAATATGGAATAAAGAAAAGTCTTATGATGGTGCAGGAATGCCAAATACCACAGAAAGTATAGTCACAAGTGTCTCATCATGGGATATTTATTCATTCATGAATCCTCGATGATGACTGAACCATAAAAATCAACATTATCAGCCTTACTAAAAATCCCAGCACAGGTTTACAAGTCATGCCTGGTAAATTTATGTACACTGCCTGAGGACACATGGTTTGTGATTCAATAAATACTACATAAATTAAATAAATGCAACTTGGCTGTACAACCAGTGCATTGTGAATACTAAAAAATATTATATTATTACACCTGGAGAAAAACAAATGTGCCATTTTTAATATTCAGTGAATTGTTTTATGTAAAGTGTTTTGAGAAAGGCCACTGAAGCAGTAGATGTGTTGATTTATACAATGAAGTGCATTTATGGCTGACACCACTAGAAGTCACTAATGTTTTCTGTAGTTTAATAGTCTATGTTAGAGGAAATAAACTGAATGTGTGATGACACTAGGGTTATAAAGGAAATAATTCTAGACAAGGTTAAAGATTGATATGGCAGGGGAATATGGCATAAATAGAGAAAAAAATTATATGATCAGTAAAACAAATATAAGAACTCTTCAAAATAAGAGCTTTAATGTAGTCTTTTGAGTCAGTGTGTTTAAATTTTCACAAATGCAATCATTTTGATTAGACGTGTTTTATTCCCTCTGGAAAACAGACACATTTCTGTCACACGTTTACACAGTCTAGTGATTTCTGTTGAGTGATTACTTTGTCAGACCAGCAGACAAAACACTGCATAGTGTATAGTAAAAAAAATAAATCACAGAAATTTAGAAATTTTACTGGTCCAAAATTTACAGTACTTTATCAAAAGTCTTGAACCACTCTTCTTTTCTCTATATTTTGCTGGGAAAGTGGGAAATAGGTGCAGTGATATACTGGAACATGCAAAAATACATGAAAATATAGTATACAAGACAAAATGAAAGTTAATATTTCCTATTCCTATTCCTTCAACACAGTCTGAACTCTCTTAGGCAGCTTTCTTGCCTTTTCTTTGAGTAAGGGGTGGGGGAACTCCAGGCCTCAAGGTCCAGTGTCCTGAAGGTTTTAGATGCATCCTTGATCCAACACAGACAATTTAAATGGCTAAACAACCTCCTCAACATGTTTTGAAGTTCTCCAGAGGCCTGTTAATGAACTAATCATTTGATTCAGGTGTGTTAACCCAGGGTGATATCTAAAACCTGCAGGACACCGACCCTTGAAGCCTGGAGTTCCCCACCCCTGCTTTGAGTAGTCTTCATTAATAGTTCTCCAGGTTTCTTGAAGGACATTCACAGCTCTACTTTGGATGTCCAAAGAAAAACTTTGAAAGACTTTCAGAAAGCCTGGAGAACTATTGCTTAGGACCACTTTGAAAAATTTCAAGAAAATCTGGCTCTTGGGAAGCAAAATATAAAGAAATGATGACTCGAGATGTTTCCACAGCACTAAGGGTTGGTGATAACAGACCAATACACAGGTGTCTTTGCTCGAAGGGTCAAGTGAGAGTCATACCTGGTTAAGCACTTCCAAAAAGGAGAAGATTATAATATAACCTAGAATCTTGAGTTTAGTGTTTTGAGTTTCTCTCTATAATATTGCAGAAAACTGTTTTTATGTTTCAGTGCTTTACAAATAAAACTGAACTGAAAAGATCTGAACTCAAGAAACACTGAGGAAAACTATTATGTAATCTTTAATTTTATTAATAGATTAATTATACTATATTAAAACAAAACCAGAAAAACCCAACACTCAAACATGAGCTCAGTTTAGTGGTGTTTTATACCAACGACGGGGTTTACTCGAGTCTTCAAATCTCTCTCAGCACAATCACTCAATCACAGGAGCCATCTTTCCATCCATCTCTCCACCTCTCATCCACACGGGAACAGTCAAACTCAGGCTTCCCCAACCTGACGTTGATGTCGTTGTGAAGACGACAGAACCACTGAGAAAGAGCGTGGCGGCTGCTAGTGTCCGGCTGATTGGTTTTCAATCTGTGGAGAGGAAATGTGGTTTGGTGATCGTGGCATTTCATCCTAAAGCATCTGAAAGTGTGAGGGTGGTAAATAAAAGAGTAAAATATGCCGAATCATTTCTAAGATCCTTTATGTGTGAAGATGTGCGCAAGTGCCGATATGTGACTTTCAGCCCTGTACATTAAATCTGGTGGCACTCGTGTGGTTCTGACCTGTCCCTGAGGTCTTGTGCACATTCATCACACGGGAAGAACTTGGAGAAAATGTTGATGAACTGCCCCATGTCTTGCTGCTGAGTGGTAGATGGATGATCCGGGTAATACGCGGCCATAGTGTGCAGAAAGGACCACGTGCTGCGGCCCAGCTCTTCCCTGTCCAGCGGACACTGGGAATCTTGTGGCTCTGAATCTGCAGCTTTTGTCTCCTGCAGGATCAACACAGACAGTCACCTGATGAATTCAAGAGAGACTAGTGGCCTGCTGCCCCGTGTCAATGAATGATTTATGGTTGTTTGGTTATCACAAATACATCATTGATATCGCTCCAGTTTGCTGGCTGCCATCACAACCAAATCTTAAAACAGTGAATCACAATGTTATGACATCATAAACTTTACACCGTCAAAGTAATTTGTCAAGCTTCCAGCCTGACTCCATCGTGTCACCTGTGCAGCACCACCACCACTAGCAGTTGTCACCTGCTTCTTCTGCATCTTCATCCACGATTTAAAGTCCGTACAAGCCCTGCATGGCTTCTTTTTCACATCCCCGGTCTGCTCCTGCTCTTTACCGGAGCTGTCCTCCGGTGGTCTGCCAGCTATTGGAAAGGGGAATCCTTCAAACGCAGAGGGCACCTGTGATCCTTTCGGTCCTGTGGGCGCAGCCATGCTTGCTTTACGTATAAGCTAATACCGCCAACTGAACACTTTACAGGCATGGACGTATATCTGTTTAAAATGCGAATGCCTCTTAGTGGACGGGTAAATGCTCTTTAATATTTCCTCTACCGTGGCGACAGTGTCATGTTCACAAGCGGTCACTTCCCCGACTGATGTAACGACATCGACACATGCGGTAAAAGTTTCCCCGAGTTTTCTTGTTTCCTCCCGGACATTTCACTGGAACGGACCGTGTTCCGGTTGGTGATGTCGGTTAACTGTGCATGCTGTTGAGTGTATCCTCTGCTAAAGTGTAATTTTCTACAGTATTTCAATAATTTAAGCTGTTGACATTACCCGTGTTGTATTCGGGTGCTCGCTTGCTTTGACATATCCTCACTCGCTGTTTTTGTTGTTGTTTCTCAACTGTTAAAGTGTTACTAGTTGCCCGGTTAGCCGGGTGGCTAACAAAGCTAACAACTCTGGAGTGACACGTTTCTTTTTTTTTTATTTGCTGATTTTTTTAACAGTGTAAGTGTTGACACCTGTCTGAGCTTCAGCCATGGGAATCCTGGAGAAAATCGCAGAAATAGAGAAAGAAATTTCTCGAACACAGAAAAACAAAGGTGAGAGGGAGAAGTCGCAGCGCTAACCGTTAGCGCCACAATGGACCAACTTGCACCCAGCTGTGTGTGTTTGTCAGCTATGAGTGTTGCATTATACCTCATGACGAATCAATATTTAGTCTTATTTCCACCTTTTGTTTATGCATATGTTAAGTACAATTTAAAAACAACTTAATTGTTGTTATTTTAATTGCAGCATTAACAGCTCCATTATTCCCCCTTTCCATTCACTCTTACTTCCAGCCACTGAGTACCATCTGGGTTTGCTCAAAGCCAAGCTAGCCAAATACAGAGCTCAACTTCTGGAGCCCTCCAAGTCAGCAGGGGCCAAAGGAGAGGGGTTCGATGTCATGAAATCAGGAGATGCCCGTGTCGCTCTCATCGGTTTCCCCTCTGTGGGTAAGGTATGTCAACATGGTGGACGGTGGGTTGTGTTTCCTGGTCTGGACGTAGAAGATAAAGGAGTTTGTACTTGTCTTCCTCTAATAATGTCTTTATTTTTCCATAATCCTACCACGAGAAAGCAGGGTAACTTTTAGTATGTTCAGGTTTCCTTGACGCATGCCTTATTCTGATCATTTGCTGGATCCTAATTTATTTTGGATTTTTTTCTGGAATAACTTTTAAAGGCTTTAAAAAGGGTAATTTTGAGCATTAATGTTTGCTTGTACTTTGTAGCAACACCTCTTGTCACCCTCTGAAGAGCTTAGATTTAAGCCCTGTCTCTTTAAAAAAAAACAAAAAAAAAAAACCTTCAGTCCAGTTTGTTCTGATTGCTTAGCCCATATGACAAAGGTAAGGCCAAAATAAAATTTAGTTGCATGCCATAACTCTTATTTGTTGTTTAAATTAGTTTTAAGGGGAGTCTTTGTGATTTATATGGACAGAGTTCATAGGAATAGCTAGTTGGTCTAGGGCTTCTGCTTTGGTGGTCTCAGAATCTCGTCTCTGCTGGATGATGATATTCTTCGGCTTCATTGAGCGGCAACCTCGAGCTTGTTCAGGGAGCCGAGTACAAGGCGATGGAAAAAAGAATTAGAATTTCCAAGTCCAAGGCCATGGTTCTCTGCCAGAAATATGTGGAGTGCTCACTCCAAAGCTGGGACAAGTGGGAATTATATTTCAGGGTCTTGCTAATAAGTAAGGGAATAGTGGGGCGAGAGATTGACAGTTTAATTGGTGCTGCATCAGTACTATAACAGACTGGTAGTCGGTTGTGGTGAAGAGAGAACTGATTGTGAAAGCAAAGCTGTTGATTTACCAGCTCATGTTCTGATCCTCCACTGTGGCCACAAGCTCTGGACAGATGGTTCAGGCATCTGACTGGGTTGCCTCCTGGACCATACTTAGGTGATGTGTTTCAGGCATGGGAGGATGTCTGAGGCCCATCTTTCAGCTGGCTTGGGAAGGCCTCAGTGTTGCCTTAGATGAGCTGGAGGAGGGTGTCAGGGTCACCTGCTGCCCCTGCAGGTGAACATCAGGTTATGTAGAAGGTTGCAGCATAGGGTTAGAATGGGGTTTTGTTTATGGCATAGATCTGATGCAGAAGTATAATTCATGTGTAAGGCTTGGCGCATTTTGGTGGCTGAAGCAAGTAACAGAAGAACTCTGGGGTACACAGTTAGTGTTTCATGTGAGAGAGAATGACTCCCTTTGCCTTTGTAACACTGCAAACATTTCAAAAGGCTGCGTAACATACTAAAACACCATCTTTGGCTAACGTTGACTCTTTCATTCTCTGCTGTGTTCTGCAGTCCACCTTCCTTAGCTTGATGACATCAACGGAAAGTGAAGCTGCTTCCTATGAGTTTACGACCCTCACCTGCATACCTGGTGTCATAGAGGTACACACATCTACATTAAAGATATTTTGACACATACAGTGTGTTAAGCGCTGCATCTTGAAACTCTTCTACTCTGTTTTCCCTCAGTATAAAGGGGCCAACATCCAGCTGCTAGATCTGCCGGGAATCATTGAGGGTGCTGCTCAAGGTACACTTAGGATTTATATTTTTATATTTTGTCACTTTAAATTTAAAGTGAACAGAGACTTTAATATTTAGGTATAAGGGTGTGGTTTTTATAGTTGTGGTTAGAATTATCTATAAACAGATGAATATGATTTTACATGTATTTTGTTGCTGTGTATAATATTGTGAGGAATGGGAAAACCAAATCATACCTGTGGAAGTAAGTGCTTCTAAAAACTGTGAAAAAAAAACATGAATAAAAGACCTTAATTTGTAGTTGTTGTGTTAAGCTGATCTCTAACTTTTATACTTCTTATAGGCAAGGGTAGAGGTCGACAGGTGATCGCTGTTGCCAGGACAGCAGATGTTGTCGTCATGATGTTGGATGCCACCAAAGGAGATGTTCAGAGGTTTGTGAGTTTGGAGAGCTTGGATGGAGTTTCAGGGACACACAAGTGTTTATTTAGAATTCTTATCCAAACATATCCTTTGTTTGTTTTTTTGTTTGTTTTTAGGGCACTTCTAGAAAAGGAGTTGGAGTCAGTGGGCATCAGACTCAACAGAACAAAACCAAATATTTATTTCAAGGTACAGTGTGTATATTTGTCTTTTTTTTGTGTCACAGTTGGAATAACTGAAATAAGGAGATTGTAAACAGCATCCACTAACATCCATTTGGCTGTTTGTTCTCTATATGTAAATGTTGATTTGATGGTGGCAATAACTACTGAAGGGGTTTAGCAAAAATATCAACACAGGAGTCTGCTCTTTCCCTGACTCTTGCAATACATTATCAATACACTAAACATTTGGAGATATTTATATTTTTATCAATACATCTGTTCTAAATTCCTGCCAGTTTGAGTTACCGGAGTTAATCTTTCATGGTGCACATTAAATAAATTGAGTTGACTCTCTGAGATGGCGCAAATATCAAACATCCTGGACGGCAGCGTTATCTTTGAGTTACCTAACTGAACTGACATATTATTAACACCGAATAACTCTAACTATACTTTAACTATAATAATCTTTTTTATTATTGTACAGCTGGTCCTTTTGGAGTTCACAGCAGATCATCTGCCTCCATCTAACCCTGTCTTTAGCATCCTCCTCTGTCATACCAACTCTCTACATGTCCTCCTTCACTTGAGTCTCCTCTCAGGTTTTCCTCTTTGCCTCCTGCCTTGCAGCTCCATATTCAGCATCCTTTGTCCAGTATAGCCACTGTCTCTCCTCTGCAAAAGTCTGAATAACTATACTAATAATACCCTATATGCACAAAGCAGGGATTTGATGTTTTCCTCTAAGTGATTCTTTGTGATGTGTGATTCTGCTTTTTGCTTTTAGCTACAGACATCACGATATACCACAAATGACCACGTTATGTATCACTGGTATTTTTGAAACTGGAAAACAAACATTAATTTCAGCGCAAATGTGTTTTTGTTTTTTTTCTTCCCCTGTAGCCCAAGAAAGGTGGCGGCCTCTCCTTCAACTCCACAGTTCCCCTCACCCAGTGCTCAGAGAAGCTCGTTCAGCTCATACTTCATGAATATAGTATCCTTCGTTGATCTCTTTGATGTACATTTAGCCCAGTTAGCATTTCTGTGACATCATTTGTAAGTAGGCTGCAGAAGTGTCTGGTTATTCCTTTAATTCTGCTCCTCAGAAATCTTTAATGCAGAGGTTCTCTTCAGGGAGGATTGCACACCAGACGAGTTCATTGACGTCATTGTTGGGAACAGAGTTTACATGCCTTGCCTATATGTGAGTCAGTTAAAGCCTTGGACTTATTTAGAAGCTTCATTGTCATTTTAGAGAGATTTGAGATGATTTTCTGTTTTTTGACTCATAACAAAACCTGGACATTTTCTATCAAAGGGAAATAATTTTGAGATATTAGGCAAATCTCTTGAACTTTGACTTTTGTGTGTGTGTATGTGTGTTCACAGGTGTACAATAAGGTGGATCAAATCTCCATTGAGGAAGTGGACCGCCTAGCACGCAGACCTCACAGTGTTGTCATCAGGTCAGATATCTTTCCACAGGTTCACAAGAACTAAACACCATAATGAATGTCAGTTAGCTAACTGGCTCCAGAGTAGAGTCCAAATCAAATCATGATATTTTAAGAAACTTTGCAATAATGCCAATTTCCGACAATGAAGGGGGAAAAAACGTAACGTTTTATTGATGTTTGCAGGAAGCGGTGTTTGTTCGTGTCATTAAATGAAGGATATTTTCCATCCTCCTTTTCCAGTGAGCTGTCACTGATGACACCACCTAATTTGAGTGCCAGCAGCAGCATTATATCCAGTGACCGAGCATGATGCAAATGTGAACTCTAAAGCAGCTTAAGTTGTGTTAGTAACTTCTATCCACATGAAGCTAAGCTTGTGTGTGCTCCAGTGGCACTCGTCGTCTCCTTTGTTTACAATGGCTCCCTTTAAGTGCCTTATTACTAAATAATTGTAATCATGGGGGACATGGTTAAGCCTTTCCTTTCCAAACCCAATTTGGAAACTCTTATTCATGCTTTTATCACCTCACGTCTGGACTATTGTAATTCCCTTTTAATAGGGGTCGGGTTGGGGCACCTTGTCACGCCTGCAGTTAGTGCAAAATGCGGCGGCACGATTTTTAACCGGTAGTAGGAAATTTGATCACATCACTCCGGTTCTCGCTTCCTTGCATTGGCTTCCCATTGAATTTAGGGTTTGTTTTAAAGTCCTTTCATTGGTTTTTAAATCTTTAAATGGTCTGGCTCCTGTCTACTTGTCTGGCTTGCTGAAGCCACATGTTCCTCCTCGCTTGCTCCGTTCAGCTGAGCAGCATTTGCTGTCGGTCCCTAAGTCGCAGCTGAAATGCAGAGGAGACCAAGCGTTTTCAATTGCGGCTCCGATGCTCTGGAATAACCTTCCCCTCCAAATTAGCCAAGCGTCATCAGTGCAGGTCTTTAAGTCCAAATTGAAAACCTATTTTTATTCCCTGGCTTTTAACTCTGTAGGAAACTGACACCTTCTTATTTATTTTATTGTATGTAATGATTTTATGGTATTTTTAATTTGGTAGTTGTTTTGATCTGTGTTGTTCAGCACTTTGGTCTGCCTGGTGTGTTCTTAAAGTGCTATACAAATAAACGATGATGATGATGATGACATGCCTGGGAATCTAAACACATGACGTTGCTATAGCAATGATATTGCGATATGACATTTTTAGATTATATAAAAATGTATACAGGTATTATTGAGAACGATATGATATGGCTCAGTCCAGTTTCTTTAGTCACTTTTAAAATACAAGAAACAGACACATGAAACCTGCTGGCTTAAGTAAAACAATGTAACTTATATAATTGTGATTCACTCATGCTCGTGTAGTTGCAGCAGCACAGAAGGAATTCCTTTATTTTGCCTCTTTGGTCCCATTTTCAGCTTAATTAGAAGGTTGGAGGGATTCACAGAGATGGTTTTTTTTTTTTTGGTTTTTTTTTACCCAAATGAGAGCAGTCACTTCACACCTTTTCTGTTTGTATGAAGGAGGTAAAAGTATCCTATTTTTCTGACTGTATGTTTCAGTTGTGGGATGAAGCTGAATCTGGATTACCTTCTGGAAAGGTTGTGGGAATATCTGGCTCTGATCTGCATTTATACAAAGAAAAGAGGAGGTATCCACATGTGCACACATGTATTTTTCTCTTAGTCATTTGTGAGACTTTTGTCTTACATGGATGAATATACACTAGATCTAAATGAATTTACCCTTTTCTACTTTCTCTGTTAGAGCGCCCCGACTTTAATGATGCCATCATCATGAGAAGAGGAGCAAGTGTAGAACATGTGGTAAGGAAAGCGCACTTTCAAATCAGATGCTTTTACACGCATAATAAGTTAGAAGCAAACTTTGTGTATGTGCACAGTCTAATGTTTGTCTTTAAATACTTGCAGTGTCATCGAATCCACAGAACTTTAGCCAGCCAGTTCAAATATGCCCTGGTTTGGGTAAGTTCAAGTTTCCAGGGTCAATGATCTTCAGAGACACATTTTCTGCTTGTTCTATAACCGTTTGAGCTAACTCTGTACAATTGTACTCTTGACTAGAGTAAACATAGTCTGCTGACGTCCTGGTCACAGGGCATTTAGAACAGTCACTTTCTTTCTACTAGAGATGTAAAGCAAAATTCTCATTTTGAAACATAGAGCAGAGAAGCCAAATACATTTACAGTTTACACTTGAACATGAAGCCCTTTGATTGAAGGGGAACTAAAATGTGTTGTCTCTCGGTCTTTTAGGGAACCAGTACCAAGTACAGCCCTCAGAGAGTGGGCCTAACGCACATCATGGAGCACGAGGACGTCATCCAAATTGTTAAGAAGTAAAAGAAAAGAAAAGAAGAAGAAAAGCTTCTGTTTGGACAGAGGAGGAACTCTCCAGGAGAGGAGGAAAAAATAAACTGTCTAGTAGAGAATGAAAACAAAATAATACCCACCATCCTTATTTTGTATATGGAAATTAAGAGAGGCAGTGAATCAAAGACCTTACAAGAATTGGATAAGGACAGAAAATGGTGCATTTTACCTTTTGATTAAGATAAAGAGAACACAAGATGCATTGATTCAGAGAGAATACGGATAGAATAAAGTCCATACAACATTTCCAGTCTTTTTATGTGTGTTTTATTTGTAGCCTTATCTCAATCTTAGATTGAGGCGCATGCAAACCATGTATGTTTTTGTGTCCTTTATTATTATTATTATTATTTATTTTATTTTTTTTGTTACACTTCTTTTGTCAAAGTAAAGATTACTTTGTGGCATTTTATTGTGACTTTGAATTTGGTCATTTATAGCAATAATACTCCAGTTAAATTGTATTTGCATAGCACAGGTTCACCACAAAAGTCGTCTCAAGGTGATTTGTAAAGACAACGCCAACAATCAGAAAATCCTAATGAGTGACATTCGGCTGTGGTGGGAAGGAAGAACTCCCTTTTAGCAGGAAGAGACCATCCAGCAGAATGAGGCTCAGAAATTCATTATGTGAACATGCAATTATTTTTAATTAACTTGTTTTGCTATGTGAACTTTTTCCATTGTCAGAGCAATGATGCCTTTGAATTTATATGCCGAGTAAACAAACTTGTAGCAGCACTAGCTGTTCTATTTTATTCTACTTTCTGCTTTTACTCATATTTCTGTTGTAATTATGATTGTATTTTGGACTTCATACCATTTATTTTTAAAGAATTAATCGTTTTCAGTTTAAGTGCATTATTAAGCAATTCAAGCTATGTAGTAACCATTAAAGCAAGCAATAGTACTATCCAAAAACCTCAAACCACCCTTTATTTTTTAAATAGTTTCATATTTTCTGGGTAAAATGGCTGCAGTAATTTATGCACAAACATAAGTATAAATGGAGTATATAGGGCAAAAACAGTGTTTCAACAATTCTAACAAGCTTGACCACCTCAGTCTTCAGGAATAGTTCTTCACATTTCTTCAAAGCTCTTCTTTGAAAAGTCGAGAAAATTATGATTGTCCAAAAATGTATGAACCAAACTGCATGCCTACATCATCGTAAGCTTAAGGTCAAGGGTGAGAAAAGGCAAGTCTTTTCCCTTCATATGTGTCAAATTGGATTTGCACTAAAGCCACAGGCAACTCCCTTTTAAGTAGAAAGGCGTAGTGGTAGAAACAGTCCCAAATAAATGGGAATCCTACAAAGGTCTAACTAACAATGATAAAGACTATCACAAAAGGCCAGCTGTGACTTTAAAATGTTTTTGTCACATGAATCCTTCAGGTGCACAGTAGCAGATGGGAATGTCCCCTCTGAGCTCCCCCTCCCATACTGCTTCCATCCTTGCAGCCGAATTGTTTGTATAGCTGTATCCAACGCTCCAAAGCGAGCTGACCATTTGTCTTTCAGAAAGTGTGGACTCCCAGCCAATGGACCCCATTCACTCACGCGCACACAAGCATAATAGGGCCATTAAAAATTCACAAGCATCTCTTCAGTCTAGGAGACAAGGACTGAGTGGATGCTTTATACTAGAAAGAGAGAGAGGGGCTATGAGTTGACAGGGTTGTACTTCAAGATGCCTTAAAGATGTCTCATCGGAGTGTGTCATGGATAGAGATATTCTGCTTTGAAATTACCTGAGCAGGAGAGGTGAGATGGTGGGATGATCGTGGTGCAGAAGCAGAAACAAAGGTACTGTTGGCTGGGTGTGTGCTGAGTGGTGCAGGTATGACACTTGATGCTGTTTGGCTCCATATGGCATGGCTAAGCGTGAGTGAATGTGTGGGGTGCAGGTGTCCATGAACTAGAGTTATGTCCTTGTTCATTAGCTGTTTAAAGCAATGAGCTGAGAGAGCACATTTAGTGTGTGAGAGTTAAAGACAGCAGGAAGAAGTAGCTTGTAATTCCTGGATATAAATAACTTTTTTCACAGCTTGGTGAATAACACTTGACTGGGTTACCTATGAGTCACCAACGCATCTATAGCTCCACAACTGCTGCACCTTGTGGTTAACTGAAACCAAAAGTGCATCTTACCTTTGAGATAAGACAATGATAACATGAGGGCCAGGGTCATGACCTGCTGAGATAGTGTGGCTGTTTTTCACACTAAAAGTCTTTCCTGTCTCTCTACTGCAGTTATCATAATCTGTAATTTTTTTCTTTTCTTATATTTAATTTTTGTTCTGTTTTTAGTTTAGACTGAGGTTGTTTGTTTTAGTTTAGTATTTACTCTTTGGAAACGTTTAGCTTTATTGTGATTTATATTAGTGTCAGAGACAGTTTTTAACCATGGTATGCAAAGTCAGCCCACCAGGGGGCAGCACAAGCGAGGGAAGGGGAAAAAAAAGGTGTGACTTTCACTATTCTTATACTGAAAATATACTAAAAATACTATTAACCAAAATTACGTTATATAGTCTGCATCTATTTATTTATTTATTTATTCCTAATTCATTTTATTATAATAGTCATTCACAATTTCAGTTTTTGGTTTAGTTTTAATATAATAATGGGGTATTGAGTTTTGTGACCCCTGAAAGCATTATGACAATGTCAAAACTGCCAAAACAGATAAGAAGACAAAAAGAAAACAAGAGGAGGAAAAAGATAACAGAGACAGAGGTACAATGAAGTTAATGTGATGAAAATGTTTGTCTGTTGTTTTAGCTATCGAGCAGAGTGTAGCGTTAACATGCTAATTTGCTAGTTTTGAATAGCAGTAGCCTTTAGCCTAGCATGGCTTGCTAATCAATAAATAGCTTGTTTTAACATAAGCTAAAGTACTGCAGCATTTTATAATAAATATGTACAGTACAGATATTGAAGACAAAGCTATTCAGTTTCTTGGGTGTTTGTAATTGGACAGTGGAAGTTACTGTGATTTATCTAAAGTCTGGCCAAGGCAAAGTGTTTAGAGGCAGGACTGATGGTACAGTGAGGTATTTGTCAGGGAAAGGATTTAAGAAGTCCAGAACACCTTTTAACAGGTACAAAGGCTTCACTCACAATTTCCTTGTCCCAGTCTTCATAAACAAATCCACCAAAGGATCTTCAGGTACCTTGTGTTGATGAATTGTATATTTTTATTTTAGGTAGATTGTAAGTACAAAGTCAAATTTGTTGTTTTTTTTTTTTATATATATATAGTCTAGTTTAGATTTTTTTTTAAAATTTAGTTTAATATATTCATTCACACTTTCAGTTTTTGGTTTAGTTTTAGTTGACTATAATAATCTGTAATATATTTGTAACTCGACGTCAGCAAGTCGAGTTAAGACTGCTGACGTCGACTGAGAAAATTGTCAGGCGGTGGAAGGAATACTTCGAGGACCTCCTTAATCCCACTGACGCGTCTTCCGAGGAGGAAGCAGAGTCTGGGGATGAGGGGAATGACCCGCCAATTTCTGGGGGCGAGGTCACTGAGGCAGTTAAACAACTCCTTGGTGGCAGAGCCCCTGGTGTTGATGAGGTCCGCCCCGAGTTCCTGAAGGCTCTGGACGTTGTAGGGCTGTCTTGGTTGACACACCTCTGCAATGTTGCGTGGAGATCAGGGGCAGTACCCCTGGACTGGCAGACCGGGGTGGTGGTCCCCATCTTTAAGAAGGGGGACCGGAGGGTGTGTTCCAACTACAGGGGGATCACACTCCTCAGCCTCCCCGGGAAAGTCTATGCCAGGGTGCTGGAAAGGAGAGTTCGTCCGCTAGTCGAACCTCGGATACAGGAGGAACAATGCGGTTTTCGTCCTGGTCGCGGAACACTGGACCAGCTCTTCATCCTCTCGAGGATACTTGAGGGTGCATGGGAGTTTGCCCAACCAGTCTACATGTGTTTTGTGGACTTGGAGAAGGCATTCGACCATGTCCCTCGGGGTGTCCTGTGGGAGGTTCTGCGGGAGTATGGGGTGTCTGGCCCATTGCTACGGGCCATTCGATCCCTATACAACCGTTGCAAGAGCTTGGTTTGCATTGCCGGCAATAAGTCGGACTCGTTCCCGGTGGGTGATGGGCTCCGCCAGGGCTGCCCTTTGTCACCGGTTCTGTTCATAATTTTTATGGACAGGATTTCTAGGCGCAGCCAAGTGGCGGAGGGCTTTCGCTTTGGTGGCCTCAGAATCTCATCTCTGATTTTTGCGGATGATGTGGTTCTGTTGGCTTCATCGGGTGAGGGCCTCCAGCTCGCAATGGAGCGGTTCGCAGCCGAGTGTGAAGCACCAGGAATGAGGATCAGCACCAGGAATGAGGATCAGCACCTCCAAATCTGAGGCCATGGTTCTCAGCTGGAAAAGGGTGGAGTGCCCACTCCGGGTCGGGGATGAGTTCCTGCCCCAAGTGGAGGAGTTCAAGTATCTCGGGGTCTTGTTCGTGAGTGATGGGAGAAGGGAGCCGGAGATCGACAGACGGATTGGGGCTGCAGCTGCAGTAATGCAGACGCTGCACCGGTCCGTCGTGGTGAAGAGGGAGCTGAGTGTAAAAGCGAAGCTCTCAATTTACCGGTCGATCTACGTCCCTACCCTCACCTATGGCCACGAGCTGTGGGTAGTGACCGAAAGAACGAGATCGCGGATACAAGCGGCAGAAATGAGCTTCCTCCGAAGGGTGGCTGGCCTCTCCCTTAGAGATAGGGTGAGAAGTTCGGCCATCCGGGAGGGGCTCAGAGTAGAGCCGCTGCTGCTCCACATCGAAAGGAGCCAGCTGAGGTGGTTTGGGCATCTGACAAGGATGCCCCCTGGGCGCCTCCTGGGTGAGGTGTTCCAGGCATGTCCCACCGGGAGGAGGCCCCGGGGCAGACCCAGGACACGCTGGAGAGATTATATCTCTCGGTTGGCCTGGGAACGCCTTGGTGTTCCCCCGGATAAGCTGGAGGAGGTGGCTGGGGAGAGGGAGGTCTGGGCCTCTTTGCTTAGGCTGCTGCCCCCGCGACCCGGCCTCGGATAAAGCGGATGAAGATGGATGGATGGATGGATGGATATTTGTAACTCCTTAAATGAGGTAGACTATGTTTATCTCAACACCATTATAGTGGATTTGAAGTCCAACATTTAAGATGTGCCAACTTTCAACTTTAATTCAAAGGATTTTAGCAAAAGTGTTGCATTGCCTATTTAGGAATTCCTCCATTTTCAGAAGCTGGAAATAAATTGAAATAGCCACCTTCAGTTGCTGCCTGTTTGCAGGTTGTTCTGCATTCAGTTTTGTATTTGGTAATTGAAAAGCACGCTCTGTTGGGTTGAGATCGGGTGACTGACTTGGTCTTTGAAGAATATCTAATTTCTTTTCCTTGTCTTTGAGAGACTCTTGGGTTGCTTTTGTAGTTTGCTTTGGGTCATTATCCAGCTGCACCGTGAAGAGGAGTCAGTTTAGCAGCATTTGGCTGAATCTGAGCAGATAAAATAATAGTAATATAACTCTGTACACTTGACAAGTCCTCCTGGTACTTACATCAGCAGTCACATTACTCAAAAAAACAAACCCAAACTGACTTGATTCAGTTAGCATTCACACCATAATATTGCCTCCACCATGACTTAAAGATAATGTATTATGGTTTGGATCAGGAGCTGTTTGTGTCATCTTCCATACTCTCTTCCCAGTGTTCTGGTACACGTGGTTTCATTTGTCTAAAGATGGTTTTTTTTTTCAGAACTGAACAGGTGATGTGGATTGTAGACTTTGACAATGACTTGGTTAGATGCTGTGAAATTGTGTTTCCTGACATGAAAATAACTCTGTGATTGTGCACTTTAGCTGTCTTATCTGGTCCTTCAGCCCATCATTATTGATTTGGCCACTCCTAAATCTTCTTCTATCTATCTCTAATAGGTTTATTTTCTTCTATTTCAGCCCACTGATGGCTCTTTCATTTGCATTGATCTCTGGGCCTCATTGAAAAATTCCAGTGAAGAGCTGCTAAATGCACTTGAAATGTCTTTAACCGTCCACAGGTCTCGTCTGTCCATGAAGCTGCACGTTAGTCGATGGTTTAAATTATTTTGAGCCTTCATGAATGTTAATCCAACAATAATGTTATCCCCTTTGAATTAAAGCTGAAAGTCTACACTCCAGTCACATCACGATTGTTTGATTTAAAATCCATTGCGGTGGTGTGCAGGGGCAAAAGTACAGAAACATGTGTCACTTTACAAAACACCTACATACCTGACTGTATGGGCTGAGAAAACGTAATTAAAAATAGTAAGCAGACATGCAAGTCTCACGAGACTCTAAGTTGAATAGCAGTTAGTGGAACCAAGCTTTGCTTTTTTTAATGAATATTTTTTTAGGGTGCCTTGAAAAATAATTACAGACAAAACCTCACTGTGAATAATCGCATTTGACAAAAAGTGTAAAATTACAAACGTACAAAACAACATACAGAACTCAAGCGTTGATCTGAGAGCCTGGATCACGTTGTCTCTCCTGCCCTCTTGTGCTTCATTTTGCTCACTACATGAAGTTGCATACTTGAGTTAAGAGTCCAGTTATCACAGTGTTTACTGCAGTGAAAAGTTAACAAACAGAAGATGACCAAATGTCACCTACAAAGAAATCTAAATGTTTAAAAGTTGCCAAATGAGAACAACAGTTGAATTTATCTGACAATACTGGCGGATATAAAAAAAATGAACATTGTGAAAAGGTCTATATTGTTTTAGCCAATTGGTTCAACCATAAGAGATCAAACCAAATTAACTTTTTAGAAGTTGGACATTTCTGTATTTTGATCCTTCATTGACCTTAAGAAATACTCCAATGATTTGAGATATTGAATTTCTTGTTTTCATGAGACTTATGCCATTTTCTTCCACTTGGAGCCTGTCCCATGTTTCTGTCACAGCATAACCATGAAAAAAAGGATTGAGACTTTTCATGGATACAGAATATGTAAGTTCACCTTTTTGAAATACTTTTTAAAATGAAAAAATATTCTAGCTGTGAAAGATTAAGAAGAATATGATTACAAAATACAAATGTCTCATTGCTGTGGATGTTTTTATCCTTAGTTAAAGAAACATTTGTGCAGTTTCATGTCTCTATAGACAGCAAGACATATTTAACTACTCATATACACACTTCAGTTGTCAGAAAATGTTTGCTCAGCTGCTACAAGAATAGAGTTTTACCTTTTGCACTAAGTTATATAAAACACTCTGCAGTAATATCTGTGGATGTTAGTTTCTATAGACATTGTTTGCATTGATCGTGTGTACTTTTGTAAGGTAAAGAATGGCAGACTGCTAACAGACATTTGCCTTTGTGTGACTTAAATGCCTTTTAAGGCCAGTAATAAGTGGTCCAGTTGTTTCTCTGTCTAAAGCATCAGTGACATCCATAAAGAAGCAGGCCCGGTACAGAGAAACTAATCCAGCATTGTATTCTCTCTTCTCCCACGCAAGCCCAGTTTCTGTTTTGTTAAAAGCACAGATTGAATCATTAACAGTTAAACACACTTAGTAATTTCCCTCGCAAATCTGATTCCTTTTGGCCCGTTTTAAATGTTATTTTAATTTGAAATGCTCACAAAGTCATGAAATATTTCAACAAAACCTAAAAAGTAACCAAGTGAATGCAGTTTTCACATAACTGTCGCGTTTCCTGTTTAAAAAAACATTTAAGTAAAGAAGAAAATGGAAAGCAGGAACTGTTGTGTTAGAATTATAGCCATTGGTCACTTTATTAGGTACATCTGTGAATCAGATGATGCAAATATCTAGTCAGTTTAAGATGACCTGCTGAACTTCAAAACAAGAATCCAAACGTGGAAGGAAACAATGCAATGTTGATATTTTGTCCCAAAAATATAATTTTCCTGTAAATAGAGTTCATAGAATTTGTCATTTTATCATTAGTCTCGTTACTTCTGCAGATATCATCTGATGTGAAAGATATTCTCAGGTCTGTGAGGCTTTGTTGTGATGCTATTGTTATCATAGGCATCCTATCGCACTCTATTATTCTGGCATCTGCAGAATGTATCTATCTATCTATATATATATATATATATGTATATATATATATATATATATATATATATATATGATCAGAGCTACAATCTTGTGATTTATGTCTGTGTATGTGTTTGAAAGAGAGAGAGACGACTTCTGAAAAGGCACCCCAACAGAGAAACGCACACACAAACACACAAATGTCTCACAGCTATTGTCACCGCTCAGGATTTATAACAAAGGATTTATAACTCTTTGGGCTCTGACGTTGAGACACGCTTTGGCAATGATGATAGCGTGATATGTGTGTGTGAGTGTGGTAAGGAGAGGATGCTTGTGTGCCAGTCCTGCCATTAATGCACAAAGGATCTGCCCGGTTGTTTGCTTAAACACTTTATTGGGACAGGAAGCGGGGTAATGCTGCACGTAGACATTTGTAAGTGCAGCGTGTTTACCGAGAAACCCAATCGCTGCGCTAATGATGCGTGGGATAGCAAAAAAAAAGCATATGTCTGAATCACCGCTGTTCTCTCTCTGCTCCCTGTTGTGCCTTTGTTCTGTAGATGTACAGGTGGATACTAAAGCATCAGAAGTTATGTTTACCATTCGATCTGCTCATTTCATTTCAGAGAAGTGAGGTGGACTTTGTGTGTCTGTGCGTGTGTGTGGCCACTATATAAATGTCCAGAAGAGGAGTCGGTCCATGCACAGAGGAGTTGGCGAGTTTAGTGGTTTTATTCCAGACGGTGGGTGGGTTGATTCATAAATTGATGGATTTTCGTAGCAAACAGATGATCTGAATATCAGTCGCAGTCACTCAGATTAACAGATGAGGTAAGCTACTTAAAAGCCAGGGGCTTATTGTGCTTAAAGTAAGCAAGTAAAGAAGGGCCATCAACTTCACTGACATGAGATGTTTTATCCACTCGTGCTGCTGCTTTCTGTGGGAAAAGAAAAAGGGAGATCGGTGAAATAGCAGATGCAATTTAAGGCTTTTAAACTGTGTTTTTAAATTTGGCATGGCACAAATCGCTGTATAATGAATTATTTTTAGCTTTTGTGTTCCAACTAACAAATATTTGCACTTGTATATCTTTAGTCGGTTAAACTTTTACAACTTTGTGGAAAACTTGTTAAAGAGAAGTCCCAGTGAGGAACCTAACAGTTGTTAAAAAAGATGTTATTTTCACAGTTACAGTTTTAAAGTAAAATTTGTAGCACAAAGTGTCAGATCTCTTTGTGACAGTACTGGAGGAGTTACAATACTGTAACAGTGGCTCGTGTTGATTTAACACTGTGAGTTTGTGTTTGTGTGTCCTCATGCAAATCTGGATCTGCTGATGCCTTCTGTAGGAGGAACTAAAGACCTTTTTAGTTTTTTTTAACAAGTTTTTAACTGTCTTTCGGCTCCTCAATAGACAAATTTCAATAAAACAATAGTGTTGCAATGACGAAATTAAAACCATTAAAAGGAATCAAGGGCACCTACGTCAGTGTTGCTGTTTGAATGAGCTGATGGGTCATTGCAAGTATCTTTATGAGGAATGTTTTTGAAAATAAGGTCAGAGAGCGCACAGGCATTCTGCTTCGTGTGGTCTGATGACAAAATGGTATATATAAGAACCAGTCTATTCATTCATGTCCTCTGTAATGGACATGTGTTTTTGGTCTATATATTTTGACTTATTTGAGCTACCATACTGATCCTGATGTACTAAATAGAGGACATCCTGAGCTTTCCACTGACATCTCATGTGTTTGGGTGGCCTCTTTTAGCTCCAAAGAGGCAGGAAATCAAAAAGTTCAATGGGAAGATCCTTTTTCCTTGGATCTTAGGAGGCTATAATTGGTCAATTTTCCATGGTCATGGATAATCGCCCACATAATATAATTATTATCTGAAAAGAAAGCATCCTCACGCTCAGTTCTTTTAAAGATAACATTATAAATGCTTTAAAAAAACCTCACATCAAAGCAGAATATTCTCAGCCTGCATAACCTTTATCAGTTTTTGACATGCAAAGGTTCACTTTAGTTGTTTGCAAGGATAAAGTTATTGTTATTGAGAAACTAATGACTTCTCTTGATTCTGGTCATAGGGATCAATCACAAGTACAGAATTACATCTTATATTTAATATAAGCCTCACACACTGAGGCTTCATACGAAAGTCCCAGTTTTGGAATACAGCTATTGGGTTTAGCCAACAGCCCCTGGGCCCTGCGTCTGTACCGCAATGTTTGTGATTGTTTCATTCTCTGTAGAATGTAGAAATATAAAACATAGTTGGCTGGTTTTACACTGAAGACCTAGGATTGGCCCAAACTTTAATTCTAGACTTCTAGGCTTATTGAACATGAGATTTGGGGGTTATAATTAGTATGTGCAATCTTCAAAACTGTCTGTGAAGGTTCTCAGTCATCCAGGTCATCGTAGTCAAAGGAGCTTGCAAAGAAAAGCGTCTGGACTTCTTTAAGTTACTTGAAGATGTTTCACCTCTCATCCGAGAAGCTTCTTCAGTTCTAAGGTCAAATGAGTCCCAGATTTAAACCTAGTGGGAGTATCCCCCCACAGAGGGACAAAAGGACCCCGTGATGATCCTCTAATCGCCTGAGCCAAGGTGTGAAACTGGGTGTGGGTCCCAATCAGCCAGAGTTTCGGGTGAGCTCATTGTGAAACCTGGCCCCACCTTATCATGCGAATTCCTGAGGTTAGATGGCCCAGGATGTGAGTGGGCGTTAAGGCATCTGGACTCAGCAGTCCATCTGCATCTGCATCTGCAAAGGACACTCTTTCGAGGATGCCAATGTTCACGTTTTGGACAGAGAGGACATATGGTTTGAAAGAGGAGTGAAAGAAGCCATCTACAGTATGTCCACTGTGAGCGACCATCTTTGAACAGAGGCGGTGGTTTACGACACCAACTCTCTGCCATCTATAATCCAGTTATGAGTTCCCTCCCCAGACGCCTTAACGCCCACTCACATCCTGGGCCATCTGACCTCAGGAATTCGCATGATGAGGTGGGGCCAGGTTTCACAATGAGCTCACCCGAAACTCTGGCTGATTGGGACCCACACCCAGTTTCACACCTTGGCTCAGGTGATTAGAGGATCATCACGGGGTCCTTTTGTCTCTCTGTGGGGGGGATACTCCCACTAGGTTTAAATCTGGGACTCTCCACCATTTGACCTTAGAACTGAAGAAGCTTCTCGGATGAGAGGTGAAACGTCTTCAAGTAACTTAAAGAAGTCCAGGCGCTTTTCTTTGCAAGCTCCTTTGACAATCTTCAAAACTACATCCGTGCATGTACTGCAGGAAGTTTGTCAGTATTACTTCATCAAAAATATTTACAAAGCTGTGGAGTATTATCTCTTTTCTCGAGGTCTATTCTTTTTGTGAAAATTCTGACCAATTTTCTAAATGTTTGTGTAAAGTCTGGACTTGTACATATTTTATTATGCATTTATTTTCTTTACCACTTTGTGGTAAAAGCTCAGTTTTTTACAGAGCGATAGGCAGGGTACATAAGTGAATAGCCAGAACAATTATATCCAGTAACATTAAACAAGTCAAAGTGTGTGTCTTATCTTTAGTGAGTCTGTTCAAGCAGTCAAACCAAGAAATGATGTCTGATCCTCTGAGACAAGTCTTCAGTGAGTTACTAGCTGCTGGCATTTCCTGCATTGTCAAGTCTGACAGCGCAGGTTAAGACCTGAATGGGGCTTAAAGGCTTACAGGAAACCTGAATCCAGCCTCCTCATCCTCCTGTCTTTCCTTCAGTCTGAAAGACACGCTCCCTCCTTAACTCTGTGTTTCTTTCTGTTAGTCATTTTCCTCTTTATGTTTTACACCCATGTTTCATAAGCAAATATGTCACTGTGGAGTATTATTCTGTCACTTTGACCGTATAGCAGGTTGTGTGATCATCTCCAGCATTGTGTTTGTTTAAAGGTCAATTGTAGATCCGTTACTTTGGTCTGTTTATATTATATTTATGGCTTGTGAGCAAAACTAATGATGTCATCTAAACTTTGTGTTTAGTGCTATGTGGTAAGTGTTAACATGCTAACATGCTAAGCCAAGATGCTAAGATAATTAACATTGTTATTGTGAAAATGACATGATGTGCATAAAGGTTCAGGGTTCACATGTCTTGGTCTCTGGGCCTATTAGTGTGCATGCTCTCCTCCATGTACTCAGGTAGTGATGCTAAATATGCCATAGTTGTGAGTGCAAGGTAAATAAAGCTCTTAAGTGCATACAATAAAGTGCTGTATGAATGTGACTGATAATATGAATGGCCATCGGGGAAGTCTTTATCAACAGGAAAAGTTTATTCAAATACATTTAAAAGTCCAAAAACATATACCCTTCTTCACTGTTTCCAGTGCTGTCCAGTTGGTTGAAACCCCTGAGGTGTAGATGCATGTAGCAATTAACTAATTCCAGGAAGAGGGCAAATGCAATCATAATAAACACTGCTGCTTTTCCTGCAAATAAATTGCCCCTATAACACTACTGTGTGTGTGTGTGTGTGTGTGTGTGTGTGTGTGTGTGTGTGTGTGTGTGTGTGTGTGTGTGTTTTAGTGTGGGGCATGCTTTCAATTCCCAAATTAATGTGTATACGGTAGCTGTCAATCTCTAACCTCTCTGTATGATTCACATCCTGCATTCACTGATCATGCAATCTTCATTATGAGACATAACCTACATGTGCGTGTGTGTGTGTGCGTGTGTGTGTGTGTGTGTGTGTGTATGTGCCCCCACTCACTGAATGAGCTTGTTGGCTATGCTCTGCTCAGGTGATCTCCTTTATTAGTCTTGTATCAGTGAGTGGGTTCACTGAAAGCCTGTTGTCAGTGGTTGGCACGCGGATGAAAAGACTTGCCCGTCATCTCTCGTTCACTCTCTATCTTCCTTTCCTGCCGCTCCTCGTTTTCACTTCTTCTCAATAACAGTTTTCTCTGAGGGACACCTATCACCACATAGTAATCCATAGTTTATTTGGAGTAATCCGCAGTTTACACACTATTACAGATTCTGTCTCTTACATGCCTTCTACCTCCCCTCTTTTTCCACCTCAGTCATTTCTGTCACTTGTGCTCTGTTCATTGCACATTCACTCAGTCAGCAGACCACATCAGTCAGACAGCAGATGCATATCACACATATCAAATAGAGCATTTTGTGTGTCTTGTTACCTGCCTGGTGACCAACAGTGTTCACATGGAAGGAACTTTTGAACTTTCCTCTGAGCCTGTTCTCTGTCCTGTCTTCACCCTCTTATCTCTACCGGCAGTTAGATGATACCGACAACTGCTGTTGTTATTGCTGCACAGGCTGCAGACAGTTTAGAGTGTGCTATGGTCACTGCCTTCGAGGAAATGTGATACCCATTTCTGCTTGGATGTACTCTCAGGTCAAGACTATTAGTCATTCCAATTCAGTGGTTAGAAAAGTTAGAGGTCAACCGGTTAACTGTGGTTGGCATTAATAACCACAATCCTTATTTTGTTCATTGTAACTTTCCTTGTAGATGAATGGTTGTAAATGCCAGTATTAAACCATTACTTTCCATCTGCTGTATGATGTCTGGCTGTTAACCCCTGACAGCAGTATGTATAATATATTGGTTGGGCAGCGGGCCTGGGCGGGGTTGACCCTTTGTGATATATTTAGAGGAGCACTTGCTGAATGTTTTATCCATGCTGCGTAGAAAGAACACAGGGCAGTCATTAAACATTCATATCTGCCACTGAGATGACCTCCTGGAATATCAGCCCATCATCAATGAATCCACGACAGACACTTCTGTAATTCTCTCAGTCTTTTGCACTTCCCATTGCGCATCTACTGACAGCCCATACATGTATGTATGTGTTTGTGCTTTTACCAGTCTAAATATGCCAGCATGCCACAATAATGAGGGGAAAAATAATAAAAAGGTTTCTGTTTTTTGGCTGTTCTTTAGTTTGCCTCATAGCAGCCATCATTAATATTTAGAAAGATGCATAATAGCCATTTTATGGTTACGAAGCAGACTGAGTTTTTAAAAGATCTGGGCAATATCAATTAGAAGCAAAGCGACTTGATTTTCTTAAATCTTTCCTAAATCCTTACTTGCTTTTTTTAGTTGACATTTTAGATCCCTGAATGGTGTCTTTTTCCATAAAATGTATTGTGCATATGCACTGTAGGAACCTAATAGAAGGCATCACTCTCAGCTGTGGTCCATGCTGCTTCTTGTGTGTGTGTCTGTGTGCGTGTATGTGTGTGGTTAGGCTATTTGAAGCTTTGCCTCTCAGACACAGTTTAGCAACAGCTCAGCCAGCTTGCATTATTCATACAGAAGTGAGGCAGCAGATAGTGTTACCCCAAGCCAGTATAGCTGGGACATTATGGTTCCCCTTTGCAATTGTAACTGGGGAGACTCATATTCTGATGGACATGCACGCACAGACATAAAATATATTTATATATTTCTATATATGCTCCTATGTCATGCAACTGGATTGAGATGCGGAAGAGGCCTCGTGTTGAGGTGAACTGGGCTGTGGAAGTTTCAGTAACCAGAGAGAGATGGAGAAGGTTGCAGGAGGTCACAAAGGCAAGCTGACGCGGTTGTGGGTGGATACAACCGCAAACGCAACACTTGTGCACGCTCATTCTGAGACAAAGAAGAGGACATCCCTGGACACGGAGACTCACTCTGACGCACTTGCATCGGCTCTCCTTGTTGGGGGGAGCATTGCGCTAAAGTTGGTGCGGTGGCCAAGATGAGGATTCACTGCTGGACTCACAGGACGAACTGACAATGGGAGACACACAAAGGACTACACAGAGTCTGTCAGTGGGATAGCAGGGTCTTTTATCTGTCGTGTGAACCTGGGAAATTACTTACAAACCCATACAGACCATCGGGACCAGGAGCTTGCCTTGCCATGATGGATTCTTTTCTTATTTTAGATGTTAAGTGGAAAAACTCAGTAAGTGGGTAAAACTTGGAAACAATCAGCAAGATTTTTTTTCCATATGTGATATTTGAAAATCAGTAAGCATCTGCAGTTTGGGTTTTGTTTTGTTTTTTGCAATACTCCTGGAAAGGAGGTTTGTTTCTCTTTTTGTGTTTAGAAAACAGCTGTTTTGCCAAGGATTGAGGACGTATTGTAATGCGAGCGAGCACTGATGGCTGAGATTCTGACTCCGTTACTAGATCGTCTTTTGAAGGACTGTGGTTTGTGTTTATCTTGGTGTGCATTATAGAACAACTGACTCGAGACAGAGTATCCTGCAGTGTGTGTTTGTGGTGTCACACTGACAGATTGGATAGAGGAAAAAGGAGAGAAGACATGAAAGCAACTGGGGATGAGAAGATGTCGCTTCTGTTTAAACTGCTCTTCTCAATGCTGCATATCAACATTTACATTAATGCTGCCCTGTCCAGCATGCTTTTGGGAACTTCCTGACCTTCTTTGAAATGATTTGACTCAGAATTCATCATGCCACCCAAAAAAGGTGACCCAAAATCAGCTGCCAAGAAAGGCAAGTCAGAGGAACCAAAGAAGGGAGGGAAGGATGATAAAAAAGGAGGAAAAGATGACAAGAAAGGGGGGAAGAAGGTGGAGGAGTCCCCAGCTAAGGGGAAAGGAAAGGATGATGGAAAGAAGGGAAAAGGAAAGAAACCTGTCAGTGAGTCGGAGGAGGGGTCGGAGGAAGAAGAAGAGGAGATGAAGACTGAGGAAGAAGAAAGTGGTGACAGTGAGGAAGAAGTAGTGACCAAGAAGCCAGATAAAGGGAAAGGGAAAGCAGCTCTTAAAGGTGCATCCAAGGCCATGGCTGTAAAGGGTTTTAAGCCTCCTTCTAAACAGCCTCCTCCATCAGATGATGAGAGTGATGATGGAAAGCCACAAATCAAAAAAGGAATGGGTGCAGTAAACCTGAAAAAGATGAGTGATGTACACATTAAAGGAGCGTCTAAGGCCATGATGGGATTTGCTACAGAGGGGCAGAAGAAGACCTTAGGAGCAGCAAAAGTACAGAAGACACCCGATGTGAAATCTCACCTGAAAGGAGCTTCCAAAGCCATAACAGGCCTTACAGGAAAGGCATCCCCTTTCAGTTTTCCCTCTAAACAACAGCAGCCAGAGAAGGCAAAACCAAAGAGAAACCTTAAAAGCACATCCCGTCTTTTCCTACGACTCTCCAAAAAAAAGAAACCAGCTGCTGGTAGTAAACCACTTCTAGGCACCAGCAAGCTTTTTGCTGGTTTTGGGGCAAAGTCTGCTGACAAAAAGCCAGGCTTGTCTGGCTTCAGCTTGCTTAATAAAAAAGACAACAATGCAAAAGAAACCACACCACCTAAAAAGACAATAAATCTATCCAGTTTAGGGGGTAAAGGAAACATGGCAAAAGAGGCAAAGGGACTAGGAGGGAAGTTCAAAGGCATGTTTGGCAAAAAGAAAACCACACCAGGCTTTAAGGCTAAAAGTTCGATGTTAGGGAGGTTAGCTGCAGCAACAAACTGGTTGACAGGGAGGTTCCTGACTTCAAAGGGCCATGGTCAATTTGGTGCAAGGGCTGGAGGACGAGGCCGAAAGCGCTTGTCATTTGCTAACAGGGACACTAGAGGGAGACAGACACATTATTACAATGGAGAATATGAGTATGATGATAATGAGTATGGATATGAGGATGATTACCATGACAGGTGGAGGCCTAGAGGCTTTGGTAGACAACCAATTGCCTATGACCCATATGACCCTTTTGGAGAGGAAATGGATTACTATGATGATGATGAGTGGGAAGATGAATATGGTTACTATGATGAGGAAGGCAACTTTTATTACGATGACGAGCTTTACTATGATGATGAAATGGATTACTATGATTACCCTTATGGCTACTATGAGGATGAGTATGACGATTACTATGGTGATGAAGGGGTGGAGTATTACTATGGTGAGGATGGAATGCTATATGCAATAGAGTCAGAACCATATGGCTATTATGGTGATGCCATAAATGGTTTCTCTGACCCATATGACCCTTGGCCATATGAAGAATACTTTGACCACAATGTGGGATCTGCCTTTGGCCTTTCAGACTCTTATGGACTGATGAACGGTGGAAATGGTTTTGTTTCCGGTCTATATAATGACCCAATGCTGGGATATCCACAGCCTGCTCCTACTTATAATCATTATCAGCAACCTTTCCATATGGATTCTGGGCTGATTCCAGTTGAGATTGGGCAGCTATATGGACAAGAACAGCTGTCTTATCCTCTACCTGAGCCAGTTCCTACACAGCAGTTCAGGTTTCCCAGGCCCCAGGTTAGGTTATTTGGCAAAGACAGACTAGAGGTGGAAACATTGCCACCACCTCCTCTTCATTCTCGTCCCCCATCTCCTATGGTTCCTCCTCCCTCCCCAGTTCTGGCCCTCAACAATCAGGAGATTATGTCAGATATACAATATGAGCAACCCATCCACTCATATCATCCTACACAGCCAAATTACCCTACTGTCATGAACCAACAACACACTTCCATTCTTGCCGGACGCGCCCCCTTTCTTACAGCCGCAAGCATTCAACAAGAACACATTCCTTTCCCTCAGCACACGTACCCTCCTTTCCCTGTTTCTCCTAGTCACCTGACCCCATCTCCCCTGCCACCTCAGTTCTCGTCACAAGTCTATCAAGATCCCCTTACACAAGACCCACAGACATTCCAGATGGTCCAAATGACACCACTGGGCCCACCAGTGCAGCCAATGATGCATTCACAGCTACATTCACCTGTTGCCTCACCTAGGCCAGTGCGCCGAATGAGTCCCCTTCCATCCCCACAGCTATCACTGAGGCTGGGATCAACTAGGGCAATGGCGCCTCCTTCATCTCGCCTTTCACCACATCACATGGACTTCCAAACAGGCATCCAGTCTGACCTACACCTCTCTCCTCACTCACATAGGCGGGTGCTCAGTCAGCGGGCCCCAGTGCCAGGTCAAAGGCCAACATCCCCAGTTAACAGGCGCAGACCACACAGCCCACCACCTTCTTCTCCACTACAACATAGGAGAGGTATGTCAGTAAGAACTCAGCCTTCAATGACTAAAGAGAGGGGAGATATTCGGTTGCGTCGAGCTCCTTCATCTGTCCGACCCCAATCCCCAATTTCCAGCCCGCTAGCTTCTCCCCGGGGATCGTTAAGGAAGAGAGCAAGCCCACCACCTTCCCCAAGACTCTCCTTTAGACAGCAACCTCCACCAGATGCAGTCCATTTGCCTTCTACCAGACCGCAATTGTTCAGAGGAAGAAAAAAGACATCTAAGATGAGGCGTTCCCCCTCTCCACTCCAGCCACATACACAAAGAAGGAGCCCGACTCAACCTGAAAGAGCTGAGTCGCCTCCGCGATCCTTCCGCCCCACCTCTCCCCATCGCCCTCCTTCTCCATCACCGTCGCGCGTCAGCAGTAGACCCCTCCCCACCCGCTCCTCTACTCGCAGAATGAGAGGTGGTGCAGGGGTTCGAAGCCATGTGCCCATGGGGGCTGTGAAACCGTCTCCAGCCAACCCCTACTTACAGAGACACAGTCGACACGGGGCCCCTGTTACTCAGCATGTTGCCCCATTTAGGTCCTCCATCCATAGTGGTCCCGCTCCTCTTTCAGGTCAGATAGAGGATATAGCTGGAACACCCATGTTAGCCAGGGCAGGCTCCCGGCCTACAGGGTTAAGGGAGTCCAAGCGAATTGGTACCCCCCAACGAGGATTCCACAGACCTGTGGGTAGAGGGCAGCCATTAGTCCGAATGCCCAGAAACCAGCCCTCTCTTCAGTCTAGGCAGTCATTCAGAGCACCTCCTCCAGGTCCCCCTGCCCCTCCACAGCAATCATTGAAACAGAGTGGCCCTCTTTCTTCCCAGCCATCAGTGCGCCGGCTTCAGAGTACACCTTCATCTCCACAGCCCTTGCAGCAACAATCTCCAATGCTGTCCCGTTCTGCATCTCCCATGCACCATTTGTCTCATCCACCATCCCCTTTGCCTCACAGGGCAATGAGTCCCCATGGTTTCGGACCAGCATCTTTTCAGCCTCCTGTTCCTAATGCTAATATTTCTCTTGGTACTTTTCCACCATCACAGAATATCACTCAGTATGACTATACATTGATGGAGCCAGACCCATCTCCAATGCTTACAAATGCTTTACCAAACCGTCAAATTGTAGGCTCACCCTTTCCTACCTCTCCTCTCCCTTACTCCACTATAGCTCACACTTCACCTTTACAAAGGTCCAGCTCCCCACAAACACAGCATGAGATTTACCCTCAGAGCCTCCCTCAACTTACACCCTCATCACCTAATCTTGGACGCACACTCCAGAACCCTTACCTGCACAATGTTAGCAACACCACAGCTTTTCAGAGGAGCCCATTACCTGGCATGCCTGGTGGACAGGAGGAGATATCAGCTAATGTACAGGAGAGCCAGATGATGCCCCAGTATCCCACTGCTGGTCTATCCAATGCTTTAATGCAGAACTCACGCCTACGGAGTGCCTCCTACTCATTTCCTCTGCAACGCAATGCCAACCTCTATACAACAGTTCTCACGCCACCTGAAGCAGCAGTCCCTCTTGCCCCTTCTGTCCTTTCCTCCCCACAGTTGTCCCCTGCTATGCTGACCTCTCAGCTACGTAATGCTTCTTTTGCTTCACCATTTCAGCGACAACCCTCCCCCACATTGCCAGGCTCACCTGCTCCTCCACCTTCCCCACAACAACAAGGAGGTGTCAGAGGTAGCTCCCCACTTCTCTCAGGTGGATTGCGAACTTCACACATCCAGGGATCCATGTTCAAGCTTCCAGGTGGTACTTTGACAATGTCCCGGGGCCCTGTTGAGACTCCAGTTAACATCAATAGTGTAGGTAGTAGCAGTGGGATGCTCTCTAATGCCTTACAGAACCAAAGGCTACATCAGGCGACCTATAGACTACCCGATGGCTCTTTTGTCACAAGAAATGAACCTGCTGAACATGTCTCAGGTCCATCTCCACTGTCTTCCCCTATGCTGTCCTCTGCTTTGCTCAATCCCAATTTGCGACAAGCCACATATCGTTTACCTGATGGTACACTTGTTACTAGGACAGAGTCCACATCTGCACCCTCCCTTTCCTCTTCTACACTCTCTTCTGCTCTTCTCAATGCTAATGTTCGTAACGCCTCTTATCGATTACCAGACAGTTCATTTCTCACACGTCCAGGAGAGCAGACGCAGAGTGCAGAGAGCTCAGTAGCCTCCCCTGGACTTTCTAGCGCCCTGATGAATGCTAACTTGCGTAAGGCAAAGTTTCAGCTCCCAGAAGGATCTTCGTTGTTCTCACGGAACCAAGCTCAACCTTCTTCCTCTGCTTCTTCCGGCCCTGTCCTTTCTGGTGCATTGTTAAAAACCAACATCCGTGGTGCCTCTTATAGGCTTCCAAACACATCATTATTTAAGCAGCCTGGATCTACTGATGCCTCTCAACCGCGCTCACTTGACCTTTCCAATGCTCTTCGCAACCAGAACCTCCGATCTGCCACTTACCGTTTGCCAGACGGAACTCTCATGACCCGCCCTCAGCCGGCTTCAGCACCCAAAGCGCTTGACCTATCTAATGCCTTATCAAAAAACCCAAACCTTCGTGGGGCAAAATACCGCCTCCCTGATGGCAATATCATGACACGACTCGGTGCCCCCAAAACACCAGAACCTCGATCACTCAACCTATCTGGTGCTTTGCAGAACCCTCACCTTCGGGGGGCCTCCTTTCGCCTACCCTCCTCATATGCAGTAGTATCACCCCAGGTCCAAGGATCTGGCCCTAGACAGCACTGGGCACAGAACGCTGGAGTTGAAGCCCAACAAGATGAAGATGTGTGGGGGGCAGAGAGGGTTTTACCTCATGGGACAGTCCAAAACTTAAATAAGTGGTCCATGTATGGTGAAGGGGAGCTGCTGGACCCCCGCAGCTTGATGGGACAGGAAGGCTTGGGGAATGAGCAAGGAGAATGGAATCTCAGCAGGGAGGGGGAACCACATGGGCAGTGGTTTGACAAGGTAATTTCTAAAAACAAATGTGGCATGACACAACTAAGTATCCACAATGGCTAAAATTGTCATGGTGTCAACCTGAGAAGTGCTTTTGTTTATGCAGTGAGTTCGAAATATCTAGTGTAACATTAGAGTGAAAAAGTTCCATAACTTATTAGGTATGTCTTGATGTTTTTGTTTTGAAAAAGCAGAATGTTTTGCTAAGCAGCAAAAAAGGTAAAATTTCTGAAATGTTTTTCATAAAGTTTGAGGGTAAGCAACTAATAATAATTCAAAAGTAAGAGAATCAACAGTTCCTTGTGAGTGAATGTGTTCTTGTAATATGTACTTGCATTTCATTTCTGAATGTCTGTGCTTGTTTTAGATGTATGCAATCAGAAGCCTGCCCACCATGGTTCAGCGGGAGCAAAGAGAGGAAAATGGCGTTGAAGATATGACACAGCTAGAGTAAGTTAAAAACAAAAATGCCACAGTACACCACAGTTACACTTAGAACAAAGACTTACAATTGCAGTGGGGACCTTGAACACTGTCCGGCTGTTCAGGATTTGTATATATTTAAGTCATATTTTTGGTTATCAGATTATGGAGGCAATGCATTGTGCTCAGCAGGCAGTGTTGCACAACACATTTTAAACCTCTATAACTAAAGAATGATGAAAGGGTGGAGAAAGTATTTGGCTGTAAGAAAAAAAAGCCCAATTTAAATTCAGTTGAACTCAAACATGAAAAAATAGTGTGGTTTTGGGTTGCTTTTTTTGTTCATAACCCCATAAATAATACTCTAATTTCTTCTTTCCCCTAGTGACATGCATGAAGTGGCTGTTCTGCTGAACATAAGGAAAAGGTTTGAGAGAGAGGTTATTTATGTAAGTATTTAAAGTATTTAAGCAATGCACACATTGCAAAAATAACCCTAAGGATGTTTTTTTGTTTGTTTTTTTGCCGCACTCATGTATGGTCAAGTTATTTTGTTGTCTTAAAATTTTCCTTAATTTTTATTTAGTTGGATGACAAAAACTTTGTCTATAAACATCTATGGCTACTTCACAAACTACATTGAGTTTGAAAGACAAACAAAACCTGACCTGTAAACCTTGGGTTACACCAAAAAGCGTACATTTTTAACCTGGAATTAAGAGTTATAAAAGGGACATAGTGCGTGTATTTATTTCTTTGGTCAATAATTTTAGATACCAGTTTTAGTACACATTGTAGCCTGATGGATTTACATCTTGGCTGTACATCTAAATTGGCCCACAGGCTGATCATTTAACCTAATTCTGCTGTCTTTAGCAGTACTTGCTGTGTATGGCGTTATTTTTGTGCCACTATTCTGAGCGCACGTAAAAAAAAATTGCAGGTGCAAGTGTTGCATTTTGAGGAGAAATTTATTTTGAGTGAAGAAAAGCTAAATTTGAGTGAACAAAATTCATTGCTGCGTGCAAAAAATGTATTTCAGTGTTTGCTATTATCCATACACACACACAATAGCAGCCCCTGTCGCGCTGTTTTTGCATTTGCGCTCGCTCGCAATGTGTTGCTCGTGCTCTCAACATTTCTGCCTGTGCGCACTCAACTGAAAACCGATAAACCCCTGAAAACCATACATTTCTCACCTGAGGCTCAACTCTCGCGGCCCGGTACCAAACAACTCACGGACCGGTCTGAGGCCCAGGGGTTGGGGACCGCTGCTCTAATGTTTTCGGAGATGCCTGTTTGGCCTCTCAGGGCCACCATACGACAGATACAAATTTTGATGTCTTTTAAATTCTGCGCAGGTGATGTATGTTGAACGTGACAAACAGTGAAAGATTGCATCTGCAGGGGGATGGTGAAAATCATATATAGTAACACAGAAAATCAAAAGAATTGGGATTTATAATAAGTGTTTTTAAAACATATATTAATAATTGTGGTATGTGTGACAATGTTCATGAAAAGTTTTTGTTCAGATTGGTCCACGTGTTAAGGGATAGATAGGGTACACACAGACACATGTTCCTACACACATACACTACGATCATTATGGTAAAATTACTTTCTTTGTGAACCTCTTCTTTCTTTTTTTTCCAGACATACATAGGCAGCATTCTGGTTTCTGTGAACCCCTATAAGATGCAAAACACCTATGGGACAGACATGGTGCTCATGTACAAGGGCTGTGCCTTGGGAGAAAACCCTCCGTAAGTTATTTTCACTCTAGAATTGTTGAACCGTGAACCTTATATTTAAAAAACAAAACAATAAATGTCAAATTATTAAGTATGTTTCATCCATGCTGACAGCTGCAGCAACAGAGGATCAAAGTGCAGAAAGAGGGAAGCAGAATACTTTGTTGCGCTTCCTTTAAGAGTCTGAAGGCTTGTTGTGTATCTCTTTCTCCTTCAGGCATTTGTTTGCCATAGCAAACGCTGCTCATTCCCAAATGATGGATGCCAAAAAAAAACAGGTCATAATAATCAGGTAAGAGGCTGACTCTCATTTTCTCTTCAGTCACTTTCTCTGTAAATATAAATCAGACAACAGAGACGTGCATGCAGTTAATTATACGGTGCATTGTATTTTTAACATCTGAGTCTTGCAATGTGAAGCTTTTCTTTTGTATCCTTTGATATGTCATTGGTAACCTTTCAAGGTTGTCCATGAAGCTTCTTGGTTAAAGGTTTCCATCTGCAGATGGATTAGTGTTTGTAAATTCATGAGTGTCTGTCTGTGGTTTACTGGCCAGCAAACTTAAGATGGAGTGTTTTGGTCCATGTCAGAACTGATCTCTTGGAAGAGAAAACACACATACAATCACACACACACACACACACACACACACACGCACATGCACATGCACATAAACCAGTGAAGTTAAACACTTGAGTGTGACTTCATTTAGTGGCTGCGCTCATCTGTGAAAACAAACACACCGACATCCAGAGGTTTGCACAAACATAGGTCTATGCTTTTAGATATGACAAAAGACACTCATAATATACACATAAACACACACTCACACATGCACACGCTCTCACAAACCTGGAACACTTTAGCCGTATTCGGAAGGAGACACCTGTAAGGAAAGCCCAGCCAGGTCTGGGTTGGAGCAGGTTATGTTTCAGAGGTGTGTGTGTGTTTGTGTGTGAGTACATTTGTGCGGGCTGTGTGCTTGCAAGTGTGTCTTTGTGTTTCAGTTAGTATGTGTTAAGGGGTAACTGAGGTCTGGTGTACAGTGACCAATAATGGTCCCGTTTTTAGCTAAGCAGCCATTGAGCTGAAACCCTATGCTGGAATGCGGTGAAGGTGCCAGCGTCCCTAAATGCACCCCCCCACCCACCCTTTGGCCAAGCTTACATAATGGTGGTATTTAGTGCTTGGCAGTGGTAGATCAATGGACCTGAGTGTGCATGTGTGTGAAACTCTTTCAGGTGGTTTAATGCAAAAGTGGAACCGAAGCCTTGCCTAATGCAAGTTTAGCCTTGTCTCACATCACTTAGTCAATTAAGTCAAACACTCTGCAAGCACCACCACAGAGGTGAAAAGGATCAAATGATAGACGCTCTAAATGATTTCTGGAAGTCCTGAGAAACTGTGCTCTAATTCAGGGTAATGTTCACACTTGGTGAGTTTTTCCTTGCATCAAACCTGTTTTTGTATTTCCACTAGTAGAATACAGGTGATCAAAATAGTTCAGAGTTATTTTTGCCTACCATTAAAGAATATAATCTTTTACACTGCTCAAAAATAAAACACTTTTTATTCAGAGTATACCATCAAGTTAGTTAAACTTCTGGGATGTTTGGTGGTGGGTCAGGGATGGTCCTGGGGGGGCAAATCCATGGAGGACACACCTCTACAGGCTAGGCACTGACAGTGGATACTGGATTCCGCCTGCTGCTCAACAATGGCCGGCCTCATGTACCAAGAGTATGTAGGCAGTTCCTGGAGGATGAAGGATCTGATACCATTCACTGGCCCCCACGTTTGCCTGACCTAAATCCAATAGAACACCTATGGGACATTATGTTTCAGTCCATCCAACGCTGCCAGACTGCACCTCAAGACTGCACCTTAAAAACTGGGCATTTGAATGTTTCATAAGCTCAGTTTGTATGCACTAATATTCAAACTTTCCAGGTGCTGGTTATCTGAGAAAAAGTTGTCTCCAGCTCAGCTGAGCACTGGGGCAGTTCTTTATTGTTTTCATTGCCGTGTTGATGGGTTTTCTGTATTCCCAGTGAGACTCTGTTACTGTGTTTCAGTGGGGAGAGTGGGTCTGGAAAAACTGAGTCCACCAAACTCATCCTTCGCTACCTAGCAGCTGTACTTCACAAAACTAATCTTGCGCAACAGGTATGCACACACACTTCCTGACATGAATAAAGACCTGCCATCAGAGTTGGGTATTTGCAAACTAAGACACTCAAAGTTTTCCTTTTTGTAATGACGACTAATGTGCTTGTGCATATTTTTTATTTTCCTGTATCTCTGGTGGCTTTCCTTGGGTGCAGATTGAGGTAGTTGGGGTTTTCTGCATGCTGCGTGTTTTATATTTTACAAGTAATTTTCATCAATGGCCATAAGAATATCAGGTTACTGTGTTTTGCCGTGGTGTGTTTTTCTATGATTCATTTGGCCAGACATTCCCACTGAAACAGCTTCTTTCCTGTATGTTGTACAGTTACAGTTACCGCTCCCTTTATAAGGCGATCTGATAAAGGTTTATTTATAGTTTGTGTGTTTGGCATCCCTGATAGATACTTGAGGCAGCTCCTCTTCTGGAATCTTTTGGAAATGCCAAAACCGTGCGGAACGATAATTCTAGTCGCTTTGGGAAGTACATTGAGGTCTTTATGGAGAAGTGAGTTTTTTTTTAAAAAAAGCAACAAGCAAAACTTTGACCTCTGCTCTGATCTCACTCCAGCTTCTTTTACTTCTGAAGCTGCTTCTTTTTCACGTGTGTTTTCTATTTCCTTGTTTTCCCAGTGGTAGAATCAGTGGTGCCATAACCTCTCAGTATCTGCTGGAAAAATCCCGCATCGTCTTTCAGGTGAGGCAAGCTGACACAAAGGTCTCGATAGCTTGTTTATTTCTGTATATGGAAGTGTTGCGGTAAATGTGGCGTGTGTGCTTCAGGCCAAAAATGAGAGGAACTATCACATCTTCTACGAGATGCTGGCAGGTCTTCCTTCGCAGCAGAAGCAGGCCTTCTATCTACAAGAAGCTGAAACCTACTATTACCTCAACCAGGTAGAAGATAGCTTGATCATCATCATTGTCAGTGATTTTGGGTCACGACCCTTCCAAAAACCCTTCTCGGGTCACGTTTAGCACTGCTGGTCTTCTCGTTCTGCACACAGGGAGAGGATTGTGGGATAAAAGGGAAGAACGATGCAGAGGACTTCCTACGTCTGCTTTCTGCCATGGAAATCCTTCACTTCACTGCGGATGACCAGTCGTCCATCTTTAGAGTCCTGTCTTCCATACTGCACCTGGGCAATGTTTACTTTCAGAGGCATGAGGTGTGAATTATTTTATTTCTCAGGTTTTTCTCGTATGTCATCACTTTTTTTATTTTGATTAATATAATAATAAGGTGCAAAGTGTTCAGTCACCTAGACTAATGAGTTAAATTCTAAAATAAACTAAACTTTATCAGGACAATAAAAACTATGTAAGATAAGCAGCAAAGATTTTCCCACAGGTAATTCTTCTTTTCTTTTTTCTTTTCTTTTTGCATTTCTATTTCCCTCCTGAACTGCAGGCTGATGGCCAGGAGGTGGCGTCAGTGGTTAGCACTCAGGAGATCAGAGTAGTCGCAGAGCTGCTGCAGATCTCACCAGAAGGACTACAGAAAGCCGTCACCTACAAAGTCACAGTCAGTATCAAACCGATGTTCTGTCTTTTGTTCGTTCAGTGCTTGAAAACAACAAGCATAGCACTGCAGTCTGTGACATTCCTGAACCTGGAGGTGATTTTTCTACATTGTCAACAGGAAGGTGATGTGGCACTATGCCAGCGTTTCTGCCTTACTTACACAGCTGTGGTTACATTAAAGGCATTGTGTTGCCCAGAGTGTCACTTACGCAGACACAAAGGAGACACATGTGTCGATGCCACACACAGAGTGAAAGAATGAAAGACAAGAAAGAGGCAAACTGCTGTCATCGACCTGCTTGGATGGTTGTTTTCTCATCCTGACCTCCTCTGGTCGGTTATTAGGATCGTTTCTATCCAAGCTGACTATTTCTATAAAGCAGGGGGTTTTGTGGAGTATATGGTTATCAATTCCAATGAACCATGTCATGTTTTTCAAGGGGAATTTAAATATATTGGAGTGCAAAACATTGGAAGATACTTTGTTTATGTTTGCGTTTTAAGGCCTTAAACAGAACAATACATTTAGAAGTGAAAGAATTGAAAAACAAATCAAACATGTGCATATAGCAGCCTGTAAACTAGGAGAGCATTTGTGAAGGAGGTGCATGATTATTTATCGAAAGACTTCACTGCTGATTTAGTTTAAATCTAGGACAGCTCATAGCTCTGTGTAGTGCAGGCGAGTGACTCAGTTTATCAAAGATTTATTGGAGCAGTCTGATTAAAATTGTTCCCTCTCCTTTATTAAGAGCCAAACATTCAACCCAGTAACTTTTTTGACCCAGCTGATAAAATACCAGCAAAATGACAGACATCCTCAAGTGAATGTACAGCATGAAAAAAAAGTCTAAAACTGAGTTTTGCAAGTTTAGCTTTTACCTTTGTTGGTGTATTAGTGGTATTCAAATAAATGCAGATGTGCCTTTGATAGGTCACTTTTAATTATCTGTATCACTTTCACATGGTGAAAACAAGACTTTGCAACATTATACACAAACAGCACAATGGTGTCATTTGATTAAGCTCTTGACATCATTGAGGAGGAAATGTCTCTCACCAGGACCAAGATCAGGAAGGGCAGCCATCTGCCTCAGCCAGTGAAGGTAAAAGGGGCAAAAAAGTATGATGCACAGACAATACAGTTTCCCCAAGACACTTTATATTGTAAGCTAAAGACCCTACAATAATACAGAGGAAACAGAGAACAACAATAACCCTCTGTTAGCAAACACTTGGGAACAGTGGGAAGGGAAAACTCCCTTTTTACAGGAAGAAACTTCCAGCAGAAAGAGCCTCAGGGAGGAGCAGCCATCTGCTGTGACCGTTTGGGCCTGAGCGGTGGAGACAGGACAAAAGACAGACTGTGGAAGAGAGCCAGAGATTATTAATAACTAATCATTAAATGGAGACTCCTAAAACGATTGACTGAAATCATCAACTCAGCAGGAAATTGTATAGAGTGGTAAAGTCAGAAAGTCCTCTTTCTCATAGGCCTCTATAGGTCTGAATGTCTTTTTGCAGCCATCTGGTGGTCTGCAGTTAGAATGCAATTTGAGGGCACTTTCACACTGGTTTAATTTTTCCAACCCAGAAGCTGCGTCCATATTTTATACTTTCTATGTTCTGAGCAGGAGGCAGCCCACAGCTCTGGAGACTCGCAGAAATATACAAGGGGGAAAGCATGAAAGTAAATGGCTGCACACATCCACACATCCTCGATACATCAGAGGACACAGAAAAAAATCATATATAGTATTTAGACTGAGCTATGCTATTTTAAAAGGGAAAGCATCTTTTTACTTCTTTTATTTTTAGTGTGCCGCAGAGATGAACAGCCACATTCAGCTTATAGCTTCAGGGCGTGAATCTGTCAGTCATGCTTTTGTTGTGATTTCAGCTTTTTATGCTTCTGATTTTTGCATCTAACCAGCTGGGAATCCTCTTTGTCCAAAGAACGCGGTTACTTATTTCCACGAGGCTTTGCTGTTTGCATCTTAGTGTCTTCATTTCTATACCTTACACATTCTCCTGCATAAAGAAGAAATGCTGTTTTGTTTTCATGTGAACTTTCTTGAGGTCCATTGTATTCAAACTGGGAGAGGATGGTAAATTGGTAATTTTTTTATGCTCTGAAGGAACTTCTTTAAAAACAGTAAACAGTTAGGTGGTGACAATTTTAAAACCTAGACTGTTTGCAGTACGAATAAATAAATTTGGTTCCATTTTTCCTTATTGTTGCCCACATTTAGCCAAGTAAGTCAAGTTAAAGCCTTTTAGTCTGTTTAAAGCTGCCATTTTTATTGATCACTACAAGAACGAGTTAAGTCTCATTAGATTTATGGAGCTGATTTAGTGTTCATAACCCAGTCAACACACACAACAAAACTATTGACTACACTATAGTGTAGTCAATAGTTTTGTTGTGTGTGTCAGAACAATGAGGCGACTGCTGAATGTTACAGGTGTTACAGGAGTGATACATCTCCTGTTGTCAGGCAGGTTTCAGGCTGTTGTTCTCCTTTATCTCATAGTGGAGAGAAATTATTTTTTGGAGTGGCACAAATAATTTGTGTGGCATCAAATTTGATGCAGAACAGCTGATTGTTCTGTAAATAGTTTGAAATGTCTATTTAAGAAAACGCCTTGGCTGCATTTTTAGGTAAACAGCTGCAAAAAACTTTGTTTTAACTCAGTTACTTTTTTTGAAGAAGTAACTATATAAGTAATTGCCCAACATTGGTCATTATATACTGTAATTTGCAGACAGAGAGTTACAGGACTATATATATATCTATATCTATCTATCTATCTATCTATCTATCTATATATATATATATATATATATATATATATATTTTTTTTTTTTTTTTCCCCAATAGTGTTTACATACTACACAGGTCATGAACAACAAGATTTTTTAAAATTTTCATTGTAAGTGGGCTAAAGCAGTTAATTAAAAGTAGTCTAACATAAATGTAAAAGCTGTAATTTGATTATTTTAATAAACCATGTAACTTGGATGGATTCAATGCTGGTGTGACCACAGTGCACACATCTACTGTTGCTCACAGTGGTCCAAGGGATCGCTCAGGGAGTTTGTGTGTTCGCTCAGACACGTGAAAAATTAGAGGGAACATTGCCAGTAAGTATTAAAACCAGAGAGCATAAAAACCTTTGCAGATGCCTGGCTTTACTTGAACTTATCTCCTTTATTATTTTAAAGCAGCATAAGAGATTTCACAGCTCCAGAAAGTTTAATGGAGCTTTTGAAGGAACTGTCAGTGTTAACAGCGCAGTTAAAGGACTTGCACGTGACTTACGATAACCAAAAAAAGAGAGGATCCTCCATCGCATTTGCTGTTCTGTTATCCTTGATTACCAGTACATGAGCTATTAATGTGGTCATTATCATCCAGCTAGGAATTAAGTGAATCCAAACCAAATCCAGGAAAGGAACAATTAAAATATCCCACTGTCCATACAAGTGTTCCAGTTGGTCATCCACCTATTTGTGTATTTCCTTGTTTGCTTAATTTCCATCATATCCATGAACAAAGCAGAAAAAAAACATATTTGTTTTGTTAAGCAAAGTATTTCTCCTCTTAGTATTCCTTTTTTGGATCCATTTTCTTTTATGTATAAGTGTCCAGTAGTTTCTCTGTCCGGTTTAAGGGCTGATTCAACTCATCCCGACCCCTCTGGTGCTGACTCTGATGAGGAATGAGGGGGATGGGAGAATTAAAAGAAAGAAACATCTAATTATCACCCACCTTATATCTTCCACATACACATGCTCCTATACACTAACCAAGGACCTTTTGTATAATTGAATTCCTAATTACAAAGGCGCCTGAGTAACAGGAGAGGGGTGAGTCGTACCCACTCATTTCCTCTCACTGGAGGAATCATGTGTACACATTAGTGTCTTTGTGTGAGCGCACACGTGTGTGTGTGTGATAATTAAGTGTGTTTAGGCAAGAGAGGGTCTCAAGTCTCAAAGCATTCTTTATCTGATCAGATCTCAAGTTTAAGACACCCGAATCAATGAATAAGAGAGTAGAAGAAAGGGAAGAAGGGAAGAGCTGAAAGGATGCAAAGGGGTGGATACAAATATAGGAAAAGACGTTAAATAGGAAGCAGTTCAGTAAACAGGGTGAATAGCCTAACTCTTCACCCCAGAACTTATGGCGTCCTGTTGTGATTCTTCAATTGCAGAAGAAAAAGTTCTGCTTCTACAAAATATATATTACAGTGCAGGGGAAAAAAAAGGAAAAACAGACTGGAAGGAGCAGGAAGCAGGTGGAGGATAAGACCACCTGATCTGTCAGCCCAAGATGAGAGCCTCACCACAGTTACTGAACAGGCACCAATGAGGGGCACATTAGCAGGAAATTTGGGTGCAATTCCATTTTTAATTTGAACTTAAAGCCTTTCAACTTCAAACCAAGATGAAAGGAGGTTTGAGACTCTATATTATCAGGTAGACGTCTGCGTAAAACGTGCTGACTTAATGTTTTTTCACAGGAAACAATGAGGGACAAGATCTACACCCCTCTGAGTGTAGAAAGTGCTATTGATGCCAGGTGAGAGACAGTTACACACAGAACATGCCGTTACAAAATCATTACATTTATTACCGTTAATTTATTTAAATAACATGTTTGCATCTTTATCATTATGTATGCATGCACACTAATACATGTGCACTAAATTACTAACACATATGCAATCTTAAAATCCCTTTAGTCTTAAAGTTTTACCTAATAAAATTCTTTCTAATAACAATGCATATGTTTTCTTTCTCCTTTTTAATTTCTTATATCATTGTGTCACTCGCTGCCCACCACTCACACACATCTAGAGATGCTGTTGCCAAGATCCTATATTCGCTGCTCTTCCGCTGGTTAACAGAAAGGATCAATGGTCAGGTGTACCCTCACCAACACACCCTCTCCATCTCCATCCTGGACATTTACGGATTTGAGGTAACGGAGCCTTGTTGTATGTTTGACCTTAAACCCCTCAGAAAAAACTAGAATGCAATGAATCCTTAGTAGGTTCTAAAATTATTTTAAACTTAATCACAGATGAATAACAGTGCATGATATATTGCACCTTGTCTTTATTTATTTAATAATTATTAAGCCAAAATGCAGAGGCAGCTTTACTTCTTCTATAGGAATTATAGGAATGCTACTTTCAGCTGCTCCTTTGCCACATGGGGTCGTTGCAGCCGGCAGCTCTACATCTTTGATTCATTAGAGTTTTGCGCCAGATGCCCTTCATGACACCACCCCAAAGGGGATTTGTGGCTTTGGCTGGAAATGAAGCAGCAACCTTTCACTCACAATACATCATGAGAATGATTAGTCACAAGTGGAAAGTATTCAAAACTGCTGCCAATCGACATAGGAGTGAACGACCCAGCAAATTCACCCTGAGGTCATACCGTGCAATATTCAGAAAAACTGCAAAAACCCAAGTGCTCCATCTCAACTCTACAGGCCTCAGTTAGGATGTTGAATGTTAAAGTTCATGACAATATAGTTAGAAAAAAGACTTAACAAGTGTGGCATGTTTGGAAAGGCTCACAGAAGGAAGCCTCTTCTCTTAGCACATTTTAGGTGTGCAGATTTGCGGTGCACAAGCAGCTTATCAACACAAACACCTGATACCAGCTGTTAAACATGTGGTGCAGGGGTGATGATTCGGCTTGTTTTCCAGGGCTGGACGCCTTGCAGTTACTATGCTGACTATGAACTCCTCTGTATACCGAAGTACTCTAAAGTCAGATGTAAGACTGACAGCTAGAGCTAAAGCATTTGAAATAATCCGTTGCATTCCCAGTAATGCAGTTATTGACATAACTTATAACTATAAGAGAAAAGATTCAGATTATTATCAGCAGGGAAGGAAGGAAGGAGGGCTTAACAATGTTGCACGTTAAAGATACTCAGAGGGACGTCCAAATAATCACTTTGTAGGCATGATGATGAGACAAAATTACCATAAGAATTACTGTATATGTGTGTGTGTGTGTGCGTGTGTGTGTGTGTGTGTGGGACAACAGGATCTGGTCCTCAACAGCTTCGAGCAGCTTTGCATTAATTATGCAAACGAGTACCTGCAATTCTTCTTTAACAGGATCGTATTCAGAGAGGAACAGGTGAGTCCACGTCACACTTCCCGATAAAAAGCACACACTCACGCACTTGTCCTATAACAATTGAGGACAAAAAATGCACATATTTGAGGCATCATATGCACGCAAATGGATCTCATTAAGTGTAGATTAGTGGCATATAAACATGTGAATCCTTTGCTTATTTCAGGCGTTGGCAACTTTCAACATCAAAACAGCCATTTTACCTCCTTCTACCAAACAGCAGGAGTAAAAGAGCAGCACTTGGGGGATGAGGGATAGACGGGTGGATGACAGATGTAACTGGGGGAGGATAAATGAATGTATTGCATATAGTATATGTATTATTAGGTAACCCTAACCTGTACCTCGTGAGCTGCAGGTTGCCAACATCTGGCTTAGGTAATAATGCAACTAATATTTTATGATCTTTTCTGTGATCCTCTTGCAGGAGGAGTACAGCAGGGAGCAGATCCCATGGCAGGACATCACATTCAACGACAACCAGCCTTGCATCGAACTCATTGCCGCTAAGCCTCATGGGATACTGAGGATTCTGGATGACCAGAGCGGTTTCCCGCAGGTGAGGATGAGGAGGAAGTACTGACAGACTTTCAGATTCCTTATATGGATTATAAAACTGGGACTTTTGGTGTGGTAATTTGTTGCCAGGCAACAGACAACACTTTTCTTCAAAAGTGTCACTATCACCATGGCAGTAATCCACTGTACATGAAGCCAAAGATGCCGGTCCCAGAGTTCACAATTAAGCATTTTGCCGGGCGGGTCACTTACCAGGTACTAAGCTCCTCACTGAGATTCTCTTGGCTAGTTCCATTGTATTATAATTCATTGAAGTATTGAAAATGTGGTGAACTGTAATGAGAAACAGAGTGATCATCTGTCACTGATGCAGGTTTACAAATTCCTGGATAAGAACTACGATCAGGTGCGTCAGGATGTCCTGGACCTGTTCATTCAGAGCAAGAACAAGGTCGGCTTGGTCTTAAAACTCAATCTAATCGACATAATCGCTAAGCAATGTTTTTGTACAGTCTGTATTAATCTGTGCATTTGTGTGTTTCCAGATGGTATCGAACCTCTTCCTGGTTCATGCAGAGGCCACGGGTCAGCAGAGAGGTCACATAAGGAAGAGCAGCACAGTCACCAGAAAATACCAAGCTCCCACCGTCAGCAGCAAGTTTCAACAGTCCCTGCTGGAGCTGGTGGAGAAGATGGAGAGGTGAAGTACACATGTTCTCTCTCAGATCATAAATGTTTTTTATTGTTTTCATTGAAAAAAATTATCATGTTTTTGTTGTTCCATTTACAGGTGCAATCCTTATTTCGTTCGCTGCATTAAGCCAAATAACATGAAGGTAGATCTTGAAGTGTCATGTATTTAAAGTTATTTACCTGCACATACATCAGTGTTTCTGAGCTTTTGGACACCTGTCTTTAGCAACCAGGTGTGTTTGAGGACGAGCTGGTGAACAGCCAGCTGCGGCACTCTGGTGTCATGGAGACCATTAGGATCCGCAAAGAGGGATATCCAATCAGAATGCCATTCTATGTCTTCCTGTTCAGGTAACATGAACTCTGATCCGTATTTGTTGAGTTTGTGAAGCTGTTCAGGAATTCGTGTTCCCAAAAAAATTAAGATAATTGATCTCACAGCTGAGGCAGAGGAGAACCTTCTATAACAGGAAATCCCAGCAATAACTGAGCAGACCGCAAAGTGGCAACTCATAGCTGATGCTCTTCTGATTTGCAAATATCATATGTCGTGCCTTATTTAAGCTACTTCAACCGGTCCACAGTTGCACGTGCCTCTGCAAGTCACTTTGCAACCCAACTTGAACTAATTTTCTTCTTCTCATGCTTTGTCTGACTTAATCAGTGTCATAGCTGCTGTCAATGCGCTGCTCTTTGGTGGGGTCTTGCTGCTGCCCTCCCAGTACAAAGCCATGCTACCAAATAAAAATGAATGCAGATGCAAATAACTGAATTAAATTAATAATAAATAAGGACTATATTGGGCTAAAGTTCTATACCTGTACATTTATATATATGAAACCCATTAATTTATGTTTGTTTACCTACAAGTCCATCCATAGGAGTTTAAAATTTTAATTCATGTGTAACTTTGTTTATGGTGTTGTCTTTGGCAAAAAAAACTGAACTATGGAAGATTCTGTAACCATATGTATAAAAGCACACAAAAAGAATAATTACACATTTCACACAATATACACTACATTGACTATAAGGACACCTACACATTACACCTACAGTAGCCTTTATTACATCCCATTATAAATCCACAGCCATTCATAATGTGTCTGTTAATGCGTCCATAATGCGTTTTCCTTCCTCCACCAAATTTTACAGTTGGCACAATGCAGTTTGGTGTTCAAACCCAGACTCATCCATCAGACTGCCTGATAGAGGAATGCGATTTGTTATGCCACAGAACAAGTTTCCACTGCTTCAGAGTTCAGTGGTGGCATGATTTACTCCGCCTAGCACTTGGCATTGTGTCTGGTGATCTAATGCTTAAAGCATGGCCTTCAGCTATGGAGAGCCATGAAGTGAAGCTGCCAGTACTCCAAGAGCTTTGGTGTAAGCTGGCGACCCTGCTCTATAACTTTGCATGGTCTGAGCTACTTTGGCTCCTAAACAATGCAACTGTTAAACAACAGTTTAACAGTTGATTGTGACCCAATACCTCTGTCCATATTGCGTGTCTGAATTGCGACACAGTCAGTATCAATTTATATCAGTACTTCTTTTTTAAAAACCACTATTATCGACTGAGCACCCCTAATTTGAATGTGTGTCTCTGTCAGGTACAAGTCCCTGGCGGGGATACAGACACTTCCTGTGGCAAATGGAGAGAACTGTGTGTTGTTGCTCGGTAAACTGTGTCCTCTCCGACCAGGAGCCTACCATGTTGGAGTCACAAAGGTGAGCTTGTTCACATTAAGTCTCACAGTTAAAGACAGACCCAGCACCAACTGCTGGTCTAATGGCTGAGTAGAGATTGTTTTCCTGCTTTGCAGCTTGAAATTTGAGATACTATGGTTTGTTGGATCAATGTTATATCTTTTTTTTTTTTTTTGCATGAACTCACACATGTATCTGAATAATAATAAATAATAAACTTATATGTGTGTGCATGAATGGCAGTTGTTCCTAAAGGAGGACATCTACCAGCTGCTGGAGTGTAAGCGAGAGCGCTCTCGTCATCTTGCCGCCCTCACCCTGCAGCGTTACACTCGCATGTTCTTCGTCAGGAAACGCTACGTTGAATTCCGCAACAAAATCAGCAGGTTTCAGGCACACTGCCTAGGCTTCCTCGTTAGGTGAGGTGTCCCACAGAGATCTTACATTTTCAGTAGATTTTATTACAAAAAAAAATGCAAATTCAGATTCTGATTGGAGTCCTGCATTCTTTCAATATAATGATTCTGAATTCCAGTATGCGCTCAACCACATAGTTAAGGTTAAAAGGGCAGTGAGGTAAAGAAAATGTAAATTGTGTCTTTAGGGTAACGTTACATTAAAATCACTATAATTAAGAAATAAAGCTTTCAGTGAACTGTTGTGCTTGAGCTTGTAGCATGCTTGTGAAGTTTACCTCTGTGAATGTGGCAAATGTTAGGAAACGAGATCAACAATCAGTGCGTTAGGATTCATTGTACTGAGATTCTCTTAATTTTCTAGGAAACGCTATGTGAAAATGAGGGAAAGTCTGGTCCGTTTCCGCTCTCTGGTCCACATGTATGTCAACCGGAAGCAGTACATTAAGGTACACTGAGATACTGTGGTTTGTTGGACTGATGTTTATACTTTCTGCCTGTGATTTTTTTAAGTAACACATGTATTTGATGCAGTGTCCTTTCAAACATCTTCATATTTTCTTCATTTCTAAGAAAATAATTTCAAATATGACCCACTCATAATCCTGCTTTGTGCTTTTGAGTCTTTCTGCTCTGGATTTACATTAAAACACTGACCGTGTGTTTTTGGGATCTCATTGAAGATGAAGTTTGAAGCCAGGAGGAAAGCAGAAGAGAAGAGGAGGAGGAGAGAGATGGTAAGATGAAGGACTAGCTAAGACAAGACTTCAATGAGAAAAGCATCTGTGTTTTTGTTTTTGCACACTGGCATGAGTTCAAACCAGCAGCCTATGTTAGATCTCTTCTAACCTCATTGTTAGTTTGCAGATAGATTAAAAGTGGTGATTCTTTCAGGAGCTGACCAAAAGGGAGGTGGTTAATGTGACCCACTTGGTGATCCCTGCAGAGCTGGGCGCTTTGCTGCAGACAGCAGGAGGTGTGTAGACGTCTGTCCGTCTTTCCCGTCAGTGTGCATCACATGCACATAGATTATTCATGTGTGTGTGAGTGCTCCAGTCAGCTGTATGAATGTGTCTTATCTCATCAGCACTGACAGTATCAAATTAAGAAATGATATGAACAGTTCTGACAGGGTGGAGCAGGAGGCCCATCACCTAATAAATAAACCAGACACTGAAAAATTGTCATGGAATGTAAAAAAGTTTTAGGATTTTATACATGTAAGTTTTTGGTTCTTGCATTACTCCCGGCTGACTCCTCGTTTAACCTTGTCTGTTACTCTCTTCAGTCCGGAGGGAGTTGCACTCAGACTGCTTGGCTCTGCTTCAGGCTCCTCATATCCAGGATGATGCAGAACTCACGTTGCCTCTGGACATTAACAACTACCCTTTCTTCCGCTATGTTCAGATTTACTTCAGGGTGAGATCCGCGTGCATCAGCATGTGTGTGTAACATACTGTGTATGTGCGTGGTTACTCAGATTTGAGGACAGCTGTTGAAGTTTGTGTTTAGATTTATCGGTTATAAAAGCATTTTGAAAGGTTTTAGGTAGATTTGTTTGAAAAGCTGTTTATTAAACACAGCAAATCTTTTGTTGCTGTAGGAGCCAAAGTTTGGGATGTTGATGGCTCCTCTGGAGTCACCTCTGACCCGTGTGGAGGACGACCTGAGAGGGGAGGCTCTGGAGCTTTTCAACATGGTAGACTGATCTTTGTTCTCCCCTTAAAAGGGAGAGACTATATAAACTGTTCTTTTTGGTTGTTTGTCTGTCCGTCGTGCACAGTTTTGAAACATCAAAGAGCTCGAGCTGATTTCAGTTGGGTGGAAATTGCCTCAAGGTCAAATGTGAAAATCAGTAAAAACCTTCATATTACCCAGTTTTTATGGATCGTCTTCAAACCTCTCAACAGTATAGCAGGTCTTGGGGAAATGAGTATGTAAGTTAGCTAAGTATTTGACCTTAATCTTCATTGTTAGTGCCGAAGGTCAAATTTAACCTTGAAAACAAACTTCAATAAATCATATCAAGTGTCATACACTTTTTTAATGCAACGCCCTATGATGTCACAACTAACAGGTTGTAATAAAAGCATCATAAAATGTCAGTTTTTGTTGCCCATTTACCCTGAATATTCTTGAGCACTGCAGTAATTTAAAATGATAACAGTTTCACAGAGACACACTTGCATCATGTCATTATGTTACTCTTGTTACACAGAAGCAAACCATCCTCTAATTATGAGGTTTTGCTACTAACTGGGAAGCAAATAAGAAATTTGGAACATGTTTTTTACATTGTAAAAGATTTAACAGCAGAATAAAGAAGTCTCTTCTATTTTCTCGTGTTCGTAAGACAAACCTACAAAAACACACAAATACGTCACCAGACTGCCATAAATCTGTAAAACCGACAGAGTTAGTTGTTACAGCTTTCACCTGGATTCTGTTTTCTTCAGGTATTACGGTTTATGGGGGACCCTCATCTGAATGGGGCGCAGGAAAACATGTTTGGGAATTACATTGTCCAGAGAGGCTTGTCATCTCCAGGGTTACGAGATGAGATCCTGGCTCAGGTTGTCAACCAGGTGTGGAGGAACATAAACTCTGAGAATGCAGAGAGAGGCTGGCTGCTGCTGCTGGCATGTGTCTGCTGCTTCGCCCCATCGGCCAAGATGGACAAATATCTGCTCAAGTGAGAAATCATAAAATGACCTCACAACTAATTATTTAGCAAATAGTTTGAGAGGTAAAAAATACATGTTAAGAAGCTATATGCTGTAAGTAAGAGACTTCTACTCCACTCTTGAACCTCATTTCACCTCTGCTCCAGGTTCGTGTCGGACCACGCTCCTGCTGGCTGGCAGGTGCTGCTGCAGCACAGACTCATCCAAGCGAATCAGAAGATGCAGCTGGGATCAGGCTCCGCCCCCGAGACTGCGCGGACGTATCCGCTGTCGCTGCTTGAGTGGACCGCCAATAGGAAGAAGGCTAACATGGTGCTGCACGTGCACTGTCTTGATGGTAATATCTCACCTGCTTAATGTTGCATTGTTCAACTTTTCATCGGTCTGCTTCTTTGCTCTTTTCCAAGAACTCCAAACGATTCAAGCAAAGTAAATAAAAAATTCACAACATTTTCCTTTAAAATCAGTATCTTTCTTTTGAGGTGCACAGAAAAAAACCAAGAGCTGTTCAAATATTTAGGAAGTCTTTCACACCCGGGGTCTAAACTGGCACACACCTCAGAGAAAAGAAAGAGGGACGACCTGGCATTGCTTTTATTGTGTAGGATCAATTACATCCCCAGATCATTGATTATTCATTGTTATTCAGGATCAGGTGATGTGACTGTGGGGCTCATGTGCTTTGTATTGCGCAATTAACACAGTTTGTTAGTTAATGAGTGTAATTTAAAGCAGCAAAGGAACTATTTGTTGCTTGTTTATTCATTTATCTCTCCCTGCAGGAGGGTCCTTCCTGTGTCCTGTCCATTCCTGGACCAATGGAGAGGATTTAGCAGGAAACATTCTGCGTCACAGGTTTGGTTTTGTATTTTTAGCTCCATAACGTTTAATGTAAACATCTGAACATGCCATGATAATGTTTAGAGAGCAGTTTTAACACGTGTGTATAGATATTTTGAACATCTGAATCATGCATCTTGCAGGGGAGTGTCTGACTGGTGGAGGGGGAGTTCAATTCTGATGAAGGAGCAGGGTCAGTGGGTGGAGTTAGCTGGTCATGACTATGTCATGGACCTGATTGCAGATATGGAGCTTCCTATGGACTTCCCAAAGCAGAAGAGTTACTTCATCATCAGCGCTGACAACCCAGCTAAAGTCAGAGCTAATGCCAGCCTGTCAGTATGCAAGATGCACACATGCAGTTCATTACTCACGTGACTAAAGCTACACCACGTGGCACATTACACCTCTCTCCTCTCATCTCTCAGTGCTTTGTTTGGCAGTGGCTTTGACTCAGATGAGGAGCTTCCTTCCTCCCTTCCTCTCAGCAGCAGCAGACCAGCCTACAGCCTGCCTGATTCAGATGGTTACTACAGCCACGGTACACACACACGCACACACACACACACACACATAAATACATATAAATATTGTGTATTGTGTATTGTAACTGAATTTTTAAGCACTTACAAATTAAAGATTTTCAAATGATCTGATCAAATGTAAAAACTAATCTTTCTGTGAATTGAAGCCCCCATTGGCTGTTGTTTTTAACTACTTACTAGCGTGTATCACTCCCAAACTGCTGAACCCAAAACCTTTATGCTCTTTGTGTTTAACAAATGCTTCAGCTGTGTTATAGATTAATCCCACCTGTCCAGATGTTTAAAGCTGAGTACCAAGGATGGCACTAGGAAATAGCTTTTTTGAGTCGTGAAATCAGAGGTTTCAGGTTTCCAACTCACTCTGGGTTCCAAGAGATACAGTTAGCAGGATTATATGCAAATTTAAAACTTGTGCTAGTCTGAGTACACAGACTATAAGAGGAACACTAAGGAAGCAAGCTTGATCCTTGCATATTTGCCACTGCATTTAGATATGCAAGAAAATACATGGATAGGCCTGCAGGGTGCTGTGAGTCTGTTTATGGACTGATGAGACTACAGTGGACCTGTATTGACCTTTGGATGGGCTACGTGTGTGGTGTAGGAAAAGCAGGCCCTATTTGACCATCATGACAGCCAATCCCTCTGATGTTCTTTGATGGGACTTAAAGAAAGCAGTGGATTCATAACTGAGCTGGATGCTTTTGGCTTCTTATTAGGAAATTACTGGAATGTCTTATTGTAGATTTTAAGAGTTAAAAGGTGCCCAACAAAGTAATGTATTTGTTGATGATAACCTTTTTTGGAGAAGATTAATCCTTAGTGCAGCCATTAAGCTTATTAAGTTGTATTAAAGCTTTAATTTGAATAATTTTAATCACATGACCGGAATGTCTCTTACATTGTTTCAGTTGAATAAAAGTTTCTGTATTTAAGTAGTTTTGTTTATTAGAGTTTTGGTTATGATGTATGCTCACCATAATCCTCACCACTGTGTTGTATGTTTCTAACTCTAATTAGTTACTTCCTGGTTCATTTTGCAAGCACTTGTTTTTCTGTGTCTTGTGTTTGGGTTTTCATTAGGTTATTGTCTTCGTTTCCCACATTATCTGGTGTGTTTGTATTGTGTGAGTCTCCATCTGTTCCTTGTCGCATCATCCAGGTTGTGTGGTTCCTTTGTTCAGTGTTTCCCCTACGTTTCCTAGTTTTGGGCCCTTTGCTTCAGCTGTGCTTTTGTTTTGTATCTTTGTATTATTTGAAAGCATTCAGCACTACAGCTGCTGTTTGAGTTTACATGCTGTTGCACGAGCCCTGGATGTTGGTCCATGTCCTGCCTGTCACAGAGCTGCACTTTGCAACAAAAATGGAAGAGTTGGGAAAGTTTGAAAGTCTTGTGATCTTAAAACAGTTTCCTGTGTGTTGTCCGAAGAGAGAGAGAGACATAGATAAAAAGCTGGATCAATTAATCAAGGTTTCTGCAACAAATGTGACAATCAAAACCGTGAAAAAACAATGAACTGACTTAGGTTACATTTTTGAGAATAAGACATTTTGATCAGTGACTAACAACCTTTGCTTGATTGAAAACATGCTTGATTAAAAGAAAAAAATATCAAACAGACTTTAAGATTTTTGCATTTGAATTAAATCAAAAACATGACAGTTTCTGTGCACTAAAAACACTCAAAATACAATGTTTAAAGCATTATTGCTGTTTGTCTGTGTTCAGAGTCAGAAACATTCAGCGAGGGTCAGCCTCAGAGAGGGATGGACCGCTACCTGGACAGCCTGTTTGACCCTGTGCTGTCGGACAGCAGCACGGTGAGTGCTCGTCCTGATTTCTCATAAACTACACATGTCAACCAACTATTTCCTTTTCGTTTTTAAAATTGCTGTAGTGCTATGAAACTAACACGCAAAATAGTAATAAATGATTGCTTGGTATAATCTTTTAAGTCATCTACCAGGTGAAATACTCGACAGATGACCACATTACTGCATTACCACTGCTTTCATTTTGACAAAGACTTTTCACTATAAATGTGTCTATGTAGAGCTGCAAGTGCTTTCCTGCCACTGCAACTCAAAGCTTATTACTTCTTTGTTCAGTTATATTAATTATATTATAAGACCAATCAGTTAATTGCCAACCTAAAAGAAAAGTAATAATACAGGTGGATAGTTGTAGCTCTGTGTCATTGATCTGTCATCTGAGTGTGAACAGAAGAGTGCTGATGGAGGAATTGAGCATGTGATCCTCGGCTTGTGTTTGGGTATGAATGGAGCACACAGGACGGCTGATTAGGTTACCGAGTGACCTACCGTATATGACCGCAGCAGCAGTCAGCATAAACGAGTCACCGTGTGGGGAAAAGATTCCGCTCATAGCTTCATCTTTTGTTTATTAGTGGAAACAAAACGAGTTCAGTGTCCTCATCACTCGGGTTGCACAGGAAAGGTTGCATCAGGAATGTTTTAGGGCTTTGAGTGGTATATATCAATGGCAATAGTTAAAATAAAAACATAATATCTGTGTTTGGCAGAAGTCTTGATAGACCCGTTTAGATTTTCTTGAGCGGTTTTGGCTTTAAAATCATCTGACACTGGAAACAAAGTAGCTGAGAATTTCAGTCAGCTCAGGAGAATGAGGTCTGTTATGTAGTGGTGAATTTTGTTGTAGTGCATTTAGCGTGTCTTTATGCTGGAGCCTCTCCTCCTGCGTGTACGGTACTTCCTGGAGCGTATACTGTTCCTGCAGCTCTGGCTCAGAGAGGGTCTAAATCAACCAATCCAGTTCACTCCCTCTTGCTTGTTGTCTTAGTCCCTCTCCTTCCCTGCTTCTGACACCTTTTCTTTTTCCACTTCATGCCCCTTAAACTCCAGTTTCTCAACTATAAGCATCCCTTTCCTTCTGCTGAGTCTCCTGCTGCTCTTTGCTCACCAGGACATGGAGAAGAGTGGAAGTTTGTCAGAAAGGATGAAGGGAGGAGGAGGTATAGGCATCACAGGAGAAGGAAGGGAAGAGGCAGAGAGTCGTCCAGCTTCCAGCCGGCCTTATCCACCAGGAATACATCCTGGAGGTAAACACTGAGTGCTGTGTGTGTTTGTTGTTATGTGTGTCAGTGCTGATTGGCCATATGTTTGTCTCTGGACTTCTATTTTTTTGCTGCCTGTATTTTGTGTCTAAGCAGATATTGCTGTTTCCAGAATTAGTGGCACCTTTCTCCCTTTTTGTCTGTGAATATTTTGCTGGACTTTTCATTTTCAGACATTTCTTTTGTCCTCACAGCTCACTCTCTCTGCACTGACATTAATAATTCAGCTTAACCTAAGCGCTCCTAAATCATTGGCGTTTGTCTCAGGCTAATAGAGTTTCCCTTTGTTTCTCCTTTGTAAGCTCCTCCTCAATAAATTAATAATAACGCATTTAAAATGTTTTGGTGATGCTTTATTATCAACCTACTTTCATTCCCATAGTAAGTATTTCTTTATTGGTATCTTAAAGGCAATGAACAGACCTGAACTTTAAAAGTTTAACTTTGAGCAGTTGGCTGTATTGACTGTCCTCATAGACAATACATTAAAAGCCATTCACTCTAACAGGTGACTGTTATTTCTCTTAAACACCAGTCATTACAAATTGATCACTTTCCACACATCTAGTAATGTTTAGTACCTGGTACTATTTTTACTGGCTCTTGTGTGCTCGACTGTAAAATTCCAGACTTTTTATTTATTATTTTACCTTCACAGTTTCCTCTTTTTTCCCCTCTAATGTACTGATGCCAGGCTTACGGCACTGAGCAAAACTCACATAGTGACAGTGCCAACATGCTGATGTTATACTGGTTTGATGTTTATCATCAGCAAGCATGTTTGCTTTACTTCTAAAGCAGGGTATTGTACAAATTGAGATTTTGACCTGACATGTGTTCAAAATGCAAATCTAAAAAGGGGAAACCATACAGTATCAAACAGCATATACCGTAGAGAAATATTGGACGTTTAAGACCAACACTGATAACAATATTTGGTGATTTAAAAATATGATATCCTGATATATCACCAATGCTTTTTTCCCCCCTTTCAGACACATGAAACAAACAGATTTCCCTAGCGCTTGCTTATTTACATATTTCCTGAGTCTGATTGGATAAACTGGTTGTTATGCTTGTGGTGTTTCAAACATGTGTGTTGCCCTCTGCTGGACGACCTAAACAACGTCAACTCCCAGGACACGATTGAAGCAGGTTTCACCTGTCTTTACTTTTTTGTTACATTCTCATTTGTCAGCCGTTATGTTATAAGTGTGACAAATAGCTGATATTGGCCAGTAATATCATTCCACTGATGTGCTCTAACAGTTACTACTACTTTACTCAATAGTAAAAATGTTAATTTTACGATGGTTCCAGCGTAAAGCTGAAAAATAAACCGAGCATTGACATGAAACTAATTTCTGAGATTTGTAGAAAGACCCTTTGCAATAGTGTTAATTTGTAGTCACAGACTTGACTATAATGTCATTTAGTTTTAGTCGACTAAATATCTCATGATGAAGTCAAAAGCTGCCCAGCAAATTGGGGAAGTTGGTTGTGTTTTCACTGATGAGATTTGCTCAACACGATTTACAAAGTGTCTTATTTTCCTTGACATCAAATGTAAAATGTGTACATGTGTCTACTCTTCTCTTCCTGCCAAGCGTTGACATTTTGTCGTGTTTTCATGAGAATCAGGGAGCATGGGAGCTGGTTGTAGTTTCCCTGGGGCGGCTCAGACGTGCGTGTCCAACCTCACAGCACAAGATTAGTTCTGCTTGGATCACTTCCAAACTCTCTTTTCTGTACAACTTAATTAGTTCTGATTGGATCTCGTCTCTCCAGAATGTTTTCATCTTGTTTTTTATTTGTTGAATGCATCAATACATTTTATCATAGCTTTTGTTGTCCTGCATACGTTTTTATTAAGTTATTGTTCTCATTCGAAAAAACAAGGTTGTTGATGAAAACTATAATTAAAATTATTTTTCAACATAATTAACACGGTTTTTCAAAGCGATAAATACAGCACAAACATCTTCACACCAGCACTGATACAGAACAGAAAAACATAACAGCTTCTTCATACAAATTGTATGAATACAGACGTTGTTTGCTCAGCTTTAAGGACTTTTCTTGTCGTAGTCATGTCAGCACCTGCCTGATAACAAAGACACGGAAAGTGCCTCATGGCCTTGAACAGAGTTTACAGTTAGATTTGAACCTGTTGCTTCCCATCTTCACACACGCACACACTCACACACTTTGTACTCTCTGTACAGGATGTTACAGTCGTAGAACACAGAGATTAGAAAAGCTGAAACAGGTTTTCCATTACACACTCAGCAGGATTTGTCTGGGTCAAAGTTGGGGAGTAATAAACACATTAATATTGATGTTCTATGAACCACGGCATCAGTGTGGCTAATAACGACCACTCTGACATATTTTATTTCTGAATCTGAAGTTGATCATACCTTGTTTGTCGTAAAATGTGAAATATTTCCTAGTCACTAACAATGTGTGGACTAACTGCCACTTAAGACCTGTCTATCTTCCTTTTCCCTGCCTGCTACTCCTCAAGCTGTGCCAGTGCTTCCAGTAGCAGGAGGAATGATGCCCCCAATCCCTGCTATGCCAATCCCCTCCCACCACCATCATCACGAGCAACATCAACAACAGCAGCAACAACAACAATACCACCAATACAACAGACCCCAACACCCCTACCAACGTCAGCAATCGTTTTCTGCCACCACTCCTTCTAGTCGTGTAGCACCCACGCAATCACCCACTCGCACCCCCGCTGCTGCCCCCGCAGCTACTCCTGCTGTTGACACCGATGTCGCTTCCAATGTGTCTGTTGTCCCGGGTCTGCCTGCGGCGCCCTCACTCCCAGCCACGCCTGTGGTTCCAGGCTTGCCTGTGATGACAGGTGTGCCAGGTAGAATAAAAGGATGTGCGTTAGGTTTTCCAGCATGTTTGGCCTGAAGTGTTTGGGCATGATGGACTCCTTTTTTTCTTTTTTCTTTAATTAAAGCCAGTTTCAAGTTTTTTTGTGTTTGTTTTTTATGTGGGGTTGCAAAGTTCATTCGTGTGGTTTGTTTTAAACAGATAATTCTGTTTCTTGTGCTCTTAGTGCAGCAACAACATAACAGTTACATGTTTGTGCTTCTCCAGGATCGGAGCAAGCTGTACTGACTCAGCAGCAACAAGCCATCATCAACCAGCAAGCCATCATTCTGGTCTGACATCATTTCTCTGAACAACTCTGATATTAAAACCACTGTTCGTACTGGGTGATACAGTTCTGTGTAAAAGAGAGACTGTGCAACACTTACACCTAATGATTCAGTAGTTTGTAGGATCACATCTAGCAGCAATAACTTGAAGTAATCATTTTCTGTGTGACCGGTTTGTCACATAGTTGTGGAGGAATTTTGGCCCACTCTTTTTTACAGTATTGTTTCAGTTCACTGGGGTTTGTTTATGCTTTCTCTTAAGGTCACATCACAGCTTTTCAGTCAGATTTCACTGGACCATTGCAACACATTGATTCTTTTCTTTTTCAGCCATTCTGTTGTAGATGTGCTGCTATGCTGGGGATCAATGTCCTGTTGAATGACCCAGTTTAGGCCAAGTTTTAGCTGCCTCATGTAGACAGGCATCACATTGTATTTTTTTTTCTGCACCAAAAATATGACACAACAATCTAGATTTTTGTTTGTTTGTTTTTTAGACTTGTTCAGTATATTTCCAACTTTCCAACTTACCTAATTTTCATATTTAACATGCTAACTGATGGCTGCAGAGGCTTACATGTAGCTCATGGGTGTTTTGCAGTTCCTCTGAGTATTGCACTGTCTGACCTTGGGGTGAATTTGCTGGGTCGTTCACTCTAGGGGAGATTGTGGCATTGAATTAACTCGTGAATGCACCAGAGCAGCAAAGCGCCAAAACATCTGATTTTATAGATGTGCTCACACTTGCTGATGATCAGCTAATCCATTACATTTGATTTGCTGCTACTTACCCTCTCAGTTTCTATGGAAACATTAGACTGCACAGTCTTTTTCACATGGCTGTACAAGCAAATGAAGTATGATGAAACTGTCTTTATGCAGTCAAATGCTAAAAAGATAATGCTGCACTCTGAGCCCTAAAACTATGTTTAAGTGAAAGATACCATAATCAGTACCACTTTAGTACAGCTAAAGGCTGTACTACCAAAATACTTGGATAATCTAAGCAGTTAATTCATTTATTGAGTGAAAATTGACAACTTTACAAATGTACCACATTACTTTACTGACTCCTGACATCAATTATCTTGCCTAAACAAATGATATCAAGTTACAAATTGACACAGTTAACCTAAACATTAAGTTAAACCATAAAAGATGAATATGTTTTAAACATAGGTATAAACTGTTGTTTACTAAATATTGAATATATGTTGGATTGTTTGTGTTGCAGGCCCAGCAGATGACGATGCAGGCCATAGCAATCCAGCAGCAAATGTTATCTTCTTTCCCCCCAGCTGCTCCAGCCCCCCAGTCACCACCCTCATACTATCACGCGCACTCACAACAGCACTCACGCACAGCCAGTCCTGTGAGTAAACACACATGCTGCTGTGTTGATATAACGTTCAATACACTTTATGCATGCAAATCTGAAATATAATCTTGAAGCCGTATCACTTATTGTTGTTTTTCCTGCAGACCAAAGAGAGTGAGGCGTCTCCGCACAAGCCGAGCGCTGCCGCTGTTCAACGGAAAACGAGTATGTGGTACACTTGCTGTGCGGTTTAAACGTCAGTGATTTCAGTCAGGGATCAGGATGCCTTAGTCTCTGAATCAAAAAGGAGTGGAAATAAAAATATTGATGCATTGCAGGATAGTGATTTGTGGTTGGAAAGCCCACTGCAATAATTGAAAATGTGGAATTGAGTAACTGCCCTTAAATAAGTATATGATTATCACTTTAAGGGTTTCCCCCTGTGGCTACAGGGGTAAGGGATGAACCCTGAACAAACCGGGTTTGTGTGTAATCAAACTTTTTATTCCAGGTCCATCACGTGGCCCCCCTTCCGAGGATGTGGTCCGCTCCACTGTGAGTAACACTGAGCACTTGGACCCTAGCCATGATATCAAAGACATTATCAAACAGCACCAGCCTGCAGGCACAACATCTTCCTCTGGATCTCCCACGCAAAGGTTAACACACACACACACACGATGATGTGAGATATTGATGATTGTCATACTCTGTGGTATTTAATCTGTTCTGACTACTGTGGTGTGTGTAGGAGAAGTGATGGAAAGTTGTTTGGAAAGAAGTCAGACCCTCATGATGAAGCGATGGAGATCCTTAAAGATCAAATGGCAAACCCACCACAACCGGTATCCTAACTCCACACCTGCCACACACACACACACACACACACACACACACACACACACACACACACACACACACACACACACACACGGCAAAACAATATCTAACCATTTTCCATATCTCAGACTCACAGAAAGACTTCGTCCGCCCAATCTAAAGAAGACAGGGGACACAAGACTAGCCAGAAAGCCAAGCCTCGCCCCCAAGGGCCATCTAGCTCCAACATAAGCCCCGCCCCTCCTCCAGGTAAATTTACACTGTAGAAATACCTGTGAATAAGCTCCAGATTAGACTGATACAGGTGTGTATTGTTCATGATATAAATAAATAAATGAATGTTCTTGCTTCCAGTCTCCAGAGAGTTGCCAGTTGAGGAGGAGATCATTCAGACTCAGCTCCACAGCAGAACCAGTGATGAATATTACACTTATTCCAACGTCCCGTGGAAACTCTACATGAGGAAAGAGGTATGTTTTTACCTCAGTTTTTTTTTTTAGCTAAGTACAAACAAATGGAGCTGTAAACCCCAACGTCAATATAATAATTTACATAGAAATACAGTTTATTTATGTCTGTCCTCCATTTACAGGTTTTTTATCCTAAAGAGAACTTGAACAATCCACTGATCCTGGATCTGATCTTTAGACAGGTTGGTTTATAAATCCAATAACTGTCAATATTCATCATCTTTATTTATTTCGCTTTTATGCGATTCTTTGTGTAAACTTGTGTAAATTATCATAGAGACCTCAGGGTGTCTTCCAGCTGGTCTAGTTAACAGTAATTATGGCAGTAGTTCAGATGGTCATCATTCATTAATATTAAAATGCTAAAATAGTGTCTATGATGTAGTTATTTTTCACTCCAAGTGTTTCCCATTAGCACATTCCTATTCCTGGCTGTGTCTTCCCAGATTGTACATGACACCTTTTCTGAGGCTTGCATACGAATCACGCAGGAGGAGAGACAGAAGATGAAAGACCTGTTGGGTATGATGAAACTAGCATGCATGCTTTAAGGTTTATGACTTACTTGCATCTATGTGATGCTCTCTGTTGGCTCTCAGGAGTTCAAACCTTTACTGATCCTCTGTTTCTGTGACAGCGGAGAACAAGGTGGATCAGGTTTCAGGAACATACAATGAGAACGTGAAGAAGAAGGTGGTCACCGTGGCTAGAGACGAATGGGAGATCTACTTCTCTCGCCTCTTTCCAGCCTCTGTGAGCTGTTGTTTTGCTTGGCATAGATAAACTGAATTAATAAATAGTTTCATGTGTTTATATTGTGGTGTGTGTATATGGTTGTGTGTGTTTTCCAGGGCAGTGTCGGGACAGGTGTACAGGTGTTGTCCGTGTCTCATAAAGGTATCAAGCTGCTGAAGATGGTGAAGAGCAGCTCTTCTGCTTCAGACTACTTCAGAGTGCTGAGGCCTTACAGGTGAGTCTCATACAACATATTCCTGTTAAAAAACCCTGTAAGCTAGATTGTTTTAAATGCATTTTCTTGTTTTAAAAACACAAATCAGATGCTAAAAAGAAGATCTGGCCATAGATCTTATTTAACTTTCTGGGTATACATGTCAAATGCCTGATTGCTTTGAACTATGACTTTAAGTTGACTTCCTGGTTTGGCATATCACTTCCTTTGCAGCTATTCAGACATCCTGTTTGTGTCTATTCCATCTAAGAACATGCTTGAGTTCAACCTGACTAATGAGAAGCTGATCTTGTTCTCCGCCAAAGCCCCGCACGTCAAGCATATGATCGACTACTTCCTCACAGAGCTTAAGAAGGTCAGAGGAATGTTGTCAGTGTCTGCGTGTGACGAAGTGTGAATTATGAATGGATGAGTTTTTATAATGCACACTGATAGTGGGGTGGGGTGGCTGTAGCTCAGGAGGTAGAGCAGGTCACCTACTGATCGGAAGGTTGGTGGTTCGATCCTTGGCTCCTCCAGTTTGCATGTCAAATATCCTTGGGCAAGATACTAACCCCAAGTTGCTCTCCGATGTGTCCATCGGAGTATGAATGTATGTGAATGTAGTTAGATAGCACTAAGTATAGATAAAGTGCTGGTGAGAATGGGTGTGATTGGGTGAATGTGGCATGTTGTATAGAGCGCTTTGAGTACTCCGGGAGAGTAGAAAAGCGCTATATAAGAATCAGTCCAATCAGTCCATGATAGGCACAATTAAATTAGATAACATTACTGTGTAAAAAAAGTCTCATATAATCCTTTTTTAATATATGTATGCATGTCCTCTTTGATTACAATCGGAATTTGTTGTGTTTTGAGGGTAACAAGTGTTTTTTTTATTAACTTTCTAATTTTTTTTTTACTTTAAAAAGATGAAATTTTAGGTGTAATCCAAATTTAAACTGATGCCATAACATTGACATCTAAGCGCGTTCACAGGGTGTGTAATGCTCTTTATCCACGTGTGAAATTGGCTCAGTTTTCAGTGTCTTAAAATTATGTGCAAAAATCTTTTTTTTTATATTTTGCTTCCAAGAAGCCAGACTTTCTTGTATTTTTTAAAGTGGTTTTGAGCATTACTTTTCTTTCTTTCTATTTTACAGTTTTTCTTTGGACATTTTCTTCTTTTTCCCTCATTTTCAGTCCTTATATCTGACCATTTTCAGAGGAATTTTTGTTTTGTTTGTTAAGCCACTTAAAACTGACCTCTGAATCATTCGAGCACCAAAACAGGCGCCTGAGTCAAAGGATAAGCCCGTATTTTGTCTACATGTGACACAAAACTTAGCAAAAACAACAACAACAACAACAACAAAAAAACAAAAAACAGGCACTTTGTTTCTAGCAGCCTGTAAAAAAAAATCCCCATTTCTGGAGCTGAATCTTCAAAAAATTCCAAAGACAAAAGACATGAAATAGCAATTAGCAATTTTACACCAAACAGGTCCTTCCCAAAGAGCTGCTAGCTGAAACCTGGGTGTATGGTGTGCAGTGTGTCCTGACACATGACCTCATCAAAAACGGTCCGAGTGGAAGCCATTCTTAAGGAACGGAAACGGGGAGAAAAGACTGAAGTGTGCCAAATAACCCAAGAAGTGGACTAAAAGTCAGTGACAACAGATGTTATGCACTGATGAATCCACATTTCAAATGATCGGTTCAAATCATCATCAGTATGTACGGAGGAGGAGGTCGGGAGAGATGTACAACACTGAGCGTCTCCAGCCGTCTAAAGCATGGTGGAGGCTCCGTCATGGTTTGGAGCTGCAGACTACTTAAACAAAGCTCGCCTGATGATTCCTTGTAAAATACAAAGCCATGAAGTGTGGCTTAAGACTTTTATACAGTACTGTATTATATGGCACTTTAACTATAAAATATCACTACCTTTATTTCTTTATTTTTTACTTATGGAGATGTGATCAGTACGCAGGAATAACTATTTAAGTTTATAAACTTTAAAACAAACAAGTGAGTAGCGCTGACAAACCCATGAATTCAAAGTGGACATTAAGCAGTGAGTGAGGAAAGTGATTTTCTTGGCACAAATGTTCTTTGGCTCTCTGCTGGATGTCAGCATGCCCTGTCTTTGTCAGGACTCAGAGTACGTGGTGGCAGTGAGGAACTACATCACTGAGGACAGGACTCAGCTCAACTTCCACAAAGGCGACATCATCAGACTGCAGCACATGGATGGACTGGAGGCCGGTGAGATACAGGAACAATCCAACACTGAAAATTGTCACAGTGATAGATCTGTGTTCTGCCTCTGAATTATTTCACAGTGCCCATTTCATTGTGTGGTTGTATCTCAGGTAAACGTTATGGCTGCATTGTGAGGAAGAAGGTCATGCTTCTGGAGGAGCTAAAGAGAAACACCGCTGAGTTTGGTGCGTGTGGCTTTCTTCTAACATTTTGGAATTTATTTATGTTGGTTGTGTGACGCAAAATATTGAAGACATTGAAGAGTCTTTATTTTGTGTGCAACCTTTTACTTATTTTGTGTGTGCATGCGTGTAGGCTGGCGGTTCGGCGCCGTGTATGGAAAGTCTGGAGTGTTTCCCAGCGAGTTCATCCGTCCTGTGGCTGCTCCGGACTTCTTGGTCCTGCCTCCTGAACGCGTGGAGCCCCGAGACCGGCAGGGACGAGTCGCCGCCTCTGCTGCTGTTGCTGTTGCGATGGGCTCAGCTGTAGCTGCTCATGAGCTCGACCTCTCTACCGAGGTGCTAACTGCATTTTTTTACTCTTTTTTTCTGCTTTTTCAAGCTTCCCACTGTCAGAATAATAGGTTAAAGGCTAGTGTAACCTACAGGGCTCAACATGAATAGCACCCTTACATTATGGTATTAGCCAGTGTTTATACAGCATACATTGGAATGCTTTGGTTAGCAGAAATGGAAATATTTTTTAGATAATTACACTGTTGGTGCTCCCAGTAAGTGGCACTCTTGCTTTTGCTCTTCATGCTGTGGATTTGTGTGCATCTCAGGTAGTGAATGAGATCTATGGAGACAGCCTGGGTGTCGAACTGGACGACCTGCCTCTGCACAGCAGCCAGTACCACATGGTTGAGTTTGCCAAGAAATACTTCAGAGAAGCACAGAGGAACAGGAGGTCAGACACACATGTGTAGTGTCAAAAACAAAAAAGAGTTAGAAGGGTTCAGTGTAAAGCTAAAATTTGCACTTACAGTGATAAATAAATAACCAAGAGTTGATTGTCTGCTTTTCCCCACAGTGATCAGAAAGCGAAAAAGGGGAAGGAGCCCAGGGACCCTGCTGACATGGTCAAATTCTCCAAGGTAATTCAAATCACAATCACGTCTCTGTGTTCAAATATGTAGGATATGTGTCTCTGTGCCTGTGCACAGACATTTAAAATGTTTTTCTTGCCATCGTGTTCTGGTTTAACATATTGTTTCTCTTCTAGTCTCCAATCCAGGAGTCACTGATTGACTTCTCAGACAGTGGGATGAACCGAGTGGCTGCTGACATCTTCTTAGGTGAGAGCAGAGTGTGGAAACGAAAAGAAACATAGGAGGTTGAAGCAGAAGATAGTAGCATAAAATATGCATATATTTCGTGTTTCTTTGTGTTTATTTTTAGTTTATTTTTAGTATAAAAGCATTAATGTGCTTTAAACGAAATACATCCGAAAAGATGTGGTCCAGCTCCTTCTGTTTCTTTTGCCCAGCTATAATGAAGTTTATGGGAGACTTCCCAATGAAAGGCCAGACCGAGCAGGACCTGGTCACCACTATATTAAAGGTATGCTTACATCAGCAAATTGTCTATCCATCGTAATACTAAGACGAGGTCTGTGTGTGTGATTTTATGTTTTTCTTCATGCATGTGCTTAAATAAATCTAGTTAAGTGGTGACCATGGCCTGATGAAGGATGAAGCCTACTGCCAAGTGATGAAACAAGTTACTGTCAACACCAGCTCCAAACCGTAAGGCTTCCAGCACTCGCTTGTTCTTAAAGAGCGGTGACATGATCGTGGAGAGGCTTTAACCTGTGGCTGTGTGCGCGTTTCTCTGTGTGCAGGGACAGCTGTCAGAGAGGATGGCGGCTGATGTATATTCTCACATCTTTCCATCGCTGCTCTGATGTTATGAAGCCGTTTCTGTTGACGTTTCTCCAGGATGCATGTGCCAGCCCTGGTTTGCAATACCAAGGTGGGCATCGTGTTCATCAGTCCATCTCTTTTGATCTTCACTGGTCTAAAGTGTTTACTAGCTGCTCTTCCAATTGACAGGTATTGCCAAGGCATGCGAGCAGAATCTGAGGAGGACATTTCAGTATGGCGGGCGTGTGCAGTATCCCAACAACATGGAACTCAAAGCAATGATGGTTAGTTTGTAAATAAGATACACGGTGTTCCTTTGTGGCTTGAAATATGTCAAAATTGTAGGGATTGCTAACATTTATTGACTGAAAGTCCTGTATAGTCTCCTTTATCAGGTAGATCAGGGCGTGCTAATTAATCTACAGCGATATCTTTCATACTGTGGTGTCTGTCTGTCATGTTCAGATGTGACTTTGCTACATGACTTCTCAGTAACAGCTGTGGATAGCAGTGTGTGACGTTTCCCTCTGATTTGTTGTCCGTGTACAGGCCGGGCGTAGCTCCAAGAGACAGCTGTTCCTGCTCCCAGGTGGCATCGAAAGGCACTTAAAAATCAAGACATGCTCTGTGAGTGGAAAACACATACACATGCACACACACACACACACACACACAGAATGGCTGCAGTCTCTAAATGTAAAACACAGATGCCGAATTTGTAGCCTGTAGTGGCAGATTTGCTTTTTCCTTATCAGGTTGCTTTGGATGTGATCGAGGAGCTTTGCTTTGAGATGGGACTCCAAAGAATGGAGGCACTGGATGAACATGCCGTCTTTCTGGTCACACACAAGGGTAACAAGGATCTCTTGTTTTAGTGGAGCTCTAAAAGGCTAACATTTCCTTTTGCCGAGTTAGATTTTGTGACACGTTTTGGATAATAGATGGTTACTAAAGTGTCTTTCTGTGTAGGTCAGAATGTACGTCCCCTGAACAAGCGAGAGTACATCCTGGACATCGCTACAGAGGCCGAGCCTGTGGATGCCAACTACAGTCTTTGGTTCAGAAGGGTTATATGGAGTCTAGCTCTCAAACTTGACAATGAACTCTATGTCACCATGCACTATAACCAGGTATAAATCTCATTTCACAGAGCTGTAGATTGAAGCAGTCTTGAAATTTTAGCGCACGTGCTAAATATATGTCACATCCTAATATTTCATTGGATAGCTGACCCTTTTTTTTTTTGTGGCCACATACGTCATCACCACCTGATGAGGGTTTTTTTTTGTGGTGGCGGTGTGCATAGAAGTATATCTTGTTTTGTCTTCTCATCAGTTGATATTTGTCATAGAAACAAGATGGACTAATGCACATTGTGCATCTCGTTTGAAGGTGTTGCCAGACTACCTGAAGGCCTTGCTGAGTGTGGTTCCTCAGGGTAAGCCCAGTGAACAGCATCTGCAGCAGATTACCAGGCTGGCTGCCCTACAGCATCGTGCCAAAGACACCATCTACCTCCCCACCCTGTAAATATATCCATTTGTTGTTGGAAATCTTTTGCATGCTAATGTACCAACTCACACTTGCATATCAATTACTTTTGGGCAAGTTACTAGTGATACAAGGGACAAATTAAAGGTAGGTTTATGTTGATTTTTTTGTCACCCATCATATCTAATCATATCTATGCAATCAACATGTGACTGAAGTGCAGACTTTTAGCTTTAATTTGAACGGTTTAATGAAAGTGTTCCATTCACTTTTTAGGAATTAAATTGATTCAAAGTGATTTAAATTAAAGTTATCTAAAGAAACCAGTGATTGAGACTTTTAGTAGCTTAATTTTTTCCAAACAGTAAGACATGGCTGACTTACAGAAGAGCATGTTTTGCCCAGATATCCCTTTTCTACTATTTCTGATATTGTGGCTATATCATAAAGGGCTGAGAAGGTTGCTGCTGCATCCAGGGACTAAGTTAGTTAGCTAAGGGTTTTATATAACAACGCTCTTTAAAATGTAGTAAGACAATTATAGTAGACCCAGCGCTGAACCTTGGGGAAACCTACAGATTGGAGAAGCAGTGGTAGAAGAGAATGTACAGTATCCCTGAGAGGTCAAACGTACTGCAACGTAAAAGAACACAAATAGAAAAATGTTCCAAAAGCACACAAAACACAATGAAAATTCATCAGGTTAGACCATTAGATGGTATGTTGAACAACTAATATAAAACATTCATCTACAGCGTTATATGTATCATCCAATTACACCTTTACTTCCTCACAACAGCTACAAATCCTCAGGTTCTGTGTCTCAGTCGAATCCTTTGGATGTCTCTGTTTCTCTCATTTCCACAGCTGTTCTGTAAGATTTTCTGCTAAAAAAACACTTCTGTTGTGTTTTGGGAGCTTTTTTTTCCAACTTCCACTGTGCTATTTATCTTTTTATTTTTTATTTTTGCTTTACATCTGTTGTGTGTTTCTGTTTAAATTCCATTGTGTATTTTTGTGTTTTTTATGTGCTTTTGTAGCATTTTTGTATTTTTCTGGCCTTTTCTTATGCTGCAGTCTTTGTGACCTCTCAGGGCCACCATACTCTGCTTTGCACATTGTCGACTTGCACAGAAAAATACACCTAACGTGCACATGTATAATTTGATCTGCTGTCTCTCAATTACACCTTGTTCACTCTTTGTGTGTGCGTGTGTGTTAGCCGTGAGGTGCAGGAGTGTATCCCTCCGCAGTTCTACAGCAAACAGGGTTCACAGCAGTGGCTGAACATGACAACACAACACATGCAGCAGGTCCAGCCCTTAAACCCACACCAGGCCCGTGCGCAGTTCCTTGGTAAGACAACAGTTCTTTGTGAGTGTGAAAGATACTCACAATTTGGCCATTTAACTTTTACATATGTCCTATAATATTAATAACTTTTGTATTGTTAATAGCAAAGCCCATTGCATATTCTCTCACAATTCTATTAGGATAAACATCTGAAACAACTGGTAAACAAAAAAAGGCTTATTCTGATCCCAAATAGCAGTTCTAAGTTGATATGAGTGCAGCAAGGTGTCTTCTTAGAGCATTTTTGTGGGACCAGTGGGAAAGAAAATGTTCAAAAGCACGCTGATTTGTCACGACATTTTCTGTAAACATCTTTACCTCGCAATTTGAATGCGGCAGCTTATCAGAAGTGAGCTTTGGTGTGTTTTTGCCCAGGTCTGGTCAGTGCCTTCCCCATGTTTGGCTCCTCCTTCTTCTACATCCAGAGTTCTGGCTCTTCCTCCGTCCACGCCCCATGCATCCTGGCTGTTAATCTGAACGGGCTTCATTTTCTTAACAAGGACACACATGTGAGTCAAATAAGCATTTTACCCTTTTACTGATCTATTGTGATTTAAAAATACAAAAAAGGCAAGAATTTTATTATATTTAAACAAAGCTTTTGGCTCCCTCTCTTGGTTATGGTGTTTACTGGCTCTCCCATCCATCATTTTTTAATAAAATCTAAATTACAAAGAAAAAACAATCTATGCAAGAGAAAATATAACCTTTAAAACTTGAGATATTTAATTTTATATTTTATGTCTGTGTGTCCCCTTAATGTCTATTTATATGCACATTGGTGTGTTTGTGTGTGATTAGGAGACTATGGTGCGTTTTCCTCTGAAGGAGATTCAATCAACTCGCACTCAGAGGCCAACATCTGGCTCCAGTTACCCATATGTGGAGATCATGATAGGAGACTTGCTTAACCAGCGTGTCACACAGCTGCAGCTGGAGCAGGTGGGTGTATAAGAAATAGATGGAAGATTTAGATGTGTGTGTGTAACAGTGTCTGTATTTACAGTGACACATTTCTGCAATCAACATGTGACTGAGGTGCAGACTTTAAGCTTTAATTCAAGGTGTTTAATGAAAGTGTTGCATCAACTTTTAAGGAATTAAAGTGATTTTTATACGCAGTACCCCATTTGCGAAAATCTTTCGCAGTCAACGACAGCTTGAAGTCTACAACCCAGGGTCATCACCAAATGCTTAGTTTTCTATCTTGAGATGCTCCCCCAGGCTTTTACTCCAACCACATTCAGTTGATGCTTATTTGTGGGTCTCTGCCTTCAGTTTTGCATTTGAAAACTGAAGAGCATGCTTTATTGGTTTCAGAAAGATATCCCATTTCTTTGCCTTGAGAAACTTTTGGGTTGCTTTTGCAGTGAATGTGTTATAATCTGCAGTTTGAATCTGCATCAATCTGAAAGTCTGGACTTCAATGAAATATTGATTCATTTAAAATTCACTCTGATGGTGTACACAAGCAAAATTACAAAAGGAAAAGGTGTCCACAAACTTTTGCCCCTTTCGCCCCTAACTGTACCACTGTGCAGTCTATATTCACTCTTCATCTTAAGTCCAGTGTTGTTTCTTCTATATATGATGGTCTATATGATGTTTTCCAGGGCCTGGAGCTGTGCCGAGTCATCGCCATGCACGTGGAGAACATGCTGTCAGTCAGAGAGAAGAGACTCACATTGCCGCCAAGTGAAATCACCCTGCTATAGCACAAACACGAGGATGACATATACATAGAAATCCCAGTTTATGCCTTAAAAATGTACTCTACCTCTATTCGTAAGACAGGTTATTTTTGTATGTAAAGGCACTGTTATGTAAGTTGATAACTTGTTTATTGTGATGATTTTGAAAAAGTGCTTTTCCATTATGGCCATGAAAATTTTATTTTTTCTTAATTGATCAGCTGTTTTCTTAATGAATGATTTGGCACATAAAATGTCATTCATGTCAGTCACATTCTAGTTTTTGAGAAACTTGAATGAATGCCTTAATCTTTAATGTTTATAGTTTTACATAATCATCCAGAGATGTTTAAGATCTTGTCCAATATAACTATAAGGGTTAATGTCTCCTTGTTTTCATGCCCCTTCTTTAGAAGAATAGTATGATTTGCTTTGTTCTTGGGACAACATTAATTTAGTGTAATGGTGGCGCCACTTTATTGCTGTATAACAAACAAACCCTTATAACCTCATCTTGGTTTTGACATTAATGGAAACTTTTGGTTTGATAGGATAAAGAACTTTTTCTGACACATCTCTTATTCTCTGCTTTGCCAAGGTGCAAAGTCTTTTTGGCACATAAGCTTTGAGGCCACATCACTAAGAGTTTGCACTAACTTAAATATTTTATTTTTACAATTAATTTTTTGCAAATAGCAGTTTTACATAACTATTGCATGTGAATAATAAATTAAAGCTTTAGTATAACAGTAGTGGTGTGTGAGTACTTTCTTATTTTTTAGCAAATCCACAGCAATGTAAATAAGTTAGGTGGAAGAGTATGGAAAATCATTGGTGAATACAATACTACTAAAAGAAAACAACTAGTAAAATATAATTAAAATAAAATATATGCTAAATATAACCTTCAATTCATGGTCAGAGTTACCATTCTTTTCATGTTTTTCTTCCTAAACAGGACGTATAATCATGTTTGAAGTAGTCCTTCAAACATGATTGAATCTGTCTGCTTCCATTATTTATCTTAAACCCAGTTTTTGACATCTTAAAAAAACAAATTTGCAATAGTTAAGGTAAAATATTTACATTTTCTCCACAGTTTCGAGTGAGAAAAGTTAGCCGTTATTGGCTATTTAATCTCTGGCCGTTCCATTTTGTTTAAAGGAACTCCCAGTTGCCGCAGTGTACAAACTCAAGCAGCTGGGACATACCGCCGGTGTACCCTGTGCTACAAACCGAGCATCCGTCTCGCGAGCCCTTGGTTGTGTAGGCGTTGCTGAGTAATTGCTCGCAGATTTCCTCGTCCCTATTGGTTACCAATAACGGGATCCGTGTGAACTGTGAAGAGGGAGGGGGGCTGCTGTGGTCAAACCCACCAGGACCTAAACAGCACCAGGAGGGAGGAGAGCCGCAGCAGAGGCAGTAGTGTTGTACCCCCGCTTTCAGCCTGCATGGGCTAGTCCGTTAGCTAGCTTAGCATCTTCCGACTGCGCCGAACCGCCTCTAGTCCCGCCGAGAAGCTCGGGTTGATACCTCCGTGTTACCCTCTCTGTCCCCTCGGTCCTGCCTCCCCCGTGACCGGTTTGAGGATGATGAAGTTTAGGTTTCGTCGGCAGGGCACCGACCCGCAGAGAGAGAAGATAAAACAGGAGCTTTTCGCCTTCAACAAGGTAAAGTAACGGGACAAGAGGAAAGAGAGGGAGATGGTATTCCTCCTCTCGCCTGGTTCCCGTAAACTAAAAGACTTATTTTCTAAGTATGGATATATAAAAAAGACAGTACTTTGCAGCTGAAGTCCGGCCACTCCTCTTGCGCTTGCTGTTTTCTGTCCAACTTCGCGGGCAGAAAAACAGATTAGCTGTGAAGTGCGGGTGGTGTGTTTGCAGGGCGCTTTGTTGATGTGTGTTTAGTGGCTGTTGAGTTGTTTTCACGGCGTGTTAATTACCCCTCACCCAAACCAGGACCTCGCTCAAAGTGAGCACCGAGCAGCAATCAAGGAAAACTGTAGCGCTAATATTGCTGTAATTAACCAGCAACAGAGGATTGTGTGGGTGTTGGGGATTATCAGCATGCAGATTAACGGGATTAAATTACAATACATGCTTTTCCAGCAGTTTGATGCTTCGTGTGGTGTGACCCATCTGTCATGCAATGAGCAGGAGTGTCTCTCAGCGTGATGGCACTTTTTACTCCTCTCGTCTGGTTTTAGTAGAAGCTGCCAGAACTCTGCGAGCAGGTTTTTTTTTTATAAATCTCTGCTGATTTTTGTTATGCAGAGTCCTCATACCCCTTGTTCCAGTTCTTGGGGGTCTTTGGGTGCAGCCACGAGTGTCAGGTTTCATGCTGGCATCACATCCACATGGATATGAACCAGTTCATGTACAGTAAATCTGAGCGTCCTGTGGTAACATTCAGTGGTGGTGATGGTGGGTTTCCCCTCTGGACAGTCAATGTAAGAGCTCATTTCAGTTCCACTTTCAGTATAAGATGAATCTCGTCACCCAGATCACTGTTGCTATGCTGGTGGGGACATAAAAGCAGCTTGCACCACCCAGATCTGTGGATTGTACTGATAATTCTGCATATCCAGTGTCAGCTGTAGTAACTTGCCTAACAGGGTGTTTCTAAGCTCATACTGAGCACTGCAGTGGCCTTGAACTCAGGTTAGATGAAGGCACGGTCTGCATGCTGTGTCTAAGAAAGTGTCCCAGAGAGCCGGGCTGTCTGAACCTTTTAAATGTTAAAAGAATCAAGTTCGTCCTGCACACTGGATGTGATAATGACATTAACCCTTCTCAGCAGGATTGTTTAGGACTGTGGTGCAAACAACACGATGATGACTGATGATCCTTAAGAATCAGCACTACAGTAGATTTATTTCTCCAGAATTAAGTACTTCAAGTTGACTTGCACTCTGAAGTAAAAAGAGTCCTCTTTTAAGCCATTTTAGCAAATGAAAGAATAAGTAATATAAAAAAACATGAACCAGCGCATGTCCTGGAAAATATTAATCAGCCTTTCGTGGCTCCTAGAGTCGTACTTGCATGACCTTGCAGACTTGGGTAACCTAAGTTGTCTGAGTAGCATGAATGAGATGGCTCACTGTGGCCAGCACAGTGACATGAGCGCTTTGACAAACTGTCCTTACACCATCCCGCTTCAGTATCTGCATTCCAGTCGAGGCCCTCATTGAGTTTGCCATTGAACGGTTTTAGATTGTGGCTTTCCTTAGAGCCACAGCAAATAGTCGATTGGTCAGCTGGTGGATCTGACTGAAAATTAATCAGCATCTCTTTTGGTAATAGAATGATCAGGTGTTTGTTTTGTTCATTTAATTTAGTTATGGAATAAAACAACTCACAAATTTGAAAGTAATTGCTCTTGTTAACTTCTCAAAAATGAGGTGTGATCAGTTATTGGTTTTTTTTCTTTGTTTTTCTGTTACTTATTCCTGATGATATCCTATGTGGAAGTAAGCTTTTGTGTGAATGTGACTCAGGTGGGCAAAAACTCCAGAGCAATCAGTTTGACATCATTGTTGCCATTACAAAGCTATCAGAAATGTGTTGACGAGAGTGATTTAACGAGAGTTGGTGTAGTGCCGAGTCATATCTGACAAATATATTTTGTATTATGTTTAATCAAACGAGACATCTGAGAGAATCTCCCACTAGATAAATGCCTTTGTGGTAGGAGAGTACAGTTAGGGCCATTATTTGTTGGACAAAGACATCGTTTTCTGTTGTCGTTTTGCTTCCATACACCATCACAGAGGATTTAAAATCAAACAACCGGGATGTGATTGAAGTGCAGACTTTCAGGGTCATTTTAATAGGTTCAACAAAAGTGCTGCGTTAACTATTTAGAATTCACAGCCATATTTATTCACAGTCATCCATTTTTAGAGACTGGAAATAAATTGGAAAAAAAAGAAGGATTTAAGGAATCCATGGAGATCATGAAATGCTACGTTTCCCACTATGAGATGCTCTCCTCAGCCTCTGCTGCACCCAGCTTCAGTTCCTGCTTGTTCGAGGGTCTCTCTTCCTTCAGTAACTAAAATGACATGCTCTGTTGGGATGAGATCAGTTGATATTTATTTTCCTTGACAAACTCTTGGGATGCTTTTGCAGTCTGCTTTGAGTCATTAACTGTCTTCACTGTGAAGTACCATCTGGTCAGTTTTCAGCTAGATCTGAGCAGAGGCTCTGGTCCTGTACATGTCACAGTTCATCCTGCTGTTTCTGTCAGACTAGACTGTGGCGATGATGCACCTCCCTTCCAAAGGAGTGTTCTTGTTGCTCGGTTAGATGTTGAAAGTAGTTCTGTCATGAAACATTTTAGTTGTCTTCTGTGGTCTTTGAGGCATTTTGGCTTTTCTAAGTATGTGTCAGATTGTTTGGTCACTTCTAAAGTTTTTGCTGTTTCTCTAATTGGTTTATTTGACTTTTTCAGCTTTCTCCCTCGCTTGCACTGACATCTCTATTTATCTCTTACCCATAATTCCAATAAACAGATACCAAATGGGACATAAACTACTGATCTTTTAACTGATATTTTGTTATGGAATAATGAGGGAACAGGCTTCACCTGGCCATCCAATTAATTTGGACTCTCTGAAAATGAGGGACTGTGTATAAAACTGACTGTAATCCATAAACAGTTAATGCAACACTTTTGTTAAACGCCTTGAAAATAAAACTGAAAGTCTACACTTGAATCATATCTTCTTTGAGTTGTAAAGAGGCCAAAGCTGCAAAAAAATTGTCTTTGTTCAAATACTTACAGACCTCACAGTTTTTAGGTGGGGAGACACTTAAACAGCTTATGTTCATGTTAGCCGAATGATGATTCTTTGTCTGAATCTCTGATGAAAGTCCATGGACTGTTTGTTTTGCTGTAACAAATACACACACACACACACACACACACACACACACACACACACACACACTTTTGTAATGTGTGTTTATGTGATAGAGACAGATCGCACTGCACCGGCACTTTAAAGACAGGAGGAGTTAATGTTTTACGTTATGTCTGAGTTCAAGCAAACAGCCAGGCTCAGTTTTTTCAGTTAGCCATGCCGAAACCTCGAAGACCTCCACAACCTGTTTTTAAACCAGTTTTAGGTGTCTCTCTACTGGTTTCTGTTCCCGTTTTCTTTGTTGACATAAACACTTCTCCAGCTGTCTCACCATCTCCTGACATGGGCTGGGAGAGAAAAAAGCTGAGATTTTATTTCAACCCAATTTAACAAGGTCTGCAGCGCATTACAATAAAGCAATGCTGCTGCCATCAGTACTTTTTAAACTACTTTCCTGTAACTTTATTAAGGGAGTCCTCCCTTTTAGTCGCCTCGCTGACTATATTCAGCGAGTCTGACGAGCAGAAAACGACACGCAAACTCTCAGACAGAACTGGGTGCATTTATGGAGGAAAGTCTGGAAAAATAAATGCAAGTGTACTTGTTGTTGTATTTCTTGTGGCATTTGATAAATCTGTCTCATCAGTTTGTCTTCTCTACCCTTTCTCTGCCTGGCTTTCTCTCACAGACTGTGGAGCATGGGTTCCCCCATCAGCCCAGTGCTTTGGCCTTTGACCCCAAGTTGCAGCTCATGGCCATCGGGACAAAGTCAGGAGCCATCAAAATGTATCCTTCTGTCAGTGAGCTCATGCATCTGCAGAAGTTGTTTTGGGGGCTTGGTAAGGGTTGACATTTTCAAATAAGAAACCTCAGAAGGGCAAGAAATGAAGAAATCTCACAACAGCATCACACTTTTTAAATGAATACATCGCTTAGACTAGATTAACAGATCATATTGCAGTCCAAGTCTCATAGTGGTCATGCTGTATTAGTCAAGGCATGCATACTACAAGTGAGCTAACACAAAGCTGAGGTGACTGACTTGTGTTTGTGTCAAACAGATTATAATTTATCATATTTTAGGTTGTGTCATGAAGCTGATAAAGATTTTGGGGACAGGAAAAGATCTAGGAGTACCTCAGATAAGATTACAGAGACTGTTTCTCTTTCACTGCTGTCAGTTTCCATCTTTTGAAGTGCTGCTATGCTTATCTCGCTGCAGTGCAGATACCGTTGTGCTTTTGCTGTGGGTTTGTGGCAGAAGTGTTTCATGGATGTGTCTTTTTTTTTCATGCTCTTTAGTGAAAATGCACATGTTGTAGGATGACAGCTAGTCATTCCTTCAGCTGCTGTTATTACACCAGGTCTACAGTGATCATACTCTTCATTGCTTTTCAATAGAACTATATCTTATGGTCTGTCTTTCTCAAGCTCCACTTTTTGGCTTTTTTTTTTAATGTTGAGGAATGTCTGATCAGTCAGGATTTGCAGAAGAGCTGTTTATATAACATCAGTTTGGTAGAAGTGTGTGTGTGTGTGTGTGTGTGGGTGTGTGTGTGTGTGGGTGGGTGGGTGGGTGGACCAGTGTGTCTCTAGATTTTCATGTTCCATGTTTTTGTTTTTTTTTTTAAATTTGTGACATTAGTCACATTTTTACCACGCCAACTGTGTTTCTAGAAAGAAGCCTACCATGTGACACAGTCTGTGACCAGAGAGGTTGTGAAGAAACCCTCAATTTTACTATAATTATTTTTCTAATTAACTGACACATTCTGACAAGTGGGTTAGAAGATATGATTGAAATGGGGGGGGGGGGGGGGGGGGGGTTATTTACCATCAGTAGCATCATCCGGTCACATGTACTTGCATCCCCAAGTAAGTTGCTGGCGAAAAATGTCATCACAGCCAAAAGGATGGTCAACCAGAAGTATGAGAATGACACAAAGCCTGGAAAAGAAAAACTGATAAACAACATCTTTGTTGCAACAGAATTTAAATGCTGGCGTTGAAGAGGATTTCATCCTCAGAGGCTTAGAATACCTTAAATGCATTTCTTGGTGTGCGGTCAGTGGGGGAATCTTAACCCCCCGACTCAGGGAGTGGCAGTGCGACGTTCACTCTGTTTGAGTAATGCCGGATGAGCAGAGTGAAGCTGTGCTGGGAATCTGTATCGGGTTTGGCTCATGATATGCATTATGACAAAGCCATAATCTGGCTCAGTGTGTCGGTTGTGTCAGAAATTCCAGCAGCTCTGAGGCTAGTGCTTCATCCACACCAGCAGCTCCGTGACGTGTTGTTGATGTCTGTTATCTCTGTGGCATTCAACTCTGCCGTATTTACGCCGCAGCTTCTAGAGTGAGTAGCAGTCTGCTGCTGTGGTGTTGTATTCAGGATTGCCCAGAGTTGGGCTTTCCTCCCTTTCATCGATCAGACAGGTGAACTTCACCAGAGTAAGACCTTAGGTTGAAAACAAAACGCTGGGATATGTTAAAACTTGCATTAAAGGTGTTTCTGCACAGATTATAGTAACTGCATGGATGTGTGTGTGAAGGGAGGCTGCTGGCTGTGTGTGCATTATGCTGGAGAATCGACTCTTTCACATTCAGATGGGAGGAGAGAGAGAGAGACTGGTGGTACCAGGCACTTGCACTGCAGAGAGGGATGGATCGAGGGGGGAATGGTGAGATGGAGATAAACGGCAGCAGTGAAGACAAGGGAGTGTGAAACAGACAGTGGGGGGAGGCAAAAATAACTCCACTCCACGGCTAAATGTCTGTATCTAGCAAAACTAACCCGCCATCACCCTGCCTTTTAACAAGATTCCAGCTGCTGGAGAACATTTACCTACATTGCATTAGAACTTCAGCCTGTGGCTCAGGACCACCTAAAGCTGGTTAACTTTCCCAGGTAGTTACACGAGACACTGTTTTGGAGGGCTGGACCAATAAGCTAATAAAGAGATAAAGTTAATATTGAGCTCAGCTTTTTTGGTGCAGTCCTCTACAACATCCCAGTTTCTCATGTGGCCCCTTGGGCGAATTAATTGCAGACCCCTGAGCTAAAGTTGTAAGTTGTTTAAAAAAAGTTTTATGGTGCCCAAATCTGAGAGTTCTCCTAAATGTAATAAAACTAAACACTTGATAACAGTGAGATGTTTTTTTTTTTCCTTGGAAGAATGTTTGTCACAAAGAGCTGCAGCTAATGATTTTCACTGATTAAGGGTTTTTATATTAACCTGATGGAGTTACAGTAATGTGGCAGCTGTGATTCTTAGAAAAGAGGGGTCACAGAAAACTTGGCCAACCCGCTGGCTAATCACTGCTTTCCATTCAAGCAAGAGAAAAAAAGAGCCAAACCATACACTATAAGGACAAAAGTATTGGGCCACACCTCAGTCTTTGAATTCAGGTGTTTTCAGTTTCATTGCCACAGGTGTATAAATTCAGTCACCCAAGTCATGCAGTCTGGCTTTACAAACATTTGTGAAAGAATGGGTGGTTCTTAAGAGCTCGCTGAATTTGAGCGTGGTGTTTTAATAGTGTAGGTAAATGCTTTTATTTAGACCGTGAGAAGCTGAGCAGGAGCTTTTTTTTTTTTTTTTTTTTTTGTGGAGGTGAAACACCATGTCCAGCTGGTATTTTTTAACAAAGTGGCAGGTTAATTATTTGTAGATTTCCATCTGGTGGTGTTCCTATCTGTAGATCCACCACATTTGGTATCAATAAGAACAATGTGAGAGCAGCAGCACCAGTTTTCTTAGGTTTGTTGTTTTTCATGAGTGTCCTGTTGTCTTTGAGTCTCAGCCTCCGGTCATCTGCATCTTGTTTTCTGTTTGATTTTAACAGCGTGTCTGAGGTCTGGTTTCTTCTGAGAATTATGAGTGAAACTAACTGCTGTTTACTAATGAATACACTGGTGTTAAGGTCATCTTATGGGTTTCCCCAGAAACTCTTCATTTCCCCAAATCTCTGTAGACACTACAGGGATCTGCATGACACGTTGAGCCACAACAGCCACTTTAGTGGGAAATTCATTGGAATTTCCCTTTAATCTCTCAAAGCCTACTACTTGTTTGTTTTAACCTTTATTATTTGTTGTATGTCACTGTAAACTTGAAGAAAGCAACACAGTTTTATTCCACTTCTGAATTCAAGGTTGGGGGTAAACTAGACAGACAAGCACTGAGAATGAGTTTCAGGTTTGTGTATGTGACTGTGTGTCCACATTCCTTGTTAATCTGACAGGCTCACTGACTTTGGTTTGACCTAGAAGTAGTTGCCAGCATACCTGTACTGTAGTACACATTCACAGCCCTGTAGAGCCAGATGTGCAGTCCTGCTTTCTGACGCTGATGCCTGAACTGTGCGGAGAGCGTGCTGAGTAGTAGGACTAGAGAGTATTCACAAAAGAAGAGTAGAAAACTGCTAAATTTGAGGTACTCGTTTCATTTGAACTCATGCTCTCCGTCCTGGCACCACGTCTCCTCCTCTCCTCTTGTTCACATTCAGCCTCTCGTTCAAGTTTCTCACTTGCTCCCTCTCCTTTTCTCCTTCTCTCGTTCTCTGTGTTTATAAAGGCAGGGTCATATTACACCCTGAGAGTTTCTGCTTCGACCACAGACTGGGGCTCAGCAGAGGGAAGGGGACAATGTAGTGTGGAGGGGTTTTTTTTGGTTGGTTTTTTTTCCCCTATCATCTGTGGGGGTGGTGGGGCGACTTAGGAGTCTGTCTCCTGTCATGGAATGCATGTCGCGTTGCCCTGGGTTAACCCTCCCTCATTGTGTGTGTGCGTGTGTGCAGATCGGGTGAGTAAGAGCTTTGTTGCTGAGTCGAGTCTTAATAAAGGGCGCTTTTGAAATGGTTTCCAAGACGACCATTGCAGTTGCCTGGGATGAGAAGTACTTGCACACTGGAGGGGTTTAAAAGTCTGCAGCTAAGCGCATCAGACATTAGAGTTTGGTGGTAAGAAATGCATCGGTTAAGGGTAAAAAGGTCAGAAAATGCTGCCTACAGTATTACAGAACCTCTTTGCGATGAACACATTTATTTCAGAATGACAAGTCGGGGCTCTGATTACTTCTAGACAATGTGGTACGTGCTCAGTCGCACAGACACTCTGACCATTAATCAAAAGGACCGGCCATCCAGCAGCCAGGACGAGCTAATATTTACACACTCGGGCAGCAGAGCTTTGATCTGTGTGTTTGTGAGTGTGCTCCAGCTGATGGCTCTACGTCTGTCTCGCTGGCATCCTGCTGGTCAATTGCCTGTTGTTGTTCTGATTCCTCAGTCCTATCTGACACTTTATATTTGCATCTTTATTCAGTATTTTTATCTGTACTGAAGTCACCATAGTCCAGCTTAGTTTAGACCACAGGGTTGTTCACTGATTTTTCTTTTTTCAGGAATTCAAGAGAAATCTGTCTTTAACACCATGAGTCATGCGCTGTTGCAATGTCACACTGACGCCAAGCACTGAAATGTATGACTGGATTTAAAAAAAAATCCCTGTTTTCTTAATTTCTTCTCATGATGAGTTGATTTTATTTTGACAGCTGTTTTAGTTTAATGCGAGTGCTCACGTCTGTGTAGTTGGCGGTGAAAACGGTGCATTTCCTTTGTGCTTGTTGGTGCCATCAGTTTGCCTTCTAATTGTAGTACAGCTTCAGCTTCTCCTGCCATTTCCCCGTCATCAGTCTCCAGCTTTTGATCAAGTTATATGCATTTGTGTTTTCATGCACAACTGTGTGGTCTGTGTTGCAGGGGAGTCTGCAGAGAGGGTATACCATTTTATGTAAGCTGCATTATTTTTGTTTGTTGAACAAATCAATGCAAGTATTCATTGGTATAGTTGAGATCAAGTTAGACTTTGATTTAATCTGGAACACTCCTCCTATCCTTTACCTCCTACCTTCTCCTCCCCCAATCACCCACACACAGCCTACTCTCCGCTTGCTTATACGGATGTCTTATAAAGTACTTTTCTCTCTACAATATTTTTAGTTTCTCCCTCCTCCTATCATACTTTTGTCTTTTTTTCTTTTTCACTTTCTGTGTCACTTGGTTTCCCGACTATTCCTAGCTCCTCATTGATATTCCTGAAGAATTGCAGGACCTTTTAACCCCACCCCTTCTGCTCTCTCTGCCTTCACCCTCCTCACGCCTCATTCTCTGCTTTTAGTCCCTGCCTGCCTCCTTCACCCCTTTTACACCCACACACATGAATTAATGTGCACACACTTGCTCGCCCAGTTGGCAACAAGTTGCAGGAGTCTGTCTGCGGGGATAAAGACTGTGCGGGCTTACCAAGTAGAGCAGATTGGATGGGTTGTATAATAAGAGAGTTGAGGCATGAAAAAGAAAACATTTATCTGAACTGACAAATCAAAGTTGTCTGATTTGCTGAATGAGCAGGGTAAGGTGACTGAATTAAAGAGAGCATTATGGCAGCATTAGCTACTTGGTAGCTTTACTTTGAGTTGTATTTGTTAGCCATTACCTCCCAGTGTTACTGTCTCTGGCATTGCAGATAATAAACCTGTTAAAGCTATGTTTACATCTTTACATAAGTAACACTCAAAGCACAATTTTTATTAATTTTTTAAAATTTCCTTTTCTTTTTTGTTTTTTCTTTTTTTGTGAATTAATCGGCAGCTATGCTTCTGGGTTTGAGGCTGTAATTTCAGCAAAAAAAAAAAAAAAAAAAGACTAATGATAACGTTAACATGCCCATAGTCACTATGTCCGAAATCAGGTGTTATTTACAACAGAGTAGTGTAAAGTTTCAGTCAGTGTACTGCAAACCTGGTGACCTGCATCACCTAAACATCAGGAATTGTACAATTTTTAGTTAAGTTTATTTTAGGTTTTCTGTACGTTAGCTTTGCTAATGTATCTTGTTGGCTTTTGCCTTAAACTTGTGTTCTTTTTAAAGGTGGTGGTGGGATTGTTGCAAAACAAAACCCCTCAATATGTTGTACATATAAATAACATCCTTTTCTATTTCTCTTTGATGTTACTTTTAGTAGAGGGTTTTCTCTAGCTAGACGTGGCTTAGGTAGAAATACTCTACTCGAATTGCTAGACTTGTGCTGTTTGTTCCTGCTAATGATGTTATTTTGTTCAGCTGATCTTCTTGGGACCATTAATGTTTGCAGTGTTAAAATAAACCGTGTACTGTTTTGTAGTGATTCTCCAATGTACATGTACATCCACTCCTTCAGGTTTGACTGCCTCGATGTGACAGAACGTGCACTGAGGGGGCTGCACAGAAAGGGGAGTGTGGGAGGTGGAGAGGTACTAGCAGAGGGAAAGGATGCAAATGAGACAAGATTGTTTCTCTAGTGGGTGGGTGGAGTTGTTTGGCTTGTCTTGTTGTAGACTTTTTGCCAGACGTCTGAAGAGTTTGTGCATGTGTTGCTATGCATGTAGGGAGGTGAAGGAGTTAGAAAATGCACATAAATGATGTCTTTCATCAGTTCAACTTCCCTGAAAGTCTGAACCTTTTAGGAATATATATTTTAAACCTTTTTAGGGCCTTCATTCTCTTTCTGTGTGTGATTAATTTGTACTTCATCTTTAGGTGTAGTGATGGGGTCAGGCAGGAAGTAAGAACATATCTTCTGTCACTGTTGGTGGGTGGGTGTGGGTGTGTGTTTGCTGCTGCCTGTGTGTCCACATGGAAGACAATGCCTTCTGTTTGTCTGTATTCAGACCGTGAAATCGCTTTATCCTTGCTAACGCACTCTCTCTGCATCAGCGGGCAATTGTGCGTGCGTGCGTGCGCGCGCGCGCGTGTGTGTGTGAGGACGAGACAGTGATTCAGTGATTATAAGTTACTGTAGGCCTCCATTGTGTGCTTTTCTGTCCTCTGGTGAGCAGTGAAGCAAACCTTTGCATGCTACAAACAGAACATATAGATCAGTTCAACCAGTCTGTCATTCAACAGGTGTCGTTCTTTTTTTCTTTAAAATTTTCTCTAAACCCTTGGCATGCTGTTTAGGAGTGGTTTTACACAGCTGGAGTGTCTGTTTATACTCTTTTTCCAGACTGGATGGAGGAGGACTTTAAGTTTCTGCTTTTAGTCAGCATTTCATTCTGTTTACGAGTATTAAAGTCTGACTGCCTTTTAGTTTTTGCTGTTAGAGCCTTGTGTGTGTTCGAACTGTCAATGAAACTTCTGCCTTATCTGGTGAGGCGCCCTGAGACTTTGCAGGCGTTCCTCTTTACCTTATCCTGCATTTGGTAGGCACATAGTTTAACTCTTTCCTCCATAAAGATGCCGTTTGATGTCCTCCCCCTGTACTCTTAATGACAAGCTTTGACACCTCAGTAAAATATATATATATATATATATATATATATATACACACACACACACACACACACACACACACACACACACACACACACACAAGGGTACCTCCATAAGCAGAGACCACCCTCACCAACTTCTGATGCTGCTCAGTTCAAAAAAGAGCTTTCATGAGGTAAAGAGCTGAGCCTCAGAAGGGTATTCTGTACATGATAAAGGAAGCACTTTCCAAATGACCTTTTACAGCACATGTTCCTGGTCCCCAGAGGATAAATCCTTACATATTTTATTACAATCCTACTTATTTGTGTATCAGCATCAATATCAAGTCATAGATATAAAAATAAAATGTGTGTATAATGGGTAGATTGCCATGTCTTTGATCTGTTGAGCACATTTGAACTTCCCAGAATACAAAACCATTTGAGGATCAACACTGCAGCTCCAGGGATATCTAGTGAGCCTTCAGTGTGTGTGTGTGTGTGTGTGTGTGTGTGTGTGTGTGTGTGTGTGTGTGTGTGTGTGTGTGTGTGTGTGTGTGTGTGTGTGTGTGTGTGTGTGTGTGTGTGTGTGTGTGTGTGTGTGTGTGTGTGTGTGTGTGTGTGTGTGTGTGTGTGTGTGTGTGTGTGTGTGTGTGCATTATTCCTATAAATGTTTAATCAGTTCCCCTCTGATCACTTTATTCCTGTTGACATTGCTTTATCTTTTGTCTTGCTGGAAATGAAGGTATTGGATATCAAATTACCTGATGCTTCTGAAGGGAGCAGGACTAGAGTTGATTGGGAAATTGAATTCAAACACATTTTAAAGAACCTTTTATTGAAATCAATAATATATGTAGGTTTTTAATATTTTCTTTTCAGCTCACCTGTTTTTTTGCTTTTACCCTCAGTGCTTTGTGTTTTTTTTAGTGCGATTTCTCAACATTTTAATGGTCCAGCCCTGAATAATAATCTAATGACATTCCCATCAGCCTTAGTCACACTTGTGGTTTGTGCTTCTTGACAAACATTTGCATGTTAACAGGCTAAACGAAGACCATGATCATGGTGAACATTATACCTGCTAGACATCAGAAATTGTGAGCCTGTTAGCTTTTGGCTAGTACTCAGAGGTGCCACCATGCCTGTAGACTCTTATGGTAAAACTTCTTAATGTTTATTTTAAGTTTCGTCATTAATCAGAGTTTACTGGAATGAAGATGACAAAGCTGTGAGCACAGGCACATAGTTGTAGAGGCAGGAAGGGTGACACATTTACTCACTTATTATGACCCCACAGCTTTTGGGGGCTTGTATTATTGGCCAATGAGCAGACCTCTTGGGGGAAGGAGCTTAATTCAGACATGCACATAAACTTTTAATGAGGTCAATGCAACAGGGTAACGTCATCCCTGGGAATCCCTCTACCAGCTGTCTGCTGACACACAAGGAGCAGGAAGTGTGTGTGTGTGTGTGTGTACACATTTTTACTTATTAATTTTTCTAACAGCTCCTGATTGATAAACGTTTTCATTCCTGGTTATGTGGTGGTGGGCTGGTTTCTGTCTGAGCTGCTACAGACCAGCCAAAAGTCAAGTCTCTGACAGATTCCTAAATATTCATTAGTGGTCTTCTTTTTTTTTTTCCCCTCAATGTGCTGACAGCTTTCTTTGCACTCATTTTTGCGTAGCCAACCTAAATGTGTGGGAGCGGCGAGATTTGTGATGAATGAGCTGTGGTCACCATGACATAGCTGGAATATATGCACAAACCGCTGCTGTCCGTCTGTTTTTTCAGTCCTTCTCATCTTTCCCACACAGCTGTGATTTTTCTCCGTTCACTTATTCTCCTGTCGGCTTTTTCACTTTTACCTTTAAGTTACAACAGAGCACTTTTTAATTTGTCTCTCGGTAATTTAACTCTTACCTTTCTGTGGAAGCTTATTTCTGCTGCTGGAGGGGAACAAAATGCCATCCATAACTTAAAATTTGGGTATCTCAAAAGTTTAAGTTGGTAAGATTGACAGAGCTAACACAAAATTCAATCCGGAAGCTTCACGAAGGAAAACAGATTGAGCAGACGCATGCACACCCAAAAGCATCAGAGAGCTACCAGTGAACGTGAACAAAGACCAGGATGAGTGTGTTCATGTCAAACTGTTGGGCAGCGAATACTGTCAGCCACCTCCTTGTTACCTGCTTCCAGATGACAAGGAGATGACATATCTTCATAGACCTTCCTGATTGGGAGAGCTAACTTTAAATTTCAAGTTATTATTTCTTTTCCTCTCCCCGTTGGCAGTAATACGGTTCTGTACCTTTTTGCCATTATTGCTCCTCTTCAGATCGTGATGCCTACTCTGCTCATTGAATCTGCTTTTAACACAGATGTTGTAATGCAGCAATTCAGTCCTTTTAATATTTTAGCACACATGCTGTTGTGCCTCGCACAAATTGACTCACAGCTTTGGCTTTAAAAAAAAAACAAAAATCTGCACTGGCAGTTCATGACCCACAAATAAAAGCCCTCCTCACACCTCCACCTCCAGCTGTCTGAGACTTGTTACTGCCGTGTATAAAACACAGGGACAGGAAGTGACAGCACTCAGGAATGCCAGTATAACACCCAGCTTGGCCTGCAGGGGATCGGCGTCGTGAGGGAATGAAAAAGAGGGATTTAAGTTCTTCCTGATGGAAGAAGACGGCTTCCATAAACCAGAGGATGGAACTTACAGTTATGAAAGCTGTAGGAGGATTTTTTTTTTGTTTGTTTTTTGCACCCCCTCGTCTGACAGTAGAGCAGTAAAGCAGAGAGAATGATGATTGAATATCTGTGACTTTCTTAACAAATTCCTGACTATGGGGATTTGGAGTCCTGGGAATAGGAAGTGAGGGGAAAAAACGTATAAATTAATGTAATTATAATATTGATCTTTTCTTTTTCCTCAGATAAAACAGGAATGTAGAAAACCCGCTGTGCACACAGTAGAATACAAACATGCACTCCCCAGATTTCCTCTTATTTTTCTGCATTTTTAATCCACATTCCTACAGGCTTATGTAAGCAGTGTGCTGAAGTGTGTCGATATTGCTTCCAAGCACGCGCGCGTGTGTGTGTGTATATGTGTGCAGCTTCTAGTGAGGGGGGTGTGTGTATGCGCGCTAACTCACAATTTAGCCCTATTTAGTGCAGTTATCGTCACAGATCTTGAGAGTAATCTTTATTTTATCAGCTCGGCTTCATTTCCTGGGCTAACAAAGGGGTGACTGCGGAGATTGCCGCTGATTACACACACGCTCAGACATACATATATGTACACAGTGGTGGTTTCAGGCATCTGCGTCATCTGGTTTTGATAATTGCTATGAGCTTTGTTATAGTGTTCTAATTCCTCCCCTCTATTACACCTAAACTGTGTGCGTCTAGTTTACAGCTCAGAATTATAGCACTCTGTCCTCTTACTCACTAGTTTTGTTTGTTTGGTTTCTTTGTGTTTTTGTTTTTATGCTTTTAAAATACAGTTTGTTTGGGGTTTTTTTGTTTTTTAAAAGTAAAGTGAGATACTTTAAGGTACTCCCCTCTGCCTGCTGGTGTGTACGTGCATCTTTTTTTGGCGCCGTGTTTGTTTTGTGTATTCACGTTGTCTTGTAGTATCTGAGGACGCTGAATTTTGCTACAGAACATATGCATCTAAACAGACAGGAGGACACGGACGGCTATGTTATGGTCCCCTCTATCTCGTGACCTTTCTGAAAAACTAAAAATATCCAGTTTGGTTATCTGCTTTTAACAGCACTGGTGTTCCGTACCAGTCATGCATATTTTTAAACCATGATGGGAGTCTAATTGCTTGCCCTGGCAGAGTTGGCGCCACGCTTGGTGCACAGTGTTATACTGATGTGCAGGGAAATGGGAAGGAGTAAAAGAATGGTATTTTAAACAGGAATGTTAATTTGGGAAGGGATTGTTGGTAACTGCATTAAATGGAAAACACGGCATGTGACAGAGAGGCAGATATATCCAGGTTTATGTTTTTAAACCTCTCAAGCTTTGTTTTAGGAGTGTTCTTCGTGTGTATAACTAGCCATTGACTTAAAAAATAAAATGTGCTTTTGCCCGTCTCTCTGCTGAGACCACTCACTGTCTAATAATTCATGTAAGTTTGTTGCCTGCAGAAATTATATTATGTCTTCTTGCTGCACCAGCTGTGGCCAGAGGCATCTTCTCTATAATGTGATATCTCAGGATACTGAAAAAAATGTACTTTTCTGATTTTCTGTGAGTTTGAACACGAAAAATAAAATGATGGCAATTTGTCTTTTATGCAATGACACGCCATGGGTTATGTCTTTGTCAGCAAGATGATTGTAAGACTGGTGAAATTGCAGTTAAAGGTTCAAATTTTATCCTCCTCTGTTTGAAATGACCATATTTTTGAAAGACCAGGGAGCAGCCGGGACCCTCTGGCAATATGTTTGACTCTCCTGGTCTAAAAGAAAAACATTATACATGGAAAAAGCCAAGCGTGGAATGACAAAGAGGTTTTTGTCATTCAGTTTTGATTAATGTGGAAACTTTAATCAAAACATATAAAGTGTCTTGGTAAGGTGTGCAGCCAGAACAGCCTCAGTGCACGTCTCTGGAGGGTTGAAGGACCATTGTTCCAAACATTTATTGATTTGCAGTGAATCTTCTCTTTAAAGGGAGTAGTGGACACAAATTATACAGAAGAACAGAGATTCCTTCCTTCCAGTCTTTGTTTTTTTCCCCTCCTTTTATCACATGTCTGTAGCTCTAGACAGTAAGTATGCCTGCTGCTCGTGACATCTTAACTTTAGCCCACCGCTCTTGCCGTTGCACAGTCTAAATGTCTGAATGCCAAGTTGTGCATTTCTTTAACGGGATACCTGCAGCTATGGGGCGCCTGGTGTGGAGTTCACAGGTCTGCACAATGACACCACTGCTGTCACACAAATCCACTTCCTGCCTGGACAGGTGAGGTCAATTTTCTCCTGAATGTTTAAAAATGTTAAAACCCCAAAAAACCCCTCCAAAACATTAAAAATTAAGTTAAGGTTTCAGCAGTGAGTCATGGCACACATCATATATTAATTCTTTTCTCCCAAGGGTCGTCTGCTGTCACTGTTGGATGACAACACAATCCACCTGTGGGAGCTGGTGGCCGGACCCCTGAGAGAGGTCGGTGGGGTTAAGAAAGAGGGCGTGGTTTCTCTACAGGAAGTGAACACCTACAGTCTGCCCGGCAGACCTGGCATCGAGAGCTGCAGGTACACAAGAGTCCTCTTTACAGAAACCTGAATGAAAATTGGGAACTTTTGAAAGTCTGTAATCATGTCTCACCTTCTTTCACACCCCAACTTGTTGTTGGTTGTGCCTGTTAGAATTTTGAGTATCATAAAGTTTTCCTAATTTCCTTTCTCTCAGTGCCACTCGGGTGACTGTCCTCCTCTTGCTGAAGTCATGTGACCTCCTCTGCGTTGGAACAGAGGGAGGAGGCGTCTACTTCCTTGAGGTGCCCAGCCTCTCGCTGAAAGATAACCAGACACTGCTCCAGGATCAGATCACACACAGGTGAGATTGTTACACAAAAGAAGGAATTAATACAAAAAAACATGAACAAAGAGACAACCCAAGTACAGATCGAGCAATAAATCTGTGTCTTTTTCGTTAACTTACACTGTTAAACTACAGGATCTGGTGGATACAGCAGCTAAGCTGATATTGGAATGGAATACATAGCCATATTGTCTAACTGTCAACACATGTGGAAGGGTTATATTTTTTTATATTGCAGATATTTTATTGGAGAATATCAAATTATCCTTGTAAATAGATTCACATGCTTAAATCTTTTATTGACTTTTCTTCACCATCCTTGTTCTCCACTCTTCTCCGTCCTCAATCACAGTGAGCGTTCCTGTAAACACTTCAGCTTCCTCCACTCACAGCTCCAGCTGAGCAGCTCACACACATGCGTGCAAATACAAATATCCCCACTGACCCTAGCATCAGCAGGCAGGTCAGGTTCACTGGGTTCAGGCTCCATTAAACGCTGTCAGATGTTTTATATATTAATTTATTTATCTTTTTTTTTAAAAAAAACAAAAAAAACGACAAGTCAAAAATAATTACACACCGTAGTGTGAGTGAGGAGCACTAAAAATTAAGATATGGCTGCTTTTCGGTGGGTGTTGTAGGTGCTGCTTTTACTTGCAGAATAAAATGATCAAATCAGTCGTGACAGTAAAGTTGACCTAACAAAGCAGCCTATTACCTAATTTTGGCTTTGTTCCGGTAACTCACTTGCACAGTTTTTGACAGACATGTTCTGTGAAGCTTATTAAAAATGTACTTGTGTTTTTTCCCTTCAGCGCTTTTGTTTTCACATAGGAAGTTTCTGTGTGTTTTCTCTCGCCTCAAGTGTGTAGAGTTCATTTGAACAAAGGTAATGTCACATAATGGATTTTTTGTTTGTTTGTTTGTTTTAAACCAGTGCAGATTAGAAAACCTTCTTTAATTATGTGTGAGGGTTTTTCAGCTTTAATTCTTCATTTTCTGCCATATAAATATTATTACAGTGGTATTAAATATGGCCAAAGTTGAGCCTCATTTTTGTGTTTTTTTTCTCTCTTTTGTCTAAGATATCATAGTGAGGGGAATAACGTTAATATTGGTCCTCTCAGGCTGTGGCCGTGAGCACAGTAGCTCCAACCACCTGCTGATGAAAACCTTCTTTATGCTAATAGCAGCCAACCATTAGAATTAGAAAGGTTTAGAGGAAGGGTGGCCTTAAAGAAAAGTTAAAAACGCCTTGTTTCAGACTAGGGGTTGCACCATGATATCAGTTGTAAAGGCTGCAAAGGAACTTGCTAACAAAGCAGTGTTAACTAGATATACAGACACTTGATAGATGGCTATGTTACTTCAGGGCTGTTATTTGTAAGGTGTTTTTACCCCCTCCCCCTTAATGATGGTGGAGCCTCACTGTGGCAAGCAGTGATGTGAGAGCTCAGCAGTGAACTAGAACAAAACACAGTGAGAGTGGAGTACAAACACAGATCATCACGGACGTAAAGGAATTCAATTGTTATCATAGAAGAAAGGAAATGCAGAATTTTGTAGGATAACTGACAGAAAACAAACGTGATTTTTTTGCCTCCCTACATACCACAGACTGCTTTGTGGTTCGTGCTTGAGCTTTGCTGTGCTGCCACACTGGCTGTGTATCAGTGCTACTGTTGTTTCTTTTTCATTCTGCTGTGACTGTGTGACTGCTTGGCCAAACCCCTCATTAACCAGGCTTGTCGAGGGAAGTAAGCAGAACTGAAGCCTAACGAGGGCGCTGATAAGGCAGGCGTGTGCGTGTGTGTGTGAGTGTGTTTGTGCGCAAAGGAGGGGAGGTTTTAGACAGTAAAGCTTTGTACCAAATGCCAAAACGCAGTATTCCGGTTGGGGAAGTGTTTCAACACACACAAACACACGCACACATGCGTACACAGGATCATCTCTAGGACTCTATGGCAGGATGCTGGATTCCCTAAAAATACTTATGAACAGGGCGACAGAGACAATGGAATGCTTTGTTGGGAATGTTTCTGCCGCTGTGCTTCCGGAGAGGATCTTCCTCAGTGAAGCCTACAACAGCAGACAGAAGTTATATGTGTGTGTGTGTGCGTGCGCTTCACCTGGCGCTGCTGTTCATTGATCCTTGTGTTTCATATGCATTAAAGTCCATAAAGCTGCAGTACTTTCTTTCTTTATCACTTCATTTTCTCTCTCTGTCTTGGCTGTTTCGTCTCCTTTCTTCTTCCTTCGCTGGGGGAATCCTCTGACATCTCAAGGGTGTGTCCTGCTCTACATTCCTGCTCTGGCTCAGAGGAATGTCTTGTTCTCAAACTTCAGCAACTTGGGTCTTTGCTCTGTGCTGATTATACATGTTTTAGCACTTGTGCTTTGGGGTGTTTCGGTGCAAAGAACAGCTTTGTGTATTTGCAGCAGTAACTTCAACATTTTGTATAATCTTGCACTGTTTCTGAAACTCTGTTGCGCCGTATGTGTGCTGCATTATTTACCCTCTCCCTCCACACACCATAATTTCAGATGATAACAAACACTAAACCAGTCTGAGGATGTAGTTGTTGTTTTGTTTTTCAAACTCAGCTGTTTACTGTGTCTGTACAGTGTGACCAAAACACAGAATTTCTCTCGCATGGAACCAGGTGACTCTGTCCTCTTGTATCTCTCGTATCATTGGATAATTGTTTCATCAGACAGATGTCTGACTTCGTCAGGATGTGTAGATAAATGTAATTTACAGCCTTGTGGATCACAGTAAAGCAGGAAGCTACAGATGTGGGATAATGTTTGTTTTCATTTTCCCAGTCTGCCAGATGACTACAGATGTGGGAAATCTCTGGGGCCGGTGGAAGCTCTTCAGGAACACCCTCAACAGTCAGGGAAGATTCTGATTGGCTACAGCCGAGGCCTGGTGGTCCTGTGGGATCTGAGCATTCGTCACGCTGAGCAGCTCTTCCTGGGCAAACAGGTACCTGTTACAGTTGGTGCTCATTGTTCTTGCTCCCAGTTTTCAGGGTGATGTTATAGCTAGATGACCTGCAGTGATGACCGTGTGTCTTTGTGTCTATGACCCTTCCCCCAGCAACTGGAGAGTCTGGTATGGGAACGCTCTGGAAACTTATTTGTCTGTTCCCATAACGATGGAGGCTATTCAGTTTGGGCTGTTACCAGTGGCAACACCTGCAATCACCAGCCAGTGTCCTCCACTATCCCCTACGGTGAGAAATACACACATGCATACATCACATGTCACACACTCCACACATTTGCATTTCAAGTGTAGGAGTGAAACATTCTCAGGTCCGGAGGACAGAGTGGAACCAGTGACGGACAGTGGACTCCACAGTGATGAGAATAAGTGCTTCAGCTGAGAGCTTGCTGTGGCTCCACACAGAGGCTGTGTTAATGCATTTTTCCCAGTCATGCAAATTGTTTTCAGAATCTTTTTACCTGTCATTTTACATTTCTTTCATGATCATATACATTTCTAAAGCATTTAACTTTTATTCAGTAATGAGCTCTAACGTGATAAAACTCTGTTCTGCATCTTAGTTAATTCTCTCTACCACGCTGCAGACGTGTAGAGAATAGATGAAGAGCCACAAACCATATAGAGACTTTTCATGCTTACCCTTTTTTTTTTTACTAAATTACTTTGGGTGTGAATGCTGAACCCGTACTTCTATTACAGTTATGAACTCGGAAGAACCCTTCCTGGAAAGTGTTACAGCTTCCTCGAGTTGTGGTGGATTCTGTAATGGTTTTGCTGCTTAAGATTTGATACTATGTTAAGAACAGACCACTACTAGTGCGTACACGGTTTCTGTCTGTGTTGGCTGTAAATTATTTAATATTCCCGTGGAGTACCCTGAGTGCTGTCTAACAGACGGCCCCTTTCATTTGCCCTCTCTTGGACTAAAAAGGATCTCTGGTAGCTTTTAATAGTCTTCTTTCTTTTGTGATTGTCTATCACAGGTCCATTTCCCTGTAAAGCCATCAGTAAAATCCTGTGGAGGACAACACAAGCAGGGTGAGTGTTAAACCTCGTTTTGCAACCTTCCTGTTAAAGTATGTTTGAGTCCTTCTATCAAACAGGTCATTAGGAATCAGCACTGGCGAATTTTCACTTATGACTGTTTTCTCAGATTCATTTTCATTTTATTGGTCTTTTCTTTTGCATCCCTATATTTATGCAATTGCTGATTATTTTCCTAGTTTTGTAAATCTAAAAGGTATAATTTACCGCATGTAACTATTATCTGTGGTGAGAAAAATACTATTAAAACATAATAAAGAGAGAAGTTAACTTTTTGTTTGCAAGTTATTGTAAAAGAATGCAGTGATGCAGAGTGAAAATAGAAACCAGACAGAAAATTGTGAGGTAGAAAAGTAGCTAATCTGTGTTTCTCTGTAGTTCTCCAGTGCTTTTATACAGTGGAGGGATGCCCAGAGCCAGTTATGGTGACCGGCACTGTCTAACGATCCAACAGGACAAAGATCACGTCACCCTTGACTTCACATCTCGAGTGATTGATTTCTTCACCGTCCACAGTGTGGAGCAAGAGAGAGGTCAGAATCTGACCTGTGTTAAAGATGGTGTATGTAACGTAACGTTTTCACGAGTATCAATCCTTTATCCCCTGTGTGATCTTTTCTTCTTATAGAGTTTGATGAGCCATCTGCTTTAGTGGTGTTACTAGAAGAAGAACTGGTTGTAATTGACCTCCAGACCCCCGGATGGCCCTCTATGCCCACTCCCTATCTTGCTCCTCTTCACTCGTCAGCCATCACCTGCTCCTGCCACATCTCCAGCGTCCCTCCTAAACTCTGGGAAAGGCTGGTCAACGCTGGCAAAGCACAGCAAAGCCGGCAGCACACACACAGGGTAAGGAGCTCATTGGCACTGTGAATGACAGGATTATTTAGCAAATTGGTTTATACATGGCAGTACGGGATATTCAGTCGCAGGAAATCCGAGATCCTCATAAGAGGCTTAACCTGAAAACACCTTAGACAAAGTCTGACCCATCAGCTGACGTTTTATTTGGATTTATATTAAAATTGCTTGCTTCAAATCTCAAAGGCGTCTATATGAAAGAACAGTTGTAAGTTGATCAGATGAGGCTATTTGCATGTAAATGGAAGTAATAAGTAACAGGCTCTCAGCCCAGCAATGAGAAGAGGAAACAAACAGGAATGTAACCATGAGCCACTGGTAGTGTGTGAGCTTTAAGAGCAGGTGTAGACAGTTAAAGGCTTTTCAAAAGCTTTGTGGCTTAGATCGGTTGTGCGATCAGTGGGAGATTAGCAACACACACGGACACACAGCTGTTACGCTCTTCATCATGGCTCTTTGTTTGTCTATGTGAGGACAAATCAGATTGGCAGACGCTTTATCAGAGTGTGAATCTCTGTGGTACAGTTTTCTGCTCTAACTTTTAAGACAAGTTCATGAGAAAATATGTTGATGTGAAAAATGATGAGTCCTAGCTTGGTTCAGAATGATTATTTATTTATTTATTGTTTGTTTGTTTGTACAGAGCTGGCCGATATGTGGGGGGAAAAATCTGGCACCTCCACCTAAACAACAAGAGCTGCTATTGACAGGGTATTTACACACACACACACACACACACTCTTTGCACATGTCTACCCTGCAAGTGAATTCAGGTCTCTTGTTTTTTCCCACAACGTAAATCTGATGCCTTCTAGTAAGATTAGGTCACTAAAAGCAGTGTGAAGAAAGGATATCCTGCATTCAAAAAAATGGTGAAGGGGAAATCCCGTGAAACTGTTGGTGTTGCCAACCGCACACTTGGCAGAGCTTGCATTGGCCTAAAGTGCAATAAAAAGAATTATGTAATAGAAGTAAGTGGTTTAAAGACAATTTGAAAACTGAGAATAGCGTGAAAGCAGGAGGAGAATTTTGATGCCGCTGTTAGTTTTGTTAGCAACAAACTGGCTGATGTTATCCTTGTTTTTCTCTGTCTTTGTCCTTTGTGTTTCTCTCCATTGTTTAAAGTACAGGAGCTTGTTTCCATCACCAAAGATGAGTTAACTAAAAACAATGTTTTCAGTTTCAGTTTTCAGTTTTATTTGTCATATGCAAGTTAGCACAGGGTCAACATTGCAATGAAATGTGTTTGACGAGCAGCAGTCACTCAGCAGCATGATACAGTAGGAGAAAATATAATAAAATATAATATAATAAAAAAAAAATAGAAAAATAGTAAGGAGCAAAATATTAGAGAGACATGGTAAAAGAGAAAAGATGACTAAATATATGTATCTATAAATATATGTACACTAGTGATTAAATAAGAAAATCTTGAAAAGAAATATGATGGGAGGGCAGATGGGATATTGCACAGGAATGAGCAGCAGAAAATTACAGTATTGCACTTTTAAATATAAATATCAATAACAATAAAGTGAAGTGACCAGTGCAGATTAAACAGAGTACTTGTGAAGCTGCAGGGTAGCTTCTGAGATGGATTGCAGCAGATAAACACTTATATGATTTTAAAAACTTGAGGGTCAGAAAGTGACAGGTTTGAATATCTAGCTAAGAGTATAACTAACTGTTGAAGTGGGTAGTGGATAAATTGGTTAGTGTATCTATTAAACATTTTATATAGCGACCTAAAATTCAGAATTAAAAAGGAAATTATTACGTACAAGTTTGTTTAGCATAGTGACCAGCTGGTCACTCAGAGGTTGAGCAACCTCTGGGTGACTTTTTTGGATTGCAACGTGGTTGCACAGGTCGTTGAGAAATAACATGTCTGCAAACCATCATGCTCACACTGGGACTGACTGCAGTCACTCTCATACAGTTTGGTGAAGGCAATCAAATAAATGCTGGCCAATTTACAAGCATGGAAGGATTGCCAACATGTCGCGATCAATTTGATTCTGCATTAATGAGCGCAACTCGTCTGGGCTGCGCTGCTTTGCTGCAGGGTACTCGACTCAGCCAGTTGCCAGCTGGTTGTATTTTGGTTATGTTCCTATATAAAAGTTGCTGAGTGCTTGTGTTATTCTGCAACAACTGTACCACTATGTGTGGAGGATTTTCTCTGACTGACTGCAATGTGTTGGCAGGCTGTCTGCATTTATAAATTAGATGGTGATTATTTGCAAACTTTTGCCAGTCAGTCTGAGAGTGATTCCAATCGATTCAAGTCAGACCACGAGTGCTTTAACTGCCACAGCAGGCAACCTGAAAAGTAGCAACTACGTATCCAGCCAGTAAAAGTGGAACAAATTCAGTCATTGAGCAGACACTGATTTTTCTTTTTTTAATTTATTTTTTTCACTAGTTATAATGAGGTTGCCATCTAATTTTTACTGCAGTGTGACTGACCCATAATTTGAATGTCTCTGTATGAACACGGCACCTTATGTAGTCATTTCTATGCCAGTTTTTCCCAGTCAATCGCCACATTATCATGTGATCCCATTCAGTCATAAATAGGGATGGGTATCGGTATCAAACCGGTACTTTTAAAACAGTGCCGGTGCTTAAACGGTGCTCAAACCGGTGCTTAAAGAATGGAGAACACAAAATTGGTCCAAAAACCTCTCATGTTCAGCTATTTTTTTTTTGTAAAAAGATAACAATGTTAGCCTTTTCTGCAGCTATGGGGCATATATGGTATCACTCTTGGCTGGAAGCAGAGCTTAAACAATGGAAAAAACCACAAACTTTGTCCAAAAACCTCTCATGTTTAGCTGTTTTCCACTTTTTCTTTTAGCCTTTTTGGCCAGGGTGAAGGGAGTATCTGCCATCAAACAAGAAGACAGCTGCATGTAACTACGACGGTGTTTGCTAGTTCACCTTACATGCATTAATTTAATAACGTGGTTAGCTTACACAACGTAAATTACACACGAACAACATTAAGCTACTCACGCAGAGAAGAACGGCTGCTGCTGCCATCATCATCCGTCATCATTTCTGCTACAGTGGCAGGGCTAGGGGCCAGGACTCTACTCTTCGGGTTTTCGGGGGATGTTGCTAACTCCGGGTCCGATAACAGGCACCACACCCGCAGTAGATGCGCTGGTGTGAGGTCTTGCAGCAAGCTATCAAATACGGCGCATTTTTCGGCTTTAAAAAAAACGCTATCTGTCGCCAGGTGTTTCATCGGATTTGAGGTGTTACTTCCTTTGCACAGTATAAGCTTAAAGCACTTGTTGCAGGCTGCTGAGTTTGCATATTTTGCTGTGAAGTACAGCCAGACTTTTGACCGCTTCGCCTTGGGCATTTTTAATCTGTAGCTCTGCTCTAAAAGAACGTACGTACCTGGACCCGCCTACTATCCTCGGAAACGTAAAATGATTGGCTAGAATTCAAAGTGTATCACAGCTCAGGAAAAAAAAGCACCGAAATAAAGCACCGAAATGTGCGCTGCTTTTCGGTCTGGTTACTACCGTTTATGTCAGAACCGGTGCCATCATGGCACCGGATACCGGTACCCATCCCTAGTCATAAACTGATGGAATCAGATGAATATGCTATCTTATTGCCTTTTTACTGCTGTCTTGATGCAACAACATCACTTTGAACATGGCACCTGACTAGCTGGACATAATAGACTAATAGTTTAAACTGGTCACTAGCTGTTATAGATGGCTGTTAAAGGGAGCAGTTGTTGAATTTTCTGTGATTGTTATTTATTTTAAATCTGTTGTGATTACAGCCATGAGGATGGCACGGTGCGATTCTGGGATGCTTCGGGTGTCGCCCTCACTCCGCTGTACAAACTCAGCACAGCCAACGTCTTCCACACCGACTGCGACCCTAGCGATGACCCGCAGGACCCCAGCAACGACCCCGATATGCAGCAAGAGGAGGAAGAATGGCCTCCGTTCAGGAAGGTGAGAAGCAACGAGGCTTTTCACGAAAGGAGGTGAAATGGATGTAAATATAAGTCTCTCCTCAGAGTTCAGACACAGGATCTGGTTTTACAAGCTGGGGGAATAAAAGCAATCTGTCTTTCGCACACATGCAGCCCTGTAATGCTGCATCTGTGGCCCTAATTTTCTGATTGTTTTCATATGTTTGGATTTGAGACTGACCCACCCAATTGTTACTCTTATTAAAACTCGACTCCAGCGTAAACCGCAGTCTGTTTCTGGTTTAATGGACAGTTTTCTGTGCAGAAATACATTCAAATGAAGTGATTCACAGTCTGGAGGCAGAATTTTGTGTCAAGGGGAATCTAGCTGAGCTGTTTGGCTTCATTAGTCAGGAAACGGAGACGGGAGATTTTAAAGGAACGGTTTCTACAGTCAGAAATGTTTCTCAGTGCTCGGGCATGTGATCAGGATAAGAGTACATTATATCTGGGATTTGATATGAATGGAGAAAAAAAATAGAGGCATCACACCAGTAGAAAAGAGATGAAGTATTTGTACATGCAGATAGACAGAATGGCAAGTTCCTTCTGCTCACTTCTTTTCTTCCTCTTCGCTCTTTAACTGCCTTACAAACACATCTCCTCGTGTATCCTGTGGTAACAGAGCTGCATGTTCAGGAATGTGGCCCTCATATGGGATGAAGAGCCTTTCCCTTTTTTCTCCTCTGTAATGAAAACCAGACCCATCATCCCACTCTTTCTGCTGTGTGTGTGTGACAAGCTTCTCTTACTCCTTGTTTTGCTAAGACAAAACTCCAATGTGAGAGGGATTCCTACTGTGTGCGTGTGTGACGGACAGATTAATGCGCATTTGCAGAGACTGTATCAGGGTAAAGTAGGGACTGTCCTGGCATTTGGTTGATAGTAAGAGGAGAGAGGCCTTTAAAGGAGGAGGAAACCATCAGGAGGGCAGTTTGGCATTAAACTAAATTTGTAATTGGGCCATTTAGACAAAATGTTTTACACTGATGATGCAGTTTTTACCAGCTTCCAAAAAAGGTCTGCTTGTGAAGTCAGGTCGAGTTTATAAGATAATTTCTGACATGGGTACATTTCATTAACTGATTTGCAGCTCACTACCTAGCACTTTTCCATGGGGATATTTATGATGAACTTGAAGGGTGTGGGAAGTAATCTTCAGTGTAACCTTGCGTGGCTTAGTGTCACTCACTGCATAGTTCAGTTTTGCTTTGATCGTCTAGAAAGGCACAGTATTCAAAATGGTTTAATGTTAACAACTTGCAAGAAAGTGGTTTTATATTCAAATGAATTAAATCCAATGTGTGTGTGTTTAGGTGGGCTGTTTTGACCCCTACAGTGACGACCCCAGGCTTGGCATCCAGAAGATAAGTCTGTGCAAGTACAGCAACAAGCTGGTGGTGGCCGGAACCGCCGGACAGGTGAAGATCAAAAACACACTGTCACAAGTTATTAAAAAAAAAATAAAACCAACATTAAGTAAGTTTGTTTCATTAATTATATCATAGAAAAACTGAAATTTTAGCCATTTTCCAAGTGTTTGCTTATAGGGCGTTGTGTGATTGTTGGTTTATTTCTTTTTATTATTGTGAATTGGGGATATATGTAAATAAAATTGAATTGCTTGAAAAAAACCCCAAAATGAGCCACTGTGTTTCTGTACTGTTTCTAGGTGATCGTGTTGGGTCTGAGTGATGAGCGTTCGGACCACTTGGTCGACGTGTCAGTGGTTGATCTGCTGTACGACAGGGAGGGCTTCACCTGGAAGGGCCACGACAGGCTGGAACCGCGCTCTAAACCCGCACCTTTCCCCCCGGGCTTTCAGCCGCTGGTGGTGGTGCAGTGCTTGCCCCCGGCCTCTGTGACGGCAGTGGCACTGCATGCCGAGTGGAACCTGATCGCCTTTGGGACGAGTCATGGATTTGGCCTTTTTGACTACCACAGACGAAATGCTGTGCTGGCAAGGTTAGGCGCACACAGTCATGTGATTTGTATTCTTTGGTTATCGGGCAAAGCCTGAGTATTTTTGGGATAATGAAGATATACTTAGTCCCCGCTTAACCCATTTTCCCACTGACTTTACATTCATTCTGGTGCTCTTTATGCTCTCCTAGGTGTACCTTACACCCTAATGACTCCTTAGCAATGGAGGGTCCCCTGTCAAGAGTCAAGTCCTTGAAGAAGTCCCTACGACAGAGCTTCAGACGCATCCGCAAAAGCAGGGTTTCAGGAAAGAAACGCACCATCACTACGCCCACCAGCAAGGTGAGAGACTGTGTGTCTGAGAGTAAACTGTCCAAAGAGAACACTGTTTATACTATTTATACTATGTATTGTATGTGTGTATAGGTTCAAGAGGCAAATGCTGCTCTAGCGGAGCAGGAGGAAGTAGCTCCGGTGCAGAGGCGGATAGAGCCGCGGTCAGCAGATGACTCGCTCTCTGGAGTGGTCCGGTGTGTCTGCTTTGCAGACACATTTCTACGTGATGGTGCGTTTACTTACTTTTCAACATATTTCCACTCTGTCTTTACTTCATTCACTTTTTCTTAAACTGTTTGAACTGCATTTGTTTGTTGGAGAAAATGTCAGGATTGAGATAAGGAAGGTTGTCGTTTATCGTTTCTGCCGCGCTAACAACACGCTCGGTCTTGCTTAGGTACGCACCACGGCCCCACGCTATGGGCAGGCACCAACTCGGGCAGTGTGTACGCCTACGCTCTGGAGGTGCCCGGTGTGGGTTCGGGGCGAGTGTGTGAGCGTGGCGGTGCGAGTGAGAGCAGTGTGTGCGTGGAGGCAGTGTTGGGTAAAGAGATTCAGCTGATGCACAGAGCGCCTGTGGTGTCAATCTGCGTGCTGGACGGTCGGGGGAAACCTTTACCAGACCCGTACGAAGCCTCTCAAGACCTCGCCATCGCGCCTGATATGACCAACGCTCACTCTGTCCTGATCGCCTCGGAGGAGCAGCTCAAGGTATCGTCTGGAAACAACATCACAAAGTCTGTATTTGCATTTTTTGTTGTCATTTTTTTAAGTTTGTAATGGATCTGGGCTTAAAAAGCGGTCTGTTACTCGTATATCGTTTTAAATCTTACCTTTCTTCCTCCTCTGCTCAATTCCAGGTGTTCTCTCTTCCCAAAGTCAGTGCTAAGACGAAGTTTAAGCTGACTGCACATGAAGGCTGTCGGGTGAGGAAGGTTGCCATGGTGGTCTTCAGCTCCACAGCTCAGGAGGATTACAGCGAACACACACTCGTCTGTCTGACCAACCTCGGGGACATGCACCTCTTTAGTATTCCTGCCCTCCGACCACAGGTGCAGCCTTAGGGTTTGATCAAGAGCTTGACAGCAGCGTGTGCTTTCAAATGTGTTTTTGTGAGTCATAACTGTGTTTTATGTGTCCTCAGGTGCGTTATGACTGCATCCGTAAGGAAGACATCAGTGGCATTGCATCATGTGTCTTTACCAGGAATGGACAGGGTGAGAAGAATATGCTTGAATTTAAAGTGAAAGAAGTTATTTCAAGACACCTAAAGAGCACAGTGGGATTTCTTTCGTTATTATTATTTATTTTTTATTTTTTGCTTTTAGATTTTCATCACGATAACATTTGCCTCCTTGTCTCTGAGGTAGTGCAGAAAAAAATGAAATTAAATGTGGAGGCAACATAAAATGAAAGCTATGTATGTTCAGAAAGGTCAGCGAATGACTAAAAGGATGGTTTCACTCACTGATATAAAGAAATATTCTTCTCTGCAGGGTTTTACCTGATCTCTCCTTCAGAATACGAGAGGTTCTCTCTCTCCGCCAAGGTCCTCACTGAACCGCTCTGCTTCGTTCAGCTCGACCGACCATTAGAGCCCACACCCACCAGGTAACAAACACACACACACACACACACACACACACACACACACACACACACACACACACACACACACTCCGATTGTAAGCATCATTAAATCTCAGGCTGCTTTTACTCTGTGATTATGAGCGAGTGTGTTCAAAACTTTAACAGGTGTGTTATGAAAAGGTGAAAGGGAAGCAGATCCTCCTTTGCTGAAATTTGGTTCTAGATCTGAGGATCCAGTTAAACTAGGGTTGGCTATATGGATGAATCCTTTATCAGAATATACGTGCTAATAAATATATCATAAATAATAAAAGAAATTAAAAAATTCAGTGTCATTGTTACTGATTTGCAACATTTCCCAGGACCAGTGTTAAGTCCCTGGGAGGTCTCTGGACACCGCACTGAAAACCACTAAGCTGTGACTGTTTGATTATGATTTCTCATGTGAAACCAAAGAAATTATAATTTTATTGTTATTGCTTTTTTATTCCATCGACTGCCAAAGTAAATGGTGCATGCTTGTGTGTGTGTCCACAGCGATGGTACGACAGTGCAGCCTCAGGCCAACGGAACCCACAAGAACCAGATGGGTCAGGCTGAGGGTAGGTCTGGACGGACACACACACACACACACACACACACACACACACACACACACACACACACACACACACACACTTACACTTCTTCCTCCTGCCCTTCTCTCCTTTTTTTTTTTTCTTTCTCCTCTCGCTTATTCTTCCTCTTCATCACTCTCTCTTCTTTCTGTAAACCTCTTACAACCCTGACCATGCCTTGGCAGGGGTACCCCCCCCTCTGGTCTCCACGGTAACCATTCAGTATGCCCCACTCGCCTCTCCTATCCAAAACCACCTTCCACAGCAGGAAACTGTGGTTGCTGTGGAGACCAGCAGGCCTTTCACCTGGGACTAGGTCATTAAGAACTTTACACGCAGGCACCAAAACATTATCTTTCTTTCAAAAATGTGAAAATATTAAAATAAAAAGGTCACATCCTGGATTATGACACACTATTGTCTTGTACAAAGACAGTAAAAATTTTGGCACGTCAGAGCAGCTCCGGTGTCTTGAGACAGTGTAGCAGGGCGCAGATGTTTAAATGTTTTGATCACATGCAAATATTTCTAATGAGGAGAAAACAGTATAATCCAGCTCAACACACAATAATGAGCAAGTTACTGGAGGAGGGAGTGGTGGTGGTTTGTTTCCGGCTGTTCAGATGTGGCTTGTGGTTACAAGTCTACAGAGTACAGTAAAGTGCTTTATAAATATCTGTTAGCCATATTAAATCATTTGTTTTCTGGGGGGACCAATCTGTCACTCTCTATCAGACGTAGATGAATCTCTGGATTTGTCCCTTGCAGGGCAAACAGAAGAGCCTCCCAGCTGCTTGTCCTCGCCAATCCTGGACACCCCACTGGACTCCCCCCTTAGCTGTGCTGACCTCACCCTCGACTCGACAGCAGAACTCACCGTGGAAGATGTCAGGGATTTCCTAACGTAGGTACACACACACTTATTAAATGTATTATCGGCAAAGACGATAAATAATTTGCGTGTCTGTGCTACAGAAGTGTGGACGAGGCAGAAAATAACCTGAAGAATATCAAAGAAGAGGAAGGACGATCGACTGGCATCCTCATCAACTGAACAGGTGAGAAACATTGGTTTATTAACCTGAAAGTCCTTGAAGCCCGTCCACCTCTATGGTGAGGGTATCAGAGCGAGTGGACACACACACACACACACACACACACACACACACACACACACACACCTGTTTCTAATGGAGCGCATCCAGACTGTGCAAACTTCAAAGAGCCGCTTTGTCTGAGCGCTGCATTCCAATAACGAGCCGTCCACACTGTTTCCACCCAAACTATGTGTCTCTGAAAGCCAGTCGAGCTGAAAACCTTTGCACTGAGGCGCACTGAAGCTTCAAGCTGTAGCTCAGTATTTTTGGTTACTGTCATTATAAAGTACACGGAACGGGCTCATGAACTTTTTTCTTCTTTTTTTTCTCCTCACTGTTCTGGTTATTATTTCAAACATTTGCAACTTTTACTTCACATCAATCAGATTTTCTGCAGCTGTGACCAACACGAGTGTCCTCAGAGGGTTTCCTTGACACACTGGGGTTTCACAAATAAGAGCTTGTTTACTTAATTTAGATTATAAGGTTATTATTTATGACAGGATAGTATTTATTTTAAGTCTCTGCTTCCCTCTTGTGGTGCTCAAAAAAAAATCTTTACACAGATTTGACAAAGGAAACTCAATATCTGTCGTCACCCCTCCCAAAATAAATAAATATGACTTCAGTTTTTTTTTTTTTTTTTTTTTTTTTTTTTTTTTTTTTTTGTGCAAAGCAAGATTGTCAGTCGTACTAACAGTGTGACTGAAAACTGCTGTAAATGTTGCCATAAGACATAGCTTCATGGAGCTCAATGTGTTGTGTGTTTGGTTTGTTAGTTGAGCTGATTTATTGTGAATTTGCTTGTAATTATGTATTTGTTTATTTCAGTATTACAGGGAGGGGCTCAGGTGGTCGTGATGGATTGGATTTCAGTGCTGGACCACAAACATCTCCCATCAGCCCACAGTGGAGCCCCCTGCCAGCACTCTGCACTCTCTCGTTTACCTGGCACAAGCTGGGATGAAAGTCTTACTCCAGACATAGAATCCAACGTTAAAAACACTTGTTGTGGTTCCTCCTGCTGGAAGAACAAATTCTCTATTGTCTTCTTCTGGAACCCCTTTGGAAACATGACGTTTCCTCCGATGTGGAGACACAAAGTGGGCACAGTGTGGCGTGGGGTCGGCCTTGGAGCTGATGGTTCTGATTTCAAGAGCTCAAACTGAAACGTCCGTCTTTGAGCTCTTTGTGTTCATCTGTTATCGCCCCTTCAGCTCAGCATTCGAGGAAAGAGCCGTCACAGTCTACAACGGAGACTCGATGGTCACTTTTTTTCCCTCCACCTGCAGCCTGTGGCGCGCCAGGCTCGGCCTGAGGTTTTGCAGTTGCCAAATTCCCTTCTTGATCTCTTCAGCACACGAGCGGATGCGATGGACCGCTCTTCCTGACGCGTCCTGTGAATAACCCGTTTAAAAAGAACCGAGATTGTCCAGCAGAGCCTGAAGGAGAGCACTGTAGTGTTGAAGACAGACTAGCAAATGAAGTATTTTGAGTATGAGTCTTAAAGTTGTAGCATTTCTCTATAGGTGCCAACAAAGGCAGCTGACTTTTTCTCCTGTGGGGGTCGAGGCAGCGCTGAAATCGGCAGCAGGCTCTGAGAAGCTCTCCCCACTCTGTGGGTACTGAAGAGGAAGCTGAGTGTGGGACAGTGGAGGTGTTTTTGTATTGCAAACTTTTCTATGGCTTTTGGAGAAAGTGAAGATATTTTCATTGATGAATGGAGTGAGGAAATATTAAAAATTCATACTGTGACTACAAAGGGAACCAGCTGGGGCAGAGGGAAGATTTTGTTAATTAGTTTTTAACTTTTGAAATATCTTTATTGCTAAAGTGATGCAGTGATGTCACAGGGGTAATAAACACAGAATTACCATCCTCGTGTTCAGTGACTGTGGCAGAACATCTGCTCTCCCTCCCATGCTAACACCTCTTATAAAGGACCCCTGTGGCATCACTGTCCTCGACTACAGTGGGCCACGTGATGTGAGGTCACTGTGCAGTGTCAGCCTGTTTGAAATTTAAAATATATTTTGTCAATAATTCAAACATGTGGATGAAGGTGGAAAGTGGGTCTCTCTCCTGAACTCTCCTCCTTCATCGCAGCATGCAGAAACCTTCGGACGGGACTCAGGGAAGTGTTGCAAGCTAAGCAAAGTTAGCGTGGAAGTGGAGTGGGACTACTTTTTTGGAGGGGGGTCTCTGAGTTGGTGCATTCTACGTAGTGTTGGTTACACACAGAGCTTTGATTGCTAGTATTTTTACCCCCCTTGTGTTTTTTTTTAAAAGACGTTTTACTGTATATAGAAACAAATGTATACAGCATCTATATCTGGGTTCACACAAGAAAAGAGGGAAGTATTTGAAACTGTCATAACCTTAAAACCACTCTGTGTTCCCTCACTTTAACACAAGTCACCACTAACTAATTTAGCTCAGCAGGTAGGAGTCATGTTAATGCCTTTTTAAAATGTTAGCTTTTTCCCCTCTCGGCGTACTGGTTGATGCACATAATTAACCCTTTCATGCTACAGCTGGCACGATTTACCTTCTTAATCCCACATTTAAGATGAATCAGTTTCTATTTTTGTCAGTTTCGTGTGTAGGAATTTATTAATCGGGTCATTTAGCAGTTTGGCTGATGAAGAATTGAATGTTAATAAAATTATTTACACTCAAACTCGAGTTTGGTTTGTGCTAACAAATCACCGTTGCTTTATTAGAGAGCTTAAGAGGTTTGACACCTTGCTTAAAAATGCCTCAGTTTGAAGATCTGATGCTTTAAAAAAGAAGAAAAAAAAGACCAGATGGACAAAAAGATGTGATGTGAAATTTTATTTTTATATAAAATACATAAATAAAGCATCTGCAGGTGGTATCAGGAGCATGTGCACATTTTCAGATACACACATGTGTGCAGGACTCAAACACACCAACAGGCATACACCCCACATAATATTAACCAAAATGATGGAAGTTGCAGCCATCTGGGAACACAGACTTGATTGGGCCTGCACCAGTGCCAACATCCAACACAGGTCACATGATCACTAGAAGCACCGCAGCAGTTTAGTTTGACGGCGCCGGCTGCAATGATTTTAAAAAAGTGCTTTAACAACTCAAAGATTAGCAGAACCAGAAGTCACGATACAATGCTCGAGCTCTCCCATTTCAGAGTTCTGTCCCAATAAGGAATCTATTTGAAAAGCAAACGTGCGCCTAAAGTTTTAAACCTGTAGCATTTTAAATATCATGCATTTACTTTTTCAAATGTAGGTACACATTCTCTATTTTTTATTTTGGAAAGAAATATCTTCTTTCTTCTGATTCTCTCCAGAAAATAAACATTTGACAAGTTAAATGCAGCCTGTGATGAAGAATACAGTATTCATCAATGTTCATCAATTGCACAAACATCCGTCCTCAAACATTACAAAAAAAAAGAAAAAAAAAAAACCTTTACTTTGACCTTGACAAGATTTCTTTGGCCAAATAAACGTGACTGTGTTACTTTACTTAAATTACTGTCCATCATGCTCTTAACAGGATCAGGAGGTGAGAGCAAAAGTATACAATATGATGAGAGGAAAGGGGATGACCCCATTTCAGCCAAGGCGCACAGGGTAGACACTCACACTTCATGAAAAATATATAATATATAAAATGACATTCCTCAGAAAAACTATTATAGTGCTGTTTCGTGTTCAGTCCCTCAATGACGACGAGAATACACACTAGTCCCTGCCTTAAGCTGCGTGAAGGAGCGCCTCCTGTAGCAATGAGCGCCTAGCCTTCCCCCGCTGACGACTGTCGACCATGCAGCACGAGCCACGTGAAAGCAGCAGAACAGATCGATATGTTAGATGGTGCAGCTCCCTTAGGTTTTCATAAAGCCCATTTTTATCTCAAAACATAATTCTTTAATTCAGACTTACTAAGAAAATAAAAAAGCTTGGGGGGGAAAAAAGGGGAGGGGGTAATTTGCAGTCTATATCAGATACTTAGCAGCCAGCAGCCGCTTGACCAAAAAGGCTGCTGAGCATGGATGGAGGGGAAGGGTCTCGGGTAAAGCTGGGATAGATTTCTGTAGCGAACTGATCTGGCAGTGTGTGTGTGCGATTGGGATAGTGTTTGGCCTATGCAGGGGGAGTTTTGAAGGGTCCCCAGGCGTGGAAGCAGCGCGTGAAGCAGTGAGGCTCGTTGCCCTTCCTCACCAGCCGAAGCTTCCTCGGTTGTTCGGTTTCCTTGGAGCGCATGTGCTGGATGTAAACCTGAGAGGGAGGAGGAGGAGTTACAAAGATGTGGATAACACAAAGCACGCACACAGAAAGTGCACTCCCCCTACTCACCTGGCAGGCTTTGAGACTGAGTTTGATCTCCACTTGGCTAGTCTGGGTACCAACCCACATGTACACCTGAAGGAAAAATGATATCAAGTATTATGATAAAATCTAACAAAGTCCATCAACACACCAATCCTTAACCGTTTCTACCTCTTTGCCGTTATCCAGCAACATGATGTCATCATCAGCCAAGTCATCCTGGCAGAAGTCTGAGCACTTCTCTGACACAGAGAAATAACCTTTCTCGTTTGAACACCTGAAGCAGAAGAGTAGAGGGGAAAGGAGGAAAACGCCACAAAGATAGAACCAATGTGATGAATGAAAGAGAAAAGCAGCTGTTTCATACTGTAATGTGTAAAAACACGAACAGTTACTCACCGGAAGAGACGAGCGTGTTTCATGTACTCTGCGTCTTCATCATAAGGTTTCTGAGAACCAATGCCGACCCAGAAGAAGTTCTCTGGCTCCTCCCCTTCATTAATCACCTAGGAGACACATTAATCGATGGTGCTGTGACTGCTTTTTTCACTGCTGAAGGCACACAATCTTCTTTAGAGAGTTTAAAAGAGAGGCCAATGCTTCCATTAGTCACAAGTGAGTCTCTCATTTCCTGTATAATCATTTTTACCAACACACCTGCCGAGCTGCTGAGGGGGGGGTGGACTGTCAAAAGCTGCTACAAACAAGTTTTTGGAGCTAAATCTCAAAGTGACGATGCTGTGAAGTTTCATCACTGCCGAGGAGACGTATGAAGCAGTCTCAGAAAAATTAAAGATTCATTATCTTGCTTTTCAGCGAGGATGGATTTTGTTTTATCGAATGACTCGTCCCAGCTTTTCACAGGGGCCTGTGAGTTGGCTGTTTGGTAGCCTACTTTCAGAACTTGCTGATTTGTCTGACTGCTATGACCCATTATACAAAAACTGTTTCACACAAACTTTTTGTTTTCCTCTGTCAAACACACGACACACAAATAGGTTTCCATAGCAACTGCTGGGTGTAGTTATTTGTGAGTCCTTAATAAGATAATGTTACAGTATATAGTATACAGATTTTGCCAACACGGGAAGTTATAGAGTGCCCTCTGGTGGACAAACTGCAACATCAGCACCTGTAACATGGCTGAAGGGTGTTCCTCCTGCGTCTTTCTCACTTCTACAGATGCTGATACAGATAAATAACAAATATCAGCCAGGTTACGAAGAATTAAAGACTAAATTGAAATTAAATCATGTTATATAATGTAATGGAACATGTAATAAATCAAGAATTTATAAAAAGGTATCTGCTGTGAAAGCACTGAGCAGCTGTAGTAAAGGATGAAAGCACTTGAAATCAAAGGTTAAGTGTGCAGAGAGGTTTCTACTTGACTGTATTTGCTGTGTGCAGAATAAATAAATAAACACTGGCGGGTACCAGTGGTCCCCCTCAGCCTCCCAGTAGACACACCTACATTGTCAATTTCAAACTCCTATTTTGCCTTTCTCTTGAGTTACCGCAGTCACAAACTTGGGTGCCTACACCGCCTGTCTGTCTGTCTGGAAGGGTGACGACAATACCCGTGAAGATCCATGCTTGCACATGATCTCACCTGCTTGCTGTACGTGTCGTCGAACATGCTGTTCATAATGTCCTCGGCCAGCTTTCCTTCATCGGGATCGGCGGCTCTGCCCACCCAGGTGTAAACGATGCCCTGATTATCTGTGCTCTCAAACGGTACCTGCAGAAAGCACATTTTGCGATTGGATCCACATGAAATCATGCTTTGTCTTTATTAAGTTGCTTGAATGAGAGAAGTTCTTTTTTTATATCCAAACCTTGAGTATGTAGCAGAACTCAGAGTTGAGATTGCTGGAATCTGTACCAATCTGGATGGTTCTAAGAGAGAGATGGAGGGTACATGTTTAGCTTTAAAAAAAAAAAAAAAAAAAAAAGATCTTTCTGGGGGAGTGAAAGCTGGCATGCATCACAACATTCAAACTTTTCTGAGGACAAAAGAAGCAGGTTTTGCATGCCTGGTGCAAAGTGCGCTGCCATTGGTGCGTATGTGGTAGAGGGAGGGCTGGGCAGAGTCGGTGTTCTGTTTCCTCTTCCCTTTGTGGATGATGAACTTCCTCTTGAAGTGGGACAGGAACTTGAGGTTCTCCTGCTGCTGAGTCATACGCACCACCTAAACAACAAAACAGGACGTGACTGTCATTGTGATGCTGATGTAAACGGATGTAGTGTGATAAACATTTCTTTCTTATTTTAGAAAAACAAAATTCCAGAAACTAGATTAAACTCTTTGCTCGTACTTGCAGTTTTCCAGGGAAAAGACTCTCAAACTTCTTCTGCAGGGAGAAGGTGAAGGTGAGCCAGCCCATGTTGGAGGCCTGCCTGCCCTGCCAGAAATAAACTACACACTGGAAGTCCTCCTCAGGCTGTTTGTCCTCCTCCTCCCCATCTCCCCCTGCTCCCTGCTCACCCTCCTTCTTTTCCTTCTCTTCATCCTCGTACTCCACAGGCACCCAGTATCTAACAAAGCACAGAAAGTCACCAGTAAAATGAGTTTTTTCTTTATCTTTGAAATCAATTCCAGCATTACAGCCCCAGAAAGACTTGTCTACCTGCAGAGGAAGACATAACAATCTTGGGTGTAGAAGTGCCCAAACTCCTCCTCAGGGAGGCGAGCAAACTTCTTTCCCTCCAACACAAATCCTTCCATGCCATCCAGGTCCTCGTTCCACTCCTCCATCAGCTGTTCAGCCTACACAGGTAATACCGTAAATATGTGAGATGTAAATACAAAGTCAACAACAATCAAAGGTAGAAATCAACTGCACTGCGTTGTTACCTCAGTGAGGGGCATGGGTGGCTGCCTGGGAAGGAAGAGAGCTGTGAGGTCAGCTTTCATCTGGTCTTTCTGCTCTGCATCCTTCTTCACCTGAAAGAAGAGCACAGTTTAACTTGTGCATCAAAAAAACAAACCAAACCAAAAACAGTCTGATCCTGGTCAGCATGTGTCACTGACCTTGCCCTGCAGATTGTCCTTCTGTTGCACAGTCTCCGCTGCTCTGGTATAGTCCACCTTAAGCACATCATCCCAATTCTTAAACTTGGACTTGAAAACCTGAGGAAGAGGATGAAGCAGAGGAGAGGTTAAGCAGGAAGAAAATAGTTTTAAAGAGTGTAGAATAAAAAGTTACAATGATATTTAAACAGTATTCAACTGCAGTGGCTTCAGTAGATGTTTACCTGGCACTCTGTGCCCTCCAGGTTGCGGGTGACACATGCGTGTTTGGGCCGGTGCAGCATGGAGCACAGCTCCTGGCCAAGCTTTAAGGCGGCGGCTCGGACGAGACGGGGAGACTTCCTCCCGATCCAGATGAAGACGTCAGACCAGCAGTCCAGGATGTAAACGCACTTTGTGTCCAGCAGGGACTGCAACTGAGGAAAGGGGCAGAGATAGAAGGAAAGGAGGGTGAATTTATGGAGTGCAACATGAAGGGAAGAAAGGTGAAACAGGACTTTAATGCTGCTCATTTGCAGCAGATGGACGTACCAGTCTGAGCTCTGGCAGGACGTCCAGTTTGACCTTGTGATCTTTGTGCTCGACTGAGAGCTTGTAGTTAATCTGAGGCAGCTCCAGGTAGCCAAGACCCAAGCCCACCTAGAAGAGAGATTAAAAAGTAAAAACCACTGATGAATCTTTGCTTTGAGTCTTTCTCATATCTGAGTAATGTCTAAGAGCTGTAAATTAAATATGGGCTGTCATGCAGATGATTTTTCAGGCTACAGAAGGGTTACGGTTACCTGACGTAAACAAACAAACAAACCAAAAAAAAAAAAAAAAACACATGCAGCTTCAGGTCTGCATCCCCTACAACACTGACCAACACACTTTACACCTGTGCCACCTTAAAACTTAATGTGAAGTTCAACTAAAAGATATACACAGCATGTAAACATCAATAAATATTTACTTTATATAGTTTAGGTCTTATTGGAGTGAAGTCATCTGGCACGTGTTTCTTGATCTCCTCCGGCTGCCCTCCCAGCGTCTCCCAGAATCCTGGAGGCTCCTGGTTGTGCATGAGGGTGATGATCTCTGCCTTCCCCTTACGTTCGTTCTTATTTATCTTTTCAGCAAATAACCTGGAGGATGACAACAAATCACATGACATTTCACCAACTTTCTGGGCTGTAATAATTGGTACAGTGTCTCTTAACATCGTCGGTTAGCGTCTCACCTGGCCTTCGTGGTGGCGCTGAGAGTAGCGTTGGCTCCTCTCCAGATAAAGATTTCCAGGCCTGAATCCAACAGGAAGACGAAGCTGCCGATAAGGAAAAATGCATGATGTTATGGACACAATGCTCCGAAGTTCCAATAGGAGTAATTAAAGCTTGAAGATAAGGATATAAAGAGGATGATGATTGTGTGTCAACTGTGCTGAAATGTGTAGAGAGCTGGTGGGTGTCAGACAGTGTAGCAGTAAGAGTGTGTTCAAAGTCACCGTGGATCGAGGGACGAGGCCTTTACAGGAACAGACTCCAGTTTGATGTTTTTCTTGCCGTAGACTCTGTACAACCTGATAAACACATGAAAGCATTCGAGCCTGTTAAAGTGCTCTGAGCCTGAGCAGACGCAGTACTTTGAATTTACAGCTGACACACAAAATTAGACTCAACATAAAGATGTGAGCAGCTGTTTAAAGCTAACGTGTTTCTGCACATTGCAATGAGTCATTTTCTAAGTAAAAAGGTGCTCCAGCCTACCTTAGTGGATACTGTGTCTCTTCCACAGTGTAAAATCCACTGGCTGTTCCTCCCTCGATGTAGGAGATGTCATTGTTAAAAACCTGAACACAAGAGAAGGTCCTTTATAACAGCACAAAGCAAATAACTGCTCACACAGGTACGTGTAGTTGTTTTAATGTTTCTACATACGGCAGTAAACTCGTCGCTCTCGTCTCCCATTTCTTCCCTTATCGTCCTGCACTCTGCTCCCAGGAAATTTCTGAGGTTGACTGCATGGATGGCAGAGCCGGCCTTCTTGTCCAGAGTGGCTTCCTGACCAATCCAGTAGAAGATCTGCCAGTTTAATGCCCCATTATCATCCAGATATGTCTGTAATTGAAAATTGTAAGATTAATGACTGGGATATTGTTTATACTGCACATTACCATGACCAAACAGACGAGTTTTTCCCGCTTTGTTTCGCTGATCAGACTCCTCTGAGGCAAACACACTTAAATGACACGTTACCTTGAGGATGATGTAACAGTCAGCCTCGTAGAACTTGCCGTGCAAAGCTTCGTCCACTTGTAGGGGAATGAAGTTCTCTATCTGCCACACTGTCACACCTGGAATCTGGAGAAGAACAACAGAAACATGTAAGGTTACATTTAGTTTAGACCTCTAAACTGTCGACTGACCACTTTTCTGTCCCATTTCTGGAGGGAAAATTGGACAGAAAAGGATTTTATTATGTGTAAACATTAAAGGAGGATGTGGCTCAACAGGGGGTTTTTGATCCCCAGTTCGCCCAGTCTGCATGTCCTTGGCAAGAAACCCAGCCTAAAACTGCCCCCAGCTGTGTCGGAGTGTGGAGAGAAAGCCTTCTGAGAGAATGTGAAGTGCAGCATGCAGCACTCTGAGGAGCCAGCAGGACTCCATGTGATGCAGACTGTAAACACAGTCATTTAAACACGAATAGGAAGTAAGAGTTGCTGATTGTTGGAGTTAGGTGTTTTTTTAAGGCCATTTTGACTGGGTGTAGTTGAGCGCACACACACACACATTACCTGCCCCACATCCTCCATATAGAACTCCGAGTAGTCCAGCTGAGGCTTCTCTAGGCTCTTGTCCCAGCGCCGGACTTTTAAATCACCATATTTCAAATCCCCGTTTTCCTGCAAAATTAAAGGATTTCTTTGTAAGGATTACGCAGCCATTTCTTCTACCAGTCGTTTATATTTCATCTAAACATAATATAAAGACATTCACACGACAACAATTACTTAATAGAGCCGAATAACATGACTTTAAGTTGGAGTAGGCTGATCTTACTCACTTAGCAGATTACTGTAAACCTTAGGCCTTGATTATACTCTGCTGTGGACACAGACAAACAGTTGGAGACCCAACAGCTGAGCATTCACTCCTACCATACAAAGTCCACCGCCTGGACCACATGTATAGTTGGTACAGAGTCATTAAATTCTTGGCAGATAAGTCCAAAAAAACAGACATCCATACTGACCATTGAGCTCCCTGTCTGATGATTACATTTAAATCACGTGGCTCTGAGTGGACCTGTGGACGTGTGAAGCATAACCCCAGCTTTAGGTGTGTTTACACCACAGGGCTGCAGTAATCTGAGGGAACCACTGCGGGTTGTTATCTATATCACAAATCATGATGTCATCACGTTACCTAACAACCACCTATCAATAGGTTTAAAATACCCTTCTGTTGTATTTACTTATCCCGTATTACCTTCCAACAATAAAATCTAAGTCATAACCACCTAACGTTATTCTGATGCAATCATGTTGCTTAGTAACAACCTACCAAAGGGCTAAAACAACTCATTTATAATATTTATGGACCTGCAAAACATTTATTGCTAACCTAAATAGCACATTTTACACATATTTAACAAATGAAATTAATTTATATCCACAATACTTGCATGTTACATAATATATTAAGACGCCATCATGTTGCCTAGCAACCACCTAACAACTGATGATTAATGACTAAACTCACAGGCCAAATAATCCTGAAGCATTACTAGTAAATTTAATTCCAACAGCTTCCACTAACATGAATAATAACTGTCATGCAGAACTTAAATCCCTATTTCTTCTTTGTGAAGTTCCAGGATCTGTTTGATGTCCTTAACTTGTCTTTTGCCTTACCTCCAAATTCTTCTTCTCATGTGCGACATCACTCATGCCCTTCAGCACTTGCTTTGCCTGATCATCCTGAGAACAGTCTTTCCTCCTCCTCAGTCGCATCCTCCTTGCCATGGGATCCCGGGGGCTGGCACCTGGACAAATGTGTACAAAGATGCAGATCTGAGCCTCCAGGAAATAATCAAGATGTATGCAAAGAAGGAAACAACAAAACATACTGTTGTTACCAATACATTCATTCATATTTAGAAGCTGTCTTACCTCCTCCTGCGGCTGCAACGGTAGCAGGGGAGGCTCCGGCCAGACGGAGCTGGTTCTGTAGGGAGAAGTCAATGTTGTACCACTCTGCTGCGCGGTCGACTGGTTTAGGAGGCATCACAAGGTTGGGGTTCTCACGCACATCAAGCACCTACAGAGAGAGACGGGAGTGTGTTTGTGAGTGCGTTTCAGGGAGAGATTCTTTTCCTAAATTACAGCAGGGGAAAAAAAATAAGGCATATTTAATGAACCATTTGTTTGTTACAAGGTCAATCATAATTCTAATTTGTTGCAAAATATCATTACATAGTTACATACATAGTCCGCCAATAAAAGGATCACAACCACTGTTATGCTCCATTTAGCCAACTATTACAAACATTGTGTGTAAAGGTACTTTAAAACTTAATGGTACTTAATTCTAATATAATCTGATTACTTTAGAGTACTGTACCTCTAAGTCTGTCAAGAAGTGGATAGCCTCAGGTAATGTAACCAGACGGTTTTTATTCAGCACCAGCTTCTTCAGCTTGCCACACCTGGACAACACAAAAACACAAGAAGCTTTAACATTTCTTGGTGTAAATTGGAATGAGCAATGTAAACTAAATTATTTTAAGTGTCAGCTGATTGCCCAAAAACTGTGTGTTTGTTTATGGGTTAAACTGACCTGCAGAGTCCCTCAGGGATGAGTTCCAGGTTGTTGTTAGCAGCCATGAATTCAGTGAGGTTGGACAGTTTGCCCACTCCGGGTGGAACCCCATCAAAGTCCAGTTTGTTGGAGTTGAGGTACAGCTTCTTCAGTTTGGACAGCTTACAGATGGCAGACTGGTTGGAGAAAACAAAACAAAACCCTTTATATTATGGGAAATTCCACATGAAATACATTTCTTTTTCCTGTGTCTCCGCTTCCCCTCTGCAGGATACTAAAGCAACAAATTTGTTTCTGCTTGTGCTTCTAATGTTAGTTAACAGAACAGAATAGAAAAATGGCAGCTGTCTGCTCATGGTCCTTACAGGCAGTGAGGTGAGCTGGTTGCGGCTTAGGTTAAGCGTCTCCAGCTGGGTCCACTGGTCGATGCAGAGCGAGAGCTCAGAAATCTGATTACTGCTCAGGTTCAGCCTCTTCAGACTGCTCAGTGAATACAGGCACTCTGGTACTCGAGTCAGGTCGTTACATGAAAGGTCAACATCTTGGAGGGAGAAAAGAATAGAATATGAAACAGAGAACACATGTTTGCAAAACGCCGATAGGTGTGTGTGTTTATGGTGTTACCTGCTAATTGTGTTAGTCCCTCCAGGCTGGTGGGCATGTTGCTCTGTGTTCTCTGGGTGTTCCTCAGGTGCAGAGTCTGTAATGCCACCATTGCTGGGAGCTGACTGCTCAGATAATAAAAGAAGAAGCACTAAAATCAGTAAGGAGGTTTAAAAGATAAAATCATCCTTTCTGGATGTTTGTTTAAAGGCATAAGGTGACTGGTAAATGAAACAGAGGTTGGCAAAAAATGATGCAATATTAAAAATTTTTTTTACCGCAACTGGGCATGCATCAGCGGGTTGTTGTTTAGAATCAGAGTCTGCAGGTGCACCAGGCGTCTCATCTGGGGTGGCAAGCTGTCCAGCTTGTTGTCACTCAGGTCCAGATACAGCAGGTCTGTCAGATTGATGAACAACTGGTTGGGGATGGAGTCGATGCTGTTGTGGCTCAGATTGAGCACCAGCATGTTCTTGCTGTTCTCCAGGTCCCTGGGGATCTCTGTCAGCTGATTGTAGCTCAGGTCCTGGTGGAGGAGAAAGTGAATAAATAAAGCAAAAGTAGTGGACTGGAAGCAAATGATTCATGCTCAAAATGTTAGTGTTAAATTTAAGGGTGTGTTGAAAGTGTGAGATAGTTAAGAGACGTTTGTGTACCAGCACAGAGAGGTCATCGAGCTGAAAGATGTCATCTGGGACTCCAGAATTTTTCAGATTGTTGGCTCTGGCTACCACCGCCTGCAGACAGAATTTAGAATACTAGATTACACACTGGTGTACAAAGAAAGAAGCAATCATGTGGCAGGAGCTCTGTTTTTTAATGTATGGGTGGAACATCATTTCCATTTTTTTATTTTTTTTAAAGGCATGCGGTTTTTATGTTTTTTTTAGTTACCCGTAGATTCGGTAAGCTGGACAGTTCCCCATGTAAAGTGGTCAGGTTGTTGTGACTCACTGAAAGGTGCTCCTAAAAAAGGGAAAATACACACAGACACATGTCACTGCTATACTTTGGTCTTCACAAGTCATGAGAATACAGGGTATGTGTGTGTGTTTCACAAGTAAATCCATCTGCTGATTGCACCCTTGTAGTTACCTGCTCCTATCAGATTAAACACTTCTATGTTTTGACTTCAAACACAGTTTAAACTTGTTCATGTGACCACAAATACAAAGTGAATCCAGCAAGGACAAAATGAAAATATATTTGAGCTTTGATCTATGTCTCATCTCCTGTATAAATAATTTTCTTGCACGAATATCTACCTCACTTGATAAAATAAACAGTTCCTTGATCCTTTTATCTTTGGAAAACTGCACAGTACAGATGTAAAACAAAAAGACTGTGGCCATTACAATGAGGTCTACTCACAAATTCTTATTTAAATGGAATTTTAGATGCACATACACACACATAATGACATAAATGACTTTATGTATGAAGATGCTCCTAACTAGTCAGGATGTCTCACCAGCTTCTGCAGAGAGGCCAGCTCCTCTGGGAGGTAACACAGTCCTGTCCTGTTCAGTTTCAGCCATCGCAGGCTGCTCATACACTTAACGTGCTCTGGGAAGTATCCACCCTGAGTGAGATGACACAAAAATACATGACTTTTGACAGCAACGATGCAAGAACTAACTTTGTTATAGTGCAGGGGGGCTGAATTTGTCAGCATTTACCAAAGTACTGAAACACCTGAAACAAAATCCCACATATGCTACCAGAGACAGATTATATTTTTAAACAACTTCCCCCAAAAGATACTCTAACAATTTCATTGCCAATTATAGGAACGAACTGCACTTTAATGTTCAGGTTGCATAAAGAGTGACAGTAGTACATTTGCATACAAATGGGCAGATAGCATTAATCTTGATTTTTTTTTTTAACAGATGAAAAGTGCACACATCAAGGAAGAGAAATGCTAAGGCTACATATGCTAAAGCATTTGGAATATAAGGAAATGATCTCTTCATGTACTGGCAGATTTCAATCAAAAGCTACTGATCGACTAACAGATAACTCAGTTGTTTAAACAGCATATTTCCAATACTTTGACGGGGATACGTAAATAGTTGTGTGAGGACAAATACATGCCAGGTGATCGCAGCTGTCATTTGGGCTGCTTTTTCCACTCTCCCAAAATAAGCTCACAAAAGGGTGTCACAACCTAAAATCAACAGCAAGCTCTATTAGTTAGCTGACGCTGTTTGTCCACTTCGCTTTCTGACAAGTTACAACACGGAGCTTGGGCTTCTGTAACATTTAGTTAGCCATAAGTGTGGCTAGATTACTTAGCTAACATGACGGTGAAAATAAGACCTGGCTCATCAACAACTTCACAAAAATAATATTAACGCTAGCTGACGAGCTAAAAAATATATACCATTCGCAAACCAACACGTCAAATAAGAACAGTGTTAACCACCAAACTGGGCAGTGGTGGCTGAGAGCAGACTGTGTCACTCTGACAACTGGCTAACGCCCAATGCTAGTAACGTTAAGCTAAGCTAGTTTATAGCTAGCCCTGCCGTTTGTTGCTCTGAGAATGACTGAAGTCGCTCCAGCTACGCTAACGTCGTATTTACTAAACATCGGAGGGTGTGAAAATCAGCGAATGCTGTTTAAAAATCCTTACTTTAAAGTCGTTTCCACTGAGGTCTACCCCCCGTATAAAGGGAAGAACTCCGGTGGCAGCCATTTCTAACTATTTGATGTCTGCTGCTCTATTTTGGTCAAAAGAGGGTTGTGGCTGAAAAGACTACTGTTTCTTTTTCTTATTCTTTTTCCGTGTCGCAAACCAACGCGATGAGTGGCATGTCGCCACCTAACGTACACCCACTGAGTAACAGCTGTCCCAAGCCTGGATGAGTGGAGCACCAGGAAGGGCATCCAGGAAAAAATCTTCGCCAAATCTAATACGCGGATCATCAAATGATTAAATCCCCAAAATTGTGAAATTGCTGCAAAAACAGTCAAAAAAAAAAAAAAAAGTCAAACACAACCTCAATAAATACATAAGAAGGTCAACAATTAAAAAGTGAAAATCTAAAAACAATAATATGCAAAAACTAAGTTGTATATTATAAAGTGAAATAGCTCAATAAATTAAATATAATACTTGGTGTATTCAATTAAAACCAAGCAAGGCAAATATCAGTCAACATAAAAATGGCTCACTGTAACCCACAAAAGTACTTTTTTTTCTTTACAGTCTTTATTGCAGAGTGAAAATAAAACATTTGCTCTAATCTAATTTCCTTTTTAGACCCTTCATCCCAGTTCCTGCTGTTTGTTGCCCTTGTTTAATATCTGGGTCCCACTTCTTCTGCCAGGAATCCCACACTGCCTCTCTTCTTAACCAGGTCGAATTTTCTACAGAGAACCTTCATAATTTCAACCTTCCTCCAAACTGCAGCACTTTTTTTTGTATAATTTCACCTGCTTTCTCGAAAAAAAGGGGCAAGGACGCAGCAACCTCCAACAAGCTATATTCTCTACATTATAGAGAAAAATATCCACCAGTCAGTCATCTCCTTTTATTTCTGCTGGATTTAAACTAACGTGGTCAGCTAAAGAATGTAAACAAATTACAGCTCCCTCGGGGCTAAACTTCTTATTTATCATCATTTCCTTTGCACACATGCCCATCGTCTCATATCTTGTCTCGGAATACAGCGCCCTCCAGTGGTCACCACTGATCATAACAAATCCAGACTCACTTGTGTCCCACTTTTTCCACATTTTTCTCGCTAACGAGCCTGTAACCTGTAGAAACCTCTGTATACAGGTGATATATTTATATATTGTGGTCTTTATTTTTGTTTAAATAAATAAACGAATTGGAAAAAAACATCCTTTTTAAAAATGGCTCCCTTTTCTGGGTGATATTAGTGTCAGCTATCAGGCTACCGAAGCGTTTATTTCATCTTGATAAGCCTTGTAATTATTTTCTATTCGAAATAAAAACACAAGCTTTGTGTTATCAAATTAAAATTCTATCAAGTCATTCACAGACCGCGAACTAAAATCGGAAGAGCCACAGAGATCCTTCAAAATAAAGCAATCTCACAAGAAAACAGTCAACCTTTCATTAAAGATTCTCGCCAGCCGTTCTTATTTTGAAAGCAGTGAAGGCGGAAGTGCTTGGGCTATTTAAAGGCCTGACATCATTCCTTTCGTTTAGAACCTCGCAGGAGCGTATGTTGAGAAAGCTCTGTGGCTTAGCTAGCTAACGAAAAAATAGAAAAATAAAATTTCTGAGTTTGAGTTATGGACAAGAATCCTACGCGATACAATGTACAACTGTATATTTATGATTTGTCCAGAGGAATGGCTCGGAGCCTTAGTCCTATAATGTTGGGTAAGTAGCCTGCAGACAAATACTGATGCAGTCTGGCCTTGGGGGACAAATAAGTGATGATAACCGGCTGGAGAAGCCTTCTTTGACGGTCGTCTAAAGCAGATGTTGCTGTTCTCTGGTTAAAATATCAAGGTCAAGGGACTTTTATAAATATTGTTTGGTTTAAAATAAATGGCGAACTTAACCGACTTGCACTCGTACATCATTAGAAATGGCTCATCTCTTGTTTTACCGGCTTCTTGCATTAGCGACCATCTCCTGCCTTGCATGCATTAATTCCCCCCCTTTTCTATTGCAGGAAAGCAGCTGGATGGTATTTGGTAAGTGTAACCTCCTTATCACGAAAACACAGCTTTTACTGTAGATACATCAGGTGTGGTGTAGGCCACTGACCTAATTCTGGTCCCAGGGAAGACAGCAGTGGCATTAAAAATTGTCAAAACACCTCCTGGTGGTCTGCCTGTTTGTATTTATTGATGAAGGCGTCTGGGGATGTATGTGAACTGACCAAGTGAGCTATAATTAAAAAGATTTGTCAGATACATATGATGTTTTAACACTAAATAAACAGCTAGTTGCTCACTCATCTGTCTATGGATGGATTTTTAATCCTTATAATTGTTGAATTCGGTAGATTGTAAAATGCACCGTGACTGTATTAGTTGTGTTATTTGGTGTGCCAAAGTGGATTAAGCGTCATGAATGGTGCTAATGTAATTTTAAATATGCTGTTATGCCACTGAGATGCTCTGACCTGGATTTACCAATGTAATAATTTTGCAGGCACACAGCTATAGTGGCATATGGTGATGAGTTCTTCTTTGGAGGGGAGGGGATCTCCAGCTGTTCTCCGGTAAGGATGTAACGCCCATTTCACTTATATCACCAAACACCTCAGCCTTCTCCCAGACTGCTGCACACATGTGGAAAATAAGTTTTGAAGGTGTTTTAGACGTGTGTCGGCTGCCTCTCATTTCTGCAGTACCTTTCGTTTTTGCAGGACTTACAAAGTATACCCTGAGTTTTGAAATGGTTCTTGTCCCGAAACAAACATTTGTATGTTTGTTCCTTGGGGCCACAAATGAATCGGCCAGATGTTTGTGATGTCATGATAGTGAGCAGGGGGAAACAAACAAACAAAAGCTGTGCAAAGAAGGCAAATCATAACACCGGAGACCAGTGTGACACTTATCAAGAAAGAGAAAGTACAATTGGGTAGGTGATATTCTACAAAAGTGGGGTGATGGGTTGAGGAACCTATACCAGCTGCTGTTGGGGGAGAAGCAGGTCACCAGCCTGCACAATGCTAACACAGAGAGACGCTTCATACCTACATAGAATTTAACTATATCTATATGTACTACTCGTACATATGAAAGTAGTACATACCATTATATATACTACTATCAGTAAAGAAATGTTCAAATTTGCCTAATAATTTAGATCATAGTATATCGTATCATATACATTTCATACATCTATGGTCTGCTACCACAGCTTTATTATCATGACAAAAGTCCACCTATTAAAAATAATAATAAATTAGTTAAAAATAATATAAATGGGTTGTTTTAATGTTTTAGCTGGTTGCATATTCTTACATGTAAGTTGAAGTATTTTACTTTTTTCCAAGACCAAATAAATGATGTGAATTCAATCATCTTTTCCTGATTTCTTTTTCCAAAAAGAAAAATAAAAAAAACCCTCAGTCACAACAATTAGCTTAGCATTTTTTCCCACCTTGGAAGTAAGGTAACACGGTAAAGTAGCTAGTAAAGTTGGCCAAGTTAGCAAGCCACAGAGCCAATGCTAACTAACTTAAGCGTGTATCACAAATACAGAAAATTGACTCAAGAAGACCTCTTTATTTATTATTTATCTAACATTTCTTTATGCAGGTAATCCCATTTTATGCTCAATGTCTCACTTACTAGCAAGACTTGTTTCAGACATGCATAATAAAATTAAAACAATAGAAGCTAATAGTGCAGCAGTTCCTCAGACCATCACTGATTTACTCTTTAATTATGTTTCTGTTTTATGACACATTTTCTTGGTTTTTGGCAGGGTGGGACTATGCTGGGGCCTCCTGACACAGTGGTGGAGCTCGGTGAGACTGAAGTCTCTGAGGAGATCTTCATGGATTACCTCTCTTCCCTGGGAGAAAGCACATACAGGTTAGTTTCTTTCCCGCATACAGAAAACCTCCAAGCTCCTTACATAAGTAATGTATAATCAGGAGATAGTCAGGTTTATTATTTGAACTTTGCATGTTACTGAGTCTTTTTGTTGTTGTTCAGAGGTGACAGGTATCGTCTGTTTGAGCACAACTGCAACACTTTCACCAACGAGGTGGCTCAGTTCCTGACAGGCAGGTCTATCCCGTCCTACATTACCGACCTTCCATCTGAAGTCCTCTCTACGTGAGTGAAACTCGGGCTGTCAGCTTACATTCGCTTCATTTGAGTCTGTGGTATTAATAATGTCCCTGCTTACCACTGCTCACCCCATGACTGTGAATGTGTCCCATTGAAATCTGAACAAGGCTCCGGTTCAGCGGCAAGTCTTTGAACGCCACATTAGTCGTCTAGACCTCCAATTGCAGTGAAGTTACGTACTATTAGTCATGATCGCAGCTAAATTATGAAATGTTGTGTTTATTATTAATCATTAATTATAAAATACAGTGTAGCTTTGATATGTTGCCATACAGTCTTGGATGAAGAGGAAGAAATTTTAAATTTGGCCACTAAATGTTAATATAGTGCAGCCTGCAGTGGAGTTGTTTGTACTTTGCCCTGGTTGAACTTTTTGTGGTATTTAACTGTTATGAAAGCTCAGTTTGAGCCTTTTTTAGCCAACAACAAGGGCAGTCATAGCAGAGTCACAAGCTTTTACCACAAATTAAGTGTGACTGCATGAAAAGGGAACAGGCAGCACTACCTTATGCTGTTGCTATTGCTCCTATACTTTAAACATCCCTGCAGAGATTTGCTTCACATCTGCTGATGCATAAAAGTAAATATGTTGGAGGGAGTTATTGGGTTAAAAATGGGGCAGTCATTGTGCATATGTGTTTTTAAAATGTTAAATGAAATCTCTCCATCTTTAGACCATTTGGCCAAATACTGCGGCCCATCCTGGACTCTATTCACATCGCCCCTCCGGGAGGAAACGTCATCAACGGGGGACGAAACATGTAACCTGAGAGAGTGCAGAGTAATCTCGAGGTATTCCAGTGTAGTCAGTCAGTGTGAAGTCTCAATCGTTCTTTTTTCTTTCTTCATATACATCACTAATATATAATATAATGAATGACTTGGGATTGGGGGGGTATTATTTGACACTTTAGCTTTTCAGGAGTGAAAAGCCGTCGAGTATGTTGAGTCATGTTTTGTACAGTAGAGGTTTGAAGCACTGAAACATTGTTTTGACTTGAAGAAGACTTTGTAGTATTAAGAACAGCTCATGTGGTAGCTGTAACTAATCCACCTACGACATAACTTAGTTTTGTACTGAGGTACAAAATGCTCTTTTATCTTAAAGCTGAAATTCATTTGGTCACATGTTTGATCACAATTTTCTCACTCCGTTTGCCACACTAATATTTTTAATAACACTCACCTCTGAGGATCTTCTGCTGCTGACTACAGTGGATTTAAATCTCAGCATATCAATTTCCAGTGGATAAAGACTGACATGAACACAATGGCTGATTAATGGAGAGGGTTTTTATTTTTTTCATTTTGGTCAATCATGTTTTGATTTTGCACTTTTATGTTGTTAATTTTCCATCTTCTGTTCTTTTGTACCTGTAATCTTTGTCTTTGTTTGTATTTAGGTCAACTAATGTGGATGCCTACTTACATGATCGCTCCATTTGTCACAGAGTGCGATGTAACATACAGCAGGTGATTGATTGTCTATACCACGCCAAGGTTGTAAGACTAGAGTGTATAGACTGTATATAAAATGTGAATGTAGCCATGGTGGTGGATTGGCTTGAGAGGTCACCAGTAGAAGCCTCCAATTGAGCATTTTGGCCACGCCCTTTTTTGTACCCAGACTTGTTAACAGTTAAATTCCTGGTGTTTTTTAAAAAGACCGTAAATGAGACTATAAACTCCTCAGACAGTGTTTACTGTGATAATAGATGATGTGATCAGTACTATAATTCTACACAGTCAGGCTTCTTTTACCTGACTATGGCTACGTTCACACTGCAGGTCTTAATGCTCAATTCCAATTTTTTGATCAAATCCAATTTTTTTTTGTCTGCTTGTTCACACTACAAATAAAATGCGACAGCAAACGCGCTCTAGTGTGAACGCTCAAAGCGGCCCGCATGCGCAAAAGAAGACGTCACACACAACGCGCTCTGTTTAGACCCAGAGCAAACAGTATTGTTTGACTGATGGCCCTTAATATAAAGACTTTGGACTTTACGTTTCCCAACTTTTGCTTTAAGTTATTTTGTTATTTACATAATAATGTAGATAACCTAATAATTATCCTTATTGCTGTTTTAGAGGAGCGGTGCTTCAAAGGATAGTTGCAGATTTCTGTCAGAATCTGCAGATTATACAGTACAAATAAAATGTTCACATTGTCTTCACAACAGTTTCACTAACATCTACACTGGATGGCCAGGAAGCGTTCACGATGTCTTTGCGGGAGCTTCACCGGAGCTGATAATTAGCGTCTGTCTTGTGTCAGTGACGTAAAAGACGGATTTAATGCGACTTGACCGTTCAAACAGCAGTCGCTTTCTAAAATATCGGATATGTATCGGATTCAGTACCACATACGAAAGTGACCCAGATTGGATTTGAAAATATCGGATTTGTGCCGTTAACACTGTCATACCATGATCGGATATGGGTCGCATAGGGTCAAAAAAATCGGATTTGATGCGCTTTCACCTGCAGTGTGAACGTAGCCTATGAGTCGCCTCCTGCTGGCGATTAGAAAAGAAATGCAGGTCTGCTTCACTCGTCAGATCTGGAGGCTACATCTGTTTTTATATACAGTCTATGGAGTTGACTACTGCTTAAACTTGTTCTTATGTTATCTACAGCAGGACTGTAAATTCTCTGTATATGCAAGTAATCTCTGGCTTTCAATAGTTAATTGCAGAGATGATTACAGGCTGCGGAGTTCCACAGTGCTGTAAACTAACTTTCCACACAGTCTCTCTCTGTTTTCTTAAAAACAAAGAACAAAGCAGTGCATTTGGCTGTTTCCGATTAGGCCGAAACATTTTGAGAAACAACCTTGTTTTGGTGTCGAGTCTACTGAAAGCGATGCGCGTCTCAGTCCCGCTTTGACAGAAAGTTGTCATAGGTGCTTCATGGTCTGAATTAACTCTAGAAATAGATGCTGATCATAGATACATTTTCTTATATAGATATATTTTTACAACTGCCTGTGATCCAGATGCCATGACAGTAATTCCAAACAATAGCACATCCACATTTGCAGGCAAAGTTGACCTGTACTCTTAATAACTTCCCGCTCGAGTCCTTTAACAACCACCAGAGTGTGTTTAAAAATACAATACACCTCTGTGCCTTCATTCCCCTCTGCTTGGCTGTAGTTACACTGTTGGCAGTTGGCGTGGTTTCCATATAGCACGCAAGGTAATGCCCCGTGCAGGCTGCGTTATAAGCATCTGATCCTACGTGAAGAGAAAAGAACTAAAAGTAGTAAGAAGCAACACTCAGAACATTTACCGTAAACTATCAGAAATATTCAGATTTAATATCAGTAAGTGCACACACAGCTAACTTCAATATAATGCATTTAGTAGGTGTCAATCTGTTAAGCCGATGTTAAACACGTAACCCACATTTGAACTTACTAACTTTTCTCTGCTTAAACAGAGTGACGGGTGAAAGAAGCACAGAAAAAACAAGAAATTCTCACCGAGTGATTAAACCAGCATTAACTCTGCTCACGTGTTCCTGTGATAAACAAACCCTGCACACACTATCTCCATCACTTTGGCACGGCACCTGTGGCTCGACTCTTTCTTTGTTGCACGCGCACAAGCTAACCGGACCTGCAGGCTTTTTAAAAGTTTCTTTTAAAATTTAAGCTGACCTTTGCAAAGCTTTAACCGTACACGTTTGGAATATTTCTCTTCAGCAAACTTTTGAAAACTCAGGTGATTCTGGGTTCTGTAAATCTGCCTTCTGCTAACCAACTAACTCATATAATAACCCGACTGCTGAAATGTTTTTAAAAGTCACCCTTCGTTGCTCTGATTTTTGTTGTTGCTGGCTGCTACCTGTAATGTGAACTTGCAACAGATGTTTATGGATATTATTTCCTGATTTAACTAATGACTATGATAGATATATTTATGCATATTGTTTGTATTGTTTGTGTGATTGTTTTTTGTAATTCTACCTATACATAAAGCCATTGACTGAAAATACTAGTTGTATTTTTTTTTTTTTAATTTTACCCCATAAATGTAGCATTTTGCCTTTTTTATACTTTTTCATAGGCATACATAGATTCATAGGACCTTTCTCTCCCACAGCTGCACTGCTGCTGATGTTCATTTCAGCTTTGACCTTTGGCCTCTGGGGGCTTAATGTAAGCCTGGTCTTTACCCTATTCAGTTTGATGCTTTCTGTTTCAACAGGAATAAAACCCAGAGTGAGAGCACGTGGTACCACTGTGTACATCTGTGAGGAAAGTGCTTTAAAAAACATGATTAACGCTGTAAAACTGAATGTAAGGAGGCACCATTAAAGGAGGCTTATTACAATAATTGACACACACATCTGCAGATGAATGACAGATACCTGCAGATTAGTGAGAAGAAGCAGCAGAGCAAACTGTTGGGTGGAGGAGCCAGAGTGGCAAAATCAGACAGCATCAGACATGCAGAGACACAGATGGGAGAAGATAACAAAGAGTTTATGAATATACAGATGTTCAGCAGCTGTGTTTGCTCGTGTGTTTGTGTTTTACGTACAGTAAACAGGATGCAGGTACTGGACCATGTCGTCAGCAATCTTCAACACATTACGCTTGAAATGATGATGATGGCTATCAGACAAGCTGCAATGCTATCATCTATTCACTAGGTGGTAGAATTTACCCTCTTTTACATATAAAAATTGAATGTGTGCGGCAATAATATACATTCACGTGAATGCTGGGAGACTACAGTGTGCGAACAAGAGCTTACTGGGTTTGAAGGAGTAGCAGAAAGAACAGTTGCTGTTGATGCCGCTGTGCATAAATCCGTAATACTGACACTTAGGCCGGCATTTCAAAGACTAATAATGATAAACAGCACAAACATGAAAGTGTGGAGTGATTAAACCTTCGGTAATCTCTTTGCATGAACTACGCAAAGTAGAGTGATCAGTGGGAGAAGAACATGTGCAGAAACTACATTCATTTAAGTTTCTATTAAGACGTGCTACACCGACTGTTCAGTTTGCTTTCATGTACTTTAGATGCTTCACAGCAAAGATGTACTATATTGCCTAAAGTATTCACTCACCCATCCAAATCATTAAATTCAGGTGTTCCAATTACTTTAATGGCCACAGGTGTATAAAATCAGGCATGCAGACTGCTTCTACAAACATTTTGTGAAAGAATGGGTCGCTTTCAGGAGATCATTGAAATCCAGGATGATACCAGGATAGGACCACCTGTGCAACAAGTCCAGTCAGGAAATTTCCTCACTGCCTATCATTGTTGGCAAAGCACGCTACCACTGGACAGTAGAGCAGGGGACATGCGTTCACTGGAGGGACGAAGCTCTGGTGGTTGCCAGGAGAACAGTACTTGTCTGACTGCATCGTACCAAGTGTAAAGTTTGGTGGAGGGAGGATTGTGGTGTCGGTTTGTTTTTCAAGAGTTGGGCTCAGGCCCTTAGTTCCAGTGAAATGAACTCTTAATGCTTCAGCATACCATTTTAGACAATTTCATGCTCCCAACTTTGTGGGAACAGTTTGGGAACCTGACTGTACATGCGAGCCAGGCTTCTAGTCCAACGTCATTGTCTAACATCAAAATGTGCTTCTGGAAGAAATTCCTAAACCTTGTGGAAAGCCTTCCCAGAAGAGCTGAGCTGGCATATTAAACCCTAGGGAATAAGAATGGGGTGTGACTCAAGTTCATATACGTGTGACGGTACAGGAGCAAATACTAATATAGTGTATAATGGCATGAACAAACACTAACAGTTCCTCTGGAGATAATTTCCCTATGAAGCATTTGGTCTTTACTTGGACTTTGCTCGCCTGAGTCTTTGGAATTACGATTCACTGGAAGTGATTAAGTTCACTGATCAGCAAAGCTTCACAGCACAGTTACACAAAGGTAAACTACAAAGAAGGTAACAGCAGATTGATTTTTAGACTCAAAAAGAAGTTTTTCTTTCATTTGGCCTGAAGCATCCAACAGTTTCAAGCACCTTTATCAATAAAAGTCTAATTACACCTGTCACTACCTCCAAGTGTCTCACCTGTCCCTGGCTATCTGTGCCTGCCTGACTGTACATGTGAGATGGCAGCATAGTGATGGGAGCAACCATGAGTGGAACTTGCTGTTGAGACAGAGGAGGAGCTGATCCCAAGCAGGTGTAGCTGCACTTGGACAGCCACCCACAAGATTTAGAGGAAATATTTTTGTAGAAACCCTAATCATGAGTTAAAAGAATCAAGTGTATTTGTTTAGATTAAGCAACCCGAGTTTCAGTTATTTTAAAACCATCTATGTCAGTGCTTATCAAAGTCATTCAGTGATGGTTCAGTTTGTGTTGTAAAATTGGGGCGACCGTGATTCAGGGGGTTGGGAAGCTCATCTGTAACCGGAAGGTTGTCGGTCCGATCCCCCAGCTAGACACTTTACCCTACCGCCTACTGGTGTGGCTGTGGTTTGCCTGCACCAGTGTGTGAATGTGAGAGTAGAACTGTAAAGTGCTTTGGGTGCCTAGAAAAGCACTATATAAATGCAATCCATTATTATTATTATTAAAATGTTTGAGTTCATCTAAATATTTCATTGGATTCCTGTCCATTTCTCTTCACCCACAATCATCATCATGGCGGGATCAACTTCCATGGAGACCCCCCAGCAGTTACTGGACCCCCACTGAGCTAACAGTACTGCGAGATATCGCTATACACTTATTTCCTAAAGCTCCCAGGTGTGATGCTAATGATTTTTGGACATATTATATATTTAACAAATGAACTGACTTTTAAAGTAAATTGCTTTCTTGCAATTCATTGCAGTTATGCAAGCATCTGCCAAGTGAATTAGCGTTGGGGTGAGCATGGCAATTAAACTGCTAATTGCCGTAAAAGGCCCTCAACCACTAACAAATGACTGATGTCCTACTGAGCAAGCTCTCCATCATAAGTGTGAGCTTTGAAGGTCAGTGAATCCTCAGCAATTGTGGGTCATTTCTTGGAAAACGGGAAAATGCACAGAACACTGCTTTTCTCTCTAAATTCAAGTGTAATGTGTGAGCTTTATACACCTAAAGCGCTACGGTAATTTACTTTTAACTTTTAAACAAAACTCATATGCAACAATTAAAGTTCATCATTCTTCAGCAATTTAACCATCAGCACAAAAATATACAAGACCTCTGTACTGTGCTGTCAGTTTGTCAGCTAACCCCTGTGCTGTGTGTTACGATCGCAAAAAAAGATATCACTTTTCCAGATGGCCGACTTCTCGCTGTGGAGCGAAACTGTTGTGCAAACAGATGTGCAGCAGACTTTCTCTATGGCCTTTCGACCAGCATCCCTCCTAAGTGAGAGGAAAATAAATGCATGCAGACCTAGCCCGTCCTTGCTCCCTGCGGCTGAGTAGCTGAATCAGTTGAGTTAGTGACACAATTATAAGAGAGCGTGTGACATTTGACAAACGTTAACCTTCTCTTTTACTTCAAGGATACTCTCAGGCCAGGCCAAAGTTGTAAGCATGGCACCTGTGTGATAAAAGCTGGTGAGTCACACCAAACCTCCTGCTGTGGTGACACATCCTTCCATGGCATACAAGGGTGACTTAGCTTTTCTTTCTTTAGGGTCTCTTCTAACTGTGAGTTGTTCATTTTACCATTACCATTAAAATATGAAATGATAAGGCTGAAGATTTTAAGCCCAAAAAGCTAATATGTTTAATGTGGCTGATAAAATTTAAAAAAAGAAAGAAAATATGACTTATAATAAAGTAACACATTATATAGTACTGCACAAAAGACCTGAGCCACCCCTCCTTTTGTCAGAATATGCATCCAAGGATCAAAACTTTGTCACTTTTTAAAGTCGTCTTCAGCAATAGTTCTCCAGGCTTTCTGAAGCTCTTTCAAAGTTTTCCTTTGAACATCGGTTAATTTTCTTTTTCACTCATTTTCAGTCCAATCTTTGTACCTGATCATTTTCTGGTTGCCGCTTAACAGCAATCTATGAATGATTCATGCATTAAAAAAAGGCACCTAACTCAAGGGATGAACCAATGTTATGTCATATAACAGAAAACCTAGCAGAATACTGATTTTAAATTGTAGTTCCATTAGATTTGAAATGTCTGATTGGTAATGGCTTTCTTTTTCCGCATGACAATGAGAGGAGGACAGTGTTTAATCTCGCTGATCAAACACTGCAAAAATAAAGTTATTTAGATATAATGACGCTATTTTCTCAATTGCTTTTTTGACAGTTTGAGGTGTAAAGTGCAAATGAAACATGTAAGATGTAAAACTACACGAACTGATTTTGCATAGACTTAAACATCACAGATCATTACAGATCTGTGATGTTTAAGCTTAGAGAGATTGGGATCAGAGGACAGGTGCAACGGCAGGCTATAAGAGAATTAGCTAACACTGCTGAGAGGACCAGTCACTGGCTATGGCTAAAAAGGGCTGACATCACTTGGGCAGCTAAGGCAGTCAGCTAACCGCGAGACACACGCCCAGGATTGATCAACCCGTGGCTGGTCTGCCTCAACAGGGGGCGTCGAAAGGGTAAAACATAACATTAGAAGTTTTGCTGGTTGACTGATACAGCTGTATCAGGGCCTCCTGGGGACTGTGCAGTTAACCTCATGGTAGTGAAACTAAAAGGAGGAATGAAAGAAAAGAAAAGAAAAATGTTCCGCTCTTCTCCCCTCTGTTCTTCTTCCCTTTTCTGGGAGGCAGTGGGGAGGTAGGGCGTACAGCCCGATCCAGGGGGAGGTGTGGGAAGCCAGATCCGGCTCTCCTCTCTGCTCTCTCCTATCGTGTCCCTTTTGTCTTACTTCTCTCTATCATCTATTCTATCCCTTTGAAGAAGTGAGGCTCCATGAATGTTAAAGAGGTACGTATTACTTCTCAGTTGCAGTGAATAGATAGAAGAAAATAAACTGTAGAAAACTAAAAAAATTAATATGACAATCTAGATCAGATCTCTAATCAAAGTTGGGAGTTGTGACTGCTTATCCATAACTGGATATGGTGAACTCACTCTGTAGTACAGGGCCCTGATTTGCTCTACCAAGTATACACGAGAGCTGATGTCTGCATCAGGGTGTGAGCAAAAGTAAGAGACAGGGAACAAGTCTGTAAAAGCTCTCCTGAAGGTTGTGCAGGGGAGATCCCCATGGCCTAATGTTTCATTTAGCATGGGTATGCATAATTAAGGGATTCATGTACCATTTTTGAAGGTTACCCTACAAGAAATAATTAATGAACAGAGCAGCGGAATACCAAGTTCCTGGTTTTGGGGGTAACTGAATGTGGTATTTTGCAGGAAGGCAATCCAAATCTTATCTGGAGCACTTAAAAAACACAACGTGTTGCAAAATCGTCTGCACAGCGCAGCTTTGAATCTCTGACTCACCACATTCCAGCGACAGGCTCAAGTATTTCCGGACACCTACAACAAAATATTGCATTACTGGACCAAATTACTTCTACACAGCTGAGGCAGTAGAAAAAATATGTCTGGTGTTGAAATTATTCATTAAAATGTGTATTGCTTGTAGGTACTTTATTGTGTGGTTACAACAGCTTTCTCCACATTTATTAGCCTGTTCTCAGAGGGATCAGGCTAAATGCTGTAGCCACATCAGTAAGTGCGATGATTATTCTAGTCTGGCCACGCTTGACCAGACATGGTTTCATCTTTGCTGTAAGTGTCACTTTAAATGACTGTCAGTTTGTCGCAGCAGCCCCTGTTGGCATATACAAAAACTGGATATCCCTCTTTCCACTTCTCCAATTCTTTTCTTTCTACCATACATCCCTGTGTTTACAACAGTCTCCCTCTGAATTCGCTCTTCAGCATCTCATCAGTCATCTATTTATTACCGGCATCTTTTTTTAAATAACCTCTCCTACCTTTAGCAAACAGTGGATTACTTACCTTCTTAGTCTTTATTTCTTGCCTGTTTCTCTTCAGACCTTCCTTCCCTTCCTTTGCTTTGTTTCCCCAACTCCATTCTTTTTCCATCCTAGTTGACTTTTTCTCAAAATCCTTAATTACCCGTGAGTTTCTGCCTCGCTGCACCTCCTTCGCTTTCTGAGCCTCCTCTCATTTCTCTACATGCCTCCTTCTCCTCCTTTAAATTCCTTGACCTTGTTCCTTAACCTGTATCATTTTCCATTATCCATTTTGGTTTGTAGCTCTAATGGCCTAAGACTTTTCAGCTATTATGAAGTACTGGAGTACACCATTTTTAAAAGAAAACTCTGAGAAGTGCAGTTATGAAAAGTGCAAGCATTTAAGGTCGAGAGTTTCTGAATGTCATTGGGTTTATGGCTGTCGCATGGTCAAATGCAGAGTTAGCTCATTTCTGAGTCCTGCACAAAATTGCGTCTTATGTGTTTGCATAATGCGCTAAGACATTAATTTTTTCTGTTAGAATAACACTGAAATGAAAGCATGTTGCCAGAGTTTGACACAGTGTTCCACAGGAAAGCCAAATAACACGTGTGACCTTTTTGCTTTTTACCCATCATGCTCTGATGCTGTTTGTCTCTAGGTTTTCTTGAATCCACCTCTATCCACCTTCTCTATTTCCTTAACCACCTTGTCATCTCCCTCTGAGGGCAGCCAAAGGGGGGAGGCCCACCAGCTGGCCAGGTCACGGATTTGAAATCACTTGGGTCAACAGCATCTGTGTGCTCCTTGTCTATGTAAAACCAAGGCCAGGATAAGTGCCATGTCCTCGCATAAATACATAGATGCATAAAGACGTGGACACGTGAAGTGTCCTCAAGGCCTTCTGCTGCATCAGTCAGGTTCCTTGAACGCCCTTGGTTGGTCCCAAGTGGAAAATGGGTATGAACTCAGGTGTTTTTACCTGTATACCCATCTGTGTGTGCAAGAGATTAATTCTGTGTGCTTTGTGTCCTATTTTGCCATCTTGAAATTTGATCATCATAATCTTGCTTTAAGAAATAACACTGATGCAATCATTGATAACGTGCTTCAGCCAGGAGCCAGTCAGCTGCTGCTCCGTACTTCTACAGATAAAACATAAACGTGTTAATAAGAGGGCATTGGATATGATGGTTAGTGAAGCTTGATACATTTGAGCACTATTTGTTTCCACTATTTATGCTAAGCTACCCCAACAAACTTCCTAATAAATGGGCAAGCATGTCCTCATGTAGCTCTGCACCAATTTCCCACTATGTCAAAGATATTCATTGCCTCTATTTGGCAGAATAGTAGGAAAGTAGACAGAGAGCAAGGGGGAAATGCTCCAGGGCAGAATAAACACTCAGTCAGTCATCGACTGCATATAAAAGATGGATATACTTTGCTTTAAACTTGCATGCTTCTGCACATCCAGCAAGAGGTGACTGTTGGCTACAAAAGGCTGGAAACATTTAAAAAATGGAAGTTAAATGACCCTACTGCTCACTTAATTTATAACCTCAGTTATCATTTAGAGTAAAATCCACAAACTTTGGGTCAGTTTTTTATGTGCAGTCTATACTTAAATACAGTATGTAGCTAATTTTATTTTGAAAAGAAAAGAAAAATTTATTTTGAAAATATACAGTGTAACTTCCAATGCAGTTCAAAAAAGAAAGTATAACAGTATCTGAAACTTGCTTTGTAATTAACCAACAATACATAACAACTTGTTTTATGTAGTTAAACAGAGATTGAAAAAATAAAAAATAACAAGACTGTATCAGCCATGTTGACCCAGTAATAATGTGCTTTAATCCACAGAGTAACTTTGTAGGATTAGAGCAGCAGATCATTTTTCATTACTCTCCTTTTCCACTTGATGGCACCAGCTCAGAGCAGTAGCTCCCACATGTAATGTTCTGGGCACAGACGTTGCAGCTGCTATAGTCATCGTTACATTAGAACAGGGTTGTGCTTTTATGGCATCATTATAAGATGCGATGTGTCCTCGGGATTTGTAAAATCTCTACTTTGATAAGGGCCACTGAATGCTTTTGGAGGCAGATTTAAAGGACAGAACAACCCGGCAGGGTAATGTTTGTATTACAGCTGGAGCCTGAAATTGAAAACACTTTTCCCATAGACCTAAATGTAATTTGAACATTATTGTCTAATTCTTGGCAAAAAGGGGAAAAGGTCTCCAGAAATGCCAACCTGTTCTTTTATGAGAGGACAGTACAACAGTTCTATACATGTGTGCTTTAAATTTGGAAGAGCACAGTATTTATTCATTTAAGTCGTCCGACTTTCTTACTTACATTCTAAAGCAACGCCATAACCTGACACATCAACAGCATTCATGCCTTGTGCTCACTGATGTGGACGCAGCCAGAGAGGCTGAGAAAGATCTCTTTGCACTCATGCAACCTGTAACTAGGGATGTCAGTACAAATTTTAGACCCCGTGAAAAGATGTGACACATGTACCCTCAACTTGAATGCATCGGATGAATGCACACTGGAGAGTCAGCTGTGAAGATGTTGGGAGAAGAAGAAGCAGCACTCTGAATGTAGAAGTAGTCCTGGTAAAACATGATGTTAGGTTGGGCCAGAGAAGGCAAAAAAGGAGAAATTTGACAGGAACTTTGCTATAAAATAATCACATTTGTAGCATTGTAGCTTACATATTTTTGCCTTATATCTACTTGCTGGCTTGCTTCCTCCCTCATTTTTGTTCTTGTTTTTTGGCACCACTATAGTTCAGCTTTTAGGTGCAGCTGCAGACCATCGGCAGGACAAAAAGAATCGTCATTCAGAAGTGGACTGCTGTTAAATGTGTGGGATGTGTGATATGCGAAATCAAATTCCAGTGTTTGTGTTTTCCTGCCTTTACCCTTTCTTGTTTGTTTACTGTGATAAACAGCCATAGACCGCGAATCAGGAACACCACCTGTTCAATGACCTTCATTTTTCCTGTCTGGATTGTGTTTATGTCACGACATTTTCAAACAGCGCTGCAGTGACGATCAGCTAAGATTCCCACCTACACTGAGGGGGTAGTGTCTGCAGCAGAAGGAATATAGAGAAAATTGCTGCCATTACTACCATAAACATGCAAAGTTGAACTGAATCATACCACACAGGGAAGGCTAATGTGCAAATAAGAACCAGTAACTAATGCAGGACATTAAGTAGCATGGTTTACTTATGGTATACTTGGCCACCTGATCCAGCTGTCTCTCCACAGTTAGCTGTGGACTGGTGGATTACCACAAAAACATGTAGAGAGTTTGATGAGTCATCCTGTAATGACTGGTAAAAATATATGAAATACAGTGAAGGAGCTGTAGAAAATGTTCCCTGAGCCCTGAGGTTTGAAAAACAGCTGAAGACAAGTGAATCTCTGACAGGAAGAACATCCCAGAGTCAAAAAGACAGAATTTACAAGATTTTGGAGACACGATGAGCTGTTCAGTAGGGTAGGAGTCCTCTTGAGGACAATCTCTGCAACCCCGCATATGAAAAAACCTTAAGAAGGGTTGGAAAAGATTGTCACTGAAAATAGAATAAGGATGAAAAATTGCACACTGTGTTTCCTTTTGTCCTGCAGCATCCGCTACATAAATACTGCCTACAAATGCGTAGAAGTCCCCAACCTGTAATTACCACACTTTATGGAAGGTGCCAACACAGGCGTACAGATTAGCACGCACTTTTAAGGAATAAATTATGCATCGCTGCGTCAGAGTCGATTCGCCGGTGTGTGACGATTGTAAAGATATTTTGGAGGCAATAAAGCTTTAATTCCAAAATGAGGTCACAGAATCTGACAGCTCACATAATACACCTCAGCACCGAGGCTGGAAACAGAATGAAAGATAGACTGTCTGTCGCTGTCAGTGATAGAGCGCATTTACATTTCAGATCCTCTATGAAGAATACAAAGACACTTTTTTCATATACGCTGCAACTTCAGATATGTAATTGTGCTTGTCATCACCAACTAAAAAAAGCAGAAAAGTAGCAAATAAAAACCATCCACGCTGACACTTTTTCGCTGCTCTTCTTTCTTCTGTAAGTGGTAGTGTGAGTTGCAGCCTCAGTAACAAAAGATATCACTGTCATGCCGAACTGTCAAAACAATCAAAGACAGAAACGGCTACGGGTAATGGAAACTTTTCAAACAAACTTTGTACCAACTGTTTGTGTGTATGCATGTATATATATATATATATATATATATATATATATATATATATATATATATATATATATATATATATATATGAATGGGAGTCACTATGTTATTGCTGTAAAACATTAAAAGATGATATCACAAGTTTTCCCTCCATTACATTTAGCTGAGAGGATTTTTCATCCACATCACAACATGACACAACCCAGTGGTCTTCTAATTAACTCTCGAGGGGTTGATTCTGGGACTTCACTGCTCTTGATGACCCGTAGCATCATTCATATCATGAACCCAAATGGGAACATACAGAGCCAACCCTAATGCCTCAGCTCAGAGTATCTGCTCATGCTGAACGCCTACGTTATTTGAAATCTGCACATCTAACTGTGTTGAAACTGCATTCATAACGTTGATAGATCAAACACTGCTGGATCTAATGTGGCCTCAGTCATGTTTTATAGTCAGTGTTAGTCTACTACATCAATAAATGATAATAAATATACCTTGTCAGTGTTTCAACTTTTTCCTGTCTGTGTTGGCACACTTGTTGGTACAGTGGACACCTTGACCTACAAAGTCTTTGTCACGTCCGGTGTGGCAGACGTGTGGAGTTTGTAGAAAGGACCCAAAAGGCGGCAGCTCTGGTGCAGGTGAGTATTTATTTACAGGAGTGGGTACAAACAGCAATGGTGGGTGAACATGAAACTGGAAAACCTAAACTGGGTAAAACTAACAAAACAAACCAGAAACGAAGATGCAGGGAGGTACGGCGAAATACACAGAGAGACGGACGGAGAGACGCAGGAAGACCGAGGGGAACAACACAGACGAACCAGCAACGAGGACGAGGTAACACACACTATAAATACACACGGCAGGAATCAGGGGATGGGAAACAGGAGGGGAACACACCTGGAAGACATCACAGCTGACGAGGCAGGGGAAACGTAAACAGAACACACTTACATAAGACACAGACTTTCACAACAAAACAGGAACTTAAACATGCAAGGACACAGACTAAGAAACGCGGACTAAACACAGGAATACATGAGCAGAACAGAGTAAACACTAAACAGAGGAAGAACAGAACCAACAATCACACTAATGGAAAACACAAAACGCTGGGTCAAAAGGATGACCGTCTTAACCTCTCAATCAGAACTTTGCAGATGTCAGAAACTGAGGGTGAGTTCACATGGTGTAATTACAACTGTTAATGCAAATATCTAATCAGCCAATCACATAATGGACTGACTAGATGTAATTTTCCCACACAACCATCTCTAGAGTCGAATGGTCCAAAAAAGAGAAAACAGCCATTAAAGAATGGACTAGAGCCAAATCACAACAAGTCTCCTTAAGGTACTTTATTCTGTACACTGAAAAAAATGGATTGGTCATCTCTTGGATTCATGTAACGATCTTGTGTGTATTTAACACAATTGCCTCATGCTTTAAAGTTAAGTTTAACTATATAGTGTAGAACCTACATGATATGCAGAGAGGGTATATTAAATTTTTCATGTTCGAGTGAAGTAAGTCAATAATATAGCAATCTTAAATCTCGCGACACTGCATGTGATTTCATCTCGCGCGCTTTGGATCGTGGTTTGAGGAAGGCTTCCATCTCAGTCAAGTCGAGCAGCCATCTCTACTTTTTTTTCGGTACACCGAAAAAGGACATTGGGTGGTTGTTTCATTTACAAAAGTCTAACTTGTAATTTGAATAAAATAATTTCATGTTTCTATGGTGAACGTAATTTAATCATGTAGGATCTGTAAGAAATTCAACAACTTAATTTGTTCTTGTTGAGATAACGTGATACAATCTAGTAAGAGTGGTTAGCTGCTGGACTCATGAAACTCAAAAGATCACATGAGATTTTAAACTGTAAGGAAATCACTGAAGTCAAGACGCAGACAACTACACACACACCAAATGTATGCTATTGGTATTTATTGTGGTTTAACCTGTCAACGACAAAAACATACAGAAATCATAGCTTTCCTACTTTCATTCAGCCTGGATTGGTGGCGTGGTGGTTAGTGCTGTTGCCTCATAACAAGAAGGTCCTGGATTCAGGCTTACTGGGCTTAAGGCAGGGTCATTTTTTTAGAAGCTCGGGGTCTTTTGGAGTGTAATTTGTTTCATAGTTAGATGCCTTACTGACAACCAGAGATGGGCAGTAATGCGTTTCTTGTAACGCGTTACTGTAATCTGATTACTTTTTTCAAGTAACGAGTAAAGTAAGGGATTACTATTGCAAAAACGGTAATTAGATTACCGTTACTTTCCCGTAGGAATGCTGCGTTACTGCGTTACTAAAACCGTGACTTTTTTTGCGAGAATGTCTCATGACAGTGACATAAGCAAGTGTGACGTTAGTGACAACAGCTGTGTGCAGATCAACAATGGATAATATATCGAGTGCGGAGAGAGTATGAGCGTGCAGCGTTTAAAGCGTGGAAGTACTGACCTTACTTTAAGTTTGATTCCATAAAAAATGACAAAAATATTAGTGTCCGTTGTGCGTGGGAAGAAAACTTTTTACAGCAAAAAAACACCCCTAAACTTCCAAGCAAGCACCGAGTGCGCTACGACGTAATGGGAAATTCACAGAGAAACTCGCGGATTCTTCCACTGACCGCTGCGGCACACCTGCACCAGGGTAAACCTCCGCCATCCTGCTCCTGCTTTACAGGTGAAAATAGAGCAAAAGGACCACTAGACCAAAGGACTTTATTTATTTTCTGCTGTGTTTTACTTGCATCTATTTGAAAGAGTGAGTGTAAACACACAAAAAAATATATATTTTATGTGCTGGAATGTGCAGAAAATAGGTTTAAATGTTAAATAAATTTCTTCCAGTCAGAGAATGTTACATATAATATTTTTTTGCTTGATGCATAAAGTTAAAGTATTAAAACTAATAAAACAAGTTTTAAAAAGGGACTTTTCCATTTGATTACATTTTGTATGATGGATTATGCAGAAAAAGTAGAATTGGGCTGAAAGATCTATCGCTTTATCACCTGTTCAGGTTGTAAATCGTGTTTTAAAAAGTAACAAAGTAACTAAGTAATTAATTACTTTTGAAAATAAGTAATCAGTAAAGTAACGGGATTACTTTTTTGGGGAAGTAATCAGTAATTAGTTACTGATTACTTTTTTCAAGTAACTTGACCAACACTGCTGACAACTGTATAAAACAAAAACTGCACACATTATTCGAAGCACATAGCGCACAGTCGTAAATTCTCCCTAATTTTGGTATGATCCGAGCTCAGGCACTAGGCGACTGAGCACAGCACTTAGCATATGCAGTGTTGCCAACTTAGCGACTTTGTTGCTATATTTAGCAAGTTTTCAGACCCCCTTAGCAACTTTTTTTCTAAAAAGCGACTAAAATCTGGTATTTTTCTGGTATTATTGGAGACTTATTTATGACGACTTTTTGACGTGAAAGCGGGTATCGCTCTTACTCTCAACAAGCAGCGGTGCTGCCGTGGGCACCTCACCTGTGCCAAAGCACTCCCAGGCGGAGGATAGTCCTCCCCCAGCTGCTATCAGGGCAGCAGACGTTCACCCCTGTGCGTCCAAACTGCAAATGAATCGCACATGAGCGAAGCCGCTGCTCCCGCACTGACTGTAACAGTTCTTCCTTTACTGTTATGCTGTTTTGTGGATCACAAGGTTAAAAACTACTTATAAACACACACTTTCACACACAAATTAACTTCACCAGAGTGCCAATTTCGGGTCACTTTTGCCTGTCCAGGCCCGGGTAAAGGAGCAGGGTTGGAATTGTGACATTAAAAAACAATAATTGCTAAAAGAAATTTAATTTGTAGTTCTAAATATAAATTCTAACTGCATTTAGGACGTTTATTACTCACTTTATGTTTCTTCCACGATGTTATTTCTCTCTCCAACAACATAGGTTACAATTACATTAGCATGACAAATTATGCAAATTAGGTGATGACGTCATTTGGCGACTTCTAGCGACTTTTAGGACAGATTTTCCTTACTAAGGAGTTGGCAACACTGTGCATGTGAGCGAGCGAGGGGAGGAGAAGCTGCTGCCTGCGAGTTTGCTGTAGGAGAAACGCAGCCAGGCAGACAGAGGAGAGCATAAGTTTGACCAGGTACCAAAGCAAATCATTCATACTGTACAAATAATGTAAATATGACAGTGTATCACAAAAGATTGATATCAATCTGATCACTTGACCCATATTATGTTACTTGCTCTTCAAGTGAATCAACAAATGCGAAATGAAAAGCTGAACAACAACAATGCTGTTTTTTTAGAGAGTCTTAGCTTACACGTGTGTTTATTTCATATTTTCAGTTGTTACCCTCCACGGCTAAACAAAGCACTCTAAATCGGTTTCAGTTATGTACTGATGAACACAACAATGGACATAAGGAGCTTCTTTCAAAGAAAAAACTCTGGTAGATGTTATTTTATATATTATGCTTTGAATGTTGTTCAATATATTTCTATGCAAAACAAGAGGAATTTCAATACACAGCAGTATATTCACAGTTTAAACCAGATATTTACATACACTTTAGGGAAAAAACAAGAACACTTTTTTTACTGTACAACATCAATTTAGAGTAAACTTGTTTTGTTTTGGATAAATAAATATTGAAATATCTTTTGAATTAGTTAAATGTCAGAATAGAGAGAGAGAGCTGTCTATTTTTTTTTTATCACTTTCATCAAATTTAGGAGTACATATACACTAAGTTTATTGTTAATTAATAAGAAAACTCCAGACGATTCTATTCTGAGCTGAAGAAGCTTCTGATTGGTTAGTAGAGTCCATGTGAGTAAATTGGTGGCACAGCTGTGGATGCATATAAGGCAAAACACAGAGCCTGTTTCTTTAACATGGGAGAATCAAGTCAACCAAAACACCAGGAAAAGAATTGTGGAGCTCCATAAGTGTGGCTCAATTTTGAATACAATTTGGGTCCATTTGCAATTAAGAAATACAGATAGTTTATCTCTTTACTCTTAAAGTTAACAAATATGTTTTTTATATTTATCAATCTAAAAAAATAAACATTTAGTCTGATTTAAAGTTACAATTAAAAAAGTGTTTGTGTTTTTATCTAAAGAGTACGTAAATATCTGGTTTCAACTGTATATTTGATGATGTTGGTGTTTGGCTTGATTGTCAACCCAAAGAGGGAGAGAGAGGAACAGAGAGAGAGAGAGAGGAACAGAGAGGGAGAGAGAGGGAGAGAGAGGGAGAGAGAGGAACAGAGAGGGAGAGAGAGGGAGAGAGAGGGGCAGAGAGGGAGAGAGAGGGGCAGAGAGGGAGATGGAGAATGAGGACAGAACAGAGATGGAACAAGAACAGATGAGACAGACATGTTAGTCAAATGGTTGTTTGCCAAAACTCATCAGAACATGTATCTAGTACCTAGCATATCTTTTTAGATAGCATTTGTTACTTTTCAAATTCTATATTTATTAAGTTATGCAGGCTTGTTTGCACAACAAGGCTAAATAATTATATAAACCTTTCAGAATCTAAATAGTGGACTTTTAGAATCAAAAAATAAGTGTAGTGCAGGTCTATGATGGTCTATGATGACAGAATGAGTTTTGATTCTGGTTCTGTCTTGGTTAAGTCCTAAGAAGTCCTGCTTTTGAACTGTTGTAGTCCTGTTTTAATTCCGGATCAGTTCTGGGTCTGGTTGAGTTGGGGTTTAGTCCTCGTGTCTTGATCCAGCCCTGATTTTGTTCTGCCTTGCTGCTTAATTAAAACAACTAGTTTAAGGTGTCCTGCATATGTGATATTTATTTTTTTCCTATATGAAGTCATTCTTTTTTGAATAAAACTCTAAACACAGCCCAATAAATCTTTCATTCATTTCAAAAGCATCAGCTCTAAGAGCCGTGCTTACAGAGTGCTTTGTGGTGAATCAGAAGAGTCGACGCCTATTGAGCGAGAGCCGGCTCCTCACTTAATTTCTTTCGCTGCTCAGCTCTCACACAGTGGCTCAGCTATGCTCCAATCCCTCCATATTGTGGCCAATCACATGCGAGGATATAGGATAACATCATTATGTGAAAAACAGAGAGGGTGAGAGACGCAAAAGTCAAGTGGAGCGTGCATCTGTCCTCTCAGTAAGTGAGTGAGACAGTAGACAGCGGTGAGGAGGGCTGTGCGAAAGCAAAAACACATAAATATACCTGACACCCTGCAGTTTAAAGACTTTTTTGTCTCAACTTGGTCTTGTCTTGGTCTCGATACCCTCTGGTCTTGGTATTGTCTTGGTCTTGGTTTAGGTGGGCTTCACTACAAGTCTAGTAGAGTGTACGAGTACACACATACACACAGAGAAAGTGTCAACCCGACAAAGACAATAACATCATTGCTAACTGAAGTGTTATAGCCATTGAACACGCTCTCACTCAGAGGTAACACACAATTTCTGTTACAGGCAGGTCGAGTTAGGACCAAAGGTAATCATTTGCATGGGCAGGTGGGCAGTGGAGCATTTTGGAGCCTGTCCATTGGAGAGATGAGGGCATGACACGCAACAACATCCTGACAGAATTCGTTTCACCGGGTCAACAGAGAACTGAAAGAAGAACTGCTGGATTATAAGTGCAGCATTTGACTACTCAAGCAAACTACGTTTTCTGACCTTTGAGAAACAATTACAGTAGCGAGTCCTGGTGTTGAGTTCAAAGGTTAAACAATATGGAAGAAAAAATGAAAAAGCAAAGAAGACAATGAGCAAATGAGCAAAAATGGGTGCCACATGGGTTGCAGTGGTAGGCAACTAATTCTAAAAAGCAGTAGAGACTGATCACAAGAACATTAAAAAGATCACCTGAAAACAATTCATAATAAAGAAATGTCCTTATGACAAGAAAAAAAAGAATGCACAAAAAAGCAAAAGTGAGAAGCAGGAGAAGTCCTGGCTGTTGGAGGCAAAGTATGTTCCCAAAATAGTGTAAAGACAAGTTGTAATATTAAAAAAACAACTTTTGAGAACATCTGTTCCCAATGGATAGTCGACATTCTTCTGAATCCTAGATTTCTTGAGTATAAACTCCAAAACAATATGGTTAGAAAAGTTGGAGTCTCATATGTATCTTCTTGTGCTACAAGCCACAATCGTCTTACCACAGGAAACCGCACAGGCGTTAATCCAAAGTATATCATTTGAAAAAGTCTCAGACAGGCTTCCAGCAGTCATGAATGAGTGATGATGATCTCGCAACCACTTTGATCTTTTTGAAGGTATTCTCCTTTAGTCAAGACGAATGCATTTCCACACTGACAACGTTATGACACTTTTCAACTGACAAGAGAAAAGTTTTGTTATGAAGCCAAAAGATATTTTCAGTCAGACAACTGACCCTGTTCTAACCACCTTTTGCTTACTCTGTTTGGCATCTTTAGCTTCTCATTCTTGCATGACAACAAAGCCCCAAGGAATAAAACTGGGCTTTGAAGTGATTTAAGGGCAGTGGCTGCTGACTGCATTCATCTCAAGATGTACGATGGCCTAAAAAGCATTTTTTCTCACATAAACTATCAATGAAAGAGGAGTGCAAATCGGGTAGTTACTCAAAATTTCCTCACAAATCATATTAGGAATATCATTATATGAACAATGCAGATCAAATTGCATATGCTTTTATTGAATCCTCCATTAATTATTCCTCTCAAACAGTTTTAATCACCAAAATATGATTGTTCAGGAATATCTCCAATGTTTTGTTACGGTTAGGATATCTGCCACCTTTAGATAAGCTACAGAGAACATTTTGCAAGGTTAGAATCCTGAACATTATCCCTGTAGAAGCATCCAAGACCACACTGCACTATGCACTGGTAAAAATGAAGCATCTCTAAATTACCGATCCATGACTGCAGAATCACTGGTTAAGGAAAGGGATTTGAAAGCCATCACTTTAGACAGCTGAGCAAGGTAATTGAAACTGTGGTGTGGTTACCCAGAATGTATGAAACTTTAAACCGGCTCCATGGAGATGTGTGATGTTTTCTCAAATGTGAGCAAAGAGCCAGGGAGCCACAGAGAGCGCGCCTGTGCTGTAAAGTTGATTTTCCTTATGAGCTGTAACAAGTAGCCCTGAGCAACTAAGTGTCAGCCCAGCAAGCAAAAGATACAGAGCCACACACAGGGAGTGAGAGAGAGAGGCAAAAAGGGAGCTGACTCAAGAGAACAAGAAGAGGGGGACACACAAACAGAATTTAAGAGAGGCGCACATACAAACAGACTTGAGGGGGCAGATGCATATGTAAAAAACACAGCCAGTGTTGCACAGATTCAAGTCTTCATGCTATGTTTGGCTGTCTGTATTTATGCAAGGCTTCCCGCACGCTGCATGGCTCTGTCATTGCCCCGCACATCTTCACATTTCTTTGTTATTTTGCTATTTTTCCCAAAGACTTAATCAACGTGGCTCCCTGCTTTAAACGTTTCTAACAATGTTCACGCTTTAGTCGCGTTAGTCATTTCCTCGTTGCTGCTGCATTGTGGCGTTCTCCCCCCTCGCCAAAGCCAAGATCATGAAAGACCGATCTTCCTACAGGGACAGAGGGTGGAGAAGAAAAACAAACAAACAGAGAATCTGATGGCAGGGTTAATACGACTGGCAGTGAGCTGCAGTATCTCTGACTTTGTATTCTGCTGCTGTCAAATGCTGCTGTTTTAATTGGAACTGAACTCAGCCAAACGCAGCAGCCGGCTCTTCTCAATCTGACCCCAAAACAGCAGACACTCACTCTCTCAGCCTGTACACGTAGCCGCCCCCACACTCCTGCACTCACGCGCTCCAGAAGAGGCGGAGAAGTCAGGAAAGATGGAGACGAAGAGAGAAAGTTGGAAAAAACTCAAACGTATTGCAGGATTTACCAGCTGATAAGATGATGGCTACATTTGATGGCTACATTCGTTACCTTCACTCCACTCACTGCTAGCTCTCCGTGTTTTAGATGACTGCTCCAATAGTATTGGCCCGACTTCGACTTATATAATGGCATGTTCCATCCATTCATCCATCCATTTTCTAAAGCATCAAGTATTAAAGTGTTCTGAGCCCCAATCCACAACTATGAGAGGGGATGGCATCCATTTATTTTCTAAAACAATGATAATTATGTGCTTGAAAGCCTTGGCAATATTGTTTCCCATTTAGCAATCACAAAGACAGTTGGCCTGAATTGATTTAAAGTCTGGTGAATTGGATTGGGTTGTTCATTGTGTCACAGAGGGAGCGGCAGGCCAACTAATGGCAACGCTGAGTGTAATAAATGAATTCAGCTGTTCACAGGTGCCACATGTATTGTCAGGTGTGGCTGATTAAAAGGTGGGACCTGCATGGGAAATCAGAGCAACGGCACTTTGTAAATCTAAATGTAAATCTAATCTGACGTACCATTAAAAACAGATAGCGCTCTGAATGAAAAATGTGTGGAAGAAACGTGACAGATGGTTTATTATGAGCCTACAGTCTCTCAGCCCGGTGTTCAGAACTCTTGATTAGTTGATTTTTTTTGCTTCTTTACTGAAGTTACTGATTTCTGATGTTCATGCAGACGTTTTTATTGCGTGTTTGTGCTGGTGTAGTAGGGAAGAGTAGATGTGAAAGCAATTGTAATGTCCTTCTAGGATATGTCTTTTCAATAATGCTTAGAGTGTGGTATTTGTACTGCTAAATACCACGTTATAGTTAACTTACTTGCTAACTGTTAAAAACAAAACCACTACAAATGCATGGGATGGTTTACGAACCTGCTGAGTCCGCCTCCACATACTTTGGCCTTTCTATTTACCAAGCAGACCTTTTTCCTCGACTATTTGAGCCAATATGGATGACCCTTAGCTTTTGTGACTTCCCTGTTGGCTTTTGAAACTTGTTGCAGTGGGTTGTAGTTGCTGCTTTAGACCATTGTTTGGTGAACAATGGTCATGAAGTCTAATGCAAGAACTTAGGCACAGAGTCAGGTTGAGCGCCTGAATGTTCATCTGGCTCATAATCAATTCCAATTCACAAGTTATTGTAATGTATGAAGTGCAGAAAGAAAGTGAATGTTCCAGGAGTCTGTGATTTCGTACCTCTAATCTTAAACTGAGTGACTCGAAACACTGACAGAACTAGAAACACAATAAGGTAAAACGATAAAATCAAAGCAGAAACCAAACCTCTGCGTTATACAAACACAAGACCACGAAAGAGACATACTCCAAGACAAAATATGAAGTTAAACTTATTCCAGTTGAGGTTTTTGACCACTTGATGTCACAATTACAAACTCTTACAACTGTGTTTTGTCTTGATCAGTTTCTTTAGCTGTTAAAATTAGACATTTTTCCACACTTTTGGGCTTTGATAACATATGTTTTTTTTTTTAACTTGCACAAAGTTGACTGTGTTTATTTTTCTTTGTTTTCTTTATTGAACATAAATGGAAATAACTAATATTGTGAAGAATATTGAAAAAATTGGTTTTTTAAGTGTATAAATTATGTTTTTTTGTGTTAACACAAATGTAAGTAATAAACAGTGATAGAATTGGTATTTATGGAAATATTGATTTGTATATGTTGAATTTTAATTATCTTTAAAGTACAAATAGGAATAGAGAATATGGCTATGTCTCTAAATGTGACATTAAATGACATTCATTAAATACCTTTTAAGATCAAAGGAAAACAAGGTAAATGTATGATATTGTACATTTCATTGGTAGTTAAAAAGATAATTAACATTATATGCGCAAACTTATTTTCACTTCATTTAATTACAACCTTGATATGCTGAAACTGGTGGTCTCAGCAAATCATTAGTGAGAGAAAAGAAAAACTGTGTGTGTTTTTGACCCCTGACTTGTAAACTTACTTGTTTTTTTAAATGTATTTATTCAGTCAATTGTAATTTGCACTTTAGTCTTTAAAAAGAGCAGTTTTAACTAATCACTATAGGAGACAGGTTAGCTGTTGTGGAGAAGGAACATAAAAGCTTCAGATGAGGCTGATAAATGGTGGCAATTGAGTGGAAAAGTCACTGCTCCTGCATTACTGAGGAGCTGTAGTGGTGGTATATCAGTTCACCAGGAGACTAAAGAGACTGCGGAGATTGGCAGGATTCAATTATGATTGCATTGTCTTTACTTGTTGTTGAATGTATTGAATTGCTCTGTCGGTTAGACGAGAGTAAGAGCATTGGGTCTCTCTTTAAATTAAATCTAAGGAAGTAAAACATTTAGATTAAATCTTCAGATTAAATCTGAGAGATTCTTTCTGTTTCCAGTTTCCAGTTTTTGCTAACATTAGTAATAAGAACCTCTGCAGTCAGGCGGTGATGTCATAATGAACTTTTCCGGCCTTTTCCTTATTTTTTCTTTACTTAAGGATTAGCAGTAAAGTAAATGAGATGTATCAAATACATTTTTATGCTGTACGTTTTGTACCGAGGCAAGAAATAAGAGAATACATGAGGATACAGCTGTTTTTGTGGCTGATGCTGTACTTATGCACACCGGCATATAATGAGGCATGGCAGGTAGTTGGGTACATACGGCAAAATAAAATTCTGTCCGGGCAGCTTGATCTAGAGGAAAAAAAGTGGACATAATGCGGATACTAGAAGAATCAGAAATGAATAGGATTCATCCTCTGGGACCAGACTCACATCCTTAAAGCCACGCTGCCGCAAAGCAAGTCATGATGGTCAAGTAGAAGCTGGAGATTTACCAGCAACTTCAAGGATGCCAGGACAGAACTCCCAGCCAGTCAGCAGGAAGTCACACAATACGAGCGTGAAGTAAGAGTGGCTAGCAAAAAAGCCACTTACTGGAAGAATAACCGGTAACATATGGGAAGAACCCCTCCAGCTGACAATCGGGTCACAGAGAGTGGGCTGTTCCCTGGTGGTTTACTGACTGACTGGAAATAAGGCACTTTGGAGAGCTGATTTAAAAGAGCATCCATCAGAGAGACACACAAAAACACACACAAACCCTCTTACACTGTATCTGTGATAAAGCCTCCACCATTGCTGGCTCATGCGCTGATCCAGCCAGAGCAATTATGGATGTGTCCAATCGCCATGAATTTCCTTAAGTTTAATTAATTTTGTGCAGTAAGTCTTGACTCTATCAATCCATCAGGTTTTATGTGCTGCCTTTGCCCACCTCTCCATCTCCTATCATTTCTCCTTTAAAGGACATGTATAGATTCTAGCTTCTTCTTCTTTTTTAAACCTTTTATGCAGTCGTCATGAGAGCTTGTCTCTATTTTTCTTTTATATTGCTTTTAATCAGCTCCTGAATACAAATTTAATCTGACCTTTCATAGTGGAAATAAAAATCCAGCTTCCTTAATATAAACTCCTTAATGTGACAATTAAAGACATGAAACGGTCATACATCAGAACTGAACTGCTGCACAAACAGGATCTAATATTTGATAATTAGTATCAAACAGATGATCTAGTGATGTTTTTAATCCCTTATCTTATAGTCCCTCTGACAATTTAAGCATGGTGTGGCATTGAAGAGGGATAGGGCAGCGAATTAGTGGCAAAGCACGGTAGATTTCCCCGTTAGAGCGGAGCGATGGCTGGAGAGTGAGATTTAGATAGATAGATGGAGTAAGAGATCGTTCCACCTCAGGAGGCCTGCAGTTTAATTGAGTTTATGAAGCAGTGGATGGAGCAGATTGATGGGGGACATCTATCTAAGAGACCTCTGATCCCTCACTTTCCATCTTTCACCTGATCTTTTTTTTTTTGCTAACTTTCCCTTTTCTAGCACTATTCATCTCATTTACTGTCCTGCCTTTTTTTAGTGCAGATTTTGAAGTTTTGTGTATATCTGTCAAGCTCTATTCGTGTCCTTTGTATGGATTCAGATACACATAACAGTGCATTAGATTTTTATACTTTTTCAACCAGCTGTACTATCAAAGGTCCTCTCTTTATAATCTATAATAAAAGTAATCTTTTTTTTTTATAGGTATACAATTTTCATGGTAAAGTAACAGTCTTAGTATTTGATTATACACATGATATTACAGAAGTTTACCATTTTTATTATCACGTATAATGACACTCAACGCCCCGAGGTCTCAGTCATTATAGCTGGAAACCTTATTCCTAATACAGAAGCAAAGCTTATAGTTTAGAGAAAGGCTAAAAAGATTTTCCTAAAAAATCAGAATTTCCCCCGTGTTACCTGATCGCCAAGACATGGCAAAAATAATTTCCAAACAAAAAATGCGTATTCTGATTAGATTTGAGGATTAAAGGAATAAAAAGAAGAGATTTTTTAATATATATATATATATATTTTTTTTTAACCATGATGTACTGTGAAACTTACATCATGGTTATATATCATCAAGGAAAAGATTTCCTTGATTATATTTACATCTGTGTAAATACAGCAGATTAACCAGAGCTACATATTCCATATATTTGTAATTACATTTTGTTTTGTTCTCCGCCTCCGAAGCCTCCGTCTTCACAGATGGCTGTAGAAACTTACTCTTGTACCTCTCTCCTGACCTCTCCCATACATGCTGATGATGATTTGAACCTAAATCGACATTAATTTGTTTAAAAATTTTACATTTGGATTTATCTGTTGCTGCTGATTTTCACTTCAGTTCTCGTGTCATTTAGCATACATCAGCATTTTCTCCCTCCTTCCCTTCCTTAAGTACTATCAAACAGACATTCTTATGTTATTCAAAACCATTAATAAGAGATTTAAAACAAAAAAAACAACAACCTTATAACAATGATTCAGTAAAGCTGAAGCTGTACTAATTTGTCTTTTTAGGTTTAGGTTCTCACTAAAATGCTGTGCCATTACGTCTGCTCAAAAATCAGAAATATCTTATTGTTTTTTAATTAGTCCAAAGCAAAATTAGCTATCTCAACCCATTACAATATTGTCTGATCTGGTCTTACTATACTTAATTATAGTAATTATAAAATAGCTAGTCAATAATTAACAGTCCACTTACAGGGAAATTTCAAAGTAATTTTTAAATACATAAATGCCTCCTCTTTCTTTTTCCGGTATAGGTCTCCATTAGGTATTTTCATTACTGTATTGTTTAACACATGCACTGAATAACTTCCATATTTTATTCTGTATTGTTTTGCAGTAATATTACAAATCCATGCAACACCCACGCACACTTGAACTTATTTTGTCAGCTTGTTACCCTCCAGACTGTGTGTTGACAGCTGGTTGCAGACACACCAGATTGACGGAGCACTTACTGGACAGGCCTGCAGAGCTGCAGATGCTTGTGTGTGTGTGTGTGTGTGACTGATTGGGCTGTGTGTGGGCTTTTACAAGAGAAAAATGGATTGACTTAAGAAAAAGAAGGAAAAAGAAATGTATGTTTGGGCCAGAAAGAGGGAAAATGATATGCTAATGAGTGCATATTGCATGAATAAAAGAGCTGCAAATGTGTGTATGTATGTGTGAAATGCCAACGTTTCTGCCCTGAGTGTCTTTCTTTTTGTTTGTGCACATGAATTGACAGATGATGACATACAGTATCCCACTGCTGCTCATGTGATTATAGGGCCCCGCACTGCATACATTTGCTTTGATAAAGCAGTTGCCAATATGCATTCATTCAAACCTAAACTTTGTTTCATTGGGTCTTACAAAACAGTGAAGAGCAGTCAAAACAAAAAAGGCAAAATTATCATAATTATGCTCCTAATGATAAAACAGAACAGTGGGAGTAAAAAAATGAAATAAGTAGTATGGGTCTGAAGGTGTTATGAAACAGCTTTGTTGACTGCCCACTGATTGGAAATGAAAGGCACTAAAACCCACATGCTTTTGGCTCTCACTTAGCCTACTGAATCACCAGGCTCAGCACTTCCTCAGATCTCCATGGCCCTATTTCCAGCTGCGTACTCCCCACTAAACCACAGCATTAGCTGGATTAACCTACACACTCCTGCTGTCTGTCTCTCTCCTGCAGCACCAGACTTAAATCTTTCCTCTGGTTCTTCTCATGTCTGCCTTTCTAATGTTACATTCTGTTAGTTCTGCATACCTCTTTGCCTTTTCCCCCTCTACAGAGCTGGAAATGTCATCTCCCTTTTCTCTCACATTTCTTTTGTCCTTCCTTTCGTCTCCTGCTATTATCCGACGCAGTTTCATTCCTGAGATCATTCTCTTTTTTAACAATATTTCTCCAGAGAGGGAGTATTTCCACCCATTCTACTTCCTCCTCCCACCCTTCTCTCCACCTCCTCTGCCCTTTTGATGTTTTTTTCTCCTCCTTCATTCATTTGGTTTTCTGTCCAGTCATTATCAGCTGTGGTGAGTGACAGTTCCTGTCTTATCACATTCTTTCAGGTGCTGGTTAAAATCCATTCTCTGCTGGGATGCACAAAGGTGAGCTGGTAAAATGCCATGTGCCGCCTCCATATTGCAATGGGAAGACTATTTTGGCTGGACATACTGCACTAAACGTGCCTTTATTTTTTCTATTTCAGTTCCAGTCTTTTTTATTTGACTATCGATTCTTAGACTGTTACTGTATCCCTGCTGATGTGCTCTTAGGCATTCCTTTATTTTAAGTTTACCCATAAATGTAAAAATATGAATGCTACATTGGCTTTCCTAAATAAAACCAATCAGTGTGAACGCGCTACAGCAGCTAACTAGCAGCTAACCAGCACGAACTAATAGTTTGTTGACAAAATGCAAGGGTAACACAACATATTTTTGCTGGGTCTTAAGAATATTTGCATTGCTTCTCAGCCATGTCTCTGGTAAATATATGACAAATGTAAGTCCCTGAAACTTTGGTCTCCAAATGTTCAAAGATAATCATCATGTTGTTGCTAACATTTTGCTTACTGCCTGCTAATCGATGACAGTAGCAAGATTAACAGCCAAAACAGTGCTGCTCTGGAGTGTAAAGGTAAAAACAATAAGCTGAGAGATGTATAAATAATATAGCCTAACAGTACTTACTCGTTCAGCTTGAAAAGCTGTTAACCATGTTACTGAGATACTTATGGTTGCTTGGTGTTGAGCTAGCAATCTTTGCTTTTGGAGCACCTGGTAGCAAGTGCAATGCACCTTTCTTTACAAACGTGGCCAACAACCTCTGTAACTAAACTTAAAATAAGTGTCCTTTTTCACAGAAAACAAACTGACACATCACACCAGGAAAAGCAAAGCTTTCAACGATAAAATTAACGATAGCTTCTGCTTTGCTGTCCTTACGCTGTGCATGCTGCCTCACTGTGGCTTACATGGGACACTTGAACCGAGCAGAATATTTGTAACACCCGTACTTTTACCGACTGTGACCGCTCTGAACGTCTGCTGTGGAAAAAGGGTCGCTGCACAGTTTCGCTTTTGCTGCTAGAGTGCAGAGTCCCTGCATTAGCATTAGCAGTGCGGCTGAATAAGTAATGGTAATGTAATATTCCAGCATCCTCTGACCTGAATAAGAACATTTATACACTGGTACTGAGCCCCAGGATGACTGCCGGGGGCAAGAGAGGCCGAAAGAAAGAGCAGGAGAGGTGAGAGAGAGAGAGAGAGAAAGATTGTGGACATGGTTTGTGGCATTTGGCTTTTTGCTCTCTGTGATGGATTTGGTCCAAACCCTTGAGACACACAAATGAACTGTGACACCTATGACAGCTGGAGATGATGCCCACTGCCCTGCCAGCTCACTCACACACACACACACACACACACACACACACACACACACACACACACACACACACACACACACACACACACACACACACACACACAATATTTTATCTCTGGACAGCTGTTTTCAATTTCTAAGACTAATTCAAAGCCCCAAGTTTAACTTGGCCATGTGACAGTGGTGTTTTTAATGTTTCTAATGTTTATCTTTATTTAGTAGCAATATCGATGACAGATTATTATTGTGTTGTCATATTCACAGATGTGGTGTCTCTGATTTCATTAATATGAAAGTTTCCTATAACTTCCATTTTTTCACATGTATAGATAAAAGTCAGATTTGTTTGATTTGTTATATTTGTAAGGGAAAAAAACATTATAGTCACGTAAAATCAGTCAAAGGGGGATTGAGTTTACGTGATTATATACATACAGGGACAAACATTAAAAAAATGATGTGACAAATGAAGATTTAAACAGGGAGTGTCAGTTTTGAGGACTGGGTTCCAGTTTCACACGCCAAGACTGAGGGCTGCACAGAAGAAATGCCCTCATCAAACACTTGACTTTTTCCCAAGTGCACCAAATATTTACCTTTATTGGAATGTAGATTATTAGGTATGCTTGGTTTGTGTATCTGAACAAACCAGCCATTTTTGCTTACTAAACAAAGAGTTCATTGCACCCAAACACCACACAAGGGTTAACAGCACTTAATGTAAATAAATTACGACTAAATTTTTTAAGCCTTTTGGAATAGCAGGAGGAGGAAGTCATTTATTTCTGTGGAGAGTGCTTTGTTAAAACTTCATTTATTTTATAAGACAACCTGTCCCTCAGTAACTTATCTACATCCTGCTGTACCTCTCGGCTGGGTTACTTGGTGTAGGAATTGATTGTCTGTTTTGCTACTTGCACATTTGATATGCTGATTTTCCTCCATTTCTTTTGGCCTTGAACATAAAGGACCACATTAGCTGAATGTTTGTATGCACACGGGGCAACATTATGAATACAAAATCTTGTTAGAGTATTGCCCACCATATGTCGTCATAATCGTGTTTTTCTCAAAGTCACTTTAATCCTCTTTATGTACCGTAACACATTTCTTCAGGTCGAAAATAATGAAAGGTTTAATCTACATTATGTCCTTTTTTCCCAGGATAAATGTGCGATCGTATTATCACTGTCAAAATTAATTAAGTTGTTAATTTAAAAGATGTTCAGTGGGTGCTTTGGGTTGAAAATAAATTGAATCAGACATTCTTAACTGGATTTGAGGATGTAAGGACATAACCTACTGTAGAAGCAATTAGTTACAGTTTTTCAGTTAAATATAGTGAGGACTGAATCCAAGTAACTATAGGAAGAAGTGCTGTTGAATCTGTAATTATGTTTTTTCTTCAAAACTTACATTTTAACTACTGATTTTATCTACTGTTCTGATTTTATCTGTTTTGATTTTATATACTGTTTTGTTTGTTTGTTTGTTTGTTTGTTAATTAGTTAGTTTGTTTTCTTGTTTTAATCAATTTTAAATCATGCTTTTTATTTATTTTTGTTTCTAATGTCTCTGTAAAGCACTTTGAATCACCTTGTTGTTGAATTGTGCTATACAAATAAACTTGCCTTGCCTTGCCTTGCCTATTGTACCTCTCAATCTCACGCACTAGCTCTGGCTCCTTCCCCACCCAAGGTCCCTGGGTCCCTCACCCAGGTACCAATTTTCCATGGGAGACCCTACCAGGGGGTGGAAGTCCCCCGACAACATAGCCCCTGAGATCCCCGGGACACACAAGCCCCTCCACCACAATAATGTAGCGATTCACTGAGCGGTCAAACCAAGTTGTGAAAATACCGTATTTTCCACACTGTAGGGCGCACTTAAAATCCTTTTTCTCAACAATCGACAGTGCGCCTTATAATCCGGTGCGCCTTATGAATGAATTCTGGTTGTGCTTACTGACCTCGAACTGATTTTATGTAGCACATGGTGCTCAAAAAGCTGTCAAAAAATGTTTTACTACAATGTTGGTAAGCTACGAAGTCCCACCGCTTGATGGATTGTCAGAGTGTTATGGCTCACGGAGTAATCTGGGTCCAAAACGCCATCCGCTTCAGGTCCCAAAGTTAAACGGACACTGCGGCATCACTGAGAGTTAAAAACTGTCTAAATTCTTTCATCTTTAATAAAATGATCAGCGTTGCTGCTTTACCAGGTGTAACAATTAAGTTTAACATCCAGGAATCCATGAAAACAGAATTTACTAAATTTAAGTTAGCTCGCTAGTTTCCACCTAAACATGATATAGCATGTTCTGACTGAGAGATTTCTGAAAAATTTAAAACATAAAGCTCTGCTATCACTTCCAACATAAATAAAGACAGAAAACTAAACAGCAGTGACTTTTGTAGGGTTACTGAAGTTGGGCTAGCTGGTATATAATGATGTGCTACATGATCGCTAGCAACACCGCTATGTTAGCATAACATAAACACAGTGAAGCTGGAGGATGAGTGCTAACTTTTTTCCACTCGATAAAAGTTAACGTGAGGGTTCCCAATGGTTAGGGACAAATGTAATCACATGGCAGGATGCTGTAAACGGACCAAACTTCAGTCAGGAGAACAACTGAGATAATCCATCCACAATACGAGGTTAGTCATTAATATACTGCAACAACATGGGAATAGAGCAGCTATGAGAGAAATCAGCATTAAGGAATCAATGGTTCGGAAGTGGAGGAAGCAAGAAGAATGAGTTGAGTAAAGTTTGACTTATCTGACTGTTTTGTTTCGCTTAATGCTCCTTATAATCTCGTGCACGTTATGTATTCATGGCGATTTTGTTCTTCAAAATGAAGAAAAAATTGGTTATTGGAGTGCAGAATCATTCTGTTTTATTTGACCATAGCTAACAGACAGTTCATGCAAATTGCTAATTGAAATTCGGTTAGCTTGTCCTGTGAGTGATTGGTTGATGTCACTGTGACGGACACGGTAAAACCATTCCTCGCAGAAGCATCAGGCAGCCTACCATGAAAGGTGGAATCCTCCCTAACGTGCCTGCTGAATGTGACAGAGCTGCAGCGTGTGTCTAATGTTTTGATCGATATCTGATAGAATGCATGCAGGCTACTGAAAATGTGTAAAGTCATAATGTCTCTAAGGTACCACAAATAAATAAAGGCAGCTTATACAGTTGCTCAATTTTGACATGGCTATAACATCATAAGAATTAATCACCACCATATTCCATTAATGCAATTTGGACATATATAAATGGTGGTCACATAAACACAGGTATGCTAGAATATATCAGCACCCCCTGAGCTGTGAGTCATCATTAGTGTCAGCCTCAGCCCTTAACCAAACTCTAACCCCAGACAATCAGAAAAGATCTTAAAGGCACTAGTAAGGCACTAGAAAGGCACTAGTTCCACAACCAGGCAGCTACAGTAAGCGACCTTTCTCTCCTTGTCTTACTCCCTCATCGCCTTTGGAGCTGTTCCTCTGGCATGACATTCATTTTCCTGGCATGCTATGCCCAGAAAGTAGATTCTATATTGTATGGATATTATAGCATTAGTGTTTATTAGTGATACAAAGCAATTGCTTTGATGTGAAAAATCTATTACAAGGGACATAAGGTTTACACGTGTGTCAACATAATGGACCCGTTTCAAACACTGAATTCTTACAAGTGATAATTTAATAACCCCATATGAAGTACTGTATTTACTGCCATTTATGTGTCGATTACAGTGATTGTCTGTTACCATGACTGGCTTGTCCTCCCCTGCTTCTTTATGCTGCCCACCAAACAGTCGAACCATGTGAAACTGTCAGAGTAACAGTTTTGTGTCATTCTGATTTCAAGACATTGCCTAATCTAAAAATAAACAAAGAGTATCGGCTCTGTACACCAAAATGTGTAATACTTACAAACACTCAAACCAAAATTCAATAAGTAACAGTGAAAACAAAACTTTTCAGTGTATTTGTGCTGACCTGTTTATTACCTTTGGTCCAGTGGCTCAGTAGTAGTAGGTGGGTGGCAGATGTGAAGAACACAGGGTTTTGACCTTTCCTGTTAGAGCCTTCATCAGTGGCGTTCTCTCTCTTTCTCTCTCTCTCACTCACACACACACACACACTGTCTTGTCTAGGGAAAACCATCTTCAGTGGTCATTAGTTAAATAAATATTTGCTCTTTTCCTAATTTTATCTTTCCTCTCATCAGTTATTCCCACTGAATTATTCATTTAAACACAAATACAAACAGCACATTCAGGAACACTGACAACAAAAGCTCAATGAATAATAACAATAAGTGACTATAAGTGTGACAAACAGTTAAGCCATTTCTTTGCATGCTTCGACACATCTGTCACCAGCGAGTCGATCCACCCAGCTTGAGGAGCAGCAGCGGCCTCTTGCCCTGGAGTTTCACCAGGTGACCTCTACAGCAGGGGCACCACCAAGGGGTGGCCAGGGGGGGCACTGGCCATCCGCCAAAATTTGCTGTCCCTCTCAGTGGCCCCTCCCTGACACGACTGTCCTGTGTTGGTAATAATTTTAATAAACATGAGCGCAAGAGACAGGAAGACACCCGACAATGAGCTCAAACATTATCTTGTTATGTCTTCCTGTTTAAAATTTATTAGGTTTTCATATGTACCTATTTTCAATGATATCGACTGTAATAGCAGAAAATTAACTACGCAAGTAGATATTTTTTCTCTCTCTCTTTTCCCCCCCATATTTTTTAAGTAACCTATATTTCACAACAGCTTAATAAAACTGAAAATGTTACTGGAGTACCACCCCAATATTTTTTGTGGCCCTCATACACAGCAAATCCAGCATGTCCAAATTAACACTGTCAGATTTGATTTCAACACTATTAAAGTGTCTATATGGGTCGACACCAGAGAGTGTTAATTTAACTCTTTTTGGAGAGTTGGTACGTTAACTCTGATTTAGTGTTAAACACCAAATCTGTCTGGAGTTGATAATTTAACACTTGGTGTTAAGAGTTTATATATAAACTCTCAAAGAGTATTTTAGTTTAACTACGTAAGAGTTATCTTCTAATTAATTCTAAAAAGCGGGAATTTTACTGTTCTGAACTTCTAGAAATTTCTTTTGGAAATAAACACTTACTAAAAAGACGCAATGGTTTTTGAAAAACATTTATTCTGAACTGTGCACCACAATTTCAAAACATTTTCTGAAAGATGTAACAGTGTACATGTTCTCACTTTCATTAGAATTTTGTTTATCAAAAGGTCAGACATAGGTGAGCTGGTAAATGCAAATAACAGCATTCTCATCACTTATTTCTTCAATACAATATGCATGTCCTTCATTCATCACTTTGTGGAACTTCAACGCACTTCTGCTCTCCCCCATATTCCATCTTCACAAGCATCCTGTGTGGAGATTGAATAAAAATTAGTTGACACTAATTAATGGCACAAATCAATTGCAGCACAGTAAAAAAAAAAAAAAAGGAATCCTTTTTGAGCCATTACTTGTGTAAAGGACACAGGCAACAGGTAATACTGAACTAAATGTAAACCTTCAATCTTTTTCATTTTTACCTAAACCGTGTGCACAAAACTCTGGAGGGTTCTAAATGCTAACGTAGAACCCAGTCAGGATGTCTGCTACTGCTGTCTGCTCGTTTTTTTTATGGGAGATCATTTTCAGGCTTCAAGTAGCACCATTATACCAACATTTCGCATTCTAGACATTGTTTTAGGTGTATTTGACCAAAACATTTGACTGAAAATTCACATGCAAGCTTTTTTTCAAGGCTGTGGTATTTGCCCGCAAACAATACCTTTCAGCTAGCTAAAACAGAATATTATGCTATCAGCGAGCAACATGGCTAATGCCTTTCACACAGCTTTGTCTCAACTCCAAAGAGCCACAGAAGTAAAAGCTAATAATAATAATTGAAACAATCTTTGAAAAAATGACTTACCAAGCATGGCAAACAACTCAAATATGTAGAGCAAAATGTTCTGAAACGGCTTCACTTCAGCTTCGATTGGAGCCTATGGTGCTGGGGGCAGAGTCTGTGAATTTACTCTATTGGTGTCATAGCCCCTGTAGGAGTTCAGAGTTAAGAGGTCAAGAGTTAATGTTTCCATTGTAACACCTCCAGATTTGACATAGAAGCACTCATTTTTAACACTCAATTTTAACTACTAGCATTTTACACCTCAGAGTTACATTAAAAGAATTTGACTCTACTTAGAGTAAAATTAACTCTAAGACTACTAACACCAAAACATTTAACACTTTTGAATTTGCTGTGTAGTGCCACCCTTATGAAAAAATTCTGGAGGTGCCCCTGCTCTACAGAGAGGAAAATCAACACCAAAAAGGCTGCAGGATCAGAGCAATGTTGTGCTAGCTCTGGCTCTTAAGTCATGTGCCGACCAACCGGCAGGAGTTTTTCTGAACATTTTAGAGCTGTCCCTTCAGCGTGCCACAGTCTGTGTCTGTTGCACTGACCCTGAACATTATGAAGTGCTTTGAGAGAATCATTCTTAAAGATATTTGTTGACTTTAACTCTGCCTTTAATACAGTAGTCCTTTGGTGTAATAGTAGATAAACTAGCAGTGAAGCGGCAAAAGCTGAACATTAAGTTCTTGGGCAGGCATATCACAGCTAATCTCACCTGGTAAAGAAGGCCCAGCAAAGGCTCGTTCCCACAGGAGGCTTAAATATGCCGGTCACAGCACAGGGGATTGTGGGATGTCCTCTTCCAGGAGTGGACTCAGCGTATGCTGAGAGCTTCACTCTACAGTGCTTAATGCAATACAACCTTTTTAATTGATTTCCTTATTGGGCGATCGTGGCTCAAGAGTTGGGAGTTCGCCTTGTAATTGGAAGGTTGCCGGTTGAGCCCCGGCTTGGACAGTCTTGGTTGTTGTGTCCTTGGGCAAGACACTTCACCCGTTGCCTACTGGTGGTGGTCAGAGGGCCCGGTGGCGCCAGTGTCCGGCAGCCTCGCCTCTGTCAGTGCACCCCAGGGTGGCTGTGGCTACAATGTAGCTTGCCATCACCAGTGTGTGAATGTGTGTGTGAATGGGTGGATGACTGGATGTGTAAAGCGCTTTGGGGTCCTTAGAGACTAGTAAAACGCTATACAAATACAGGTCATTTACCATTATTGTGTATATTTTTTTTATTGTGTTTAGTTGATATTTTCGTAATGTAGTTTTGTAATGCAACTGCATAATGACAATAAAATATCTTGAATCGTTGATCAAAGTGCAGACTTGGATTATTTTTGCATACATGGATTATTTTCTGTTCACCTCACTTGCATTAAACACCTTCTTTTATGAATATTTCCAATTAAATATTGAAAATGAAAACGTGAATTCCAGGAATGCTCTAAATTTGTTGGCATCTTCCACATTTAATGAAAACACTGTATGTTTAACAGGGTGTTGCTTGATTTAACGATTCAAAACAATCACAGAGCAGTAGTTTAAAAACAAACGGTTCACTACTCCTCAGTAGTCAGCCTTATTTAAATCCATAAATTAAAGAAAAGATAAACCCTTAATTTAGTAATGCCCCTTTTTTTTGCCCTGCCTGGGATATTTCTACAACTCTTTTATGAGCAAAACTTAGTTTGTAACTGTTTGCATGACACCCCTGCTGTGACAGATGTGTTTTTTTGTTGTCTTCTTCTCAGAAACAGCGTTGCTTTCCTGTTTTGACAGCAAGTCTCTTTTGTTCTGTTTGTTTTTGTGTTAAACCCTGTGACAGGTCATCCTATCCGAGTAGCTCTAACTGAAATAGGACCTGATGTGGTAAAGACATTGATATTACCTCCAGGTGAGCCAAAGCACTGGCGCAACCTTGAATAGCTGCTTTTTACCTTTTGCTTTTCCCATACAGCCATACTTAGCTTTTAGTAATTGAAGATAATGGCCTAAGTGAGTAGTTTGTATTAAAAATCAAGATTTGCTCTCAAAAAGAATTGATCTTTTAAAGAGACGAGACAACGCAAACGGCTTCACATGCAGTCAGAGGACGTTGCACACTTAAAACACAGCACTGCCAGCTCGGTTATAACCCACGGCAAACATAGTCAGATCCCTAACAATGTCAGAACAAATTAAATGGCAACACGCTTCTTTGGGAGACCCAGACTTTAGGTTGTGTGAGACAAGAAAGCAGAGAAGAGAGGCAGAAAATACAGATATGTGAAAGGATGGGGTAAAGATTTTTTACTCTTTTTTTCATTCTGTCCTGCTGGTATGTGTTTTTGTTAGATTTTCTGACTTTCTGTATTTGGAGGTTTGAATGTGTGTCATTTACCAATAAACCTGAGAGAATATTCTGCAGGGATTCATGCTTGGGAACTCTAAACTGGGTCATATGAAAGCTTGAAGCAGATCTTTTGGCAGTTTCCTTGCTAGAGCTGCCATGAGTGTTGTTGTCAAAACTAATTAAGCAGGAAATTTAGGGGGAAACCTTAATTCTTGTGTAATCCTGTACTTATTTTCATCATCAGTTTATGACACTCAGTGCTTATAAGGGTTACGCTGGTGATGAAGTGCTATAATTTACCCTGCTCTTGAACACATTTCCCTCCTTTCTCCTTTAAGTGACTTAGTTTTTGCAAATCCCAGGATGTTTTCTGACACCTGCACCAACTATGACCTTGTGCAGTTTTCCGATAGATTAGCTGCAGCAGTTGCAATAGACTGGAGGCTGGCAGCAAGTCAAGGATGTAGCCCGTCTCTTGCCCTATGATGGGATAGCTTCTAGCCCACCCTGATATTTGAATTGGACAAGTGGTTAAGAAAATGGATGGATGGTTACAGTAAGCTATACACCAAGAGTCTGGTGCTGGTCAGTTTGAGCTGCCTGATGAGTGTACTGATTCTGTCAAGAATTCCAAGATCACAGTCACAAATCAATCTATCTTGTCCAGCTTAAACTGGGGAGTAAGGTCACAGCTACTGATCTGTTTGAGGTGTGACGTTAGTGAAATGCTTCATCCTGTCAATTGACAGGTACTAGAAGCAAGTTCCATTTTAATTACAAAACTGCAGGAACTGTCTAATGGCATAGCCCTGCGACAGATTGGCGACCTGTCCGGGGTGTACCCTGCCTCTTGCCCTAAGACAGCTGGGATAGGCTACTGTTTTAAGCTACTGTGGCTATTTTTTGATCTTTGGCACATTCTGTGTCCTTATGGATTGTTGTGCCTGGGCTACCTTAGATACTGTTAGACTAGGACATTAGTTTTTGAAAGCTCCTGCTCTATTCTGACCAAACAAAAGATGGATGTAGACTCTGGTTGTGAAAAATGTGGACGTATCTTCAATCTTCATTCTTGCTGATGAGAAAAAAAAAACAGTGTTGCTCACTGTGAAATAAGTAAACACATTCCTAATAAATCTGTGTTCTTAGTTAATTGCTTAATTTAAAATTGTGATCAAAATTTTGGTAAAATTACTTACTAAAAGTATACTTAATTTGTGTGACTGCTTTGATACTGATGAGTCAGCAGTGTCTGCCTGATGAATATGCAGTGGATCCACCCCTCATACATCAGGTTTCAAAAACCCAAGGTGCTGACAGCCAAAATGTCGAACTCAAGGATACAATATGGGAATCTACCAACTATTTGATGGCATCGCAGTATCTTTCATGGACTCTTGAAAGGTGGACTATCTGTGCAATCATTTGCAGTACCAAAAGAAATGTAAAAAATTAGGATTTTATATGTTACAAACATACAAGTGTGTACAAGTAAACAAACATGCTATAACTGCTAATAAACATGCTTAAGGGTCAGTGGTAGATATTGGATTTTCTAACTTTTGTGCAAAGGCAGTCTTTTTCCTGTCTTCATGCAAAGTTAAGCTAAATTGCTGCTGAGTTTTTTATACTGTATGGTATATACTCCATATGTCAAAGTTAAAAAAAGAAAACGACATGCTCTTTCAGTTTTATGTATAAGGACAGAAAAGAAATCATCTAAATTAGGTAAATACAAAACATATTACACTGTGTCATCAAGATGTAGAATCAGTGTGTAAAGAACCAAGAATATCCTCACTACTTCCATAGGAATTTAGAGGCTAAGTAGCAGCCAGATGCTGCTAGTGAAGTGCACTTGATTAATTGATCATCAGCAAGTGTGAGCATGTCTATAAAAGCAGAAGTTTTGGCAGTTTGCGGGAGCATTGAGCTTTATGCCAAGGAGGGAAGAAATTAGCAATGATCCTAGTGAGGCAGTCTACTACCCATCAATCTGGGAAAGGTTAAATGGGCATTTTCAAGTATTAGAAAGTCTATAATTCATTAGAGGTTGTACTTTTTTTTAAGGACCAGATGATTTTTATTTCATCCCAATAGGTAAAACTTTAGAATTAACTGTCTGTCTACCATGCCTGTTATATCATTTAGGCAAATAATGGTGCTAAAAGGTGTGAGATAAACCGTTTGCTAAAGCAACATGACTCTTAGAAAGAAACAGCCAGCAGACACAGGTACGATTAACAAATGCTATATTTCTTGAAAGATTTATTCAAACAAGACACATGGGCCAATGCAGTATGAGTGCCTATAGACATTGTAGTTTGGCAGTCAAAACTTTATTATATAGCATTTTGTATGCGTGAAAATTCTGTTCATATCCCTTCATCCCTAAAAAAAACAAACATAAAAACAAATAATCTGGAGAAATTTGTCTTGAGTTGCAGAGAGTGACGTCAGATTGCCCAGTCTGCTTTTATATATCTATAAAAAGCCCTTATGTAAGCTGAGTAGTCAACGAATTTCACAGCAGACAAATGGTATAGGATACATATAAACACAAGTATTACATAGCAATCCAAGGCAGCCTATTGCTGCCTATTACAAATTATTATGAGACGACGCATTACTTTTTTTTTTTGTCTTTTTCTTTTTTTTTTTGCAGATGCAAAAGCTGTACAAGAAACCGCCGAGTCTTCCTTTCACTTTCAGCGAATGCGTTGGCAAAGCACTTGGATACAATGCAATATCATTTAACATTAAATATATGAGTGCATGTATACCGTACAAGCTTCAAACACATGGCATATAATGTAATTCATCTGCTTGACGTTACATTGTATGGCATGTGCTAGGTGATTGCGAGGGGCAGGGGCAAGGGGTGCGGCCATGAAATCTGGAAGCTCTTCAAAATTTTTCCGTTGGTCAATCATTGAAAAACACCGTACAAAAACGGACAGAAAACAAAGAAACAATCGAACCATACAACATAATCTATATATTGCTCGGGATCGTGGAGCCCAAGTATGTCTACCAGGTTGCATTCAGATAACCTGCCGTAGAATACTTGATGATTCTTTTATAGAGAGGAAGTTTTACAAACAACAGTCAGTTAGCTCTGACTCGAGCGAGCAATGCCACAGTCTGTCGTAATCAGGAGAGATTGAGTAAATTCACTCTAAGCTGATGATCCAAAGCAGTCCCAGCATTCTCACCGTTTTGGATGTTTAAGCATCAGTTAGGTGTACTCAGTTTCTCCTGATTCAAGGCTTTTGGTCCTGCTTCATATCACAAAGTTGGAGACTTTGTGTTTAGGATATAAGTAGTGTTATACCTCTGTGGCTCTTGTGTCTTGTTTCAGGTGTGTGTGGATGTTGGTACATGTATGTCATTTGCTTCAAGGGAGTCATTAAGGTCCATCCATCGTTGATGTAAAAACACATCCTTCACTGTCCATTCGCTGTCCATCGGGAAATTAACACTGAAAGGTGCCATTGTTTTCCAGTACATCAGCAAGATTGCAGCTGTGATGCGGGTCTCACAAAATGAACAATTCAAGAAGCAGCCGTTCACAGCGCTTGCTGTCAGCCAATGTCCGCGAGACATGACAGCTAACAAAATCCGAGCAAAGCTTTCAAGTTGCCAGTCTCTTTCACTTTGCTGGTAGCCTGTCCTCAGGCTTTGCTTGTCCTGAAGGACTAACTCTGCTCCTTAATTGCAAATTCTGGAGCCTGTGTTGGCATTCTGTTCAACCTCCATGTTGTTGGGTAGCACAAGCTTCACGCCCTCTGAGGTCAGCCAGTGAGTACAAAGTCCAGTTCCTGATTTTGTTGTTGTGCAAATCAGAGTAAACACCATCTTCGACTCCAAGCTACAGTCACAAAGCGTTTTTGATAGCTGGTTGCTTGAATGCACAGAGATAAGACCCAGAATGAATGTTTTTAGACCACCCAGACAAGTCAGAATGAAAAACAACCATCGCGATATTGGCTGTGTTCGTACAGCCACGTTTCTCTTTTCTCATCTCATCGCCTTCATTTTTTGTCTCAAGCCCTCTGCACAGCTCATTCTTTCACTCAGCTCTGCGTCGTTTTTGACACTCGTGCCCTTATTAGCACCCATCCTTAAACTCTGAGGAGGGCTCCAAATAGGCAAACAGAAAGAGAGAGATAGGGATAGGGCGAGGGAGGTTTAGCGCTTATTGCTTCACTGATGCATATTGCTTGTTTACTCGCTGTCATTCCTTATTTATTCTCAACCTCTTATGCATTCCGACTGATTAGGGAGAGAGCCCACAGAACGGTTTGGTAGGGATTTTAGAGGCCAGAAAGCTTTTCATATGAAGTGACCCACTAAAAAATGTGGCACCTCGAGAAAATAAAAGTCAAAGAGATGGTGAAGCCACGCAAGAGAAGCTGCGGCACTGTGGTGCACTGAATACTGTGCAGTGCATGCGAAAGCATAAGCACAGATGTGTTTGATGTATATTCACAGCATGCATATCCCATTGATGCTTTTGTATTCATGATCCCCATTCTCTGCTGATCCCCTATTACAAAAGCATGCCATCCCCTACCACCAGTCCAACAGCTTGCCTAACAGGTTTTTCACATCTTGGAGAGGTAAAGTGGAGAAGCCATTGCAGCATTACAAGCGAGCATTATACTGCTACTTGATTCTCGCTCGTTAAAGTTTTACCCTGCTGCTCATTTTATTTGCTTGTGTACATTCACAGCTCCAATAAAATTGAGATGCAAATTGGGGAATTTGGCTGACTGACATTTCTGCTGGCAAGTAAAACAAACAAACAAAATCTTCTCAAAAATTTAAATCTGTCTTACATAAAATCCACTTTACTTCTTTAAGCTTGGCATCAGCAAATCTCCAGATATGAATAATATATTGCAAAGCATTTGGTCATTGATGCCACAGCTTGTGTTTGTGGATGCTAGCTTGCGCATGTGCGTATGAATGTAATCGTTTTTGTGTGAGCGCTTGTGCGGTGTGGTGTAGTGAGGATGAATCTGGAGCCTGCCATGCTTTGACTGGCTCTGTCATTAATTATAGTTTTCTCCTTGTACATGCTCAAACACACTATGAAGACCCAGTGAGGCTATCACGTTTACAACAGCTTGGAGCAGTGGGTACCAAACATCAGGGAGAGTGCTTCGTACCCACTGCTCAACCCTTTCTGGATATGGATGCACAAAGGGAGGTCGGGCAGTAGAAGAAAGTCTGCTAGGACACTACAAGTAAGAGAAAGCAAGTGAGATACAGAGTGAAAGAAGAGAGATAGATGGAGAGACAGAAAGGGAGGGAAAGAGAGAAAAAGTGCCACATAATGTGCGACTCTGTTAAGCGGTGCTGTTTGATGAGGTTCCACCACCTGCCGGATGCGCTGTAGCATGAGCCAGGCATATGCACTGCGGAATAGCTGGTGTCCCAGTGATAACAAATGAAGGTGAATTCAATCAGTGAGTCAGACTGCCTGTTGGATTGGTCTATATTGAGGAGGAGGAATTGGAAATAAGTGATGCGATGGTAAGGGATTCTGAAGGATGAAAGCATTATTGCGTTTTTTTTATACTTAAGCTATCAAAAAACTGCTATTTGGCAAACTACTCAAGAAATTCTACTTTAAAAAAACAGTATTTCTAGTTACTCCTCTGGAATAGCAATTAGGTAAAGATACAAAAGGTGCCTTTTATGGTTGGAACTTTTAACATGGGCAAATTTCCATTATTTCCTTGTGTTTAGCTATTGTGCCTGTAAGGGTCATGCCAAATTTATGCTAGCTGACATTGTTGCAAGAATTTGGTGAAAATCTTCAAAAAGGTTTTTCTAAGATTAACTAAAAGTGAAAATAAGAGTTGATGGCTAGCTACACTCATGATAAAGCTGATAACTAACATTTGTTTTGTTTAATGTATTATGTTTTTTAAATGCTATTATTCGTGGCTAGCAAGCTAGCTAAGAAGACACAACCTATAAATAAGATAAATTAACAATAAGCTGGTGCAGAACTCCCGTGTTCACCAAACATAGAGAGACAGCTAACCAAATTGAAACAAAAAGGGATTTTTTCTAAGATTAAAAGATATAATTTATTTATTAAACTGTAGAATGAGCATCGACGGGTTGTTTAAGTTACCACGTATGATTATCAATGGGTATTAATTTCTACTTTTAGCCCTTGGTATAAATTGATACCTGGCTAATTTTTTATGTCAGTATTCAACAGTTTGAAGCGTTATCTCCCAGAAATCCACTGATTTACGTTGCTGTGTATGCACGTGGAAGCAGTTATTAACTTATAGTGTTGGAGCACTTCGTTAAGAGGAAGTGAAGTAAACTGCAGTGTACCATGTACAGTTGGTTTCAGCCTTTCAGATTATGTTAGTTTTGCAGAAATATCTCCATGCATCAAACAGCAGGGAAAAAGGTTCCTGAATGCATCACATCACTCTCTTTATGTTATTGAATTATGAATTATGTTAATCATTAGTGTCTAACTATGAAAATGTATCTTTGCAAATGTATGGCACCAAAAATAACAAAGCCGATTTCTGGGGTCAGAGAAAATCCATGTCTGTACTAATGTGCAGGATTAGCTGACTTTTCTGTGATGCATTTGTGAAATGGAAAGATTTCACTGCCTTTGCAATGACATTTCGGGATGATCCCTTTGCCCCTTTTCTAGGTATTGTAACACATCCTCGGCTTCATGTAGACGTAAAAATATCCACCACGTCACAAGAGACTGTGACTGAAATTTGCTGTTCAACATGCTGCCACAAATAACTAAAGGGCCGGCCTGTTCATTTGCCCAGTTTTTCGGCTGGAGGTGGGGTTTTCTGTGGTCTCTTGACACTGCTGGGAACCTTGTATAATTTTTGACAAGTGTGTAGTATGTGCATGTGTATGCATGCCTCATTTTTTCTTATCTTTCTCATCTCACTTGCGCCTGGAATGAGATGAAACCCTCCCACACTATCCTGCCCTCCACTCTAGTATGAATTGCAAGGCTGATATCTCATTCTTTGGAGGGCTGGAGGGCAATGGTGACAACACAATGGCATTGTGTCTACTGATGGGAAGCTAGAGTCTTGGGGGACACACTCCTCTACCCTCCTCTCCTGTCAGTGTCAGAGTCTGGGCCAGTTTGAGGGGTAAAGCGTGTATGAGTTGAATTTGAACATTTGTACATAGTGGAAGGGCACTCGGCACCTGAGCAAAATGTCACCAAGGTACAAGGGGCTTGAGAGGAGATGGAGGAGAGCGCTGTGCCAACTGCCACTCAATTATTTAGAGACGCTGCTGGGTTCAAAGAGTCAAAGCAAATAATCCACTAATCCACCACCTTCACAGCTTATCTGCAACTTATCTGTTTTGCTCTAGTGGTCGTAAAAGTTCACAAATATCACTCACATTATTGTTATTCTTGGTAACAATGACAAGGAAAATGCAGAGTTAAAAAAATTCCAGATACGATATTTGCTTGCTCCAGCACACCATTATAACTGAGGATATAAAAGATATTAGAACATTTCCCCTCAACTGCTCCATTTTTGTCTTCTGTCTGTTCATCAATCTTGCCCCATGTTCACACAGTGACCTCTGTTTTGCTGTTAGTGGCCAGTCCCTTGTGCTTGGGGTGCATATGCGGCGAATGGCCGTAGCCCAGCGGCTGCGAGAAGAGCTCGGGCAGCGTTTCAATGCTGAACTGCCTCTTGTTGGAGTAGGCCTGGCGCCTGCTGTTCTGTTGGTGCAGTGTCTGGTGCTGCTGCTGTTGGATAGGGTGATGCTGTTGCCCGCCAAGGCCCATGTGGGAGGCTGCCGGGTGCTGAATGTGGCTCTTACTTGGGTCCCAGGCTTTGAAGGCTGAGCTGGAGGTGAGTGGGTGAGTGTTGGTCTTGGAGATCTTAGGTTTGGGGATCTGGGAGGCGTTGATGGTAATGGCTAAAGGTGCATGGACATCTGGTGGTGGGAGGAAGGGCTTGTCCTTGGGGTGGAAGTTGATAGGCTGGAAGGTGGGAGGAGACTGGCGGTGGGTGTAGTCTACCATTGGGTAGCTCTTGTAGTAGTCTCTTGGAGTTGTGTCTAGATGAAAAGGACAGAACAAGACAAAGAGGTAGTTATATTTTGATATTATATAATTACAATATTACCATAATCAGTTCTATCCGGTCTTTAAGTGATGACATGATCTTGCTTCCGGGCCCAACCAACTCTGCGTTTAATAAGGCTGTTGTGTTTTGAACATGTTTTAATGGTTTGTATCTTGTTCTATTTAATCTCAACAAGCCCCTAAAACAGTCATCACTGTCGGCCTCTCTTGGTTTCTATTACTGCTATTCATTTTAAAGCTCAGTTTTTAAAACCTTATGATGTAACTTCAGCCCAGCCCATGCCAGCAGTATATTAATGGCTAACCTCGTATTGTGGATGGATTATCTCAGTTGTTCTTCTGACTGAAGTTCGGTCCGTTTACAGCATCCTGCCATGCAATTGCATTTGTCCCTAACCATTGGGAACCCCCAACTTTTATCTAGTGGAAAAAGTTAGTGTTCGTCCTCCAGCTTCACTGTGTTTATGTTATGCTAACATAGCTGTGTTGCTAGCGATCACATAGCACGTCATTATATACCAGCTAGCCAAATTTCAGTAATCCTACAAAACGACACTGCTGTTTAGTTTTCTATCTTCATTTGTGTCAGAAGTGTGATAGCAGAGCTGTATGTCTTAATTATTTTTCTGAAATCCCTCAGTCAGTTAGGTGGAAACTAGCGAGCTAATTTCCTGCTAACTTCTAACTCCCTGGATGCCTGGATGTTAAATTTAATTGTTACACCTGGTATTATTTATTACAGATGAAAGAATTTAGACAGTTCTTCTCTCAGTGATGCCGCAGTGATTGTTTGACTTTGAGACCTGCAGCGGAGTTTGGGCCCAGACGTGGCTAAAGATGTTAGACTTAAAGACCGGATAGTGCTGTACTATCCTAAACATTTGTATCAGGCTGTCCAATTGATCAGTAATGGCAACAACAGTAAATCAAAGACCGATACATTCATTACTGATCTATACTGTTTACAAGGCGCTTTATTACAGTCACTTCACTATGTGCAAAAGTGGACATGGACATATGGAAATGATCAAATTAACCCTGATTGTCATCAAGTTTCTCTTCAGACTCTTTGCAAGGGGATCATCACTATGTAACTGTGCCCATGTAACAACATATAATTTTCCAGTAAATATAGTGATTATTCATGTGTGGATATAGATGATTCAAAGTTGGTCCTAACAATGAACTTTATACATCTTTGGATTTTAATTGTCAAATATAGACTGTTTTTGGTTTGATATATGAATGTGGACCTCCACCCCCACCACCAGACCACCACCCACCCTTTACACTTTGAGCATTCAAATATTTATTCATTTTTTGCAATTTTTTTTAAAGAAGCTATATGGTTTGTAATGTCAGAGAATATCATTTTATTATCAGTCACCAAATTCCAGATAAATTAACAGGTAAGCCAACAAAAAGAGAGAATTTGTGAGCATTTGTATGATTGCTATTTTCTCTTTGATCTGTGTGCCCGCTGACCATAGATGTAAGGCAGAAGAGACAAATAAAAATACAAGCAACAAACTACGGGGGAAAAGTGGCATGAGCGAGTCCCGAGCAAAAGGAGTGATTTGTAAGGAATAAAAATAGACCGGGTTCAGCATGTCGAGTCAGATTAGTGTGAGCTCTCTGAGTGGAACTCGACTCTGCTGTTTGGTCATCACCACCGCCCCCAACACCACCACCACCACCACCACCACTTCCCTCATACATGCTCTGCCCTAAAGACACTTACAACCTTGTTTGCTTGGCCCTATTTTATCGGTCTCTTTTCCTGGAGAGAAAAAACATTTGTTAAATATTCTGCTGTATGATTTTTGTTATTTTTTCTTGCCCCTTCACCTTTTCTGACTTCATTCTAAATCAGCCTCTCTTAAATGTACATTTCTTTTCCTCGTGACGTAACATCATGCTTTCAGCCCCTGTTGTATCAAGTTAGTCTTGTGCATCTGTTTTTCTCGTTATACTGTTGAATTTGACAGTGGATGGCTGTGTGTGGGTTTGTGGCTGCAGACCCCAAATGTATTGATTTATTTACTGTATGAAAAGTTTAGCCAAGGGCCACTTTTCTGCTCCATAGCTAAATCTGTCAATTTCAATAATATATTCTAGCCAAGATGACTAAAACCATTTCCTTATGTTTGCCTTTCCAGAAAAACACCTAGAGGGCGAGTCTCACATTCACACATGTCAGGAAGCTGTCCAGCACTATCACAGTGCTGTAATTGCTTATTGAACCCTTTTGTGTGTCCATTGTGTAACTCTAGGGTACTTCAACAGCAGCTGTTGGCAACGGAGACAGAGTTACAGGAAATTATCTACTCCCTCAGAAAAATTCTCCATGCTGGCTCAAGGATTTAAGCAGGTTCTAGCATTTCTCAGTGCACCATCAAGTATTCCAACAGCACTACAGCCATTTTGAGTCTGTTAATTCTGTAGAGGAACAGAAAATACTTCAGGAACAAGAAATGAGTAAAGTACAGGCACTGGGGGCTATTTATAACAAATGATTAGCAGACGATTTCTGCTTTTATTTAACTTTGGCACGATACAATTGAGGATTAGTCTGCATTTTTGTGTCTCTGTCTGCAAATATGCACAAGTGTGAACTGTATGTGTGGATTCACAGACTTAGCTCAATAATTTGTTGGACCTGTTTGGTTTGTCTGTATTCAATTTCATATTTAATTAAAGCTGCAAGCAGCCACGAGAGGGCCCCTTTTTCTCTGGTGTGGTCCAGCCTCGCTGAACATCTCCTATACCCACTGGGAATTGAGTATCCCAGTTAACCGTATGTCACACTGATGTATGTCATATGTGGAACAACCTATTAAAGTTTCATCTAGATTGGATGATGATTATATCCTACTGAATATTACCTCCTTCCACTAGGTGGCATTCTAACTATTGCTGACTAAGCATGTTAACCTGTTCAGGTCCAGACTCTGATCATGTCTGTGAAGTGAGAGTATGAACAATTTGTCTTTGAATTATAATTCTATGAAACAGCATCTCAAAGTGTAAAACATGACATTTCCTGTTCCCACTAGGTGGCACTGTGGCCGTTGTCAAATATTGCAGTTAAAGAGACGTATGGTCCAGATTGGACCATGTATGTGGAACAAGTAAAAAAATGAACCAAAATGACCAAAATTTACTCTGGTGCCACGGCCACGCCCTTTGACGAAACTTCTGGTGCTTCTATCAGCAGTCATATCTTCAATAAACGCTGGTGATGCGGTTCCACTGGCAGCCTTACATACCCATGCCATAACACTACCTCCACCATGCTAGACAGATAATGTGATTGGATAATTAGCCGTTTCTCTCCTTATCCAGACTTTTCCCTACTCATCATTCATTTTGGTTTCACCTGTCCAAAGAAAATTATTCCAGGACTATGCAGGCTCTTTTAGATGGTTTGTTTTTTTTTGGCAAAGTCTAACCTTGCCTTCCTGTGTGAATGTAACCATTTATAAACCCTCTGTATTTACATTCATGAGGGCGTCTCTTGATTGTAGATTTTTAAAAATGACACGCCTCCTTGAATACTCAATTTCTTGATTCTTGATTATAATCACAGTATCCCTGCCCTTGGTATAAAACAAATGTTGCACACAAAGGGGAAAATACTGGGACACAATGAATTAAACACACCCTTGCTTCTCACAACAACTGCTGTTACTGTCCATTTGAGTGTTTCCACACATGTTACCAGAAGAAGCACCTGACAGCAGGGTCCTCTGTGGCAGTATTACCCACCATCTTGTCCGTTCCACACACTCTCCATCTGCTCTCTCTCTTTCTCATCTGCTTGTTTCCCGTTCTCTGTTTCATTTATTCCACACTCTTCAACAACATAAGCTTTTGCTCTCTATCCAGTGGCAGCTTGAAGTGATGCCCACGGGCCCAATCTGGGCCACTGCATTATAACTGCATAAATTGGAGCCTCCAAATGATTTCAGTTTGACATTGTGCTGCATTTTGTGTGGTCTATTTCAATGTCGTTTCATTATGTTTACACAGTTATTTCTGCTTCATAAAGGGCTTATTAACATATTGACATTGTGGGAAGGAAAGATCCAAGATCCAGTTATTTCTAGACACACACACATATTTCCACTATGCAATTCATAATTTTAAAGCTCATTTTAAAAGAACCCCACTAAGCACATATGCCAAAATAAAGGGATATTTCCTAAAGTCAGATACATCTAGTTGTCCTCTAGTTTCATGAATATAGAGAACTTTGCCTAGTTTTTGGAGATAGAAGCTTTAGAGATGTCTTCTCTCTGATGTAATAGAACTCAATTGTGTTTGCTTGTTGTTTCTAAAAACAAAAAATATTTTAATATACATAAAAAACAACTCTGCAGCCCTGTCTTTATCCAGTAGAGATGACCCCATAACACAATCAACCAACCAACAAACCAACCAAACATATCTAAAACCTAAACCTAGAAATGTTATTGTGAGCATTTTTACACAGGGTGAGGTTTAGGATGGGGGTGTTTTGCTACCTGTAGCACAAACCCCTTGTCAAAGTCAGATGGATTATTCAGATAATTATTGTGTGGTGTGGCTGGCAAGTGTTGTAGGGTAAAAGAGACATGACAGTTTCTAGATGAAACTTCTCACCACAAGGTTTGTAAGGGTTGTGATATCATATTACAATGCTACTAAGTTTATACGCTTACCTGTGGAGTAAACGCTCCAAGCACTACAAAGCAAGTGCCATTTAGACCAGTTACACAGAAAAAGGGCAGATATGGTAGGTAACTGCAAATTTAGGCAACTCACACCAAATTAATCTACCTGGATAAATAATAATACAAGTGTACTGAAAAATGCCACAGTTTCATTTTGGGGTGAGATCCCTGGAGATTTGTCGGCTGCACATCCACGATGTTAATCTTCATTCCCAACACATCCCAAAGATGCATTATTGGAGTGAGATCTGGTGACTGTGGAGGCCATTTGAGTACAGAAAACTCAGTGTCATGTTCAAGAAAACAGTTTGAGATTATTTGAACTTTGTGAAATGGTGTGCTATCCTGCTGGAAGAAGATGGGTACACTGTCAACATAAAGGCATGGACACGGTCAGCAACAAAGCTCAGGTAGTCTGTGGCATTTACACAAGTTCAGTTAGTATTAAGAGGCCGAAAGCGTACCAAGAAAATATCCCCCTTCACCATTAAACCACCACCACCCTGAACTGTTGACAGATGGCTGGATGGATTCGTGGTTTCATGTTTCTGCCCATCTAAGTGTTACAGCAAGAACAAAAATTCTGTAGTCTCAGTTTCCTATTCTTTGCTTATGGACAGTAGAGCCTGCGGACCTCTGCTGCTCTAGCCAATCTGCTTCATGGTTTGATGAGTTGCCTTGCATTAAATTAACTATTTAAAATCTCATATTTTTATATATATATATTTATTTTTAATAACATGACATCAAATGGAAATATCATGCTTGTCCCTTTTCACCATGTAAGTTATATTTCAGTTCTGGCTCTCCAAAGCAGTGTTCTGTAGATTTTAAGCAATACTTTCCTTAAGAGTGTTCAGCTTTTAATTATTTAACACCAGGAAAGTCCAGCAGAGCTGAGGTGGTAAAACTGAATAAGCTACAAGAAATAAAAAAATCCCCCCTGCAGAACATCATAGCTCAGATGGTCCATTTGTTTTGAATCAGAAGGTTTCCCCTTTATAGAAAAATTGCTGAAGAAAATGTTAAAACTAGATTGCTATGCTTTTCCTCATTAGTCTCTACAGGTTGTTCACTGATCGCTGCCTGTAGAGAAATTGCATCATGAAGTGCAAAACGTAAAAAAAATTTAAAAAAAGCTAAACCAGAGGAGCTGATTCATCTTCAAAGCCAGACTTTGAGATCCCTCCAGTTCACGTGTCTAAAAATTCACAAAACCTTTTTTTCATTATTATTTACATTATGTGTCCTGAAGCATATACTGAAAATTTTAACAACCACAAAGAGAAAAAAAAAAATCCAAATCGTAATCTTATGCTGTTCTTCTCAGAAAGCAGATTTTCCTGTTTCCACCCTAATTCTGCATTCACTGGATAATAAATTCATTCCAGTATATACAAGTGTTGTAACTTGGATAGCAAAACAAAATTCAGATTGACAGCATTTTGTCTGTACTCCCCTTTAATACTGCAGGATTGTTAAAATGTAATTAAAAACTTCAGGCAGTCTTGGCCCACAGTTTGGAGACCGAGGGGTTTGGCAAACAGTCCTTCACAGCCTCTTTGAGAAAATCCCTCCACCTTCTGTCTTGTGTTTTTTTTTGTGCTGTAAACCTGACGCTCACTGGTCACTGACTTGGATTTAACTCTGTCAGTCACACATAGGTTTGTAATTGTTTATAAAAAATTCAAAACAAAAAAATCCTTGCCTTCACACTCGATTCTGAGCGTCTCCTGTACATGTTCATCTGGTGTCTGTCCAATCACGTTCTCCCTCTCTCACCTTTAGCATCTTTGTCCCGTGCTCTCCCTGCCAGTCCACCCTTACTTCCTCCACTACTTTAATTAAGTTATCAGAGCTGCTTGATCCTCAGTCCTGCTGCTACACCTGGCAACGGTTTGACGTCATAGAGTTTCCTGACCTCTTTGACATGTTTCACTTTTACACACAAATTTTAAAATCTAAATTTTTTCCCTTTTTTTTTTAACATCACCTTTTGCGTCTTGCTTTGCAGGATAAATTTTAAAAAGCAGAAGTGAGGTTTTACCTGCTGCAGGAAGTCCTAGTGTGTTAATAAAGATTTCAAAGCTTAGTTCAGATACATGCTGTTTCACCTGGCTGATGGTCAGCTGTCCCGTCCAAATTGTTGGGTGTCCTAGCTATGACTTTGCCCACACAGGAAGGATTTCTGGACCCACTGGCTTGTTTATTGCACAGTAAGAGAAGTGATAAGCATGTGAGAAAAGATGATTGGTCTGAGTACATTTACTGCATACCACTGTGCACTGTCGAGCTTGTATCTCAAGCCACTTTGTCACTAGCAGCAACAGGCTATAGTTCCCATTTCTTTGGTTGTATCTATGAAAAACACCAAAGATAACAGTTTGACAGGCATAAATAAGTATCTATATATCAACAAGATGAAACCCACACAGCTATAGGCAAAACTTGGCAGATCTTGGCCTGGTGGCAGTGTGTCCTTAAAACAAATGAGAAAATTGGACCAGTGGAGGACAAAATAAATAGTTGCAAGTCTTAAAAAAAAGTATCTACAACAGATGGATTTAAAAGTCATGTGCTTAAGAAATAGGATAAAAATGAGCAAAGACCTGACACCAGACCTGAGAGATGAAGTTTACTGTTCACTGTAGCCTCATCAAAAATGATCTCAGTGGATGTGAGGCTGTCAAGAAGCGATCCTTAAGGAAGGAAAACAGAGAAAAGCTGAGGTATGCCAAATTACACTAGAACTGTCAGTGGTCAGAAGATCAGTGGTAACAGGTCTGACGGGGTGACGAATCTAAATTTGAAATCTTTGGTTCAAATCTTTGTCAGTACATACAGAGGAGGTCAGGAAAGAGGCAGCGAGTGTCTAGAGCCATAAATAAAACACGGGGGAGGCTCTGTCGTGGTTTGGGGCTGCATCTCAGGCAGTCATGTTGGGGCGACAGAACGTGTAAACACAGAAAAGCATATTTTGATCCACTATGCAATACCATCTGGAAAGCTTCTGATTGGCGTAGGCTTAACTTTTCAGCAATGATCCCAAACACACTGCCAATGCAGTAAAAGCATACCTGGATAGAAAAACACACAATGTTACACTGTCAGTCATGGATTGGCCTCCCCAGAGCGCGGACCTCAACATCATTGAAGCAGTGTGGGATCATTTTGAAGAGAACAGAATAAAAAGGAGCCAAAATCCAAAGAAGAGCTTTGAAAGTCCTTCAAGAAGTCTGGAGAACTATTCCTGAAGACTACTTAAAGAAATGAAAAGAAATAGAAAACTCTAAGAGAACAAGCTTCTGAAAGTGAAGCAGCACAAGCTGATAGGATTGTGTGAAGAATGAAATAAGGAGGAAACAGCTAGCCTGGCTTTGTCCGAATAAAACACAATCTGCTGAAATGTCTGAAAGACGTGAATCTCATTAGATTGTTGGCAAGAAGACAAAAAATCATATTTCCATATTTGTCAAATTATTCATTCCCAAATTATGCGCCACATCCAGTGTGGAGGAATGAATTGAAAAGAAACAAATTGCTCGAAATTGCAAATTGCTCTGACACAATGTGATGATGAGAGCATTATAACATATGCAAGTCTTTCACACACACAGTTTTCATGTCTCACATGAATGTTGTCACAGAAACAGATTTCTTTTTAAAGCAGATGTGCTCACAGGGCTTTTGGAGAAGATATAGAGGGCATTGTCAGAGGTCGTAGGTTGTTCTGGTGTTGTGTAAGCTTTTAGGTACATAGTTAAAGAGCGTGGATGATCAGCATCGCTGATGACAAAATGCAGAGCACTCTAAAACTCTGTGTGTGTGTGTGTGTGTGTGTGTGTGTGTGTGTGTGTGTGTGTGTGTGTGTGTGTGTGTGTGTGTGAGAGAGAGAGACAGGAATAAAGCAGTTACAAAACAGAGAAGAGCCCATGGGTCATCAAACAGTCTTAACTCAATACCTAGACATCGAGTGAGAGAGGAGGTTATTGCACCTCCGTCTGTGAAGGATGTGATACTTTGAAGTATTTTTCAGGCAAATGTGGCTGACGCTCATTGCGGATAGGGGATTGCTGCTGCTGCAGTCGGCCTTTGTCTCCCAGTCACTGAGCAGAATAATGAGATGAGATTGTCTCATTCTTGCTCTTTTTCTCTTCAGTCATTTTCCACAGTCACACCACATTTTGCTGGCCTCAGTTTTTGCGAGCTTAGTGTCCTAATTCTATGTGTTTAATATAAACTATCAACTTTTTCTTCATTCTTGAAAACAGTAGTCAGCACCACGTGGGCTCTGCTGCAAGGAATCACATGTTTTGATGGCTGCAATTAGAAATCTTGTAATATTAAGTAAAGTATTAAGTAAATATTTCTCTCATGTTCAAAGCAACATTTTAGCTCCTGAAAGTGCTGTTGAGTGAACTGACCAATAAATGTACTATAATTTAACAACAGGCCTAGTTTTCTGAATTATATATGAGAGTTTGGAGTGAGGTGTCTTATTTTAGCCTTACCAACAGGCACATTATTATAGACAACTACTGTCTGTGTATATGCATATGTATGACTTAGGCAGACTACAGCCACTATGTATTATTCACATTTTTGACAACCTTGTAGTGTTACCCGAGACAGAATTACCTTTACTCAACAAATGTTCAGACTTCAGTTTGAACATTAGTTGTGTAAGTTTCCAAGGTTGGACTGGAGCTAGATTAGATCAAGTCCAAACGGTTTGATTGCCTTCTGTTCGGCAAGTGATGATGCTAAAAGCTGCAGTTGTTAACTTGGCTTAGTTGTTCGTTTAATGTTTTATCAGTCTGCCAATTTGTTGCTAACAGGTAGCCTAACTTTGGACTTTTGATTATCCCCAAGTATGAACTCATACTTCATGAAAGGTCTGCGTTTCTAGTTTGCTTTTGACTGGGGATTAGGTAAATGAGTAGCCAGATATGGCTAACAACAGAGCAGTGTGGCTGCCATAATGCCTAAAATCGCACACACACTAGAAGTCACACATGACTTCAAAGCTAACAGTTGGTCACTTGCAGGGCTTCAGTTGCCTAGGTGACCCTCTAATATATTTACTAGATGGTCATACGTCAATTAAAGGTATTCTTCATTCTGATTGGTAGTCTCTTCAGTCACTCACTTAAGAGTGTTTTGCAGGTCCTGCCCACTTAAAGTCCCCAAATACCACTTTCTACAATTTTTGCTATTACGTCAATTCAAATCACTCCCAGTGTATGCAGCTAAACAACACAAGAACCAATCACAGTAGATCATCCCACCAGCTGATCCAATCTAGAATCAGCAGTGTGAGTGTGCAGAAGCCTGAAGTCCTACACCATAGCATTATTCCAAATGTTTTATACTTAATAATCAGTTCAAATCTGCAGCCAGTGATGGCAAAATCATTTAATTCATTTATTTTGATTTCCTAAACACTAAAAAGTTGCATAATGATACCAGTCAATCCGTTGCCACATTGTTTAGTTACTTTAATCCACACATTAACTACTGCAATAACATCTGCGTTTACATGTCAATAAACAATGCATGCACATGTGCCAAGCTGCTGTTCCTCATCTTTGTCACAGTGTCCTTATCTGTCTGAAGTGATCACATGAAGAAGGTGCATGTGTGCGCGTTTGTGTGCATGTCCCTGTTCGCATCTACACGTTTACACTTCCCTCCCTCAAGTGTGCATTTGCATTTGGATGAACAACATCCTGCGTGTGTACGAGTGTGCGATATGTTGGTTTATTCATGTATTTTCACAGGGCAAGCTTGAGGCGTGAACTAGATTCTTCACCCTGCTGTTGGCCAGACTCTACTGTCACTCAGCCAGTCTCTGTCGTGTGTGCACGCGTATGTTACAGCTTTGGTTTTATAATGTGAACCAGCTGAGTTACCATTCCACTACAAGTAAAAGTACAAGTACATCATCATTACTGGTTTTACCAGTCTCAAACTGCTGAGTTATGATCAGTATTTCCAGGAAGGACCTGCCAGTATTATACTGGTTGAACTCACCCATTGCACACAGTGCGTTTTCTGTCTTCTTTAATTTAACTGACTTTTATGTTTTGTCTCTGTAAATCCAGCATGCATATTGATGGGTTTTCCACTGGTTTTTGCTGTATATTTGGACAAGTTATGTGTGTTATGTGTGTATTATTGATGACAGCGCAAACCAACCCAAGCTTTGCTATCAGCCTTGTGTGCGCATCTGTGCACCTTGCTTCTAATCTCCTGCTCGCCAGTGACAGCTTCCCGGTATAATGTGTCTAATATTTAGCTGCAGAGACCAAAATGAAAGTTTAAGCTGGATGGTGCTACGGTGCATGAAAGAGCCTTGCTAACATTGTTTTCCTCGAAAACTCAATAGAAGAAAGTAGCTTCTTCAATTTCTGTTGCAGCTCTGATTTATGCATCATGGTGGTGAGGATATTGTGGTAATTTTTTTCTTTTTTTTTTAGGCAATTTTCTTCTCTTGTGTAAGTGCCTGCAGTATTTTTCCAACATTAAATCCTTGTAATATCAAACTGGTAGAACAATATCTGAGAATGGGTGATTATTTAAATCATGGTGGTGGGCTCATATGTTCATAATATTTACATCACAGCTGCTGTAATCTGGTGTAACAGGGTAACTCTAGACTCTACCACAGCACTCAAACATGATTCATAACTCAGAATGTCTGGATAAGAGTCAGACAGATACAAAAAACCCATCATTTTCTACTACCGTACACATTTGGCTTTCTGACCTTTGTACAGTAAGTCTGTGTTCTGCAAGTGACTGCAAGTTATGTGCACACCAGCAGCCGCATCCATGAGCAAGCATACAAACATAAAGCTGTAAACATGTATGCATGTAGTCAGGTTGTGTTACTCACCCACAGCCTTGAGTGAGGCATACTTGTTGAAGCCAATTCCCAGGTTGTTGTGAGGGTGAGACAAAGCCATGGCTGGACCCAGAGGAGATAAAGCCGCATTGTTTAAATGGTTGTGATCTATGAAAGACAGAGAGAGAAGCAAATATCAAACAAATATCTAAAAGTTGATCAAAGAAAATGCTAATTGGGAGAATATTCTCAGGAGGAATAAGAGCATTAAACCATACAAAGAGAGAAAAGCAGCTCTCCTCTCTATAACTCTATAACCTTATTTGGCTGACATTTTTTTTATGAATGGATGGGGATGATTTTTAAATGTTTTTTTTATGTTTCCATTTCCAGAAAGTGATGCAAAAGCTCTTTAAGCTCTTTAGTCGGGAATGCAAGAACTAATTAGCTGCGGGCGTGATTTGTACACTTCTTTCAGGCCACATTACAAAATGTCCATAACAAATATATTCAAAGAGCTGTTTTTTAATTTAATTTAATTTTTTGTTATTTTTACATCTGCAGGTCAACAAGGACACGAGAAAACACCACTTACCATAGGCCTCTGTTTGAGTGAAAACAAGGACAGCTGACGAGGAAATTGAGCACTCAAAACTCAAGCTGAATTACACAAACACACCTTGCAGAAAAGTTGACAGATTTGTTTACAGCGCTTAAAGTCGGATGAACTTGCACATTCACACCTGCATCACTATCGGCTAACTGAAAATGCCCGCCCACAGTCCTGCAGGCATACAGCTAAGCATTCAACTGTAACTTGACAGCTACTCAGCTGAGGCACTCATCACCCAACCACAACCTCCATCTTATTTAGTTTTGGTATTTTATTATGACGATTGAATGGTCATGTATATTTTTATTTAACCCTTATGCCCGCTTCAAATTTTTACCCTTTTGACACTTTGGTGGACCAAAATGTACACACACAAAATCTGCCTTTTTTCACTTAACCAGCTTAAGCCTTTATAAAATGATCAAAACATTCAGGATTTCTAACTCTTTAAATGCAAGTTTAATTATTCATTTTTTTAAAAAACAAAACAAAAAAGAAAAAATTATTTCCCATATTATAAATAGTCGGGGGATGGGGCATCGCTGAGTCAGCAAAATCTGATAACAGATGCTCCCTCCTGACACCTTCATGGCCAGAAGTGTCTCATTCACTTCCACTGAAATCACGTGTTATAACCTCTAGGCCACTGTAGTATAAACCATTCGTCTCATTCGTCTTACCCCCTCTTTGCATTATGGGACTGCAAATAGGGAAGTGGAGGAGAAACGATCAGCAGCATAATTAAGACATGGTTTAGCATCACCTGATCTTGCTCTAACTATAAGCATTAAAAAAAATAAAATAAAACGTCTTGATTCTAATCTTAAAACTAGACATGGTTTCTATCCCCCAAATTAACCTGGGGATGCTGGTTCCACAGGACGAACCACAATTAAACCACCAATCAGAGTGCTCTGTTAGGGTAATATGATACTATTAGGTCTTTAAGATATGTTGGCACCTGATTATTCAAGACCTCATATATGAGATGGATTTTTAAATTCAATTCTGGATTTAGCAGGGAGCCACTAAAGAGAAGCTAAGATGAGAGAAATATGATCTCCCGGGTCCCTCTTCTACTCTTGCTGCAGCATTTTAGATTAACTTCTCAGGGAGCTTTTAGAAATGGCTGATAACAAGAAATTACAATACTTCAGCCTGTAAGTAAGAAAGGCTCAAACTAGTAATTTGGCATCACTCTGAGAGTCTATTTGTGATTTAAGTGACACTACACAGATGACAGAATGTAGTGCATGATATGTGCATGTTGAGGGACATATTCTGGTTATTTCTCACAGTTTTACTGGAGGTCAAGCTAATGCCATCCAGGGTAAATATTGGTTCGATATCATGTTTCTGATGATTTTAGGGCAATGTGCAATAACCTGAATAAGTCTGAATTTAAAGGTAGAAAATTGACTTCTTGTTTTATGTTGAAGGTTAGTTTCTCATGTGGTTTTCGGTGATTTTACTTCCTGTGTTAGTGTCTGATTGAATCCACCTGTACCTTGTGTGATCTCTCCAGTGTTCACTCTGTGACTATTCATTCGTTATCTGTTCTTTGTCATTAATTCCTTCTGTTCACGAGTTATCCTGGGTTTTAAAAATGACATTTTTTGTTATTAAAAAATAATCTTAGAGGAAAATGAGTGACAGAATCCCAACTCTAATCCCCAAAGGTACCTGTTTCTGCAATTAATCATTGGAATCAATGGAATCCATTTTTCAAAACAACATAAAAGCAACTGCACTCATCTTTGACAATAACAACACAGCCTCTCAAAGACTCTGCAAGCCTTCTGGAGAAACAAGGTCAGGCCAGGATTACCTCCCTTCTCTGAAAGTGTCATCTTTCCAGAAGTACAAAACTTAGCTAAAACTGTTTCCTGAAGAGGATGACGCACACACACACACACACACACACACACACACACACACACACACACACACACACACACACACACACCTGACTCCTGGATCCACCAGCCCCACACAATAGCTGAAACGCATCGATGGGAATCAAGCGAGGGGGAAACAGGAGAGCGAGGCGGAGAGCGCGGGAGACGCAGGGAGAGAAACCAGAGAGCGAGGGATGTGACACCAGCGCTGACTGATTGAATTAGAAATAGATCTTCACTTCCCCTTGTAATTGATATGCAGTAATGACACGCTGTGTAGCACAGAGTGCAGGGAAGCCCAGTCGTGTGTATGCGTTGTATAGCTGTGTGTGTATGTAAAATATCTTGTGTGAACCACGTATGCCGCCTCTCTCATCACTCATTCGCCTACCTAGAGTTAAAAGGAGCACATCCGTCAATCAACCAATAAACAAAAACCCACCTACACTTAAAATTGCTTTAGTTATTTAATTTATGCAGGAATTGTGAGCGATTGCACAACATTCAAAGCAATTGCTCCTGCTCTTTAAGTGTCCTACATTTGGATCCCTTGTTCTCAAGCACTCCTTTTGTGAACCAACAACAGTGGAAATAATGAGAGGGTCAGACAGAAAGACAGGGAGTTGAAGGCAGACACAGCTAATTGATGGAAAGATCCCTGGCCACTCTCCAGTTTGACCACAGGGCTGTTCCCGGCCACCAGAAAGAGAGTTAGAGAGTGAGACAAAGAGGTTTACTTTTTGAAATATTTTGTTGTTTTACGCCAGAATAACATGTAACAGTGCGCAAACACTACTTTTGTCCTTTTTCTGCTCAGTGAGTTTTTAGCATCCTCCTTCAGCAACGTTATGACAGACATGGTAATATGCTGAGGCACAGGACAGAGGACGAAATGCAGGATATGGGTTAGACAAGTTTAGCTTAGCATTAGTGTTATTATTCTCAAATAGTTTTTGATGCATATGTTTATATTTAGAGCGAGATTTATGAACATGTATGTCCTTAGAGATAGTAAATAGCTGCTGACCTGACTGGAGTAAAAAACCATTTGCCCTTCAGTGATAAGGAAGGGCACAAAAACAACATGTCACACATTACAAATGACATTTGAAAAAGCACTTCAGGAGCATTGCCATTGCTTAACCATTAGATTATTAACCATATATAGAGTTTATACAATTTTTCAGCAACAACTAAACATCAAGCAAGCGTGGAGCAACAAAAGCCATAGAAATCAGTGTATCTGCATCCGTGCAATGCAGTGGATTTGTTTCCTTTCTTTTTTTCTCTCTTGCACATTTTTCACCAAAAGAAACAGTGAAGATAAGTAATAAGTAATAGTGAGCAAAACAGAAAGCAGCGGAGCCTTTTAAAAGCTGTAAAAGCCGGGTCCATATTGTCCACAGTGCCACACCTTTTCTATTACGCCTTCAGTTTTATGTCATGTGTCACACTGCTATAGTAAAAATCTGCTTGTAATAAAAGGGTTTAGAGAAGTGGTCTATAAATAAACATTATTAGCCCTATTAAAATGATTAAAGCGAATCTAACATTGTAGCTTAACTCACTTTGGATTAGCTGTGTCCTCATTTTAAGCATTGCTTCATTGTTGGCCTTTAGAATAATTGTTAATTAATTTTGCATCAGTCACAGATGATTATTACCTTACTAAAAGCAGGAGTTAAACTCGTTAATTGAACAAGACAAAAAAATATGAGGGGGCAGTCGCAGAAGGGTGAACATCATTTTCAGTCTGACAATCACTAATTTTTTAAAACCCAGCCTTGGAAATCAAGGTTTTTGACATTTACATAGCACACAGGAAGCAGCACATCAAAAAAAGACAAAAAAACAAACAAACAAACAAAGAAAAGTATCTAATGCTTGTTTTATGCTACTCTTGTTGTGTCTGTTCATGCTATTGTGCAGCCCTCAAACATCCTAAAGGCAGGTAGCTCAGCTGTGGGTAATGCTGATTGGCTGGCAAAAAGGGGAGGGAGTGACAGGCAGCATGAAAAGTACAGTCAGTGGCTGCAGTGCACACTTTTCATTAGTGATGGGATTTCCGGCTCTTTCTAGAGAACCGGCTCTTTCGGGTCGGCTCACTAAAAAGAACCGGCTCTTTCGGCTCCGAACCAGCTCTTCAGGTTGTTTTGTTGCTTTAATTAATTTATCATTAACAATAATATAAAATTATGCAGAAAAGGAATTACTAATGTAAAAAAAAGTGGTTTTATTTATATATGTATATGGCCCCTAGAGACAAAGCATGTACAAACTCTAAACCATATACAAACTCCAAAAAGCACGTACGAACTCCAAAACACATTTCTAGCGTTAACTGAACTTCCAAAACAGAGCTACCCAGATCACCTAAATTACACAATTGAAAGCATGTGTGTATTATTTGTGTATTTATAGACAAGCACTCATATTTATTCAAATAATTTTTTAAAAAAAAAGTTAATTTACCTGTTACTACCACACACCAAATCCGGTTGTTGATACTTCCTGGCTTGTGTAGCCACTAGGTAACAAAAGCTCAACACTGCGCCCTAGCATCCTGGAGCACTTCTGTTGTCTTTTGTACGTGCTTCTGAGTTTTCACGTGTTTTGAAGTTTGTACGTGCTTCGGGGTTTGTACGTGTTTTGGAATTTTTATGTGTTTTGGAGTTTGTACATGCTTCGGGTTTGTAAGTGCGTCTGAGTTTTTACTCGTTTTGGAGTTTTTACGTGTTTTGGAGTTTTTACGTGCTTCAGGGTTTGTACATGCTTAGGAGTTTGTATGTGTTTTGGAGTTCATATGTGTTTTGGAGTTTGTACGTGTTTTGGAGTTTGTACGTGCTTTGTCTCTAAGGGCCACCATAAATATACTTTATTTATTCACTCCACATAAAATGTAATAAATAAATCATATAATACAAAAAACAACTATTTACATTTTAAACTTTTAACTATTTAAATTTTCAGCTTTTTCCTTTTAAACAAATTTAACGTGAAACAACACAAAACACTACAAACCACAACACAATTAAATATAAATTAAAATATTAAAACAAAAAGAAGATGCACATTCTCTGTCATATGGGCCTGCATGATTTCTGAATCCTTTATCATCTGCAACTGAAAATAGTGGATGATTACTATACCTTTCTAATGAGACATTGTTGTCCCTCGCTCTCTTTCTCTCTGGCTCTGTTCCTGTGCTACTGCAAGTGTAACTAACGCCCCTCCCCCCTCTTCCCAGCGCAAAGTACAGGCCGCGCGTGTGGAGTTTAGCGGAAAAAAAGGGCGAGAGAGAGGGTGAGAGAAAGAAAAAAAAAAAAACCCTCAAGGCTCCCAATTGACCCTGTGCACGAGAAAATGCTAACTTCCTGGTTTGAGACCGGATGTGGGGTTGTACATTTCCGGTAGCTTTACTTTGCGGTCAATCGCTACTGCGAAGATATACTCCAAAATTGATGTCCAAAACTCGAAAACGGAACGATCGCGTTAAGTTACAAAGAGGAGAAGGTGGGAACACTCACCACTGTTGTGTCATAAAAATCTAATGATCAATTTTGACGTTTAAAGAGTTTAGATCGATCAGTTGTTTACATCACTAAACACAAGCAGAACTACATCACTGCAGCAGAAGACACATCGTCCACATTCAGAAGCACATCTCTGTATAGTGACTGGTCTTATGTCGCCCTTGACTATTGTTCACCTGTAGTTTGAATGCTGAACATTTGCCTGTTTAAATAACAGGCAAATGTTCAGCATTCAAACTACAGGTGAACAATAGTCAAACCAGATGTTTTCCCCTTATGTCGATATCAGCTAGTCAAGTACACACCTACACAGCATGTTAACAAACCGTGAAAAAAAGCCACACAAAAAATTAATGATTGCTGGTAACGGTTTCTATACATTAGTATTTACGAAGGGTATGTTGTGACTTACCTTCAAAATTACAGCGGTCCTTCGCTATAACGCGGTTCACCTTTCACCTTGCTGTTTCACAGATTTTTTAGTGCAAGTTTGCATGCTTTTTTACGTCCTGCGTCCTGATCGCTGCAGACGATCTCCTCCGTCTCTCCTGTACAGTACAGAATCGCTGCATCTATCGCTAGCAGTGTGACTCTGAAGTGCAGTGCTGTATGTCCACGACGTACACGAAACGTTTTGCACTGTCAAAAAATAAAATTGGCTACTTGATTTCACCTATCACTGGTTATTTTTAGAACATAACACCCGCGATAAATGAGGGACAGCTGAGAAATATAACATTTGAATCCATTTTCTCTTTTCCCCTGAGGCGTGGGGGAAAAATATCGACAAGTCGATGAACATCATTTACAGATATACTGGGTAAATGCCCGAGACATCTATAGAAATGTAAATCGCCGCTTTATTTATTTATTTGCTTAACTTGTTTTGGACCGTAAACAGGGCGCGAATAGGACACCGGAAACAAAGCTCCCCACAGGAGTTTCCGCACCGGAAGTAGCATATGCTAACGTGCACATAGTCAATAAGGAGCCGGCTCGCGTCGTTCACTTCAAAGAGTCGGCTCTAAGAGCCGTTTCGTTCGTGAACGACACATCAATACTTTTCATGGCCGATACACAAACGGCAGCACAAACAAGAGTAGCCCACAGACAGGCTGTACCACATACTTTGGACACTTGGTCATAGCTGTTGTTGTAGCATGCTAAAATATAGGAAATGTTCTAGTGGCTAACTAGACTTTAGTTGCTAAAATACTCATGTGACATAGCAAAAGCTAATGTTTTAGCTAGCTGCTATCATTTTGATATAGTTTCCACCCTCAGTTGCATAACTTGCTGCCCAAAGAGATTTCTCGCGTTGTGAGTGAAAAATATGTATTCCCTGAGTTGTTAACTAGGTGAAACCATTCGCAGAGGTTGTTGCTCCCAAATCCTTGTTGTGAGTAGCTGTCCGCTAACACCCACTAACAAACCACAGAGTGGCAGTGAAACTCGAAAGACTGCGACACCTTCAGAGTAAAAAATCCTACGACTGCTCGATAACCGGTCAGCAAATACCTGTTATTTTTTCCAAGAATTGGTGGTTACCAGGCGATCGCCAACTGGTCACTATGGTCTCTTTTGTCCTATTTTGCTTTACTTTTAAGAAAAATTACACGGTTTGTATTTTTTTTCAATTGTTTTTTTTATATTTTCTATCCTGTAATATGCACAGCATGTTGACTGAATTGATTTCATCCGCTGTTTGATTTGATCAAACATGTTGTCAACATGTAGTTCAGCTCGGTTCTCTGAGCATGTAACTCCTTACAGATCCTCCTTCACATGTTTCTTTGAGTTTATGTTTTTCCACTGAGGTAAAGAGAGAGTTTTTAGGAGAAGTCACAGGAGGATTTTCTTTTTTTTGACTATTCATCTGCAACCCCCATGTTCTCCCTTTCTCTTTGTGTTTGTTTGTGTTCTTGGCCCTAGGGCATATTTGTTGTTTTTTCTCAGTTGCTGTATTTTTAAAATATTTTTTGGACATCACTTGCTCCATCCAGTTCCTGGGTTCCACTTGACACACTTTTAAACTGAGTTGCTTTTGAGGGTTTTTTCCCCCTCTCTCTCTGTAACCTGTCTGCTTCTGTAAGTGTCCTGTGTTTGCATCATCCCTCTTTATTCACCTTTTTTCAAACAAAAGTATTTCTGCTATCCTTTCATTTTCACATTTATGAAATATCAGGTCTCTAGTCTGTTTTCATTAATGATTTACGAAATGTTACCCCTCAGCTGTCGCGATACGATTCATACTGCCGCAAAAAAAAGTGTGAGAGAGATTGAAAAGGAACAAATTATTTCCTGCAGTTTGTATTCGTGAATAAATTCTCTCTGAATGTCCCACATTTCCTCTGCATGTGTGTTCACGAGGCTGCGCGCGGTTTTTGATGTACTGTAGTATGGAGGCCTCGGACGAAAAGCGCTGATAAGAATTCAAATTTATGTTTATTAAATGGAAGCAGATGAGAAAATGAGGACTTTACCGTACATGAATGTAATTCACAGTGTGTAGAGGCGAAAACTGTGAGAGTGATGAAATGTATGTGGACCTGTGTGTGTGTGTGTGTCCAATACCTTTGTGAGCAGCTATAGCAAATAATGCCTGTTTGGCATGTGCACGCTTCCCTCCAGCGTGTATTTGTTTTGATTTGTATGTGTGTACTTTGAAGCATACCTTGTTTGTGTTTGTGACTAGAGTGTGTGTGTGCAGCCAGGCAGGCAGGCAGGAGAGCACCGCTGGGTGATGGCCTAATTCAGCAGGGCTCAACATCAAAGAGGTTGACTGCTGCAAGGGCTTCAGCCAGTCTTACTCTGAAATGACTACTGTCACACACACACGCACACACACACACAGAGCTAATGAGAGACAGAGAGCGAGAGAGGGAGGGAGGAAGAAAGGGGAATAAATGTAAGAACAGCAGAGTGGGATGGAGAGAGACGAGGACAGCTCGGTGTTGTTTAATGGCAAAGACTCGTCATGAAACAGAAGCTGTCTCAACTTCAGCCTTTATACCATAACTTGAAAATACAATGTTTATAAATATATTTATGTTAAATTTACTGTCTGATGTTTCACAGTGCAGCGCACTAGCAGGGCGCAGTTTGAGTGATGTGCAGGGTGATATAAGATCATCTGTGGAACAGCAGAGCACTCTGGATGTGTTTGTGGTTGTTTCATTTTATGTGAGAGAAGGAAAGCAAAGACAAAAAAAGAGGATTCAGAGGTAGGACAGTGCAGAGGAGGCTTAAAGCTTTGTCTCATATACTTTGTGTACAGCACATGTAACGCATCAGCTGTTCAAGCGACTGGTTTGTATGTATGCTGATGTGCATATTAGTTTATTAGAGCAGAAGGTACAAAATCATATATGTGGCCTCACATACTGCAGGCCACTTGGATCAGTGGCCTTCTGTCAGGACAAAGAAGGTGAGCAGTGATTAGCAGTTGCTTAATGAAATCTGAAAATAAACACCAATTAAAACTAAAGTGAATGCGATTCCTCTCCTTTCATTAAGGCTGTTTGCAAGCATTACTGCCACCTTGTGGTCATGAAAGATAGCTGTTGGCACAGGACAACGGTGCACACTTTACTTTGATTCCACTGAAATCTAGTGTGTCTCGATTACATTGGGGGGTGTCTTGTTAATGACCGCATAAACCTCTGGTGTTTGATGGGAAACTCATGGACGTTTAGCATGGCAGACAAGATGCTGCTGGCTTCACTCTGCTAAGATCCGTTTTGATCTGCACATTTGCAGAATGTTTTCATGGTGTTTGATTTATTTTTTGATTTATCGTTTTTAGTTCAAAGGAATATCCCAACTGCAAATTTTTTAAAATTCTTTTTGGCGTTAGTACTTTGTTCTATGTCTTTTGTCCTGTCACCCTTCCTTCACCTCAACCATTTGCGGCGATGGCTGCCCCTCACTGGTTCTTCCTGTTAAAAAGGGAGTTTTTCCTTCTCACTGTCACCAACAAGTTTACTCACACAGGGCTGAGTGATGGTTGGGGTTTCTCTGTATTATTGTAGGGTCTTAACCTTTTAATATAAAGCGCCTTTAGGCAGCTGTTTTTGTGCGCTATATAAATGAATTCTATGAGTGTGAGCAGAGACCCAGTCCTGTAATTTGTGAGGTGGCATTTTGTCACCAGTTTTGAGTTTTGCTGTTTTCATGCTGTCAGGACATTGTCCAGTTTGGTGTGGTAAGTTGAAGTTTTGAGTTAGTGGTTTGGAAATTGCCTTTACAAGTTTTACATCTGTGTCATTACAGTCACTTGATGTTTTCTTTTTCCATTTATTAACACCATCTATAACTTCTTCATGTCTAGCTGTAATACTGTTAAACTGCTCATCGGTGTGACAGGTAGTGGTGCTGAGGAAAAAGCTGTTATCAGTGTGATTTTCCAGTTCATGTGGATGATGTTTAGTGTAATGAGAAGTGGTCATCGCTAGATCATATTTTACAGCAAACTTTTGTAGATTGTAGATTGGTCATTACAAGTCTATGAGTTTTTTGTTGTTGTGATCAGTTTGAACATATGAAATTTCCCCCTCACCGCCGCAGCTATCAGCTCCGGATTAAACTCTGCATCAGCTCCTTTCTTTTCCTTCTTTTGCATCTGTGAAGTCCTCATTTATATAGATTTTTGTTCCAGTGAGTGACTCAGCCCGCTGTATGGGTTTAACTGTTTGACTGTATAATTATGTGCACTGTCCTTCTTGTGCTCCTGCTGCAATTAGACAGAAGTTTTCTCATTTTTCCCCTTTTTTGAGCGAGGTCTCTCTCAAGCCACAAATCCTTCCAAACACAGACTGTCACACACATCGAAAACATCAGTTATTTTTGTCTGCTTTCGTCTGAAGGGTTGTTTTAACCCTTTAAGACCTACCATAGAAGCAAGTCCGCCAGAGCTTATATTATATTTTTACGTGCTGTAGTGCCATTTTTGGGAGCATTTTAAGTTGCTATACATCAATACAACCATTATAGCCCAAATTTTAATAATATGTCTGCATTAAGTGCATAGTAATTACATAAATTGCAAGAAATTTAGAGAAATTTAAGAGGCTTATCCCTCAAAACTGTAAATACAAAAAAGTTGCACAAAATAGTTTCCCACCACAGAAAATTTATTTTGAGTGTCTTCATAGTTTTATTTTTGAAATACACCAATTTTTATACACTGCAGGAAAAACAAAAAGAAATATTATAATGCAAATTTGCAAAAAAGCAGCATATGCATCAAAATAAACTATTTCCAGCAGTGCAATATGAGTCCTAAGCATCCCCGAAACGACACAGAAAGTCATAAAGTCAAACATAACTTTTAAAAACACCAGTATAAGCTCATGAGGCCTTGATGGTAAAAAACTACATTTCTGCAAAATGACGTCACTTCCGGTTTCGGGCAGGACATGGCGGACATGCGATAGTTCGTGCTGATGGACTAGGAAGTGTTGCAAACAGCTGATCGGATCAGCAAAGCATGTTTCTGGAATATTTTTTGTTGCTGCAAGTGCTTTTTATGCAGTTTTTGCAAAGCTATATGTGGAAGGAACCCGTGACCTAGGACAAGCTGATGGCATAAGATGTAAGTACAACTCCTCTGGTTTCATATGCAAAAAAAATTATTGCGCTAGCTTACGTGGTTGCAGTGCTACCGTGATTTAAAAATAGTTAGGCAAAATGGAGCGTGCCTGCTCCAACCGGCTTTAAAGGGTTAAGCTAATCTAATTAAACAGTACAAAAATATGTACTGTTTAATCAGTACAAAAATATGTAGAAACTATAATTTGTTGTTTTATCAGTGGGTAATGTGGGTTATGTGCTGGACTGGTAGCTGGTTATTTTATTGCTAT